>NC_067405.1:142217863-142817863 GCF_009764475.1 Pristis pectinata | reverse complement strand
TGCAGCATGACTTAAACAGCATTCAGGCACGGGCATTAAGTGGTAGGTGACATTCACAAGTGACCACCAGGAAGTGTAGGTAGGTAGTGCAGGGGTTCCCTGTGGTCATTCCCCTGTCAAACAGCTATATCATTTTGGATACGGTTGGGGGGGGGGGGAATGGCCTCTCATAGGAAAGAAACAGCAGATGGGTTTGTGGCACCATGGTTGGCTCTGACGTACAGCAGGGGAGGGAAAAGTCTAGGGGAGCAGTAGTGGGGGGGGGGGGGGGGATTTCAATTGTGAGGGAAACAGGCAGGTGTTTCTGTGACTGAGAGTGAGACTCCAGAATGGTATGTTGCCTCCCTGGTGCCAAGGTTAGGGATGTTCTTGGACCAGGTAGAACATTCTGATCAGGGAGGGAGAACTGCCAGAATTGTTACTAATGACATAGCTAGAAAGAGGGATGGGGTCCTGCAAAGTGAGTTAGGGATTTACGTAAGATAAGATATCTTTATTAGTCACATGTATATCGAAACACACAGTGAAATGCACCATTTTTGCTTAGAGTGTTCTGGGGGCAGCCCACAAGTGTCGCCACACTTCCGGCGCCAACATAGCACGCCCACAAATTCCTAACCCATACGTCTTTGGAATGTAGGAGGAAACCAGAGCACCCGGAAGAAACCCATGCAGACACATGGGGAGAACGTACAAACTCCTTACAGACAGCGGCTGGAATTGAACCTGGGTCACTGGCACTGTAATAGTGTTTCACTAACCGCTGCATAAAAGGTTAAAAAGCAGGATCTCCGGGGTCATGATCTCAGGATTGCTTCTTGTGCCATGTGCTAATGAGGATAAAAATGGGAGGATAGGACAGATGAATGCGTGGCTAAAGATCTGGTGCAGGAGGGAGGGTCTCCATAGGAGGCAATGGACCTAATACGATCAGATGGGATTAATGCAGATGGGCAAAAGGGATAGCATGGACGTAGTGGGCCAAAGGGCTTGTTTCTGTGCTGTACAACTCTATGGCTCTAAGAACAGGACTTCAACAGTTCAAGAAAGTTGGCTCACCATCACTTTCTCAAGAGGATTTTGGCAGCAAAATGTCCACATCCTGAATAGTGAATTAAAACAAAATTTAACTAAAAATATGATTTTTTTGATATAAGGCTTTAACTTCCTTAGTGTAAAATAAATAAATTTGTCACCTTTGGGTAAACTATAAAAGGGTGTTTAGGAACTACAGCAATATAATGTACAGTAACAGAGTACACTCATTTTGCCAGCCAGTGTTGTAACTTGAAAGGACAGAGAATGCAGCTGCTGAGATGAGCCCATTGCTTTCACAGTGGAAGTGTGAAGACAAATTATGCCAACCGTGCTTCATGTAGAACAACTGTACTTGGAAGAGCCCAGGAATTTTCTGTTTATCCATTGGCATTAACCTTGCACAAAAAGCTTGGCATGCAGTGCGTTTAACCTAAACAAATATTGAATGTTGGCATAAACCCACTGTTACAGAGATATCAGTGTGAGCTGCTGTGTGTGTGTGTAAAGATCAATTACATTTGAGCAAAAAGCAAATTGCTAGAAGAACTCAGTGGGTCAAGCAGCGTCTGTAGAGGCAAAGGGATGGTCGATGTTCGTGGTCGAGACCCTGCCGAAACGCCAACCATCCCTTTGCTCCACAGATGCTGCTCAACTCACTGAGTTCCTCCAGCAGTTTGTTTTTTGCTCCAGGTTCCAGCACCAGCAGTCTCTTGTGTCTCCGGTCAACAATGACATTGACTTAGATTTTACCAGTTTGTCCAAGGACAACCTCCTGCTGTGCACACCTGGGAATTGTAAATATGCAGAAGTGCTTTCTCTTCACCAAAATTTGTGTTTTTTTTTAAACACAGAGCATTTGCCTACTGGAAAATAAATTATTGCTCGGGTGTATAAACTTTTGAAACCTGCTATATATGACCTTTGTTTTCTTTCTTCCTACAGAGTATTGGGAAGGGCTCCTTGTGGTGTATAGATCCAGAATACAGACAAAACCTTATTCAGGCATTGAAAAAGACGCCCTATCATCCTTACTCTCATGTTTTTAACACGCCTCCCACTTCCCCAAGGGGATATCACAGGTAAGCATGTGAGTGTGGTATTGCATTTACTCAGGTGCTCATTTATGGGGGGGGGGGGTGAATCTGACATGCATTGCTTGAGGACTGGAGTGGGGGGGGGGGGGTGGGGATATGAAATATTTGCTCATGCCTATCATTGTGCAAGTAAGAAATCAGAAGTTGAAGCTCCCTGCAGTGATATCTGGTTTCAGCCAGCAGCTGTTTTGCAGCAGGGTGAGGGGAGAATGTACTGTCTTGTTACTGGGTTAAAGCACATTCCATCACATGCTTAGACCGTCAATCATCAAAGCAGAGATTTGAATGAACAGCTGGGCTTAGAAGGAGACTGCTGTACATCTGCCTTGCTAGGTGATTAGCGTTATGGTAACCATGGAAGCTGGAAGGTTGCTATGGCAACACATAGCTGAGACAGGTGCAGTTGCATCACGAGTTCTGTTTTGTTGCCTGGCAAATGGACAGGCCGTTAGCGTGTGGAAATACATGGTTGCCTTGACAACATTTTCTCCAAATGATTTCAACTGGCTCTCGGCCTTTTTTTGTTTAAGTATGTGTATGCTTTGTACCTGCTATTCACCCCCCCCCCACCCCCAAACCATTCCCTCCACCCCCGCCCCATCTTCGTAAATATCCACGGAAGCGTGCTTCATCTGAGATGACAACTTGAGGTCAGCTAGCTCTGGGAGATTAAAACAAAATGGGACTCAGTGAAGCGACAGAGTAATCTAGAGGAGGGAAAAATAGCTTGTAAAATCAGAGTCCCTGTGATGTATGTATAGTCAAACCCTTAGCATTAAACAGTAAAGGTCCTTGTAGTGTATTGCTTTTGACATTGGAGATTTTTTTATGTTTCTATAAAGCAGTGGAATTTTTAATCTTCTGAGCTATTTTCTCACACAAATCAGTCAACACATATTCCACAATAATGGAAAATTTTCAAATCTTTTGGAATACTAGGAGCTTCAATATAATGAAAATAAAATGTTCTACTGCAAACAGTTTCTCTCAGATCTAATGAGATAAATGGAATTTAATTCAGTTATGAAGTAGATTGGGTAGAAAGTAAGGGTGGGCAGGGGGAGAGAAGGAGCACTGTGGCAGAGGAGGGGCAGTTTTAAAAGCCTCCTCCTAAAGGACAACAAATAGTAAGTTATTTTGTTGCAACTGATCACACTTTTAAATATGGAATCTTGTCCATACAGTTGATTTAAAATCATGTTTCACTGTTGGAAGTGGCCTTTGTTTCTTCAATTCCAGCATGTTCATGGACATAAAACCAGATATATGTCAGTGATCTCTACAATCTGCTAAAGTTTATACCTTGAAAGGCTTGTTTACAGATCTGTAAGTTTGCACAAGTAAATATTGTTAATTTTCAGAGTAAACTTCTGTTCTCCAGATCAGGAAAGATAAGTTTATTGGATTATCAAGGCGCAGAGTTGACTCTTGTAGTGCCGTTAAGTTTGTATTATGCGTAATAAAATATCTTCCATGTACATACTTATAAATATGCTGCTAAAAATTAACAAAAAAAACAAAGGTTATTTGTTAAGTCTATTTGTCTAGTTGGTGTTGATAGTTTTAATTCTTTATTGTGTCTCAATTTAATGGCATGAACTGTAAGTATTTTAATTTTTTATCGCGGTACATAACTAATTGGATTAGCAATATTGTATGCTAAAAGAACCAACATTCTTACAAGTTCCCTCCTCTTCCTCATTACTTAATCATTTTACATACTTAGTCTTTAAGTTGATCAGTATGCTGTGGACATCAGTTACAAATGAAAATCATAATCAAACCAAAATTCATGGTTGCCAGCTATAGTTTTCAGTGCCATAATTACTGTATCTGCTGGTCTTGTTTGGATTAAAAAATCGTATTTGACAGTTTTAACTTCAGTTCTCAATTATTGCTTTAAAGTAATCCAATAGGCTGGATTAGTGCCAACATTTGTCTTTATTTTTAGTGCTTGGTCTCAGGCCATTCTCTTGCATTTTAAGAGAGTGGCAACAGAGACCAGATCCTCTCCTGCAGACTGTAGTGGAAGAGATGAGGGAAATTACACTTGTGGAATCATTGTCAGCTAACTAAAGAACATGGTGATTGTGGACAGTGGCCACTTTCTTCCACGTGTTGTTCCAAGTAAGGTTTAACTTGCGACACAGATAGACTGTAAGAAATAAATGTAAAACAAGAGGCCAGAAGGATGGAATGCTTCATGTAATAAACCATAGCTATGCAGTTGTAATTTTAATCATGGCTGTATAAACCTAGACTATTTTAATTAAAAATAAATCAATTTATATGATTTTGAGCAGTAAACTCTATTTTGGTTTCAACTTATTTTTCCATTGCTGGATATATATTCTAAAAACCTGGTTGTGAAGTATTCCCACAATTCTTGTTTAGTGTACTCAAGACATCTGACTGCATTTACTTTATTGAATAACAACATTCCCAAAGTGAATTGGGATAGAGAGTCTAATGTAGCAGAGTGAACAAAAGACAGTTTTGTGACTTCACCTCCATTGCAGGAGCATATAGGCCAATCTTTTCTACTTCTGCCTTTGTCAGCACACATTTTTCCATCTTTTGATGTTATTCATGGACTAGCAACTGCTGACGTAATAAAGCTCACCAGAGCCAAGTCTCCCAGCTCCTTGGCCTCTTTGCTGAGACGTAATTGCAGAGGCAACCCAATGAAGCTACTGAGAATGTGATCTTGGCTGCGGAGGTGATCCAGAGCTCTGAGAGAAGATGCAGTGAGAGAATATTATTGGCTGTGAGTGAAGGCAGAGAAAGGGTTAGGCATTTCTGGATTTGCTGTCAGATTACATAGTATTTTGGAGTTGATCTCAGTCCCCGCAGTTGACTATTTGCAGTACTGTAAAGTTCCTAGTGTGGCGACTCACCGTCTAGTCGGGCGAACCGGCTCGGCAGTCGGGTCGCGCGGCGTCGGAGCGATGAGGCCCAAGATGGCGGCGGGCCTCGTCTTTCCGAGCGACGGGGAGAACCCGCACGCGGGGAAGTCCTGATGACGTAGGACTTACGTCATTGCCGGTTGTTTTGGATGGGAACATTCTCCCTTAAAGGGCCCGCGCAAGGCGGGAAAAGAAACCAGTTCTGTTTGGCAATCCTCCGAGTAGAGTCTTGTTTTATTCCGCGGTAGCAACCGCTACACTAGTATGTAGTCGATGCTGAGTTTTATGTTCCACATGAGCCTCTTTTCAGCCCTCTTCATATAAACCTATCAGCAAATCCTTCCATTCCTTTCTCCTTCAGCAATTTAGTGGAAACAGTAGCAAAGTGGATATATTAATGGACTGGTATTCAGATGCTGAACTATTGATCTCAGTCCAAGTTCCACCACAATAGCTTGGGGAATTTAAAATTAAAGTAGTTAAAATCCAGAATAAAAGGCTTGTATCAATAATGGTGATCATGAAATTACTGGAATGCTGTTAAAATTAAACTGTCCTTCGTGAAGGAAACCTGTCATCCTTCAAGGCGTTGACTGCAAATCCATAACAATGTGGTCGGCTCTTAACTCCAATTAGAAATGGGCATTAAATACTGGCTTAGCCAGTGACACCAACATCCCATGAAATTGATAGTGATCTTCTGATGAGGGGTTCAACTGTTCCATGTGGTAGCATGTTTCATATTCTCCTTGCTCTCAACAAAAAGTTTCCCAAATTCCTTATTAGATTTTTTTTCCTCTTTGAGGGCTACCTCCTCTGATAATATAATCAGCTTCATAATCTATCAGTTCTAGTTTTTTCCCCCAGTTTAGAATGCAGCTTGTTCAATTCTGACTGATAGTTATACTCTTTCAGTTCATTGTAAACCTCTTTTGGATTTCCTCAATATTTTTGCACCTAGTAATAGAGACTAGAATCGTGCAAGTATTCCACATCCACACAATGCTCTGTATGTAGTCTAATGGAAGTTCTGTGCAGATTTAGCATAATTCCTCCGCCCCGTTTTTGAAGAGATGTTGCTCACAGTGATGCCAATTGATTACGCCCTTTGTCGGAGTGGGATCTATTTAAAAAGTTGGTGAAAATCTTTCTCTTTTCTATAGAGTAGGACCGTAAAATAACTCCCTCTGATTTTAATCCATCAGGATGTAATTTTTTTTGCTATCTTTTTAATTTGGATTGGTAGATTTTGACATTGATATTTTTCATAAACCATTGAATGTGGCTGTAAATTGGGATCATTGTCATGACAATTTATTAATCCACTGCAAGATTAATTCTTTGTGCTATTTTTAATATACCATGATCTTTTAAAAAATATTTTTGTGTTTTGAAATATGCTTCATTTCACTCTGCTACAGATTGTGCTTTTGCTGGATAGTGTATGGGGTTAGTAGTTTACTGTCAGGATTTATCCATTACATTCTTAGAAACAAATGAAACGGTATATACACTTGCAGCCTGGTTGGACTTGTCAAACTTCTGCCGCCTTTGTTGTTGGGAAACATTTGTCCCAAAGACAGCTCAGAGTTGTGAATTAAGATGGTAAACGCCTTCCTGCAGATTGATCTCGAGTGTTGGAGGCTGAGGGGAGACCTGATAGAAGTTTATAAAATCATGATAGGCATAGATAGGATAGACAGCCAGAATCTTTTTCCCAGGGTAGAAATGTCGAATGCGAGAGGGCATAGCTTTAAGGGGAGAGGGGGAAAGTCTAAAGGAGATGTGCGGGGTAAGTTTTTTACACAGTGAGTGGTAGGTTCCTGGAACGCACTGCCAGGGGTGGTAGTGGAGCAGATATGATAGTGGCGTTCAAGAGGCTTTTAGATAGATACATGAATATGCAAATAATCATGAATATGCAGAGAATCATATGCAGACAGAAGGGATTAGTTTAATTTGGCATCATGCTTAGCACAGACACCATAGGCTGAAGGACCTGTTCCTGTGCTGTACTGTTCTATGATACATAGTTCCATTGACCTTTAAAATCTTCTGTTTTCACTCCAAGTGCCAATTTATCAAAACAGTTTCTGAATTTCTTGTTGGGTGTTTGGTCTTTGCCTGGGACTGAAAATTTTTGTGATGGAATCTTGTTGTGATGGAATCTGTACCAAATCTTTGTGCTTGGGTCTTGTGCATTATTCATTTTTAGCTTAGACATCAGTCATTTCAGTTTAAATTGTTAACCAATTCCACTCCTTCCACTGATGTTGGAATATTAATGGTTACATCAATTTGTGATCAATCCATTTTTTGGCTCTTAGAGGATTCAAGTCAAAGTGGTCTGTTGTTTCATGGTGCAGTAAGATACAGCTTTATTAAGTTCTCAGAGAGCGGCTCCTCATTCATATCTGCAGAGATATCGATTGTAAAGGGAGAAATTAAAGTAGTGACGGAGCCTTGAGAGGACGATAAGGTTAGAAGTGGAAGAGTATTGAGAGAAACTGCTTGAGATCCACTTTTGCTTTGTTAGAGAGTCATAGAGAGGTAAGTGTGGAAATGGGTCTTTCACCCCACCAAGTCTGTACCAACCATCAAGCACCCATTTTTACACTAATCCTACCACTAATCCTATTTTATTCTCCCCAAATTTCTATCAGCTCCCACCCACTCTCCCAGCCTGAGATTCTACCGCTCATTGCCACATTAGGAGTAATTTACATGACCAGTTAATTTACCAATTTGCATATTTATGAGATGTGGGAGGAAACTGGAGTACCCAGAGGAATCCCATGTAGTCACATGGAGAATGTGCACACTCCACACAGACAGCACCAGAGACCAGGATTGAACCCAGGTTACTGGAGCTGTCGGGCGGCAGCTGTACTAGCTGTGCCACTGTGTCGCCAGATGTTAGTGAAGAAATTCTGCAGAAAATCCCACTATTTTACATAGGTCAATATTTGTTATGATTCCAGTACTTTTGACTCAAGATTGATTGCTGCTTGGAGTTTGTTTCCTAGTTCTGTATGCTTGATTAAGTTTGTAAAGTCACTGTAAAAAAAAATTGATTAATTGTGCCATTCCAAAAATATGAAATTAACTTTTCTGAAATTCTGTTATTCTGGGCAAAACAAAGAGATGTAAATACAGGGGCTCCCTGTGTTACAGATGACTTTACTTACAGAAATCCAACTTTACGCAAAATCTCCCGTACATTTTCAAAGCATTTTTCAAGCTGGTAATAATGAAATGTTTTGTGTTATTCATTAATGATTAGATACAGTACATATTCCATTAGTTTAATTATGAGTAATGTTAGGGTGATTAATTAATGAAATGAAAGAATTATAGCAAGTGTATGTAGAGTGATGTGATATGGGTAGATACAGAAAACAGACGTTTCTGACACGGAGAAGTCAGATTATGTACAGTTCTCGGGAATGAACCCCATACATAACCCAGGGACTGCCTATATACTACTAAAGTTGCAATGTGAAAGCTCTCATTATGGCTGAAGTAACACTGAAAATTTGGGGTGAAGTGCTAAGTTTGGAATAGAAGCTTGCTGCTTTCACTTACTATCTTTCAGTTACAGTTTATACTTTTCCCAGTAACCTCATCCCCATTTTTATTACCACCACTGAGAAATGGAAAGTTTATATTTGTTTTTCTTAGAACTGTCAATCAACAGTGTGAGAGTAACTAAGATCAGAGGCCCCAGCCTGACAGCAGCCTGCAGTCCCAGTAACTTGAGATTGAGTGATGGCTCTAATGCAACAAATTTCACTGAAATAAATTTCAATCATTTAAGAAGACTATTAATTAATTTTAAACCAAATATATTCAGGAGGTTAGAACTGGAGCTACTTAAATTGCATGCCATAGGGTAGTATTGTTTTCCAATGGAAATAATAAATCGGATCTGTCTATTTTTATCAATGTACTGTGTTGCTGGGAAATCAAATAAAGAAGCTACACACAAAATGCTGGAGAAACTCAGCAGGTCAGGCAGCATCTATGGAGGGAAATGAATAGTGGACATTTTGGTTGGAGACCCTTCATCAGGATTGGAAAGAAAGAGGGTAGAAGCCAGAATAAAAGGGCGGGGGAGGAGGAGGAGCACGAGCTGGCAGGTGATAGGTGAATTCAGGTTAGGGGGGAAGGTGGGTGGTGGATGAGGGGGAATGATGCGTGAAGCTGCGAGGTGATAGGTGGAAGAGGCAAAGGGCTAAAGAAGATGGAATCTGATAGGAGAGGACAGTAGACCATGGAATAAGGGGAAGGAGGTGGGGAAGCAGAGGGAGGAAGGTGTGGCTGATGGGCAGGTCGTGAGGGTAGGGGAGGGGAAAGAGAAGGGGTAATGGGGCCAGAGGGATAGGGGAAAACAAAGGTGTGGGGGGGAGGTGTGAAACAGGGGAGTGGTTGCTGGAAGTTAGAGAAATTGATGCTGATGCTGTCAGGTTGGAGACCACCAAGATGGAATATGAGGAGCTATATAGTCAGGAGCTCTCGCAAAATGAACCAACTTAAGCTTAAATAAGATAAGATCTCCTTATTAGTCACATGTATATCAAAACACACAGTGAAATACATCTTTTGCGTAGTGATTTGGGGGGGCAGCCCGCAAGTGTCGCCACGCTTCCGGCGCCAACATAGCATGCCCACAACTTCCTAACCTGTACGTCTTTAGAATGTGGGAGGAAACCGGAGCACCCGGAGGAAACCCATGCAGACACGGGGAGAACGTACAAACTCCTTACAGACAGTGGCCGGATTTGAACCCGGGTCGCTGGCGCTGAAAAGCGTTACGCTAACCACTATAAATGATAAGAAATGTAAGAAAATAACAAATGAGGTTTTGAAACAAACAGGACATTTGTTGGAACTTTCCCAGAGCCAATCTTATATAATGCAACTGCAATGGCACCATTAAATCTTTGATGTATATGTGAGATTATAACTTAGTTCTGCAAGTTGGAAAATGCTGACAGGGTTTTTTTCTGCAGTTTTCATGATTTGGTTTATTAAATGCTTGAAATGTTAATTTAACCTGTAGCTCTGTGGGACATCTCCATTCAGTTTGCAAGTGTGACCCTGAGATTCTAATTGCCTTTCACTTTAGATCTCTGTCCCACTCTTGGTCTAACATCTCAGCTCCTGCACTATACTAGTGAAGCTTAACTTGAGCTTAAAGCATTACAACCTTTTGGAATCAAAACTGGATTTAACAATTTCAAAATGATTCCGCTGTTCTCATTTACACCCCCTTTAGACCCATCTTTTATTTCTTTATTTTCCCATTACTTTTACCTTGCAATGTTGGTTATCTTTCTTCTCCTACCACTCACACCATCATACATTTTCCCTTTTATTATTTTTTCTCTCTTTGCAGCATTTTAAAGCTTCTTTACTGCGTGGGTTTCCTCCGGGTGCTCCGGTTTCCTCCTGCATTCCAAAGAAGTACAGGTTAGGAAGTTATGGGCATGCTATGTTGGCACCGGAAGCGTGGCAACACTTGCGGGCTGCCCCCCAAAATCACTATGCAAAAGATGTATTTCACTGTGTGTTACGATGTACGTGTGACTAATAAAGATCTTATCTTTTACCTATTTCTGATGCTGGGTGATCAGCCAGGAACACACACTTGTTTCTTCAGAGATGCTGCTTAGTCTGCTGAGCATTTTCTGTATTTTGTGTATTTGTGCTGTTTCCAGTACCCTACTTAAGTTTTGATATTATGGAAATTGCTTATCCCACATTATCAGGTCACCACAGCATTGTATGACTAGACAATGTTATGTTTTGGCAAGTCATTCGCACTTAAGTTCACAGGATCTCTGACCCTGTATTCTTCCTCTGACCCTGTATTCTTCCTCTGGGCCAGTTCAGGGAAATCTCTTGTCTTGCTTTCCACTAGCATTTGCAAATTGCCACAATTTCTGCAGTTTTATTTATCTTGTTCACAAGCAAAGCCATGGTTTTTATTTTAGGTTCATCTTGCATTTTAGATAGCACCAAGGCCATTCTCTTCAATGTTAAAACTTTTTGTCGGCAAAGTAAAATGTAATCACAAGCTTGTGTTTTTTTGGTAGCAGGGAATTCAATGCTTGGTGTACAGTCACCTATAATTTGAATTCCAGAAAGGACTGAATGCAAAAACAAGCTTCCTATTCTTTCATTTGTTCTTTAGCTTATTTTATAATGTGTTAGATAGAAAATTATCTTCTGTTGAATCCATTCAATGCATAATCTAGTCATGTATTCACAAAATCTAAAGATATGGTTCAGAAGTACATAAATTACTACAGTGTATTTAAGAAGATGAATAAATCAGAATCAGATTTATTATCACTGACGTTGTGAAATCTGCTGTTTTACAGCAGCAGTGCAGTGCAAGACATAAAGACATGAAAATTACTAAAAGTTACAAAAATAAATAAATAGTGCAAAAGAGGAAGAGGCAGTGTTCGTGGACCATTCAGAAATCTGATGGCGGAGGGGAAGAAGCTGTTCCTGAAACATTAAGTGTGGGTCTACAGGCTCCTGTACCTCCTCCCAGATGGTAGTAATTTGTGACGGAGTCTCCAACCTGAAACTTAACTCTGTTTCTCTTTTCTCGGATGCTGCCTAACCTACTGAGTGTTTCCAACATTTTGTCTTTTTCTAGATTTCCAGCATTGACAGTTCTTTTGATTTTCATTTTGAATTTCTGCTGTATTGTTTCTGTTCCCTCCTACCACTGTCTATGCCTAGATTGTTTCATGGTTAGAGCATGTGGGTTTCTTAACCTTTTTAGTGATTTTTTCCACCCTTTGCTTATACTTCCACTTGATTTATAGGCCAGATCTTCTACCAGCTGTTATTGCCACATTTGCCTTTTCTGAATTGGAAGTTGATTGGATCATCTGCCAATTTCCAATGCTGCCCCAGTCAATTTGCTTGGGGATCCTTCTGTGCAGCTGAGCTCTTCCTGGGGCTCGAAAGGCCAGCAGAATCTCCCCTGCATTTGTGATGGTCCTTGCAGCCAATGAACCCAGTAGCGATGACAGTGAGTTGCCACATCTGGATTGCTGAATGGTAGGAGGCGAATCTGTGTCTTGCAAATTTGTAGCCACCCAGCCCACTTTTCTTGCCAGCTCTCCTGAATCCAGCCTCTCCTCAGCTTCCTCCAACTGTTTCACAGTTGCAGCGAAATTGCAGCGAAATTTGGGACAAGGCCAGACATTCAGTTCGAGACCTTGTGCTGCACAGTGCCTCGACAATCAGCTGGAGGCCTCTCACCTGTTGGGAGATCTCACCTGGGAGGAAAAGTGCACTCATAACAGCATTTGACTTTTGAGCTTAAACAAATCATCAGTTATTTGAAGATCCAGCACATTTTTAGGTCCTGCATACTACTGATTGTGTGTATAGATCTTGGGGAAGGTATCCAAATATAAAACATATTTAAAAATAAGTTAATTAAAAATAGAAATTGAACCTTTATTCGTACTTAAAAGCCAGGCTGTGATGCTTGGAGGGAATAAAACAATGGATTATTTGATAAAACATTAATCCAAGATGTCTGCCCATTTATAGAGTGTGAAGCATCCTAGGGCATTATTCGTGGAAGACGAGAGACATTTTTATTCATGTCAAAGTGGTGGTGGATTTTTTCCACACATACTGATAAATCTCAGCCACTGATACAAAATCCAAGGTTTTGCCTATTTTATGTTTCAAACTAGAAATACTACAACAAATTATGTGCATGCATTATTCTGCAGTTAGAGGTTTGCGTCCACTTAAGGCTGCAAATTTGAATTAATAAGTTAATACTGGGTAAGTTAACATGTGGCTCATTTAAGAGATTTTGTTTCATTTCCTTTCCATTCAGGTCACCAGCACAAAATTACATTAGTGCAAATTTCTGAGGTCCATAAATATAACTATTTATTGTAATATAAATAAGGTGAATCTTGTACTATGAAGTCCTTCAAATATCATTACCAAAGTGGTATTGGTTCATATTGCAACTGCCACACTTAGTGCCTCATGTAAATTGGTTGAAACTTTGAACATTTTGCAGTCATAATTCGTTGTAAAATGGCAGCATCAAACTGCCATTCAATGTCTACCATTTACACAATCAAAAGAGACACTGGCATCATCTGCTGGCTGAGGAGAAAACAATTGGCTCTCATGTATGAACCTCAGCAGTTGCTTTGCTTTGAGAGCATATGTATTGAATTCCAAATGACCGGATGGTGCATATGATAATGAATTTTCATGCTTAAACATACACATCTCTAAATGCTTTTAAGTCATATTATTAAGCAGTTTTCTGTTGCCATCTGTAATTTTATAAGCAGTTTGTATAGATTGATCAGGCTCGTGAGATCAACTGTACATTTGTCCAGTATTGGTCTTTGTTTTAATCCAGTAATGGTTTGCTACCTAGAAGTTGAAAGCAATAATTGACTGGAGTGAATTATCAATAGCGTGACTCCACTAGGAATGTTTTTAAGTCTAGTAAAAGAATAGGACTGATGTAATTTGGGTAATGCACAAGTGATGCTATTGTTTCTCTATGGATGCAACCTTTTTATATTTGAGACTGAATATTGGTGGCCAGTGCTTCTCCGCCGTCGTCAGTATGGGACTGCACATTCCTAGTACTGTTCTTACCTATCTAGCTATAATCAAACAATCACATTGTAATGTAATGTATTCCCACACCTGCATCGTTCTCCCAGTGCTATCCTTGAAAATGCAGGAAACATTCATCAGGTCAAACAAAATCAGGTGAAGGAGAAATAGAATTAACTTTTCAAATCGAACACTCTTTGTTAGATCTATCCTTGATCCTCTCCTGTTTCATGAGCTCCTCAGTAAAATCATCTGAAAACATAATGTCAATTTATACGTGTGCTGATGATATCCAGCTTTATCCTGCCTCACTTAATTTCTCCACTGTCTTTAAATTGTCAAACTGTTTGTCCAACATTAAACTTGAAAGCAGAATTTTTTTCCATTTATATGTTGGGTAGCCATCATCCTCGGTCTCCATTAGGTTTGTTCCTTAGCTCTATGTACTGATTTCATTACTCTCCCTAGAATGGAACCAGAATGTTGGTCAACTTGATGTCGCATTCACTGCAAGTTGATTTTCAGATCTCATACCGGTGCCATCTCAAATACCTGTAAAGTTGCCCAAACTCAAACCTTGTCTCGGCTCACCTGTTGCTGAAGCCCTCATTCACACCTTTGTTATCCTCAGACTTGATGTCTCCAAGGCAGTCAGACTCGATGATCGAGAAATGTACTCCCTTCACACAGTGCCCTCTGCAAGCTAACCTTTAAAATTCTCATCCTCATTTTTCAGATCATTTCCACTATCAGTGTAATCTCTTCTTGCCCTAGAACTCATTCTGGGCTCCTGTGCATCCCCAAATTTAATTTCATCATTAATACTCATCATCAATTCCCTTCCCAAATATATGCCCTAATTTACCTCTCCTTCCTCCTTTAACCCAATCATTAAAACCTCGGTCTTATCTTTTAGCCAGCTGCCTGAAAATCTTCTGAAGTGGCTTGGCACCTCATTTTTGATTGCCAGCTGTCCTGTGAAATTTGTTATGTTTTAGCCAAGTTAAAGTAATGTTTTGCTGCTGCCAGTCATTAACCAGTGGCTCCACTGAGCGTGGACTCTGTCAATGCATAATTAGAAGACAAGGACAAGAATAGACTTGACTGTGATTTCTGCCATGATTAAAAGGCATTATGCTTTTTCCACATATCTCAAATTGGTAATCGAGTAATATACCAGAAGCTGCACGCAAATGCATGGAAATATGTCCATCAAGGAAAGAAAGAATGAACAGTTGATTTAAACTGAAAGGAACAAGTGCATGGGTGGTGTTGATTCTTCAATTCCAAATTCATTCAATTCCTGCATAGTTTAAATGATTCTGGTCAGTTTTTTGAAAAGGAAATTATTTGGAAAGCTCTTATGGTTCTCAATAGAGTACAAGATTGCTGACAATCTGGAAATGTAAAAGTTCAGGTTGAATTTTCTGATGACATTGTTGTTCAGTTCTGGTTGCTTCATTATAGAAAGGATGTGGAAGCTTTAGAGAGGGTGCAGAGGAGATTTTGCCTGGATTGGAGAGCATGGGAGGATGAGAGGTGACTTGATAGAGGTGTACAAGATGATGAGAGGCATAGATTGAGTGGACAGTCAGAGACTTTTTCCCAGGGCGACAATGGCTAACACGAGGGGACATAATTTTAAGGTGATTGGATGAAGGTATAAGGGGGATGTCAGGATAAGTTTTTTTACTCAGAGAGTGGTGGGTGTGTGAAATGCACTGCCTGCAGAGGGGGCAGATACATTAGGGACACTTAAGAGACTCTTAGGCAGCCACGTAAATGATAGAGAAATGGGGGGCTATGTGGGAGGGAAGAGTTAGATAGATCTTAGAGCAGGATAAAATATGGGCACAACATAATGGGCCAAAGGGCCTGTCCTGTGGCATAATGTTCTATGCTCTATGACACGTCTATGTAATATTTCCCCATCCCTAGAAGACATTGTACTTAACTAAAAGTCAAATCAACTTGGCTTGTACAAATTCTTTTTCTGGCAGAATTATAAGTAAAACATTTGATGCAGCATCTATTGTTGGTCTGCATGCAACAGGTGTAGAATTTTCATATGCATTTACTTCGGTAGAGTTACAAAATTCTCTGTTAAATGAAGTGCATCTTAATCAAGCTAAATGAATTGTAACCCACAGGAATATTCGGCCTACCGAGTCTACCGAGTCTAGCCATTCGGCCTACCGAGTCTGCTCCGCCATTCAATCATAGCTGAGTTTTTTCCCCTTTTCTCAACCCCATTCTCCTGCCTCCACTCCGTAACCCTTAACCCCCTTACCAATCAAGAACCTATCAATATCTGCCTTAATCCAATGACTTGGCCTCCACAGCTCTACATGGCAATGAATTCCACAGATTAACCACCCTCTGGCTGAAGAAATTCCTCCTCATCTCAGTTCTAAAGGGATGTCCCTTTATTCTGAGGCTATGCCCTCTGGTCCTAGACTCTCCTACGAATGGAAACATCCTCTCCACGTCCATTCTATCAACATCTTTCAGTATTCAGTAAGTTTCAATGAGATCCCTCCTCATCCTTCTGAACTCCATTGAGTTACAGGCCCAGAGCATCACATATGTTAAGCCTTTCATTTCTGGGATAATTCATATGAACCTTCTCTGGACCCTCTTCAGGGCCAGCACGTCTTTCCTTAGATACGAGGCCCAAAACTGCTCACAATATTCCAAATGTGGTCTGACCAATGCCTTATAAATCTTTTATATTCTAGTCCTCTCGAAGTGCATGCTAACATTGCATTTGCCTTCCTTACTACTAACACAGCCTGCATGTTAACTTTAAGGAAATCCTGAACTTGGACGCCCAAATTCCGTTGCACCTCTGATTTCTGAATTCTCTCCCTATTTAGAAAATAGTCTACACTTTTATTCTCCCCATCAAATTGCATAACCTTACACTTCCCTACACTGTATTTCATCTACCACTTCTTTGCCCACTCTCCTAACCTGTCCAAGTCTTTCTGCAGACTCCCTGCCTCCACAACACTACCTGTCCCTCCACCTGTCTTTGTATTGTCTGCAAACTTAGCTACAATGCCATCAGTTCCTTCATCCAGATCATTAATGTTCCAGATATTTTTTATTAATTTGATGTATTAGAATTGGCTGGATGGGTAAAAATATTAAACAGGCAATCATTCCAGAATGTGGGATAGTTAAACTATATAAAGAAAACTGTTGATTGCACTGTGTCCAATGAAAATATTTATAATTCCAAGTATGTTTTAATGTGGTGTCTTCCCCTAATAGTTCCCAGGCAGTCAGTAAATACCTTTACTTACAAAGTGAGCAGTTAAAGATATTTTAAGTACGCTTCACAAGGCTCTACCCTTCTGCAAAGCCCATTCCCTACGGTAGCACTGATAGAGGTTCGGTGTGGTTGATGCTTCCTACCACAGATAGAAGCCATTTTAAACAAACCAGCAGTTAATTGTCTAAGCTTTTGAAATGTGATCTATTAATGATATAAAACCTCATAATTAAATGAAGCAACTATTCACATGTATAAATGTAAAGACCATCCTTTTCACCACCCTCCATTTCTCAGTTAAATAACTGTCCGCATTATGGGCCAGTGGTGCGTTCCGGATAACTGGAATGATATGGATATTTGCTTCACTCCATAGTGGGCTATCTTTGGTAAACCATTACTCCAACCATAGTAATATCTTTTTACAAACATTGTAAAAAATAATTTGCATGACGTGTCACTGCTGCACTCACAAATTTGCTCTCCCATTTGCTGCGTTACAACAGTGACTATAATTCAAAATTAATTGAGTGGCTGTGAAATGCTTTGGGACGCCGATTTAAACTGTACTATATAATTGCAAATTTGTTCCCTTTCCAATTACTATATCGGATCTGCAACTGTGCTATATAAACACATCTGATGTCACAAACAGAATTTCAAGAACTGTCTTGCATACTGCACTGGAACAGACCTCTTCCATTTGGAATGAGTCACTCAGGTACAATGTGGGTGCAAAGCAACTAAACCATAGCTACCCCTAATGCAAGGCTTGAAGTGAAGCCACCTCATGGTGTACATGGCCAATGACCCATGTGTTTTGTCGGATATGAGGAGCTTCAACTCCCCAATATTTACTTCCCTAATCCAAACCACACTCTTTTTGACATCTCCACACTGCTGCTTCTCTAATTTTAATCTCTTCTTGACCCCCTACTATAATTTCCCTAATCCTTTCCTTATTTTTTTCTCCCAAAGTTACTTCCCTAATTCTAACCCAATTTCCCTTGAGAATTTCTTACAGCTATATGAGAATAAATATCAGCCAAAGAATCAAAGCTTTATTGTATTGTGTAGATGAAGTTTGTGCTCAAAATCCAACTTTGATTTCACCCATATCAACAAATTCAAATAATAGTGTTGTTAATGCCTTGGTACAGTGTGGTGGACATTGCTATGAGATATTCTTCTGTGACTTTCTCCCCTTGCCCTGATTCCTTTTATGTACCTGGTGAACATTTTTCTAAAAGATTATACTTGTTATAGTAGTCAGCCATTCTGCCAAAAAAGATTAGAAAATCTGGGTGTCATCCTTGGGCTGCTGTGATTATGTTTCAAAATCAACTGTTGAGTCATGTTTACATCCATAGCACACTGTGAGATTAATGTTGTTGAGCTTAAAAGGATGGGAATTCCCATCAAAGAAGATTGGGAGCAGGATGTGATTAAGTATAGGAGATTCACCAGGCTGTTGCCTGGATTGGAGGACTTTAGTTATGGGGAAGGATTGATTAGGCTGGGCTTGTTTTCCCTGGAGCGAAGGAGGCTGAGGGATAACAAGATAGAAGTATCTTAAAATTATTGGCATTGGTAGGGCAGGTAGTCAAAATCTTTTTCCCCCATGGTAGGGATATCAAAATCAAGAGGGCATAGGTTTTAAGGTGAGAGTAAGCAAATTTAAAGGGGATCTGAGGGGTAGGTTTTGTTTTACAGGGTGGATTGATATCTGGAATGCTTTGCCAGAGATGTGGTGTAATCATATACAATTTCTATGTTTAAGCATTTAGACAGACAGTTAAGTAGGCAAAGCATGGAAGGAAACAGTTTTTGCTCCAGATTCTGTAGTCACTTGTCTCCAAGGATTACGGTCCTAATGTGGGCAAATGATTCTAGCGAAGAAGTGCAAAAAGGTCAGCATGGACATGGTGGGCCGAAGGGCCCGTTTCTGTACTGTACGACTATGACTCATTCTAAAGTATATAGTTCACATATGTTTAATTTTAAAAATTGGACAGTTTGCTAATTTCACTACGTTTGACAAAATTATACACAGAGTAGTATTTGAAAATGCTTAATGTACTTTAGAGAGAAACAGTGTTTCCAGCTAATTTTTCATCTGGAACTTGCAAAGGTTTCAAAGTGCAACAATTTCAAAGCAAGTACAAAAAGGAAAGGATCTGTAATTGGGTGAAAGCAGGTTTGATCAAAAGGCAGGAAAAAAACAAGTTGACTGGCAGGAAACAGGGAAAATGAATGAATGGGTCTTTTTCTGGGTGGCAAATAATAATTAGTGGGGTGCTGCTAATAGATATCAATGATTTGCATGAGGAAACCATATTAATATTTCAAAGTTTGTTGACAGTACTAAACTGGGTGGAGTTATGAATTGTGAGGAGGATGCAAAGAGGCTTCGAGGCAATTAAAATTAGACATTGTTTCTGTCCACAGTAACTATCAAGTGAGAAAAAGTGAAATTAGCTGCACATCACCCCCCTAATGGACATATATTCCACCTAGGTTTAATGATTCTGCTATTACATGTCAGCATGCATTTGTGTTGTCAGGAGAGGATGGGAGAAAATGGGGTGAAATATAGGAAAATCCAAATCGGGGAATATAATTCCAAAAATGGAGGCAATTAAAAGATTATAAATTTTTATGCCTTCCTGAAGTTCCTCTGTTAGTCAACATTTTGTACTGGTAGATACAACGCTCATTAAGGCAAAAGATGACTCACAAACATTAAAGTCCAAACCGTCCATCGTAGGAACGGATGGAGGAAATCAGATTGGCACCGTTTCGGTCCCCTTAGCTAATGGAGAATATTGTAGCATTGGAGGCAGTCCAAAGAAGGTTCATGAAGCTAATTTCTGGGATGAGAGGGTTGTCCCATTAAGAGAGGCTAAAGAGTTTGGGTCTGTGTTCTTTGAAGCTTAGAAGAATGAGGGGTGATCTTATTCAAACATACAAGGTCCTAAGGAGGTTTGACAGGGTAGAAGTTGAGAATTTTTCACTCGTGGGGGAGTCTTGAACAAGGGGACATATTTACAAGATCAGGGGGCAGTCATTTAAAACTGAAGGATGTAGAAATTTCTTCTCTCTGATGGTTGTGAGTCTCTGGAATTCTCTGCCCCGAGGGTGGGGGAGGCCAAATCGTTAGAATCGTTTAAGGTGGAGATGGATAAATATTTGAAAGGAATTGAGGGCTTATGGTGGACTGACATAAAAGAAGAGTTGAGACCTCCGTAGATTAGCCATGATCATATTGAATGACGGGAAGGCTTGAGGGGCCGAGTGGCCTACTCCTCCTGTTTTCTTGTGTTTCTTCCACTGTCCTTGGTTTAATTTAATAAATTCCTTCAGCTCACTAACAATTCAAAAAAATCCTTTAAGTGCTTTCAAAACTCTGAATGCATGACCTGCATGCATTGCGGCACTATTGTTTACTAGTCCATGGTTGAAAGCAGTGGGACAATGTGGATCTCTGAGTAAGACATGCCAATACAAGTTAAATATGGTGACATTTACTTAAGAAGACAAAATGAAAACATTCTTGTGAGTTTAATTTTTGCTGTTGTGTTAATTGTTCTTCTATTACAAAGTTGTATTGTCTGCTATCCTGATCACAATTCTTACACTGTGAACAATTTTTGAAGCAAGTTACTCCATTCCTTGCTTTCTTCAAAATCTAATATCTTGTTAGCAGTTTGTAACTAGTAAATTTATAGTTCATTGGCACTTTCATATAATCCCAGGAATTGATCTTTTTGCATGCAGTGTAGAGATGTATGCATCAGGTGAAATGTTAGTAGCGCTATGATCAAAGGAGTGGAGGTGGATTTGCAAACATGTTAAGCTGTTTTCATTGGACCTTAATAGGCTGAAATTTTTGCCAAAATAATTCAGTTATTTAAAACAATTTAAGATTTAGGTGATGCAGTAACATCAAATGCTGGGGTTTCTTTATACCCAACAGCAATTTAGGGTTCACTTTGTTCTTTTTAAATAAATAAAGTACCCATAGCCTTGAAAAAAGTAGTAATTTAACAAAACCAATGATCAAGTGGGAAAAGGATTGCCTGAAGGCTTGGTCAATAAAATGTCCTTGAGGATGTCTTTTTGAACTGGATAGAACTGGGTTGGGTGGGGATTTAGGAAGAGAGTTCACAGGGTCAGAAAGTTGCTGAACTCGGAGGAATAAGCATTACCTGGAAGGACAGGGATAGCTCGGAGTACGAAGAGGGCTGGAGGAGTTTGCTGAGATGGGGTAAGGCAAGTCCATGGCAAGATTTAAAACCGTGGACCAAGAACTGACATTGGCCATTTAGGAAAAAGACAGAACAACAAGTAATCTGCTGGAGGAACTCAGACCCAGCAGTGACCTAATGCAGGGTTTTGACCCATAATGTCGACAACTCCTTTCCCCTCACGGATGCTGCTCGATACATTGGGTTCCTCCAGCAGGTTGTTTGTTGCTCCAGGTTCCAGCGTCTGCAGTTTCTTGTGTCCCTAGGGAAAAAATAGAATGAACAATGATATATTGATATATTGACAATGCTCTATGCAGTCCAGGAATAAGGCTGCAGTTTGTGAAGGGTAGAAGTTGGGAGACTAGTGGAGTAACTTTTGCACTTGAGGCTGGAGACTAGATGTTGGAAGAGTGAGCACAACGTCTCACCAGCACTTTATATCTTCCTTGGTATTCATAGAATTTTGCTATTCCAGCTGTGACCATTTGTCCAGAAATACTTCTGCTAATTGTTAACTGTGTCCCTTGCATTTTTCATTGAGAATAGGCTCATTGTAAGAATCTTTTGTTGCTGGCAAGTTTCCCACTCTCTATGCCTGGGTGATGCAAGTGAAAATGGCACTAGCGACTGAATGCTGGCACCAGTTAGTCCTCCAATTACTAAAAGAGGATTATAATTTCAAGGATAAAAAGAGTGGGGAGTGGGCAAAAGGATTTGAAATGAGATTATGAAATCTGAAGGAGACTCTCCTTTATTTGTGAAGAATGCAACATTTACACTTGAATTGCAGAAACAATCCTGTTTAGGAAGTAAAGTTTTGCCCTGGCATCCCATGAGTTTATAAATGACAAGGACAAAATGAGACCCATTCCCAGGAGTTTGTCAAAGCACGTGCATTACTTAAAAGTAAATACAAATATTTAGCTGTTATCCATCCATGTGCATTTGTAACATATCTGAGAATGAAAAGAATTATTTGCAGGATGGATCAGAGACTGATATTTTACTGCATTTGTACTGATAAGAAACTATGTTGTGGAATGCTCTTGCCAGATAACTTTAGTTTGCTTTGTAGACGTGCATTGTTTTTGCATTTTTGTGCATGCAAAATGGATTTGTGTCAATGCAGATTGGCAGCCATGACTTTAGCACTGAATTCTCTGAGGGCATGTAGACTTGTTGACTGTTTTAGGGGGCAGAGCATGTAGGCATCTCACTAACCAGAACTAACACTTATAAATCTGAATGTTGAGAAATACCAACCTGTCACTTTTGTTTATTTGCACATCTGTTTGCTCCACTGAAAACATTGCAACATCTCTCAACTATTTGCTTGCAACAATTAACTCTTAAAGTCTAGATGTTTTTTCACTTTCACAAGGGCACCATTATTTAATTAATTAAATGATAGCAGTAGTAACTACCCAACAGCATGCATCCCGCCACTCACTTTGTTGAAGTCCTCAATGTTATCTTGATCCATTTCACAAAAGCTTTACCCAAATTGCAAAACGTTCATAGATACTTCAATAAACCTTCACAAATCTTTCTTGCACTCTTCTTTCACTATTCCTAGCAATTTAACCAAATTCTTCCTCCTGCTCCGATCCAATTAAACTTGAATTCACCTTCCACATTCTCTTCCCCCTCCATCTCAAACCTACATCCATATCTACCTTCCCAGAAGTGGCACTCCCTACCTTTTCTCCTTTCTCCTATCTCTTTATTGTTTCTGTCATTTTTGTGGCTTACGTGTCATTTCCCTCTGACCATACATTTTCCAGTTCCAAATCCTATCTATCCTCTACTGCCATTTCTATCCATTGCTCTCTGCCCACTGCCTGCTCCTGTATGAGTTCAAAGGCATTGCAAAGGTGCAGCGCATACTCTGGACAGTACTGATGGCCATGATTGCCATTTTGCTGACAGGATCTCTCCTTGCAAATTTTACCTGATACAGCTTACCAAAGCACCAAATCTGGACGTGAGCACTGGATGTGTGCTGAGAGGAGTGGGATGTGTAGAGTGTGTTAACTATTTGAATGGGGAACAGCAGTGTAAGTGCAGAATAGCACCAGGAACTGACTTAAGTCAACAAACTGACCCCCACAGACTAATTGGCTGTCAGTGGGAAATATAGATGTTTGATATAAGTTGCAAGTTTTAATGTAAACATATGATTCCAAAGTACGCACATATTATGAAAGGTGGAAACTCTGGACAATCTCTAGTATCTATCTGAACATTCAGGAACAAATTGTTTGGCAAAATTGGATATGACACTGAATTGCAACTGTTTAATCAATTGTGAATTTTGTTTTTAAATTCATATATATACAGTGGCATGCAAAAGTTTGGGCACCCCGGTCAAAATTTCTGTTACTGTGAATAGTTAAGTGAGTAGAAGATGAACTGATCTCCAAAAGTCATAAAGTTAAAGATGAAACATTCTTTTCAACATTTTAAGCAAGATTAGTGTATTATTTTTGTTTTGTACAATTTTAGAGTGAAAAAAGAGAAGGAGCACCATGCAAAAGCTTAGGAACACTGAGATTTGAGCTCTCAGATAACTTTTACCAAGGTCTCACAGACTTTCATTAGCTTGTCAGGGCTATGGCTTGTTCACAGTCATCGTTAGGAAAGGCTAGGTGATGCAAATTTCAAAGCTTTATAGATACCCTGACTCCTCAAACCTTTCCCAACAATCAGCAGCCATAGGCTCCTCTAAGCAGCTGCCTAGCACTCTGAAAATTATAATAAATGATGCCCACAAAGCAGGAGAAGGCTATAAGAAGATAGCAAAGCGTTTTCAGGTAGTCGTTTCCTCAGTTCGTAATGTAATTAAGAAATGGCAGTTAACAGGAACGGTGGAGGTCAAGTTGAGGTCTGGAAGACCAAGAAAACTTTCCAAGAGAACTGTTCGTAGGATTGCTAGAAAGGCAAATCAAAACCCCCGTTTGACTGCAAAAGACCTTCAGGAAGATTTAGCAGGCTCTGGAGTGGTGGTGTACTGTTCTACTGTGCAGCGACACCTGCACAAATATGACCTTCATGGAAGAGTCATCAGAAGAAAACCTTTCCTGCATCCTCACCACAAAATTCAGCATCAGAAGTTTGCAAAAGAACATCTAAACAAGCCTAATGCGTTATGGTAACAAGTCCTGTGGACTGATGAAGTTAAAATAGAACTTATTGGCCGCAATGAGCAGAAGTATGTTTGGAGAAAAAAGGGAGCAGAATTTCATGAAAAGAACACCTCTCCAACTGTTAAGCACGGGGGTGGATTGATCATGCTTTGGGCTTGTGTTGCAGCCAGTAGCACAGGGAACATTTCACTGGTAGAGGGAAGAATGAATTCAGCAAATTCTGGAAGCAAACATCACACCGTCTGTAACAAAAAAAAAGCTGAAGATGAAAAAAGGATGGCTTCTACAACAGGATAACAATCCTAAACACACCTCAAAATCCACAATGGACTACCTCAAGAGGCACAAGCTGAAGATTTTGCCGTGGCTCTCACAGTCCCCTGATGTAAACATCATCAAAAATCTGTGGATAGACCTCAAAAGAGCAGTGCATGCAAGACAGCCCAAGAATCTCGGAGAACTAGAAGCCTTTTGCAAGGAAGAATGGGTGAAAATACCCCAAATAAGAATTGAAGGACTCTTAGCTGGCTGCAGAAAGCATTTACAAGCTGTGATACTTGCCAAAGGGGGTATTACTAAGTACTGACCATGCAGGGTGCCCAAACTTTTGCTTTGGGTCCTTTTCCTTTTTTGTTATTTTGAAACTGTAAAAGATGGAAATAAAAAAATAATCTTGCTTAAAATATTAAAGAAACGTGTCATCTTTAACTTTATGCCTTTTGGAAATCAGGTCATCTTTTACTCGCTTAGCTATTCACAGTAATAGAAATTTTGACTGGGGTGCCCAAACTTTTGCATGCCACTGTATATAATGGCTTAATGAAATGTATTGGTGAATTATAATGTAAAAAGTGGGAATTAATTATTTGGAATCTGTTGATGAATGATGTATGGCGTTGTTGCCCAAGATGTTTTGTAAGTTAGGTCACCTAAAGTGGAGTACATCAAATTTTTTCAAGAAGTATAGGTGCGGTATGCAATGTGAGCATAACCATTCTGTTTGAGGAGATGCGGAAAGGAAATCTTCCCCACAGGACAGAAGGAAAATCTCATTCTGGAGCTGCAGTGAATGATCCACCAGATCATCTTGGGTGTCTTAGTGGTGGCATTATTGCCTCATGAATCAGAATTACTTGGTTTGAACCCCACTCCAGAAAGTTGAGCAAGTTGCCTCGTCAGCATAGTACTGAGAGAGAAACATTAAATTTGTACAATATCAGGTGGATAAAAAAGATCTCTGAACAAGATTTTGATGATCAGCTGGCATCCTGTTCAATATTTATCCCTCAAGGAGAGCTTTAAAAGGAATTATTTGGTTATTATAAAAACAAAATATTGCATTGGATAAATCTTGAACAGCAACAGAAATTGCTAAAAGTATTAGGCAGATCAGGCCTCATTTGTGGGGAAAGGTCATGACCTGAAACATGAGCTCTGTTTCTGTCTCTACATAAGCTGACTGACCTGCTGGTATTTCCAGCACATTTTATTTACGATCTCATTGTTGTTTTTACAATGCAGCTGTATGGAAGTTGGCTGCCATTTCTCATACATTACATTTGTAACTATACTTCCAAAGTATCTAAATAACACTACAGCACATTGGGATACATAGATTGTGAAAGCCGTTCTATAAATTGTAGTCATCTTTATGTGCAGGAGCTGTATTGAATTCCTTGTTGAATATTTAGTTTATATTTTAAAGTGACCCAGAGAGGAGATACTCACTTTCCCACATACTACATCAGATTCCTGAGCCATGGATTTGTGTTCTTGATTTTCCCCATTTCATTTGTCTATTGTTGGGAGATGTTAATTAATGGTTAACTTCCTCACCTTATGACGAAGGTTGAACAATTGTATTCCCGTCTTACAAAGGTGTGGTTCCTCGCAATCTGTCGATGAGGTTGAGGTGCTGGAACAGCGGTTAGCATAACGCTATTACAGCGCCAGCGACCTGGGTTCAATTCCTGCCACTGTCTGTAAGGAGTTTGTATGTTCCCCCCGTGTCTGTGTGGGTTTCCTCCGGGTGCTCCGGTTTCCTCCCACATTCCAAAGACGTACGGGTTAGGAAGTTATGGGCATGCTATGTTGGCGCTGGAAGCATGGCGACACTTGCAGGCTGCCCCCAGAATGCACTGTGCAAAAGATGCATTTCATTGTGTGTTTCGATGTACATGTGGCTAATAAAGATATCTTATGATCCAAAGGTTTTGGACTCTGAATGAACTTTAAGGCCAATGGAACATTTGATCCAAACTGCCAATGATGGTTTCTCTAAAGTGAATATAAACGCCACTGAGTCCAGGAGTTTGGATGGTCTGTTCCAAACTCCTTTGCAGCCCAGTCCATTCCAAGTAATTGTAAAACATAATAACAGGGTGAACAGTCAGTGCACTGCAACACAGTTAATAGATTAATGGCAGTGGAACAGATTTGGTGTTCTTTTTTAGTGAGATTACATCAGTGAATGCAATAAAGACAGCTCTTGTAAAACAGTTAATTAGGCCTTTCAAACAGTAGCATAATTGAACAAGGTTAAATGTCAACATAAGCCAATGCCATATTGTTTAAAATTTCTGTTTCAAAATGGCCAATACTATACCCTATCTCCTCAACTTTGTCCTTTCAGCATTCAACTGCTACAAAGGATTGTTCCCTTTGAACGCAAACTAGTGGTTGCCATGGTAATACATGCCATAACTGTAACATGATGCAAAACATGTGTCTGACTCAGTTGTAAACAGAACCTTCGGTCGCCAGTTGGCTGCTAATAAGTCCAATGTTCCAGCCCTCTCGGTGCCACACCCTTGAAGCCATTAAAGCAGAAGAAAGGGCCTGCCCTGATCCAGTTTTTTGCTTCTCAAATGCTTTCTATTTTAGTAGAAGCCACACATTGACCTCTCCCCAGCAGCTGTATGCACTTTCAACAAACTGTACTCTTGCTTTAGAGGATGTGAGCTTGCCGTTGCTAGGCAGCAGATATGGTAATCATGTTGCCACCATGCCCTTGAGCTGTTGCCAACCGCACTGTAAATTCTTTGTCTTGTTCGTCATTGCAAATAAAGATATTGTCGACAAGCTACATAACCTCATTTATTGACTAGTGTACCTTCTTGGCATATGCAAGCCTATGCAGCTTTATGCATAGGTTATTTCACTCTTTTGCAATTTACCTGGCATTGTGTTGATCCTGACCCTGCTTTAATATTCATCTTATTATTTTGGAGCATGCTTATTTTAAAAAAAAGCCACTAAGTGATGCATCATGTCGAATAACAAAGCATATTTGTTCTTTATTTAAAAAAGAGTTGATCAGAAATAATGGCAAACAGACTTTATTTCAGCTGTATTTGGAATGAAAAATGCAAATAAAAAAGCTGGGTTCACTAAATATGCACAGGGTGTCTGCAACATTTAATTCACAAAATATTTTTGAATGTGACAACTTCAGAGATCAAGCAGAGTAGAATTCCAGAAACAAATCAGACCATTGAAAACACTTTTTTTCCAGAACGATTGAAGTTCTCACAGAAGGTTCATGATCTACTTCTTTTGTTCCCTCATGTTTTAAAAAGTAATTTATGCTTTTTTTATGGAAGTTATTTCTGCAAGCATTTGTATGGACTTTTGTGTTTGTGTAGTGTTCTGAATTTAATCAGAAAACAAGTAACACATCAAGTGAATTCAATTGTGGCAATCAGAATGATTTCCTAAGGGCTCATGCCATAAGTAATTATGCACTTAACAAACAGGTGACTGCTGTACAAATGTAAAATTGCCATGATATAGTCATTTACCTATTAAGAACTTATTGAAAACTATGCTTAACGTTCTACTCCATGTTTGAAACATGAGTCCCCTTTTTTTTATAAACTTGAAGTGCCTAAATTGAAAAGACTGAATTAAGCAATTTGCAATAATTATTTAACAGCTTGTCAAATTGCACTGTATGCAAAAAATCCATGTAGCTAAAAGGGTGTACAATTATATTTCCATTTTACCTTAATAATTCATACTGTATCACAGTTTGCAGTGTTCTGATTTTGCTTCGTTTGGCTGTTAATAATGATCCTGACTGGAAATGGAGATTGAGGGCTTTGCTTGATTAAATTTGCTGACTTCTTTGTGCCATTAATGGCATCAGACCAACAGGTCAAAATCATATTTGTCTGATTCAATGCGACAGTTGCTTTAATCAGAATCGTTTAGTTAAAAGGCTTGATACAGAGAATCAGTAATGTTGAAAAATGCCTATTCATGAGAGTTTCCAATAGGTATACAACATATTTATACATTAAATATTACTTGGTTGACTTTCAAGGACCATAATTTGTCCATTACATTTCAGCTTACGCCCAATGTATTTATCTTTTAAAAGACAAAAAGTCAGTTTTATAGAAATAATATACTAAAACGATCGGATCATACAGCATTAAAAGAAGGCCACTCTGCCCACTGTGCTGGTGGTTTGAAAGAGCAGTCCAGTTAATTCCACATTCCCGCCCATTCCCCATAGCTTTGCAAATTCTCCAGCTAATTAGTACTTTAGAAAGTTAACAAAATTCTCTTTTTGTCATACTTCTCTTTAAGAAAACTCAGGAAATTGATGCTTTTTGTATGGTTTTCTCAAACTATCTTGGTATCTTCAAAGTCTTGAGTGGATATGTTCCCGATCTTTTCGTTCCTACACCCTTTTTTAAATTGCCTGAACATGCATAATGAATGTGATACAAAACCATAAAGTCCAGTCTGAGATCTTATTGGCACCTTTGCAGAATTTATAGGAAAAGAAACTTGTCCTGTTTCCCCTGACTGGAAGTTTCACAGAATCATTCAGCACAAAGGTGGCCCTTTCAGGGTCACAAAGAGCAAGGGTCCCAGTACAGATCCCAGAGGTACACCACTGGTCACTGACCTCCACGCAGAATACGACCCTTCAACAACCACTCTTTGCCTTCTGTGGGCTAGCCAGTTCTGGATCCACACTGCAATGTCCCCTTGGATCCCATGCCTCCTTACTTTCTCAATAAGCCTTGCATGGGGTACCTTATCAAACGCCTTGCTGAAATCCATACACACTACACCTACTGCTCTCCCATCATCAAAGTGTTTAGTCACATCCTCAAAAAATTCAATCAGACTTGTAAGGCAGGACCTGCCCTTGACAAAGCCATGCTGACTATTCCTAATCATATTATACCTCTCCAAATGTTCATAAATCCTGCCTCTCAGGATCTGCTCCATTAGCCTACCAGCCACTGAGGTAAGACTCACTGGTCTATAATTCCCTGGGCTATCCCTACTCCCTTTCTTGAATAAGGGAACAACATCCGCAACTCTCCAATCTTCCAGAATCTCTCCCGTCTCCATCGACGATGCAAAGATCATCATCAGAGGCTCCGCAATCTTTTCCCTTGCCTCCCACAGCAGCCTGGGGTACATCTCATCCGGTCCCGGCGACTTATCCAACTTGATGCTTTCCAAAAGTTTCAGCACCTCCTCTTTCCTAGTAGCTACATGCTCAAGCTTTTCGGCCCGCTACAAGTCCCCACTACAATCCCCCAGATTTTTTTCCGTAGTGAATACTGACGTAAAGTATTCATTAAGTACCTCCGCCATTTCTTCTGGATCCATACACACTTTCCCACTGCTGCACTTGATAGGCCCTATTCTTTCGCATTTTATCCTCCTGCTCTTCACGTACTTGTAGAATGCCTTAGGGTTTTCCTTAATCCTGCCGCCAAGGCCTTCTCATGCCCCCTTCTGGCTCTCCTAATCTCCTCCTTAAGCTCCTTCCTATTAGCATTATACTCTTCCAGATCTCTAATGTTACCTAGCTCTCTGTACCTTTTGTAAGCTTTTCTTTTCCTTTTGACTAGATTTATTATAGCCTTTGTACATCATGGTTCCTGTATCCTGTCATGACTCCCCTGTCTCATTGGTACATGACTATGCAGAAATCCACACAATTATCCCCTGAATATTTGCCACATTTCTTCCGTACTTTTCCCTGAGAACATCTGTTCCCAATTTAGTGTTCCAATTTCCTGCCTGAGAGCCTCATAATTCCCTTTACTCCAAGTAAACGCCTTTCTAGTCTGTCTGTTCCTATCTCTCTCCAGTGCTAACATAAAGGAGATAGAATTATGATTACTATCACCAAAATGTTCACCCACTGAGAGATCTGACACGTGGCCAGGTTCATTTCCCAATACCAAATCAAGCACAGCCTCTGCTCTTGTAGGCCTATCTACATAATCTCTTTTAAATTTCTCCCCTCTCACCTTAAACCTGAGTCCTCTTGTTCCAGACTCCCCTGCCCTGGGAAAAAGACTGACTATGCTCCTCATAAAACCGTATAAAGACACCCATCAGCCTCCTGCAGTCCAGTGAGAGTAAACCCAGCCTATCCAATTTCTCCTTCTAACTGCAGCCCTCCATTCTAGGCAACACCCTGGTGAATTCTTCTGAACTCTTTCTATTGCAACCACATCCTCCCTGTAATGTGGCAACCAGAATTAGTGCTGTATAATCATTGTTTCTGCAACATGACATCCCACCTCTTGTACCCAAGGCCTCGGCCCATGAAGGGAAGTGTACTAAATGCCATTTTTTATTATGCTATCCACCTGTGTCGCCACTTTCGGGGAGCTGGACATTTGCACCCCAAGGTCTCTCTGTACATCAATGCTCCTAAGATCCCTGTCATTTACTCTATACATCCCACCAGAATTTGACCTCCCAAAGTGCATAACTCGTCTGGATTAAATTCCACCTGCCACTGTTCCATCCAACTTTCCAACTGTTCTATATCCCACTGTATCCTTAGACAACCTTCTTCAATGTCAATGACTCCAACAATTTTCGTGTTGTCATATTTTAAAATTAAATCCATCTAATCATTTAAAAATAAGTAGGGTTTCCCTTCTGCCTCCCAATAACAATTAAGATACTGCTTTTTATTTTTATTGAATACGCTTGAAGTTTCTACCTCTATCTCAGCATTACAAGACTATCAGCTTTTTTGCCTATTAATATAATCCAAGTAAGGGATATGATGAGGAAAACCTAGTATGTCAACTACATTCATGTAGTATACTGATATGTCAGCTCTATGCTTGATGACATTATGGGAAATCTTTTGTTTTATGTTTCAGTATTGCCACCAGATTAATTTTCATCAATTTTAAGATGCAACTGCTCATCTGTTACTGGTCCAGTTATTTTGTCAGCTTTGTTAAAGAAAAGAAAATCAGTTAATTAGTTGATGTTTATTAGTTTCAGTGCAATATTTGTCAGTAGTATTGACACATTGATTCAGTAATACATTCTCTGCCTTGGGTATTGTGCACTTTTCATTGAAATTAAATAGTTTAATGTGGTGAATCATCTACCACACTAAACTCTTGGGAATATCCTCTCACAATTTAATTATGACTTAAAGCAACAATAATACTGTGTAAAGTGTTTGAGATAAGACATTGTTTTAGAACTTTCCCTTTTAATAACCTGCATGTCAAAATGCAGAGTAGAGTTGCGCATTAATATCAAAAATTCATTATTAAAAATTGCAATAATTATTTGGCATACTGTTTATGAGCACATTGATTATGTGCAGTTGGAAGAAGTTCAGTTATGTTTTAAATGATGAATTTCTAAAATTTTGCAAAGCAGATGTTTTATTTCCCTCTTGCATTTTGTAAGAGGACTTTTGTATGTGAAAATCGTGCATAAAATCAGTTTTAAGTATATTTTAATGTGATCATCATTTCTTGTTGAAATCTCACCAAATGCAAAATTGGATTGGTATTTCTGGGTGTGTCTACCTTATAACAGAAATTGGAGCAAAAAAGTGCAACCTGAGACCTTCATTTATAACTCATAGTAAAATAAGGAGCAAAACCCATTGCATGTCAGCACAGAGACATCAATTAAAGGGTTCCCCGCTGCAACATTCATGTGTAGCTGTTTGCCTCTATCTGCCTGAATTCTGAATGGATATTTTGCACATCATTTCTTTACTGATTACATTTAAGTGCAGCAGAGATGAATGCTGTGAGCTTCTCAGAGTGATGAGCCCATGGTTTCTGGTGGCTTGGAGCCACTCATAGCAAAGGCCATCTGTACCGATGATGACTCTGCAGGCATCTGCTGTCAAGAACCACACAGGTCCAATTTTAGTGAAGAAATCAGTGAAAATCACTTGAATTAATTTTTAAAAGTCAATTCTTAACAATTTTGTGATTTGTTTTTATCTTTCATAGATGTCCCTTGATTGGGCATTAGTGATAAAGGCAACTTAGGTTTGGTGCACCAAATAAGGTTGAATTCCAATTTTTAGATAAATCTGTTTTAATGAAGTTGGTTGATAAATATTTGAGCAGGGCAGAAAGAATAACATAATAAATGTAGGCTATGTAATATTGTTAGTGCCCTCTATGAATATATTGTTACATTGTGAGCATTGAATGAGCTTGAGCTGGTTTGCCTGTCAGGTGCTAGGCTAACTGTGGAGATGCACTCTCTCTTGTTAAATTCTTCTGTTTAAATAAAATACTTCATTAGTTTATCTTGCTAGTTATCCTCCAGTACCTCAGAGAGCAGTACTGATACAGATAGCTCTTCTCTTGTTCAAAATCACATTGTAAGATCTTTTGCATTCACATAAGACAGATGGGGATTGGTTTGAAAATCTCATCTATGCAATGACACAATTTTGTCAGCTGCTGCATTCTCCCTAGAAAATTCATGTGCAATCTACATGTTAGAGGTCAAGGTTGCAGTGCTCTCTATTTGAGTACCTAGTAATGATCATAAACGATAACGCAAAGTTTTCTAAATATCTAATTTTTGCGTTTCAGTCATGTTTGAAAATATTCACTTATTCAATTTCGGGAATTTAGTTACCTTACCTCTGAACTTCTGATGCCACCTTCGTGGTTACTGCTAGGATGAGCTCAGAGGGCCACACTAACAGCTAGCAATAGATGTATAGTAGTTTCAAGATTAAACAGACATGTGGATTGTTGTTTTTGCTGCAGTCCTCTGTGGAAGACAAAATTAATTTCTTGCAAATAGAACTTTTATATTGCGAATCTCATACAAAATAAAGGGCTCAGGATTTTGTATTCCCCTGGTGATCCCACAAGTAATTTAATTTTGTGTACTGTATAACTTAGCCTTAGATTAGGAAAGTCTGCATTTGATCCCCAGAATAGTGATACAACTGTGTTAAGGTTGGCTTAGAGAAGAGAATCAATCAGGGTTCACCATCAACTGCCCCCTAAGCCTCCTGCCTCCCACCTACGCAAGAGTCAATTTACAGTGGCCACTTAATCCACCAGCACTTTTTTGGGATATGGGAGGAAACTGGAGTGACGGGGTGAGTGTACAAACTCCACACTCACAGCACTGGAGGGCAGAATTGAACCCAGGTCGCTAGAACTTTATGGCAGCTCTACCTACTGCTCCACTGTGTGTACCACTTAACCCCCTGGACTCCTTGCAAATTTATTCAGATGTACAGTGGAGAGCATTCTGACTGGTTGCATCACTGCCTGGTATGGAGGCTCCAATGTGTAGGATTAAAAGAGGCTGCAGAGGGTTGTAGACTCAGCCAGCTCCATCACATGCACAGTCCTCCCCGCCGTTGAAGACATTTTCAAGAGGCGGTGCCTCAAGAAGGCGGCATCCATCATTAAGGACCCTCACCACCCGCAACATGCCTCTTCACGTTATTACCATCGGGGAGGAGGTACAGGAGCCTGAAGACCCACACTCAACTTTTCAGGAACAGCTTCTTCTCCTCCACCATCAATTTCTGAACAGTCCATGAACACTACCTCATTATTCCTCTTTTGCACTATTTATTTATTTTTATAGTAATTTTTATGTCTTTATTTCTTGCACTGTACTGCTGCCACAAAACATCAAATTTCACGACATATGTCAGTGATAATAATTCTGATTCTGAACTCAGACAACAGATACATGGGTAAGAAACTCCCTTGAAACTGTGTTCTACCTTAAGTTAGGTCGTTCAAGTAAATTAAATCGTGGAGTAGGTATAATATGGACAGAATTAAGAAGCAGAAAAGGCAAATGTGCCGAAAATGCCTTTGCCACAAATGGTTCTAAAAGACTTTGGCTGCCTACCCTTTTGAGACAATTCAGCCTCTTTCCTCTATACTGGCTTTATGAAATGCTAGCCTGTTAGTCCCACTCACCTGTTACTTCTCCTTTGTTCCCCACATTAGCACTATTTCATGCGAAACGTAAAATTGATGCCTCTCCAGTGAACCTGGTTCATAAGTAAGCCCATTTGGTTAAGCAATGCTGTGACATGAAATGTGACAAAACTTTGATTTGTTATTTCTTTGGTTTATTTTGCCTTTAGCCTGAGAACTAAATTCTGAATTAGGTCTCATATTTGATTGTACTCTGAACGTTTATGATCAAGTTAATCTTGCTGTAGACAACAAAGGTTTTGAAGGTCTGGAGGATTTCTGTGTAAAGCTCTTTATGCTCCCTTTTATAGTTGTTTTCTCTTACGTGCATTTCCTCAGTATGTTCCACGTTTTCCAGAGTGTCTTTGTTTGATGGATTTGTTTCTATAAACTGTAATTTTCCTGAGGGACCTTGTATTTGAGTATTCCTCATGCACAGTGATGAACGTTCTATGGATTTGACTTGTTCTCTGTATGAGAACTTCATTCCAACTAATAGCAGGAATCTTTTCATTCCTCTGTCCCCAAGCACTCAGTGTAAGTCTATGCCAAATCCTTCAGCTTCTGCAAGTTCTTCCAAGTAATCAATGTTTTCAATGATTGAAGATAATGGTCATCTCTGGTAGCTCCTTGAAGTTGAGAATAGCTGAGGAAACTAATGTATGGGCATTATTTTAGCAAGCTTGTATCAAAACAAAAGAGCTGGTCATTGACTTCAGGAAAGGGGCGATGTACATGCACCTGTCTACATCAAAGGTACTGAGGTCGAGGGTTGAGAGCTTCAAGTTCCTGGGAGTGAACATCACCAACAGCCTGTCCTGGTCAAATCATGCAGATGCCACAGCCAAGAAAGCTCACCAGCGCCTCTACTTCCTCAGGAGGCTAAAGAAATTTGGTTTGTCCCCTTTGACTCTCACCAACTTTTACTGATGCACCACAGAAAGCATCCTATCTGGATGTATCACGGCTTGGTACAGCAACTGCTCTGCCTAGGACTGCAAGAAACTGCACAGAGTTGTGGACACAGCCCAGCGCATCATGGACACCAGCCTCCCCTCCTTGGACTCTGTCTTTACCTCTCGCTGTCTTGGTGAAGCAGCCAGCATAATCAAAGACCCCACCCACCTGGGACATTCTCTCTTCTCTCCTCTGCCATCGGGTAGCCTGAGGGCATGTATCACCAGGCTTAATGACAGCTTCTATCCCACTGTGATAAGACTATTGAACTGTTCCCTTATACAATGAGATGGACTATGACTTTACGATCTACCTTGTTGTGACCTTGCACCTTATTGCACTGCACTTTCTCTGTAGCTGTGACACTTTACTCTGTACTGTTATTGTTTTTACCTGTACTACATCAATGCACTCTGTACTAACCCAATGTAACTGTGCTGTGTAATGAATTGACCTGTATGATCGGTATGCAAGACAAGTTTTTCACTGTACCTAGGTACAAGTGACAATAATAAACCAATACCAATACCAATGTGTAAAATATCAAGGGTCTTGCTGGCAATACCGTTTTGTAGCTGGTGCTAGAAGTCTTTGTTGAAATTAACCTCTGTACCTTTCACATGATTTCTCATGATGTTGGTGCTCTCCCTTATTTGGTTGGCTTAAATCACCAATAATTGACCAGTTCTACTATAATGCTCCTTTAATTTTTCTGACCTAATTTCTGAAGTATAGAAAAATGGTTCTGCAGTGATGCCCCTGAAGCTTCAAATATGCCGATCTACACCTAAGGCTCTTTGAACACACTCTTAATTTTTCTGTGAGCTCGGAATTGTGGTCTTATTGAAACACACAAATTTCATTGGGGGATTGACCAGGTAGCTGCTGAGGGGCGGTCTCTCCTATTGGGGTATTTATGACCAGGTTTATTTACATAATAAAGGGTTGTCCATTTAAAATGAAGATAAGGAGGAGTTGCTTCTTTACCCCAGAGAGCTGTGGAGGTTATGTCAATGAATATATTCATAACAGGAATTGACAGATATTTGAATGACATGGGGACCAAGGCATATGGGGAGAGCATGAGAAACTGGTGTTGAGGCCAAGATTGGATCAAGTATGATATGTTTGAACAGCAGAGCAGTTCAAGGGGTCACTTGGACTACTACTGATCTTGTTTCTTATGTGAGACTGTTTCTTTCAATGGCATTCATTCCTTGTAACAAAATGCCTGCATTGAACTCATGGGTTCTGACACTGGGAGAAAGATGGAAATCCCAGCAAGATGGGTTTCTGCCCTAATTATTTTGTATCTTGTCTTCTCATGCACCATCTTCAGTCTTGGTATCCTTAATACAGACCTTGGCCTTTTCCCTTGATTTCTCAGTTGAAAAAGAGGCATCAGGCTCATTTATGTTGTGAGTGAATGTTAGGCGTAATTGTGCTGGAACCAGCTCCATTGCCTGGAGTTGCTGCCTCTGTTACCTGCCCACCTGCATTTACCTTGGGCAGATGTGAAGAGGTGACCCTTAACAATAGGGAGGTGACCAGAAATGCTGTATACTGTTGAGTCTCCGCACCTGGAAATCCCTAGCAGCTTTTGACAGGAGGCAAAGCTGCACCCAAGTCAGTCACTCAGCTCATCCTGGATCACAGCTAGATTGTGTCAGCCCAAGAAATAACCCCAGACTAGTACTTCAACCTTTGGATACGTAATTGTTTCTAGTCATCATACATTTTTAAATATCCAGGGAAACTATAGAACATAGAAACTAGGTCAGTACAGCATAGGAACAGGCCCTTCAACCCACAATGTCTGTGTCGACCATGCTGTCAAATTAAACCCAGCTGGCTGCCTGTACAAGATCCCTATCCCTCTATTCCCTGCAAGTTCACGTACCTGTCTAAATGCCTCTTAAACACCACTATCATGTCTGCTTCCAGCACCACCCCTGGCAGCGTTTACAGTGACCAATTATTGCAGAGTTTGATCTGTATAGAGTCTGGAGCTGCTTAGCTTTTTGGTTGCCTTGACTGCTTGGAGCTCATTTCTAGAGTTGTTGTTCCTGCCACTGTAAGGATCCATGTTATTGCTGGATGGACATGAGAAGAAGCATCAGCTTGCACTTGTATCTTCATTGAAGGCAAGATGACCTCTGTCAGTGTTGGTGAAAGCATAGACTTCAGATAAAATCTCAAACAGCGATGAGTCGGAGTACAGGAAGGAGGTAGAGAGCTTAGTGGAATGGTGTCATGACAACAACCTTTCCCTCAATGTCAACAAAACAAAAGAGCTGGTCATTGACTTCAGGAAAGGGGGCATTGTACATGCACCTGTCTACATCAATGGTGCTGAGGTCGAGAGGGTTAAGAGCTTCAAGTTCTTGGGTGTGAACATCACCAACAGCCTGTCCTGGTCAAATCACGTAGAAGCCACGGCCAAGAAAGCTCACCAGTGCCTCTACTTCCTCAGGAGGCTAAAGAAATTTGGTTTGTCCCCTTTGACTCTCACCAACTTTTACCGATGCACCATATCTGGATGTATCACAGCTTGGTTCAGCAACTGCTCTGCCCAGGACCGAAAGAAACTGCAGAGAGTTGTGGACACAGCCCAGCGCATTACGGACACCAGCCTCCCCTCCTTGGACTCTGTCTTTACCTCTCGCTGTCTTGGTGAAGCAGCCAGCATAATCAAAGACCCCACTCACCCGGGACATTCTCTCTTCTCTCCTCTTCCATCGGGTAGAAGATACAGGAGCCTGAAGGCATGTGCCACCAAACTTAAGGACAGCTTCTACCCCACTGTGATAAGACTATTGAACGCTTCCCTTATACAATGAGATGAACTATGACCTCACGATCTACCTTGTTGTGACCTCGCACCTTATTGCACTGCACTTTCTCTGTAGCTGTGACACTTTACTCTGTACTGTTATTGTTTTTACCTGTACTACATCAATGTTTTCTGTACTGACTAAACGTAACTGCACTGTGCAATGAATTGACCTGTACAATCAGTTTGTAAGTCAAGCTTTTCACTGTACCTCGGTACAAGTGACAATAATAAACCAACACCAAAACCAATACCAATCTCAATCTACCTTTGCTTACAGCATGGCTGCTATGTTGGTTTGATCTCAAATATATGAGGTAGGGCACTTGTTCAGGTGCAGTGTTTGCAGATACATATCAAATTATTTTGGTGTCTATCATGTTGAACTCAAAGACTTTGAGCAATTTTGTTTGAGCTGTGGTCTCTTTTCTGTTAATTGCTTCTTAACGTCTTTAAAGGATGTTACAGTTCGGATGGTGGCATTTCTGTGTGGCCTACACGAATAGCTCTTCATCAGCTGTATCAAGACAACCTATTGAGTTTTTTCAGGGTGCTAAACCAGCTGGTTATTAATTTTGTTGGACTATATGCTTCACAGGTGTCAATGAGGAGAAGAGACAAAAGTTTTAGATCTTATGATCTGAAGAAGATAATAGCCTCCTGTTGGCAGTTCAGTGAGATGAAACATTGACTCTGTTTCTCTCTTCACAGATGCTGCCTGACCTTCTGAATGGTTCCAACGTTTTCTACTTTTATTTCAACTTCTGCTTTTGATTTCTCAAACGCCTACTTGAGAAGTTACATTACATTACTTCATCTAAGAAATATTCTTTGGATTGTGGCTGAATGTGAAATCAAGGAAGTTGGACTTGCTTGTTTTCAAGGATTGCTTTGACAACTGATTTATGGGCTGGTCACAAAAAAATAGTCATTAAAGTCTGTTGGGTATGTTCTCTTGTTGATCATATCTAATGTTGGGTTATTTACTTCAAATAAAAGTTTTGAGCAAGGTTTCCAGATTTGCTGCCTCCCTGTTGCTGTAGTCTACTCTTTCGTTTGCTCTTTTGTCTCCTGGGTTCTGTGTGAGCTGTTTGTATTCTTTTGTTGTTATAGTTACAGTTTGATGTTGTGGAAGAGCCTTAGACACTTGGACTCTTTATAGAGATTCCTCTGGATTTTCCTCTGATATTAGATGGTCTACTGGATGTTGGTTTAATACTTATTGTAAAGAATTTGATTAACAAACAGAGGAGCCTATGTTGTAAAAATGAAAATTCTGTTTTAGTGGGCTGAAACTCCAAGAAGCTTGTGAGTGATTCAAAATTGATAGCTTTAAAAACCATGTTTTATCTTGTTTTATTTAAGCTGCTTTGTCCTGATTTGGGTCCAAAAAGTGTTTCTGAAACAATGTATGTTTACTTTTTAGCACATCAAGTCCACCCCTTTGGCCAGGGAGTGCTTTTTTCAAGAAGAATGGAGCCCTCCAAGGTAAGGGAAAGTCCAGGATTACTGATACAGTAACTTGGTAATTTTTGTCTGCTAATGTTTATGGAATTAATTTCATGACTGTATACATCTTTGCAATGTTGAAACTTGAATCCTAAAACTATTGAATTCTGCATTAGTTTTGTGCTCTGATCCACTAAGATTAAGCAAGTAAAATGCAAGTAATTCGAAGTCTGACAGAAGTAGTTATTATGAAAGTGCAAAATAGTGATCTGTTCAATCCAAACTTGCAGTCTCTGCTTTCGATGACTAGAAGGACTTGATCCATGGCTCAGAGGCTTGTATATGTGTGTCTAGGCAAGAGAAAGTAAGCTGAATTCAAACAACTGTGATTTTAAGTTTTGCATTCTGAAATTAGTCTTCTGATCACAGCTTGACCAAGGTTGAAATTGCCTCATAGTGTGTAAGCAGAAGATCCAATGAAGTAGTGGACTGGATCACTGGGATTTCCAAACAAAAACTCACACGGACTTATTACAATACATAATCCTTGCATGGTCCTAGAGAGATAATATTTTACTGGATGAACACCAGAAAATAGTACCTGTATAAAGATTTTTACTTGAATCGTGAAATTGTACAAAATTAAAAAAAACACTTGTTTCATCTTCTCTTTATTCCTTCTTGCAAAATCTATCAATTCCCGTATGAGTTAAAAGGCATCTGCAATATATCTGCCTGTTTTGCCTGTCAGTTTATCTCCTCTTGGTCAGTTAGTATCCCCCGTAATATTCATTGCATTTCCATGTTTTGTATCTTTTTTATTTATCCTTCCATGAGAAAAGGGTGTCATTGGGAAGCCACCATCCCTAATCTTGAACTGTTACATTCTGTGCCTTATGTTCCCACTGTGCTGTTGGTAGGGAGTTCCATACAACAGGATGGATAGCGGCATCATTATAAAGCTGGCACTTTGTCAACACGTGTACATACAAATTACAAGCTGGAATAGGCCATTTGGCCCCTTTGGCCTGCTACACTATTCAATAAGATCATAGCTGAATCTCATTCTTGGTATCCTTTCATTCTTGCTTTTTTAAAAAAAAATTAATTGCCTTCAAGACCCTCAGAGAGAGAAAAAAATCTCATCTTTGTGTTAAATAGATGGCCCCTTATTTTTAAACAGTTACCCTAATCGTCTCAATTTCCCCACCAGAAGAAGCATCCATTCCATATCCAACCTGTTCACCCTCAGTCATTCCCTTAAACTTCAGCAGAAACAAACCTAGTCTGTATAGCCTTTCCCAGTAAGACAACCTACCTAATCCAGTTACCAACATGGTAGTTTTTCTCTGAACTACTTCCAATGCACTAACATCCTCCCTCAAATAAGGAGGCCAACACTGTACACAATACTCCAGATGTAGTCTCATTATGCCCTACATAACTGAATGGTAATTCCCCTACATTTGTTGCCAATTCCCCTAGCAATAAATTATAACATTTTTAACTTCTCTAATTAACTGCTGTGCTGCATACTAGCCTTTTGCATGCACTGGGACACCCACGTCCCTCTGTATCTTAGAACTCTGCAATATTTTGCCATTACGTTTGCTTTTTTTCTGCCAAAATGGAAAACTTCACATTATTTTCCATTTTCCAGATCTTTTCCCATCCATTTAACCTATATATATCCCTTTGTAGCCTCCTTATGCCCTCTTTACCACTTGCTTTCCCATCTGTCATTGTGTCAGCAGCAAATTTAACAACTATATTTTGGTGTCTTCATCCAGTCATTGAAATAAATTGGGAAAGGTTGAGGTCCTGCACCAATCCCTATGACATACCAATTATAACATCTTACCAATCCAGAAAAAAGACCCACATATGCTTATTCTGTTTCCTGATGGTCAATCAATCTTCTATCCTAAATGTTACTTCCTATACCATTGGCTTTTATTTTCTACGGTGACCTTCGATGTGGCACCTTATTAAATGCCTTCTGGAAATCTAAGTGTAGTACCTGCCAGTTCCCCTTTATCCACAAGATATTACTTCCTCAGAAACTCCACTGAATTAGTCAAGCATGATTTCCCTTTCACAAGGGAAATTATTGCCTGAATAACCTGGATTTTTTTTCTGAGTGCCCTGCTACAATGTCTTTCATAATAGCCTCTAATATTGCTAACACAAAAACTCTACAGTGGTCACTTCTGTCAACACTGTCATGGATCAATGTATTTCAAAAGGTAGAGTGGTGAAGACGAGACCAAATGACATTTTCCCTCACGTTGGTTCATCAGCTGAGGGAGTATGGTTGGTGTTAAGTTGTAGGAAGTTTTCTTTGAGCTCGTGGCATTGGACATCATAGTACCTGGAATCAGCATTGAGGTCATTCCCTCTGAACAGTATGTTGCTTTGCTGCTGAAGCAGGACATAATCAATGATGATATTTCAGGAGTTTGGGACATATGATTTGTATGGTTCTGTAAGAATAACTTCAGACTTCTCTGTATTGTTTGTGCCTTGTGTGTGGGACAGCTTTTCAAATTTCGGTACTAGTCCTCAGATGTTAGTGAGGAAGAACTTACAGAGTCAACTGGTCAAGATTTGCCTTTGTGTTTATGGTATCTGGTTTGATAACGCATGGTTTACCTTGTTTCATTAATCTTTTTTTTAGCAGTTTTGATACAGCTGGATAGCTAGGCCATTTCAGAGGACAGTTAAGAATCAACAACATTAATGTGGCTCTGAAGTCGCAGAATGATCAAGCCAAGTAAAGAAGGCAGATATTCTTCCCTCTGGGACATTGGTGAGCCAGGTGTGTCTTTTTATGACAATCTGGTACTTTATGTTCACCATTATTCCACTCTGTCTATCTTTCTCTATTTATTCATTCATGTACTTATGTCTTTATCTATCTATCTATCTATCTATCTATCTATTTATTTATTTATTTATTTATTTGACTAATTAGATTCCCCAGCTATCACACTGGTCTTTGAGATTCTGTCTCTGGATCATTAGAGCAAGCATATGGATTACCAGACCAGAATCAGACTTCAAACTTAAAACCAAGGCCAGTCATTAAAATGTACAATGGTCCCAATGTTGATTTCTTGGTATTATCACTGTTGTTTTTCTTCTGATCCGAAACTCTATAAATGGAGGCTAGGTTACAATACCATCTCAGTTTAGCCTGCTATCTTATTGGGTTAGTAGACAAAGCTCTTGCACCTTTCAAATTTCTGCTCCCTCCAGATGAATAAGATGTCTGAGATCAGCTATAAGAACGTTGTAATCGGTTAACATTATGACTTATTCCAGGTGTTTGTACTGTATTGAAATGAATTCGGGTGACTATGATCAGTTAGTTATCAAGGTGGATTGCTGGTGATCACAAAGGAGTTAAGAAGTATTCATGGTGTAATTACAATATAGCTGCTGCCAACTGGATTCTTTGAAATTGTTTGTTGTGAATTGTAGGATGAATCTTCCAAATAATTCTCAGAAAAATGTTCTTTGTGCTTGTACCTGTAACCAGAATGGGTTTTAGTAGCATTGTAAAAGCAATGATATAATTTTCCTTGAAATTAAATATATTTGTGTTTTTACTCTGAAACAGCATTTAAATTCCTCTTATTGTGAATCTCATCATTATATTTAATCTGTAGAATGACAAACAGGCAGCATCTGTGGAGATAGAAACAGTCAATGTTTCCAGCCAAAGACTTAGACCTTAGACCACAAGTGCTTTCTATCCTGCATTTTCTTTTATTTCTCGCATTTTCTTTTATAATGGGTTATCAAAAGCTGAGATTCAATTTTCCAGATAGATGGGCTATTTCATGGGCACCAGTTTCGGAAACTAAAGCGGGGTTGGGTCATGTGTACCAAGGTGGTCCATCTCAATGAGTTAGCTGATTGTACCTGATGCAGTAGAAATGGTCCCTGTTCCTGATGCAGTAGAAATGGTCCCTGTTCCTGATGCAGTAGAAATGGTCCTTGTTCCTAATGCAGGACTTTGCATATCTGAGTTCTGAAATAAAGACAACATGCTGCTCACTGCGGGCAAATAGTCTGCTTAGTCACTGTGAGGAAGCTCATATGAATAATGATCACTGAGATGGAACTGCACCCCAGCAAGGTGTTGATACCCATGGAGTAGATGAAACAGGATAAATAAAAATTGAAATTTTCTTTGTGTTCATTTGTCCAGAAATCTTAATTTTTTTTGATATTTGTTTCATATTTAGTTGTACATTTGCATTAAAGTCAGCAACTAAGGCAACCAGGTCAACACCACCTTAAAACTACTTCAGATGAAGTGTATTTAAAAGTACAATACATACCTTTGTAAAATGGTGTCCATAATAATTTTCCTTCCTTAAGCACACACTTGTGTTGCAAACTACTTTTTCTATTATCTGAACTATTTCTCTGTGTAAATTTGCAAACACTGGCATCTGCATGATTAAGTTTGAAAGTTTCATTCCTAGTAGTTAGAATTTTAGGCATTTTTTGGTACGCTAAGTGGATGCAAGCTGTGCATATTAATGGTGAATCAGAAATCACCAAAACTTTGCTAAATTAGGTCAACCTTAATTTAAACAATCAAAATTGTTGTTTACTCCCATTTACAAGTGGTAAATCCTGACCTGCGTGTTTCACAGACCATTGCTGTGTCATTTGGAAAAGATAGTAGCTGCCGTCAGAAAACAGAGAAAATACAAAAAGAATGGGTCTTTTCTTAGACAGCATGACATAAAGAGTGGGGCACCAAAGGGACCAGTACTAGGGGTTTAGTACTTCATGGTTTATAAAAATGACTTGGAAGTAGCCACCAAAGATGTAGTTGTAAAATTTGCGGATAACACAAAGATAAATAGGAAAGTAAGTTGTGAAGAGGACAGAGAAGGCAGCAAAGTTAGTTATAGGTAGATTAAGTGAGTGGGCAAAATTCTGGCAAATAAAGTTTAATGTGGGAAAATGTGTAGTTGTTTGTTTTGACAGGGGAAAGAAAAGTAATCTAATTGGTGAGAGATTTCAGAGGTCTGAGGTGCAGGGGGATTTGGGTATCCTAATGATAATTCACAAAAGATTACTATGCAGCTACAGCAAATAATTGGGTAAGCTAACAGGATGTTATTGTTTATTGCTAGGGGAATTGATTTACAAAAGTGGAGAAGTTGTGCTTTAGTTGTACAAAGCTGAGAAGTGTGCAAAGAAGGTTTACAAGAATGTTGCCAGGGCTCAAGGGCCTGAGTTATAGGGAGAGGTTGGGCAGGCTAGGATCATTCCTTGGAATGTAGGAGACTGAAGGGTGACTTTACAGAGGTGTATAAAATCATGAGGAGCATAGATAGGGTGAATGCACTCAGCCTTTTTCCTAGGGTTGGGGAATCAAGAACTAGAAGGGCATAGGTTTAAGGTGAGAGGGGAAAGATTTAAAAGGGGCAACTTCTTCACAGAGAGAGTGGTGCATATATGGAACAAGCTGCCAGAGGAAGTCATTGAGGCAGGTACAATAACATTTAAAAAGCATTTGAATAAGTATATAGTTAAGAAAGGTTTAGAGGGATATGGGTCAAACGCAGGCAAATGGGACTAGTTTAGCTGGGCACCTTGGTTGGCATGGATAAGTTGGGCTGAAGGCCATGCTTCTGTGCTGTTTTACTCCATGACTGTACAAGGCACTGATGAGACCACATCAGGAGTACAATCTACAGTAGTTATTAATGAAGGATGTTAAAACATTTGAAGCAGTTTAGAGTTTATTGGACTGATCGCAGTAATGGGCAGGTTATCCTATGAGATAAGGATGGACAGAGCAGCCTTGTTTCACAGGAGTTTAGAAGAGTGAGAGGCAACTTGACTGAAAAAAATAAAATCCTGAGGGGCCCTCATGGGATGGCTGTGCAGAGGATATTTCCTCTTGTTGGAGAATCTAGAACCAGGGATCACTGTGTAAAAATCAGTGGTCATTGTTTGAAGATATTGATAAGGCAAATGTGTTTTTTCCTCTGAAGTTCGTGAATTTTGGAACTCTCTAAGGGGTGGTAGAAACAGACTTTGAAAGGCAGAGGTAGATGGGTATTTGATAAAGCAACAGGTTGGAAGGTAAGTGTGGGTAGATTGGAATGCAGAATTGAAATTTACAGTAAAAGAAATAAAGGACTGCAGATGCTGGAATCTAGATGAAAAAACAACAGGCTCAGCAGGTTCAGGCAGCATCCGTGGAGAAAAGCAGGCGGTCAGCGTTTTGGGTCAGGACCCTTTTTCAGGGCTGAAGATAGGAAAAGGGGAAGCCCAATATATAGGAGGGAAAAACAGAGCAGTGTTAGGTGGACAAAAGAGGGGAGGCGGGGTGGGCACAGGGTGATGATATGTAGATGCAGGTAAGAGATAGTGATAGGCAGATGCAGGAGAGGAGGGGAGAGCAGATCCACCAGGGGATGGGTCAAAGGTAAGGAGATAGGTGCCCCATGGCAGTGGTGGGGGGGGGGGGGGGGGGGGTGGGGGGAGGGGACGAAAAGAAGAGAGAAAAAAACGGTGAGGATAAAAAAGAGAGAGGCTGAGAAAGGGAAGAAAAGAAGAGGCAAGTTAGGGGGTGGGGGCAGTTGGTTTACTTAAAGTGGGAGAATTCGATGTTCATCCTGTAAGGCTGCAAGGTCCCAAGATGAAAAATGAGGTGTTGTTCCTCCAGTTTGCATTTGGACTTCTCCCAGCAGTGGAGGAGGCCAAGGACAGATATATCAGTGATGGAGTGGGAGGGGGAGTTGAAGTGACTGGCAACAGGGAGATATGGATCGCGATTATGGATGGAGTATAGGTGTTCTACGAAACGGTCACCTAGTCTGCGTTTGGTCTCGCCAATGTAGAGGAGGCCACACTTGGAGCACCAAATGCAGTAGATGATACTAGGTGAGGTGCAGGTAAATCTCTGCCTCACCTGAAAGGACTGTTTGGCTCCCTGGATGGAGGTGGTGTAAGGGCAGGTGTTATTCCTATGGCGGGGGCAGTTGAATGTCCCCGGGATGGGAGCAGGATGGTTGGGGAGGGAGGAGTGAACTAGGGAGTCGTGGAGAGTGCAGTCTCTATGAAAGGCTGAAAGGGGTAGGAAGGGGAAGATATACTTGGTGGTGGAGTCCCGTTGGAGATGGTGAAAGTGGCGGAGAATAATGTGTTGCAAACTGGGATGAAATGTGAGGACAAGGGGGACCCTATCCCTGTTGTGTTTGGGAGAGGTGGGGGTGAGAGCAGCGGTGTGGGAAATGGCAGAGATGCAGATGCGAGCTCTCTCGACCACAGTAGGAGGGAAGCCACAGTTAGTAAAGAAGTTGGACGTTACAGTTATATCAGCCATAATCTGTTGAACGGTGGGTAATCTTTGGGCCCATGTGGACTACTCCTGCTAATTAATATATTGTGTAGACGATACAGAGAAGCTTCAAGGGGACACAGACAAGCTACATGAATGGGCGAGGGCAAAACAGATGAAATATAATGTGAAAAATATGAAGTTATCCATTTTGGATGAAATGGGGAACGATCGACTGGTGTTGGCATTCACAGATACCTCAGTATCCTTGTTACGTGAATCATTGAAGGGTAACGTGCAGATGCACTGAGCAGATTGGAAGGCTGACAATATGTTGGCCTTCATTGCAAGAGCATTTTAGCACAAGAGTAAAGATAGCTTATTCCAATTATATTTACGACCCTGGCAAGACTGCACTTGGAACATTGCACACAGGTCTGGTCTGGAGGGAGTGCAGCAAAGGTTCACCAGGTCGATTCCTGGGATGGGAGTTATTGTCCTATAATGAAAAATTAAGCAGATTTGGGCTATGCTTTTTGGAATTTAGAAGCTGACAGATGATTTGGTGATCTCATGGAAACAAATATTAAATTCTTACAGGACTTGAAGGGTAGATGCAAGGTGACATTTCTTCTGGCTCTATAGTCCATACCTAGGAGTCACAGTCTCAGAATAAAGGTTGGCCATTTAGGACAGAGATGAGAAGAAATGTCTTCTCCTGGAGGGTGCTGAATATTTGGAACTGTCTACCAAGGAGGGTGGTAAACACTCAGTCAGAGTATCTTCAAAACAGTTATTGATACATTTATGAATATTAAATAATCTCTCAATTTACTTCGTTATGGCCTTGCACCTTATTGTCTGCCTGCACTGCACTTTCTCTGTAACTGTAACACTTTATTCTGCATTCTGTTATTGTTTTCCCTTGTGCTACCTCAATGCACTGTTGTAATGAAATGATCTATATGGATGGCATGGAAAACAAGTTTTTCACTGTACCTCGGTACATCTGACAATAAACCAATTCCCAGTGAATTGAGAGATATGGAGTTAGAACAGGAAAGAACTGAAGTAAAACATTAGCCATAATCTGATTGAATGGGAGAGCAGGCAGGAGAGGCTGAATGGCCTACTTTATTTCTTCTGTTGGGTAAGAAGATTGCCATCTCCTTTAGTTCCATTTTGCATATTACAAACACCACGTTTTACAACAGATTTGAAAATAATCAGATCCCCAGACCTCTTAGTTGACAGCATTATGGCTTAACAGGACAATGTGTTGAAGTGGAAGTGTTTTGTATGGTACTGTTGCTGTTTCCTTGAGGGGTAATTTTATTTGAAATACCTGACTATTAAACGCCAATATCAAAGTGTTCATTTAAGTAGCTTCTGCCTGTGCACTGAGCACACCAGGGAAAAAGGCCTTATTATATTTAATCCTCCTGTAAGAGAAAAACACAGTAAAGTTTACAATGGTTTGTATGGTTGCCGTGGTGACCGATGGGTGCGATCTAAGTTGGTCAGCCAGCAGCAGGTAAGAATGTCAGTACAATTCAATATTGATGCAAATGATAAGCAAAAAATGTTTATCATCCTTTATATTACGGCCACTGTTCCTCCTATAGAGTGAGAATTTCAAATGTGGAGGTTAAGTAAACTTCGTTATATAGTACTATCCTTACTTATTTAAAACAAACCTTAGCTGCGTAATTCCCAGGAGTTTTGCCTGAAATTTGCACCTATTTGTATCTTTCTTAATTCAACAGCTGGAAACAAAATCACGTAGCAAAGCAAACTTGCTCTGCAAAGGGAGGGCAGGAAGAATGGAAGGCGAAGAATAACATGGGAGTAATAAAACAAACACCACACAAAATAACTAACTACTACTTGAATTTTCTGGGGAGAGCAAGGCTCTGATTTGAGTTTTCCAGGAGATGATTTCAAAACCTTTTCCATGTTTTAGCTATATGTTCATGGCTTGAAGCCAAAATATGGTTAGTAAAATTGCTGAATTCAAAAAAAAACTGCACATGCTGGAAATCTAAAATAAAAACAGAAAATTCTGGAAATACTCAGCAGGTCAGGCCACATCAGTTCTGATGAAGGGTCCTTGACCTGAAATGTTATCTCTGGATCTTTTCCCACAGATGCAGCCTGACCTGCTGAGTATCACCAGCATTTTCTGTTTTTATTATTGTAAAATTATTAGGTTTGCGAGGTGTATAAGAGCCAGAGCAGGTAATGTAGAGAATTGCAGTTTGTTTCATAGATTTAGATCTTTTAGGTATTTGGGCAGATAAGTGGAAGATTCAGTTGTGTGTGCAAGTTCATAATAACTTAGAACCAAACATGTTGACAGGAATGGTATTAGAAAGACCGATTAGGAAAAAAAAATTAGGAGTTGAACATAACAGTGTGGCATTCCAAAAATGCAAAGAAAATCAACTGCATTGGCATTGGGATAAAATGAATAACAAAAGGGGTGTTGCTGTAAGAGATATTGATCAGAGCAAACTTACACTACTGGATTTCTTTGACTATCTAATCATAAAAAAAGTATTATTATACTTCAGGGGTCAGAAAGTTATATAGCAAAGCTAATTCCACATGCTGGGAATTTAAAATAAAAGAAATTCAATTAAAGAAATTTGCATTACTTATCTTATTGGCATTTCTCATTAAGAGTATTGGCAGAATTGACCCAGGCACATTGTTTGTTTCTGCCAAAGGGCTCAGATACCAAGCCCATAGCTAAGAAATGAGAAATTTAATAGCGTTTTCAGGTTTTCTCAGATTTCTTGTCTCTTGGTTAGAGTCAGAGTAATACAGCATGGAAGCAGGCCTTTCGGCCCAACTCATCCATGCCGACCAAGATGTCCATCTATGCTCATTCCATTTGCTTGTGTTCTGCCCATATCCCTAAACCTTTCCTATCCATGTACCTGTCCAATCAGATTAGAGAACCATGTGCTTGAGCAAATAACCTGAATGCGACACGTTGGAGGTTCTGGCGTCAGTGAAAAGGGAAATGTATGGGATCCTCTTCCATGTGTTTCCTCGCTGAAGTTCCAATCTCTCAAAACTTTTCAGATGAAATGTGAACACTTTTGTTTTACTTATTTAGGGAAATGTAAAACAAATCCCATGGGACTGCTGAGACGAGAGCAAGGAGTTTTCATCATCTGTTGCCAATATTACTCTTCTAACTTACTGTACCAAAAAATGATTAACCAGCCATTCAGTCAGTTGCCATTTGTGGCCCTATTTTCTAAAAGTTGCCGAAGGGGAAAATGTGGACCTTACAGAGGTGTATAATATCATGAGGGGCATAGATAGGGTGAATTCAGTCTTTTTCCCAGGGAAAGGGAATCAAAAACTAGAGGGCATAGGTTTAAGGTGAGAGGGGAAAGATTTAAAAGGGACCTGAGTGGCAGAAACTTCACACACTGTGTGGTTTATATATGGAATGAGCTGCCAGAGAAAGTGGTTGAGGCAGGTATAACAACAACCTTTAAAAAGATGCTTGGACAAGTACATGGATGGGAAAGGATTAGAGGGGTATAAGCCAAACATGGGCAAATGGGACTAGCTTGGAAGGGAATTTTGATCTGCATGGACCAGTTGGGCCTGTTTCTGTGCTGTATTATTCTGACTATGTGCCTCTAAGTACAGGGTGTAGACAAATAGTTTTAATCTCTATCTGTATACCCACCTCAGTCTTCTAGGAAAATTCATTATGTCTGGTCTAAATTGTTATTGAGCTAGCTTATTGATGCTTATTCTCTCAGCAATAGGTTCTATATTTTCTTCTTGAAATCTCTGGAAATAAAAGAAATACTCTTTACTAAGTTGCCTTTTGTTACTTTAGCAAATGTCCATATTCACTGTGGAAGATTCGTCTATATTTTGTATTTATTGTGATCAATTGTATTGAATTGATGCATTAATTTGCTCCTCTGGTTAAATTTGGTTAACTGAAGTAACATTCTTCAGGCAGCAAATAACAGTTCCATTGTAAAGCATGACACAATGTTCGCTACTTGAATTTGTTCAAGAGATTTGCAATATAAAAAGGTCAAAATGCTGGAAAGGTTTAGTAAAGCCATTTGCATTAAAAGGAAAAAAAGATAAGTAGATGTTTCAGTCAGAGATCCTTTATCAGAGCAAGAGGATAAATGCCTTTGAGTCATATCATAATCAAGGCTCTGAACCGAAAATATGAAGATTGTAGAAGCACTGGAGAAGTAGGGTCATCTATTGAAAATCATTGCCACTTTTCAGTAGTAGATAAATGTTTTTTTTTCCTTCAGTTACATTGGTTGAGCTTTGGGCACTGGCTAGATTAAAAAGAACATTTTTTATCACCCCAGGTATGCACATTTTAAGTATTTTTGTCCTCTTCTTCCCTTACAAAAAGATTGAATGCTAGTTGCTGTTTTCTGACCATGATAACATATAGCTAATGGTTGATTCTCTTCCACTTTTCTCATGTGTTTATTATCTCTTCATTCAAGTTAGAATTTTACATTGAGAATGGGCAGCATGAATCCAGGCTCTGATTCTATGGGTCATTGGGAGCGGACAACATCAATAACCTGCCCTAAGAACATGTCCTTGTATTGGACAGTTTTAATGAATAATCTGAGCTATAGAAAAAACAGTCCAGCAAATTATAGTGCAGTCCTTTATCAAATGCAGCACAAATAAGAAAAGCTGCGACGCTACACAGAGCAAGGGTTTACTATTTAATAGGTTTAAAGCTCAGTTTCAATGATCTGCCACCCTGTGAATCTGACTCTTGTTTGTTGGCAACATCATCTAAAAGCTTTAACAGTGCCTAAAATATTATCTGACCTTGTCACATCATAGTATATTAATCCTCATGTGTAGCTTTATTTAAAAAAAAAGTACATGTGCTTTGAGTTAGAGATGACTGCTAATTACATTATACAGCACTAATGGTCAATAATAGACTTTTCATGGTATGTAGAAAACAGTGAACCAAAGGAACTATATTAGAAAACAGTGTTTAATTCCTAAAGATTGTCTTATTCTGACCATGCTCAAAGTATTATAAAACCATGAACAACAGAGTTCATCTTGATGTGTTTTAGAACTGCTCTAGCAGCAGTTTTCTCAACTATTTATTTTAATTATGCAATGAGGATAAGCAAATTATGAAAAGATGTGCACAATGTATAATGAAGGGCTTCTTAATGCAATGTTTGAAGAGAAGTCTAAAGTGATATATTTTGGTAAGAAAAGCAACTAAATATCAAATTCTAAAGCAAGCCCAGGAATAAATATACTGTATATATATATTGACAGATTATTGAAGGCAGCACAATAGGTCGAGAAAAGGGTTTAAAAGGCAGATTGGTTCCTAGGTTTTATAAATAAAGGATAAAAGCAAGGAAATCTTATTGAAACTTCACAAAACATTGGATCAATTGCAACTAGAGTATTTTCCAGATCTGGATATTGCACTTAAAGATGTGAAGGCCTAGATGTGGATAGAACATAACAGCACAGTACAGGCTCTTTGGTCCATGATGTTGTGCCAACGTTTTATCCTGCTCAAAGACGTATCTAACTCTTCCCTCCCACATACCGCTCTATTTTTCTATCATTCATGTGTCTATATAAGAGTCTCTTAAATGTCCCTAATATATCTGCCTCCACCACCTCTGCTGGCGGTGCATTCCATGCACCCACCACTCTTTGTGTAAAAAAAACTTACCTCTGACGTCCCCCCATAACTTGCTCCAACCACCTTAAAATTATGCCCCTCATATTAGCCATTTTCGCCCTAGGAAAAAGTCTCTGACTGTCCACTTGATCTATGCCTCTTATCATCTTGTACACCTCTAACAAGTCACCTCTTATCCTCCTCTCCAAAGAGAAAAGCCCTAGTTCACTCAACCTATCCTCATAAGATGTGCTCTCCAATCCAGGCAGCAGCCTGGTAAATCTACTCTGCACTCTCTCTAAAGCTTCCACATCCTTCCTATAATGAGGCGACTAGAATTGAACACAATATTCCAAGTGGGGTCTAACCAGAGTTTTATAGAGCTGCAACATTACCTGGCAGCTCTTGAACTCAATACCCCAAATAATGAAGGCCAACACACCATATGCCTTTTTAACAGCCCTGTCAACCTGCGCAGCAACCTTGAATGGACGTGGACCCCAAGATCTCTCTGTTGCTCCACACTGCTAAGAGTCGTGCCGTTAACCTTGTATTCTGCCTTCAGATTTGATCTTCCAAAGTGTATCACTTCACACTTTTCTGGGTTGAACTCTATCTGCCACTTTTCAATCCAGCTAACCTACTGCACTATCCACAACACCACCAATCTTTGTGTCATCTGCAAACTTACTAACCCACCCTTCCACATCCTTATCCAGGTCATTTATAAAAATCACAAAGAGCAGGGGTCCCAGACCAGATCCCTGCAGAACACCACTGGTCATCGACCTCCAGGCAGAATACGCTCCATCTACCACCACCCTCTGTCTTCTATGGGCGAGCCAATTCTGAATCCACACAGCCAAGTTTCCCTGGATCCCATGCCTTCTGACTTTATGAAGCTTCCATGAGGAACCTTATCAAACTCCTTACTAAAATGCATGTACACCACATCTATTGCTCTACCTTCATCAATGTGCTTTGTCAGATCCTCAAAGAATTTAATCAGGCTTGTGAGGCATGACCTGCCCCTCACAAAGCTATGTTGACTGTCCCTAATCAGCCTATGCTTCTCCAAATGCCCATAAATCCTGTCTCTAAGAATCTTCTCCAGTAATTTGCTCACCACTGAAGTAAGACTCATTGGCCTATAATTCCCAGGATTATCCTTTCTCCCACAAAGGAACAACATTTGCCACCCTCCAATCATCTGGCACTACTCCTGCGTCCAGTGAAGACGCAAAGGTCATCGTGAAAGGCGCAGCAATCTCTTCCCTCGCTTCCCATAATAACCTTGGATATATCCCATCCAGCCCCGGTGACTTATCTATCCTAATGTTTTTCAAAAGTTCCAGCACATCCCCTTTCTTCATGTTGACGTGCCCTAGTGTATCAGCCTGTTGTATGCCATCCTCACAAACGTCAAGGTCAAGGACTGAAGCAATATATTCATTAAGGACCTGCCCTACCTCTTCTGACCCCAGGCACATGTTTCCTCTTTTACCCCTGATCTGTCCTACCCTCACTCCAGTCATCCTCCTACTCTTCACATACATGTAGAATACTTGGGGGTTTTCTTTCATCCTACTTGCCAAGGCCTTCTCATGTCCCCTTCTTGCTCTCCTAATTCCAGTCTTAAGATCCCTCCTGGTTACCTTGTAACTCTCCAGAGCCCTGTCTGATCCTTGCTTTCTAAACTTTAGGTAAGCTTCTTTCTTCTTCTTGACAAGATATTCTACGTCTCTTGTCAACCACGGTTCCTTCACTCTACCATCCTTACCCTGCCTCAATGGGACAAACCTATCCAGAACCCCATGCAAGTATTCCCTAAACAACCTTCACGTTTCCGTTGTGCACTTCCCCAAGAACATCTGTTCCCAATTTACGCTCCCAAATTCCTGCCAAATAGCAACATAATTCCTCCTCCCCCAATTAAATACTTTCCCATATCATCTGCTCCTATCCCTCTCCAAGGTGATGGTAAAGGTCAAGGAGTTATGGTCACTGTATCCAAGATGCTCTCCCACCGAGAGATCTGAAACCTGATCGGACTCATTGCCTAGTACCAGGTCCAGTACGGCCTCTCCTCTAGTTGACCTGTCCACATACTGTGTCAGGAATCCTTCCTGGTGGTGAGGTTTGAGGTTTTTCTCTTTCGTGCAAATGGACTGAGAAGTGCTTTTGTATAGGTATTCAATATCATGGCCTAAATAAAGATAAACTATTTCCATTGGTGGAAGAGTTCAGGACACAGATTTAAGGAAAAAGAGCAAAAGGTGAGATGAGGAGAAAAAAAATGTCTGTCTCTGAAAGAATTCACTTCCTGACAGAGTGGTGGAGGCAGACTCAAACATGGCTTTTAATGAATAATTTGAAAAGTAATTGAAAGGAAAATAAAAGGGCAGGGCTACTGGAAGTGGAATTGACTGTGTTTCACTAATTAAAAAATCAGCATAGGTGAACTTTGCTGAAACAATTCCATGATTCTATGTAATAAAACAGAAAATGCTTGAAAAACTCAGCAAGTCAGGTAGAAAAATTAACAGTTAATATTTCAGGTTCAGGACCCTTCATAATGTTACGTAATTACTTTGGTCTGAAGTGGCAAACGTGAGCTTGTCAGCATTCTGATCCCTTAGAATACAAGGATCTGGGTCCAGCTTGAGAGCTGCTGTCCAGTTGGCTAGCTCCTTATTACACTGCTCAGGGAATCTTTTTTGATGTAGCTTAGACCATGCCTGTTTGTTTGGACATAAAAGGTTCCATAGCACTGTTATAAGGGCAACAAAGTTCTGTATCCTGGCCAGCACTGGGCTCTAATCTGGTTCACGAAACCACATTAAATAGTCATTATTATGATCTGCAAATTGGCCCCTGCATTTGCCTGCGTAACAGCTATTATTAATTAATTAGCTACAATGCACTGATGTTATATAATCCAAGTTCATTTGTTTTTAAAGTGGTAGAGTAAATGCAAACAACATCAATTCAGTGTATAATGATGAATGTTAATATTAAATCTCAGCTTCAAGACTCAGTAATGGATGTTTTATGCATTCATCACTTATTTCTATTTCATCCTTGGCTTTAAAAATAATAGATTGAAGCTATGCATCCTTGTGCTCAAGGCAGCTTAAGTAGGTCCAGAGTTTCTTTTAAATGGTTATACTGCAGGAATGTATATGAATATTGCACTTCGAAAAATTAAGTTTACCACAAAACATGCAACAAAATACCTTTTTACAGGAGTAGACCAGAAAACTTGTGCACAGAATCATTCAGCACAGGAACAGGCTCGTCTGGCTCACCATGTGCGTGCCGACTGTGATGCCTGTCTACACTAATCCCATTTGCCTGCATGAGCCCTTTTTACCCTCTACTCCTTTCCTATCCAAGTACCTGTCCAAATGCCTTTTAAATGTTGTAATTGTATCTGCCTCCACTCTCTCCTCTGGCAATTCATTCCAAATATTTACCACCCTCTGTGTGGAAAAACCTACTCCCCAGGTCTCCTTTAAATTTCTCACCTTAAACCTGTGCCCTCTAGTTCTTGGCTCCCCTGCCTTGGGGTAAAAGATTCTGACCATCTATCCTATCTATGCCCCTCATAATTTTGTAAGCCTCAATAAGGTCATCCATCGCTCAGCCTCCTACATTGCAGTGAGAATAAACCCAGCTTATCCAATGAAGAACACTATGACGCTGGAGGAACTCAGCAGGCCAGGCAGCATCCGTGGAGAAAAGCAGGTGGTCAACGTTTTGGCTCAGGACCCTTCTTCAGGACTGAAGATAGGAAAAGGGGAAGCCCAATATATAGGAGGGAAAAGCAGAGCAGTGATAGGTGGACAAAAGAGGGGAGGTGGGGTGGGCACAAGGTGGTAATAGGTAGATGCAGGTAAGAGATAGTGATAGGCAGGTGTGGGGGAGAAGGGGAGAGCAGATCCATCTGCCACTTCTTTGCCCATTCTCCCAACCTGTCCAAGTCCTTCTGCAGACTCTCTGCTTCCTCAACACTACCTGCTCCTCCACCTATCTTTTATTCACCCACAAACTTGGCCAAAAAGCCATCAATTCCGTCGTCCAGATCATCGAAATATTACATGAAAAGTAGCAGACCCAACACTGACCCCTGAGGAACACTGGCTGCCAACCAGAAAAGACCCCTTTATTCCCACTCTTTGCCTTCTGCCAGTCAGCCAATTTTCTATCCATGCTGGTACCTTTCCTGTAATACCATGGGCTCCTATCTTGTTTAGCAGCCTCTTGTGCTGCACCTTGTCAAAGGCCTTCTGAAAATCCAAGTAAACAACATCCACTGACTCTCCTTTGTCTATCCTGCCTATTACTTCCTCAAAGAATTCCAACAGATTTGTCAGGAACAGGAAGGGTGCAATCACTCTCTTGGTGGTGTACTATGGACCTCCCAGTAGCCACCAGGACATTGAGAAACGGATATGCAAACAGATTAGGGAATTGTGTAAAAATTACAGGGTTGAGGTCATGGGAGACTTCAACTTCCCTGATATAAATTGGGACCTTTGCAGTGCAAAGGAGTTAGATGGGGCAGAATTTGTTAGGTGTATCCAGGAGGGGTTCCTAAATCAATATGTTGACAGTCCAACAAGGAGAGAGGATATTCTGGACCTGGTGTTGGGTAATGAGCGTGGCCAGGTTACTCACTTATCAGTGGGTGAGCAATTGGGGAACAGTGACCACAGCACATTAACTTTAATGAAATCTATAGATAAGGCTAGGTATGGGGCTAGTGGTAGGGTTTTAAATTGGAGCAGGGCTAATTATAAAGGCATGAGGCAGGAACTAGGTAGAGTAAACTGGGAAAAGCTTTTTGCTGGCAGGTCCACGTCGAGCATGTGGGAAGTGTTTAAGGATCAAATACACAGAGTACAGGACAGGTATGTCCTAATTAGAAGGAAGGACATGAATGGGAAAATAGGGAACCTTGGATATCCAGAGAAGTAATGAACTTAGTCAAGAAGGAAAAGGACAAGTATGTAGAGCTTTGGAAGTTAGGATCAGACAGAGCACGTGAGAACTATAGAGAAGCTAGAAATGAACTCAAGAAAGGAATTAGGAAAGCCAGGAGGGGCCATGAAAAGTCTTTAGCAAGTAGGATTAAGGAGAATCCAAAGGCATTCTATACCTACGTAAGGAATAAGAGGATAACGAGGGAAAGGGTAGGACCACTTAAGGATAAAGAAGGGAATGTATGTTTGGATGCAGAGGATGTGGGTGAGGTTCTGAATGAGTATTTCTCTTCAGTATTTAACTAGGAAAGGGACATGCAGGAAGCAGAAAATGGAACTTGAGGGCGGAAACCTGTTAGGGCATTTAGAGGTCAAGGAGGAGGTAGTGTTAGGTTTCCTAAACAGTATTAAGGTGGATACGTCCCCGGGGCCCGATGGGATACACCCCAGGTTACTGAGGGAGGCGAGAAAGGAAATTGGTGGGGCCTTGACCAGTATCTTTGTGTCCTCTTTGATCACGGGTGAAGTCCCAGATGACTGGCCAGTGGCTAATACTGTTCCTCTATTTAAGAAAGGAACAAGGGAAAATCCAGGGAACTATAGACCGGTGAGTCTCACGTCAGTGGCAGGGAAATTGCTGGAGAAAATTCTTAGAGCATCTGGAATCCAATGGCTTGATTAGGGATACCCAGCATGGCCTTGTGCGGGGCAAGTTGTGTCTCACTAACCTGGTTGAGTTTTTTGACAGGGTGACGAGAGATTGATGAAGGTAGAGCTGTGGATGTCATCTATATGGACTTCAGTAAGGCATTTGACAAGGTCCCATATAATTGGTTAATCAAGAAAGTTCAGATGCATGGGCTCAGTGGAGAATTGACTGTGTGGATCCAGAACAGGCTTGCCTGTAGAAGACAAAGGGTGGTGGTTGAAGGGACTTAATTCAAGCTGGAGGCCTGTGAGTAGTGGTGTTTTGCAGAGATCTGTGCTGGGACCTCTGCTGTTTGTGATGTACATAAATGACCTGGATGAGTATGTTGATGGATGGGTTAGTAAGTTTGCAGATGATATCAAGATTGGCGGAGTAGTGAATAGTGTGGAAGACTGGCGACGGATACAGCGTGATATAGATCAGCTGCAGATGTGGGCAGAGAAATGGCAGATGGAGTCTAACCCGGATAAATGTGAGGTGTTGCACCTTGGTAGCAAGACCCTTAACAGTGTTGAAGAGCAGAGGGACCTTGGGGTGCAAGTCCATGACTCATTGAAAGTGGCGACACAAGTAAACGGTGGTTAAGAAGGCTTATGGAATGCTTGCATTTATTAATTGAGGTACTGAGTATAGGAAGTTATGATGCATCTCTATAGAACTCTGGTTAGGTTGCATTTAGAGTATTGCATGCAATTCTGGTCACCTCACTATAGGAAGGATGTTGAGGCTTTAGAGAGGGTGCAGAGGAGGTTTACTCGGATGCTGCCTGAATTAGAGGACATGTGCTATCAGGAGAGGCTGGATAAACTTGGGCTTTTTCTCTGGAGCGACGGAGGCTGAGGGGTGATCTGTTGGAAGTGAAAAAAATGATGAGGGACATAGATAGGGTGGAGAAGCAATATCTTTTTCCCATTATTGAGCAATCTAATACCAGAGGGCATGCATTTAAGGTGAGAGGGGGTAGGTTCAGAACAGACATGAGGGGTGCATTTTTTACTGGGAGAGTGGTGGATGCCTGGAATGTGTTGCCTGAGAGGGTGGTGGGAGGCAAACTCATGGGGTCTTTCCAGAAGGGCTTGGATGGGCACATGAATGAGATGAAAATAGAGGGATATGGGCATTCTGTAGGCAGGAGTGAATAGCTATGCCGGCTCAACATTGTGGGCTGAAGGGCCTGTTCTGTGCTGTACTGTTCTATATCCTAGTACCAAATGCAGAGTAAAGTGTCACAGCTACAGAGTGCAATGCAGGCAGACAATCAGGTGCAAGGTCATAACAAGGTAGATTGTGATGTCAAGAGTCCATCTTATCATACTAGGGAACTGTTCAATAGTCTTATAACAGCGTTATAGAAGCTGTCCTTGAGCCTGGTGGTACATGCTTTCAGTCTTTTGTATCTTCTGCCTGATGGGAGAGGGGAGAAGAGAGAACGTCGGGGGTGGGTGAGGTCTTTGATTATGTTGGCTGCTTTACCAAGGCAGCGAGAAGTATAGACAGAGTTCATGGAGGGGAGGCTGGTTTCCATGATGTGCTGAGCTGTGTCTACAACTCCCTGCAGTTTCTTGTCGTCTTGGGCAGAGCAGTTACCATACCAAGCCATGATGCAACCAGATATGATGCTTTGTATGGTGCGTCAATAAAATTGTTGCCATTTTCAGAGAACTGTGGATTTACATCACAAGGTCTCTGTACGTCAGTGCTCCTAAGGTCCCTACCATTTATTATACATGTCTACCAGAATTTGACCTACCAAAGTGCATGGCCTCACACTTGTCTGGATAAAGGGGAAAAGGAACTGGAATGCAGCCCTGTCAATAAAACCTTCAACAGTCAGTGTTTGATGATGCATCACAAATTTTTTGGAGAGAACCAGAGGCAAAAACAAACATTAGTCTGAAAGAAAGGAAATCTAGTGCAAAGCTTTCAGTGACTATTTCTCCATTATTCCTCTCTCTAATATACAAGCAAGTGACATGTGTATTCATTTGTGTAGTAATATTTGCCAAGTAAATATTAACATTGCCTGACTAGCGGTACAGATTGGAAAACATGCCTGTACAGTAAATGAACAATAGAACAGAACATTTCAGCAGCTATATTATAAGAATCATATGAAAAATGGTAACTGTTTGAGGTCCATATATTGTGCAGACTGGACTGAAAGCTGTTACCCTTGAAGTTTTCAAATTAAATTGAATGAGAAAGTAACTGTTTATTGATGTTTGGTTTATCTGGCATTAAAAATTAGAAATGATCAGACATTAGAAGCCCCAAATGATTGCATTGACGTACTGAACTTTCCCTTTGTAAATTAGGAATACCATGGCAGTTTAGTTGTATGGGAACTACTTGGGGAAATAGCCAATGTGTAGAATATCAACACGCTATCTTAAGGAATCATGACAGTGTTGCAGCATGAACTGTCCAAGAACAAAAAAAAATCTGTGTGCCTTTCAAAACCTCAGGCTGTCTCAAGGCCAATGAAATATTTTTTGAAGTGCATTCATTGTTATCATTGAGGTAATGACCAGATGATTAGTCTGGTCATCTGAAGAGTACTCCTTACTAGAGTGCCACGCGATCGTTGCCATCCATTGGAGAGGGTAGATGGGATCTCAGTTCAACGTCCAAGATTCTTTTTGCTCAAAACTTCGAGTGGGATTTAAAAATTTGCCTTGGACTAATACTGAAACATAAGAATTTCTTCAGTGTGGAACAAAATATTTAAACATACGCATGTGAAATATAATTTCTATGGCTGACTTTAAGATTTGAGAAAGGCATATTTGCTGATCCTAATCAATTTGTAGATCACTGTGCAGTGAGCCATTTTCTCAGTGAATTTCATCTGAAGTTAGCCTTTGAACTTGCATCTGGAAGTCATACCCACCTCGCTCAGTTTTGTTGGACACCATAGGAGAACTGGCATGTAACAAGGAGTTGACTAGTTCTTCACCTTGCCTGTTCAACTCTTGTAGTTACTTGGTTTACAACTGGCAGTTGTTCTAACCAGTGTTTCAGTTGTGTAGTTTGTACAGATGTAGGAGTAGAAATTGTCTTTTCAAAAAATTCTTTAAGAATGTACTTGGTTGTTTTATGTAGTTTATGATGTAGAGGTACAAATCCTAGTCGTTTATCATTACTAAGATGTGTGCTAGTGTCTTTTTTAAGAAATTTGCTAACCAAGTCTCTGTTGCTTAATGTTGTATTTGAGTATGAAGTATCTCAGTTGTAGAGGCACCCCAGGTACGTAAGGTGAAGGGAACAAAATGGTCCTTGCTCAGAAAATCCATTCTGAGCAAAATACCAAAGTGGAAATAAATACCGAAGGATTGCAATTGAAAGAGCTGAGAACTCTCATGTCTGTGACTGTAGTCTTTCAACAGCTGAATCTCTTTCTAAATTACTTCTATAATGCCATCCCTATTGATGGAAAATATATACACGACTAATCAGAAAAGAGTAAGTTTTAAGTATCTTTGTGTGCTGATTAAAGTGAATTGCTTGTGTTGAGTTTTTTTTGTTGCTGACGCTGTAGAAATACGGCTTGTTTTAGAAAGTGCTATCAATCACAATGAGGTTGAAAGCTCAGAGGAATACACCACACACTGGTCACACCTGTTGAAAATCTAACACAATACAATCTTTAATGTACATCCATTAGAAGTTCTACTTTATGGAACAGTGATGTCATCCAGAGACACAATTAGTGACACCTGTGAATAACATGGCAACATCAATAATAAGTTAGTAACCAGGTAATTATTCTCAGGCGTATTGTTTGGAATTTTAGTGGCAAAACCATCTATCAAGATAATTAAGGATTGCATGTAGTACTAAGTATAGGAGGCATGCTGAATCCAAGTGAAGCAGGGAGTGCAGTGCTTTTCTCGCTGTTCAAGTGAGCAACATAGCTGAACTGGTTTGCTGAAATGTTTGACAGAAATCTGACCTGTTCACACACAGCAATTTCAAGCAACTCATGGTCAATTTATTTCTCCAGTGCTTCAGCTGCCACCTTGATTACTGACCCAGCTATATAGATATGTTGTGTAAGTCTGCCAGAGCAGCAAGCCAGGCTCTGCACTGCTCAATTTAGGCCCATTGCAGCATGACACACAGCAGCGACTGAATTTGCATCACATACAGTATATACTACTGTAAAAGTAATCATTGTAATGTCAACACACAAAATTACAATAGCCCAACCTAAAATCATCAGATTTCCGCTGTATTGTATTTCACGTACTACACAACCACTTCTTTCCAGAAGCTGCCTCTTGTCTATGAAGACTGGGACTCTTTTCTCACTCTCAGTATTTTTACACATACTCTATTCCAGTTCATTTAGTCAAAGATTACTCTTTGTGTACCTGCAACCCTTCACAGCCCCCAGAATCTTATTACCCAACTCTTCTCCATTGTGTTCCTTTCATGTAACTTCATGCTACTGATTTTAAAATAAGGGTGCCACATATTTCCAGTCCTGCCTGACCTTATCCTCTCATGGGATCTTGAATTCTTCAAGAGGACACTTGAAAAATTCCTGCACGTGCACTGCACAAGGCTACTGGGAGCGATGATGATAGACCCACATGTGTTGGAGAAGGGATAACTACTGTTTGTTTCATTTCTCCCTTTACCAACATAGTGGGGAAATCAACAGCTCTCTATTAAACAGAAGTAATTTTAATATCACTGATGAACCATTTCCTTTGATTACCAGATTTGAGGTGGGTAACTGCTTGTGCAGTTTTCGACTTCCTCTGCATAATCCTAGTTATTCATGTTCATCAAGTAATCTCTGTTCAATGGCACACACAAACTGGAGACCACAAACGGAAAAGACGAAGGGCGTGCATTCCTGATATCCTGATGAAGGGTCCCAACCCAAAAGATTTACTGTTTATTTCTCTCCATAGATGCTGCCTGATCTGCTGAGTTCCTCCAGCATTTTGTATGTGTTGCTCCAGATTCCAGCATCTGCAGAATCTCTTGTGTCTCCTGTGTGCATTTCTGTAATTATTTAGGAAACTAGTGTCTTGGGTATACATGGACTGCCCAAGAGAAATGATAGCTACCTAAAGGTCAGGGTTGAATTCCATTCTGGTTTTTTACTGTTCCGTAATGTATTTTATTTCCCTTCTCCCAAAAGTTATTTCAATCATCAAATGCCAAAGCATACTTCAATTTAATTTTTGTAGTACATCTTTTTGTTTACAGTGAATTGTTCAGATTTTCACACAGCTTGTATTTTTTATTTGAAACTCTTATCTCCCATATGAATTATGTAAAGGTAATATTCTCCAATGTCCATAATGTGCAATAGATCACACAGTGAATTTTCTAGGATATGTTTATTGCTCTGCATTCTGCAATGCATCATGTAGCATTGGGTCCAAATGGCTTGTGGACATAGTTTACTTTGATGACTAAAGTTTGGCTTGCTGCATTGACAGAGCTTTGCAATGTATCTGATTTGGAAGTTCCCTGTCTGAGCCATCATCACGGATACAAGGATTGGCAAAACAGAGCAGGACGCCAGAATTCAGTATGACTGCCTGTTTTCAAACCAAGAACCTTTCCCATCTTATGCGAATGTGAAAACACAAACTATGGTTCGCCTTGGTCCTTGATTCCCAAAACCATTGCCCTCACCTGGGGGCACTCTGGGATTCTAACGCAGTTGGTAAAAAAATTCCAAACTTGAATTGGTGCATTAGCACCCAACCTCAGGCCTTTCATACTGCAGACTCCCACTGGTACATAATTAACAATGCGCACATATGACAATTGGAACTAATCTGTCTCAATAAGTTTGACTGTTCACTCTGCAATTTATATGAATATATATGTACATGTTACGATGTTGATCAACTTATTCTGCTTAATTAATTGAAATCGTAACTTCAGTCTTTTGTGAATTGGCTTTGGTTTTTTGATTGATTTAATTTATTATTGTAGAGGTGTGAGTGTTTTTATCCCTTACATAAAACTTCAGAGGGGAATTTCAGTGTCCAGGCACACACACATTGAAAACTCTGGAAATACTCAGCACTTAAGAGGACAGAAACAGTCAGCGACCTTTGAGTTGTTAGTTTCAATATGTCAGTTGCTCAATTACAGCTATGTTAATGTGGTTTTATTCATTTAACTGTGGATTCTGAAAATGGACAGTGACATCAAGATGATACAGAGCAGTAACTGCATAGAAGACTTACCTGGAAAATATGTCAATACATGGTGAAATCTGTGGTGGACCTGGTGGCCTTACTTTACAAGTGGCAGTCAGTCATGGTTTCCATCAAATTCTTTTTTTCTTTCGTCATTCTAGGGTTGTGTAGGACCTCAAGCTTAGCTGCCCACAAGTGCATAGAGCAGGTAACTAATGTCTTGTTTGCCAGGGTAGACAATTATGTCAGTTTTTCATGGGACAGTGCTAGTCAGATTGAGTAGGATGCCTTTACACAACTGAAGAACATCATTGCTTGCATGCTTGTGGTAGCTAAGGCTTCCCAGATCATTTGCAGATATTCATCAACTGCAAGTTATTCACCCATGACACTTTCTCCTTCAACCGAAGGAGGTGTAACACCCCTTCCTTCACCTCCTCCCTCGCCACCATACAGGGACCTAAACTGCCCTTCCAAGTGAGGCAGAGATTCACCTGCACCTGTTCCAGCCTGATCTACTGCATTCGGTGCTGAACACACAGCCTGGCATAGATTAGGCGACCATTTTGTGGAACATCTATGCTCTGTCCGCAATGGCCATTTCACGCTTTCCCTTGCATGTCCTTTCACTCCCACACTGAACTGTTTGCACCCAACCTTCTCCATTGCTACTATGAAGCTAAATGCAAATTAGAAGAACAAAATCACATATTCTGCTTACAACTCAGTGGTATGAACATTGAATTTTCCAGTTTCAGGTAAACAACACCCCTGGTGTTCTCCTCCTACACACACTCCTACATCTAGTTTTTTTCTCCCTTTGTTCACTTTTCCCATTCCTGCCCCCAACTTGGTTCCACCTATAACCTACCCCCCTTTCTCCCAACTCTCCCTCTATACTGGCAGCCTTTCCTCCTCCCCCTCAGTTCTGATGTGCAGGGTCTCGACCTAAAACATTGACATACACCTTTTGCCTTCACATATGCTGCTTGACCTGCTGAATTCTTCCAGCATTCTGTTTTTTGTTAAGATTCCAGCATCTGTAGTCTCGTTTGTCTTTGACTTCACAAAGGTGTTTATCTAGGTTTGTGTAAAATTCTTGGCATGATGCTTTTGGCTTTCATTAGACTGCATTCCCTGAATTCCTTGCATCTGGATGCCAAATTATTTGTCAGCTGTTCAAAGACAAAAGAATCCCTTCTTAACTGTAATGATTGACACCTGTGAGGAACCTGATATCTGAACCCAGGAGTGATGCTCTTAGAGCTATGTGATGATAAACTTTATTTAACAAGAAAGTACAGTTACATATCTGCAGAAGCTAATTGTACTTTTTATGACATAGAACAGCACAGGAACAGGCTCCTCAGCGCACCATGTCTGTGCCAACAATGATGCCAATCAAACTTGCACATGGTCTGTTTCCCTCCATTCCCTGCCTGTTTATGTGTCTGTCTGAAGGGCTGAAATTTTTCTGTTATATCTGCTTCCACCACCTCCCTGGCAGCATGTTCCAGGCACCTATCATTCTGAGTAAAAGAAAACACGCCTTCCACATCTCCTTTAAACTTTCCCCCCATCTCACCTTAAAGCTATGCCCTCTGGTATTTGACATTTCCACCCTGGGCAAAAGACGCTGTCTGTCCTATCTATGCCTCTCATTATTTATATACTCCAATCAGGTTATCCCTCAGCTTCTGACACTCCTGAGAAAACAATCCAAGTTTATCCAACCTCTCCTTTTCACTAGTACGCTCCCATCAAGGCAACATCCTGGTGAACAATTTCGCCGCCTCCAAAGCCTCCACATCCTGCACACAATACTCCACATGTGGCCTTAACTAAAGTTTCAATGTGACTTCTTGACTTTTATACTCAATGCCCTGCCGATGAACGCAAGTAAGCCGTACGTCCAGGATTGCAATGCAAAGCATGATTACTTAGGTAAACTACCAAAGAACATTGGAATCTTCTATTACGTAAAATGTGGCCTTTAAATTGTAAATGTTGAACTTGGCTTTTAGCTGTAAGATTACTTTCCTGCCAACATTCCAGTAATGAATGAATATAGTACTAAAATTAACAATTGCAGCTAATTGCAGTTGGAGCAAATTGACTTGGTGTCTTATTTCCAGCCTTGTCCGTGGTCACCAATGCTGATAGTGCTTCATGCGTTACAGTTATTGTTCTCAGAAGAGCCACTATCCTCTCAATTAAGTATAACGGCTGTCAAAAATTATCCAGTAGTTACAATGCATGACCTATTTATATGCCTAAACAAGATTAACCTGAAGATCTCTGATAGAAAACCAAGTTGTTGAAACTTTTTCTCATGGAGCATACCATGATCACCATAAACTCAAAATATGAACATCTGATCTTGGCTTTAAAGCTACAAAATCCATTTCATACTTGATTTTGTGGCATCAAAATTGTTGGAAATCTGTAATGGTTCTCTCTTTATGAATCTTCATTACAAAGGTATGTTGAAAAGTAAAGTTAAATCCATTTAATATCTCATAGTTTCATTGAGCCATGGCAGGTTGGTTCCAGAGTTGACACTATACACCTGCCATTCTATTTATTTCAAGTAAGATTACTTAAAGTTTTTTTATCCGAACAAAGCTTGCACTAATATTGGTTGTAAGTATTATTTCTTTAACCCCTAGAACTTGTATTACTGGGAGCAGCTGTACTGTCCAGAGATTTCAGTTCGGTAAACCAGTAATATTACTGTTACTGTTTGAGTATGTAAGTCAGTAAGTGATTGAAGTGTAAACAGTACCGTTTGGATGAATTCTTGAGGGAAGCAATTAGGCTTTTGTACATAGAAATATGAGATGGTGTACAATCATAAGCCGAAGAAAGCTTTATTTAAGAAATGGGAACAGGAGTAAGCCTCAAAGCTCTTCAAAAAGATCATTCTACCATTCAGTAGGTTCATGGCTGTCTTTGAACTGATCTCCCTCAGCGCCCAGTTCCCATAATCCCTTGATTCCCAAGTCCCATCTCCTCATCCCAGTCCCAAATGGCCAGCTCCTTATGTTGAGACTCTGCTCTCTCCCTCTCTTGACTTTTCAACAAAGGGAAATAGCCTCTCAGCATATATCTGTAAGAATCTTAAATTTAATTGCAGTCACCTCCAGTGAGAATGTGCCCATCCAACTGGCTCTCTCCTCCTCCTCCTAGGGCTTCAACTTGATCCAAGAAATCAAACTAAGAATCTCTTTTAACAGCTTACTTTTAATGACATATGTTTCAAAAAGTATATCACTGCCTAAATAATGAAGCAGTTTTGTTCATTTCTGAATATCAATTACAATTTTTGTTCGTGACCTTTAATGAGCTGTAATACAATTTTCTGGTTTGGCCTGATTAATTTCTCCAATGATTTAGAAAGACTGGTAATTGTGTAACTGCACTGGAATTGATTTATAGTGCATTACCTGTTTGAACCTTCGTTATGTAACCAAGATCTGTTTGTTAATGATTCTGTGGAGGTCATTTTAATTTTATATTAAAGGCTAGATTTTTTATTTGGGGTTAAAATTTAAAAATTTTCACACTTGAAAAAGGTTGACTCAACCACTAACAAATCTGCATGCCTCTGACTTCATCACTCTTTCAATTTTAACATTGGCCAGCTGTTTTCCCTCAGCCCTCTCTAACAAACGATAAAATGGAGGCAAGTATAATTCTCTGGAATAGTTAAGTGCGTTTGCTTATTCTAGGTTATTTTAGCCAAGCTGGTTCCCTGCCCTTTAGAGGTTGGTATAGCCTCCTCTATCTCTCCCTGCATATCTACCACAAGGAGCAGGAAACCTATTTGCTCTAGGTTGCAGCCTTTTCTGCAACATTACCCACCTGCCAGGAAGCCAAGCTTGTCAATCAACATTAGGGCACTGCAAATGTCTTCCAAAACAAATTCTTGCAAAATCCTCGCAGTATTTAGGGGAAAACTTGAATTCTGGGTTTTCCAGCCTTAACTCCTGCTCCTGACTTAGATAGAAGGGCCTGTCTTTTATTTCCAAATCTTCAGCCATTTTCAATATATCAGTTGATATCAGTCAGCACCGGCAAGTTGGGCCGAAGGGCCTGTTTCCATGCAGTATTGCTCTATGACTCTCTAAAGTGGTTGAGCTGATTGGGCCTATGCTGATTGGAGTACAGAAGGGTGAGATATGATCTGTTGACACATACTAGGTTCTGAAGGAGATTGATGGTCTGGGTACTAAGAAGAGGTTAGTGGGTTTACTTAGAAGGTGGGATCTCAGTACTAGATTCCTGGTAGTACTAACTACTAGAGTTATTACAGAATAAGGTGTCATCCACTTAATAAAGAGATGAGGAGAAATTTCTTGTATTAGATATCTCCAACCTCTCATCTTGTGCTCTCATTCATTGGAGTTCTCTATCTGAGAGAACTGTGAAAGCAGCTATTGAATATATTGAAGATGGACTCTTTGACCTCACAATTAACCTTGTTATGACCTTGCACCTTATTGTCTACCTGCACTGCACTTCCTCCGTAACTGTGACACTTCACTCTGTATTCTGTTATTGTTTTACCCTGTACTACCTCAATGCACTGTGTAATGAATTGATCTGTATAAACGGTATGCAAGACAAGTTTTTCACTCTACCTTGATACATGTGACAATAATAAACCAATAACAATATTCAGGGCGGAGATTAATAAACGTTTGAACAACAAGAGTCAAAGGATATGGGAAGAGAGCAAGAAAGTGACGTTGAGGCCAAGATTGGGTCAGCTATGGTCCCATTAATTGGTGGAACAGGCTGAAAGACCCATTTGGCCTGCTCCTAATCTTGTTTCTTATGTTATTATGTAAACAGTGAGCCATAAGAGGAAACATCTTCTTCAAATCCACTCAGTCACGCCCCCTCAGGATCTTCTATGTTTCAATCGTCCCTTCTCAATCATCTAAACTTGAGAGGATACAAGCCTAGTCTGTCCAATTTTTCCTTAAGACAACCTGCTCATTCCGAGTATTAGTCAGTAAATCTTGTCTGAACTACCCTAACATGCTTCGTTAAATAAGAGGACCATTACAGTACTGCAGGTATGGTCTCATCAATACCCCATGTGACTGAAGCATAACCCTCCCAGCAACTTTTCTACTTAGTTCCCCGAACAATAAGTGGCTTCATTTTGTAAGCTTTCTGTTCTCCTGATCTCTTTGTATTACATGTATAAACATTGATATATTAATCTGTATTAATTTGAAAACTAATAAAAAGATTGAAAAAGAAGGAAAGCTTTCCTATATTCTGTAGATGCATATTATCCTTTACTGAATCATGCACTTGAACACTCAGATCCCTTTGTATCACAGACCTCTTTCAATTGCTCACCATTTAGATAATAACATTTTTTAAAATTAAGTTTTTCCTGAACTTTCCTGAATGAAAATATCTCCGTATTTTTTTTCATGGGGTCAAAACACTGAACCACTATCTAATACCAACGTGAGAATGTTTTCACTACACATATTGTAGTGCTCCAAGAAGGTAGTCTACTACCATCCTCGCAATAATGTGAGTTTGAGATTCATTTCATATTTCAAAAGTTTTCTGAGAGCAAATTGTGTTGGACAATAATTGCTGGCTTTGTCAGAGATGGCACAACCTGGGACTGCGAGGGGAAAAAAAACTATAATAGTGTATATAATATAGTGTATAAACTATAATAGGGTAATACAACATTTATTAGTTTTCTCTTGAATATTCTGCATTTTTATTCTAGTTAAAGTTAATTTTCATTTATATAGGTGCTGGTAAATTTATTTATTGAATTATAGTTTAGAATGAGCTGGACATTAGGTGAGTTCCTAATTTTAGCTTAACACAAGAGTGGATATAGATACCCGAAATGAGTTGCTGATCTTTTCACAAACTATTTTGTGCTGGTTCAAGAATAGTATTGACCTGCACTAAGAAGCAGGCTATAGACCCAAATTAGTAAATAAATACCATAGACTTATAGCTTGTTGTACGTGTGGAAATATCATAGGTTCACTACAGACTTAAAGGGGCTGAAAGTATGGATTCTCTAAACCCATTCTTTGAGCTATAGTGGATACTTCAAAACACTTAAGGATGCATTAATGGATCATTATATTCCCGAGGAGTGAAAATGTGCATTGTAAAGAGTGGAAGCGCTTCTGTGGCTTTATTGTCAAGTGGGCACAGTACTAGAGGTAGCTTTATCAGAAATACTATGCCATCTTATATAGAAATTATCTCAAATTTGCAGAGCATTACTTCAGAGGTGGAACATAAAGACCTGCTTGTTATATGTCCTTGGGGGATTCCAAAACGTTTTTGAACTGTCGTCACGGTTGTTGTGCAGGAAGATACAGCAGCCGGTTTGTGGTTTTCTGACTCCACAAACACCAAATGAAATGAATGACTAATTAATTTGTTTCTGATGATGGTGATACTTGAGGGAAGAATATTTCTCAAAGCACCAGAAAACGTTTGTTTTACTTTGAGTCCCCCAAGCAAACTACGCAAGAGTCTGTATTGTCAAGAGGAAGGATGAAAAGGTTTTATTTTTAATAAAATGGCCCATTTTGCAGTAAAATGTTCAGCAATAGACATGTGGCATAAATCTAATGAAATGAAAAATGTGGTGCCAGGTTATTCCGGGAAGCAATTATCTCTGATGGAGTCCACTCATGGGACCAGTCAAGCTATGCAACATGATGCTGCTGCTTTATGGTGGATACAGTAAAAACCTGTTCACCTTGGAACTTTGGCCTTGAGAAGGCATGTTCACACCAATAAAAAATACTGCATGTGGATTATAAATAAAAACACATACTAATGGAAAATTATCAGCTTATATATAAACATGAATAGGAATTCATTAAAAACAATAAATATCTAAAGTATTCCTGGAGTTTTCATTGACAACTGAATTACTGGGGTCATTGTGTTAGCAGAGAACAAATGGCTTGCATTTCCTCAATATGCTGCTAGACTGGCAGCAGATCTGTTGTACATAACTAAAAATAGAAATTTATCTTGTTCTGCTTGCTCTAAACCGGGGCAGTAAAAAACAGCTGTGTACAGGACTTTTGATCAGTTCTAGATGAACTATACCTCAGTATTTCACTAGCTTTATTCAGCAGATTAAATACGAAAGCAAATAGATGATCAACTCAAAAGAACAACTTGCAGATTTTCTTTAACCAATAATTTTTGGCCTAAACACTGGAAGATTATCTTGAGTTGTATTCAACTTCCCAGTATTATTTTTTATGTTACTAGTTCACAGGATATGAAGATGTACCCAACATCTGCAATCTTTTTTTGGTTATATTTCCCTTTCTTGCTTTGGTGATGTTGCTGGAATAGGTGATACGAATGAGCTGAGTTAACACAAGTGGAAATGCAGTCGAAAGACAGGATGCTTCAGCATATTAATTGAGATAATCCTGGTAATGTACTTATCCTGATTCAGGAGGAGGCCGTTTGGCCTATCAAATCCATGCTGGCTCCCAGCAAAGCAACCATATCAGTCCCATTTTCTTATAACAATGCAACATATTTCTGCTTATCTGCCCATTAACACCACTTTGATTCTTTTTGCCACTTAACGACACTGTGGAGAAATTTTTGCAGTGGCTAATTAACTTAACAGCATGTCTTTAGGGTGTGATAAGAAACCGGAGCACCTTGTGGAAAGCCACGCAGTCACTGAAGGATTGTGCAAGAGCCGCACCGAGAATCAGGATCAAACCCGAGTCCCTGGAGCGGTGAGGCAGCAGTGCTAACAGCTGTGCCACTGTACTACCATTGCAGTTCCACCATATTGACCTGGTAGTTCTTCCTGGTCATATTGACAATACTATCACTCAGCAATGCTTAAACAATAGTTGCAAGCATTCTAATTGTGCATGCAGGTCTGCCTCTGCTTCCAAACACCCAACTTGTGTGCAGCCCACACGTATGAATGAGCATTTGGGAGACTGGAGGGATGGATTTGCCGGCTGCTGCAGGGCTGTAGGTATCTTCTGCCGTGTGGGAACTCGGTTTACGGCCGCACTTCCAACTTGCAAACTGTCTGGGTTACAAATGGATCACAGGAATGGAACCCTGCTGTAACCTGGGAGGACCTGTACTTTCATTCTGTTATCATGTAACCAGGTCTTCACTCCTATTTTAGGTTTTCATTTCTGGAAGGTTTTTACATCCTGTTTGATGTTCAGAGAATGTAATGATTTCTTCTTGTATTTTTTCTAACCATATACTTTCATATCTCATTTTTCTCACAGCATTTCTGGTGACTGTTCTGAACAAGCCACTACAATGTAAGGCCATGTCAAAGCAGTAGGGAGAAAGTCCATGATGCTGGAGGAACTCAACAGGCCAGGCAGCCCTTTTTTTTCCTCCTTACCCTTGACCATCCCCTGATGGATCTGCTCTCCCCTCCTCCCCCGCACCTGCCTATCACTATCTCTTACCTGCATCTACCTATCACCACCCTGTGCCCACCCCGCCTCCCCTCTTTTGTCCACCTATCACTGCTCTGCTTTTCCCTCCTATATATTGGGCTTCCCCTTTTCCTATCTTCAGTCCTGAAGAAGGATCCTGACCTAAAACGTTGACCACCTGCTTTTCTCCGCAGATGCTGCCCGGCCTGTTGAGTTCCTCCAGCATCATAGTATTTTCATCCAGATTCCAGCATCTGTAGTCCGTTGTTTCTCTAGGGAGAAAATCCAGCTTGGCACAGAGATGCATTAAGCCTGGACTTGATCCTTTGCTTCCTACAACCCATCTGTAATCTCTCTTCTTCCTTTGCTAGATGCCATTCCTCATAAATCATCTTAAAGTACTTATTCCCGTTTTAAAATCTGACACTGCTATTGTTGTCAAAGGTGCTGTCAACAGTAATGCTGAAAGTAGGCATCAATATCCCCAATCATCCTAAAATGTAAAAAAAAATCTGCTTAGATATATCCACTTTGAGATGGTCACAGCTCACAATAAAACATTTTCTTCTCTTTACACAGTCCTTTCAGGTTGACGATGACTTGTTTCCACTACAGTTCTGTGGGTGCCATTAGTCTTGCTGTCTTGCTTTGACCTTGTAAACTTGTTTTTGTTTGCTGTCACCACATGCTTTGGGTGAAGCAAGTGAATTGAGTCTGCTGAGAAAGAAGTGTGTGGAATGCATTCAGAGGAGTGACTTGATAAGAGGGATGAATCTGCAAATCACCTGATGGAGCAAAGGTGTAAGAAACAGCGTAGGTTATAGGCACAGTTTTAAAATGTTTGTAATCACACTGAGCAGACTCAGATAGCTGAGCCACATCATTCACATGCTCAACACCAGATTCCTGATGTAGCCATAAAGTCCGAGCTCCTTCAGGGCAAGAAATTACCAGGAGGACAAAGGGAACTTATTTGAGAACATTCTTAAAGGCTCTTTGGGGAAAAATGTAACATTCCCGTTGGATGTTTCTGAGCAATTTTTATTTTTTTACATATTAGGATGATTCTTGAAGAGATGGATGACTCGGGTGGAGTAGAGTACACAGGTCACCAATGAAGCTCTTGAGAATTAATCAAATGTACAAATTAAAAGCGTGGACCACTCCCTGAGCCACAGGTCGCATTTAGAGTATTGCATGCAGTTCTAGTCGCCCCATTACAGGAAATATGTAGAGGCTTTGGAGCGGCTGCAGAAGAGGTGCAGGAAAAAAAAGGATATTGCCTGGATTAGAGTATGAGCTATAAAGAGAAGTTGGACAAAGTTGGAACTGTTTTCTCTGGCGCATCGGAGGCTGAGGGGAGACCTGAAAGAACTTAATAAAATTATGTGAGACATAGATGGTCTGTCTTTTTCCCAAGATAGAAATGTCAAATACAAGAGGGCAAAACGTTAAGGTGAGAGGGTGAAAGTTTAAGGGAGATGTGTGGGGCAAGTTTTTTTATACAGAGGTAGGTGCCTGGAATGGGCTGCCAGGGGCGGAGGTGGAAGTGGAAGTAGACATGTTAGTGGAGTTTAGGAGACATTTGGATGGGCACATGAACATGCAGAGAATTAGAACGTAGAACATTACAACACATTACAGACCCTTTGGCCCACAATGTTGTGCCAACATTTTATCCTGTTCTAAGATCCATCAAACCATTCCCTCCCACATAGCCCTCCATTTTTCTATCATTTATGTGGCTATCTAAGAGTCTGTAGTGTAGCGGTTAGCGTAATGCTATTACAGCACCAGCGACCCCGACCCAGGTTCAATTCTGGGCACTGTCTGTAAGGAGTTTATACGTTCTCCTCAAGTCTGTGTGGAGTTCCTCCGGATGCTCCGGTTTCCTCCCACGTTCCAAAGATGTATGGGTTAGGAAGTTGTGGGAATGCTTTGTTGGCGCCAGAAGCGTGGTGACACTTGCGGGCTGCCCCCAGAACACCCTACGCAAAAAATGCATTTCACTGTGTGTTTCAATGTACATGTGACTAATAAAGAAATCTTATCTTAAATGTCCCTAATGTATCTGCCTCCACCAACTCTGCTGGCACCCACCACTCTCTGTGTAAAAAAAACTTACCTCTGACATCCCCCCCATACCTTCCTCCAATCACCTTAAAATTATACCCCCTCGTGTTAGCCATTTTCGCCCTAGGAAAATGTCTCTGACTGTCCACTCGATCTATTGCCTCTTATCACCTTGTACACTTCTATCAAGTCACCTCTCGTTCTCCTTTTCTCCAAAGTGAAAAGCCCTGGCTCGCTCAACCTATCCTCAGACGACATGCTCTCCAATCCAGGCAGCATCCTGGTAACTCTCCTCTGCACCCTCTGTAAAGCTTCCACATCCTTCCTATAATGAGGTGACCAGAACTGAACATAATATTCCAAGTGTGGTCTAACCAGAGTTCTGTAGAGCTACAACATTACCCCATGGCTCTTGAACTCAATACCCCGACTAATGAAGGCCATCGAACCATACGCCTTCTTAACAACCCTATCAACCTGCACGACAACCTTGAGGGATCTATGAACGTGGGTCCCAAGATCCCTCTGTTCCTCCACACTGCTCAGAGTCCTGGCATTAAGCTTGTATTCTGCCTTCAAATTCAGTCTTCCAAAGTGTATCACTTCACACTTTTCTGGGTTGAACAGGAACCTTCTACACTATCCACAACACCACCAACGTTCGTATTATCTGCAAATTTACTAACCCACCCTTTCACATCCTCATCCAAGTTATTTATAAAAATCACTAAGAGCAGGTCCTTGCAGAATACCACTGGCCACTGACCTCCAGTCAGAATATGCTCCATCTACAACCACCCTCTTGTCTTCTATGACCGAGCCAATTCTGAATCCACATAGCCAAGTTTCCCTGGATCCCATGCCTCCTGACTTTCTAAATGAGCCTTCCATGAGGAACCTCACCAAACGCTTTACTAAAATCCATGTACACCACATCCACTGCTCTACTGCTACTCAGTGGAATTGAGGAATATGGATCAAGTACAGGCAGAATGGCATTAGTTTAATTTGGCAGAATGGTTGGCACAGACATCCTGGGCCTGTTCCTGTGCTGTGCTGATCTATGTTCATATCAAGCATATTTTACAATGTTTATTACTAAGCAATTTCAAACTATCCAGAGTTATGTTAGAAAGCAAAATACACTTTCTAATAAAATTGTACAGAATACATTGTGTCAACAATATTTCATCCACCCACCAGAACCCAATCGCAACACCCCCTCCACCTGTCCCTCCAAGTGGCCTATTTGCCAGTCGGCATATGATTAAAGGCAGACAAGCTTGGACTCCTTCACAACTATCGAGCTGTTGGATAGAATCTCTCCTTTATATTGATATTTGAGCATCTGTTTTTGCTACCCCTGCCAGTTAAACTACCAAGAAAATGGCACTATTGTCTCTTGCTCCTCATATCCACAAAGAGGAATGTGACAATCTATACATGGGAATAAGTAGTCTCTCAGAAGAATATTAACAGTACTTGGACTTGTATTCATGATCCTGAAAGAAAATTTATTAATAGCAACTGTAATTGTGCTGGAGCCTTCTGATAGAATATACTGAACATTCATGGTTAGATCCACAATGTCATGCCCGCTCTCTTCTCTGAGCACCAGAGAGCTGGAAGGAATATACGTAAACTGAACATGAAAGTGGTGACCCAAAAAAGCAGGTTGTGAAACTTTTCTATGCACCGATTGGAAGCAATCAAGGAGAGTATCTAGAGGTTTCTCATCCTTAGTGTTAATGAAGCAATAGGGGGTCAGAGGAAAATGTCTCTAAATGTTGCAGACTGGCACATTCCAGGACACAGGACTTGGACCATGTGCTGAGGGACGCACTAAAGCTTGGTGCAACCACTGCAAAGGTTTTATGGTGAATAGCTACGGCTAAGGGCCTTCCACCACTCCACACTGACCGGCTTAAACCTGTGTAAAAATTGCTCTGGATGTGCTGCTTCACAACTAACCTGAATATATGCCAAGTTTACATAACTTGGTAATTGGTTTATTATTGTCACATGTACCGAAATACATACGTTTTAAAAAAAACGTCATTTATACAGCAGAATAACAGGTCCTTCCAGCCCAACAAGCTCGCGCCACCCAATAACGAACCTGTACATGTTTGGAATGTGGGAGGAAACCGGAGCACCCGGAGAAAACTCATGCAGTCACGGGGAGAACGTACAAACTCCTGACTGACAGCGACGGGAAATGAACCTTGATCGCTGGTACTGTAATAGCGTTACGCTAACCGGTATGCTACCGTGCCACCCGTGAAAAGTGAAAAACATTTTCTTTGCATTGCCAATGATACAGATCATTTCAAAGCATAAGTAAATTGAGGTAGTACAAGAGGAAAGCAATGAAAGAAAGCAGAATAGTGTTACAGTTACAGAGAAGGTGCAGTGCAGGTAGACAATAAGGTGCAAGGGACATGACGAGGTAGATTGAGGTAGAGTTCATCTTTATTGTACAAGAGGTCCGTTCAATAGTCTTATAACAGCAGGATAGAAGCTGTCCTTGAACCTGGTGGTGTGTGTTTTCAAGTTTCTGTATCTTCTGCCTGATGGCATGGGGGAGAAGAGAGAATGACCAGGGCGGGAGGTGTCTTTGATTACCGAGGCAGTGAGAAGTGTAGATAGCGAGAAGTGTGGACAGAATCCATGGAGGGGAGGCTGGTTTTCGTGATGGACTGAGCTGTGTCCACAACTCTGCAAATTCTTGTGGCCTTGCACAGAGCAATTGCCATAATAAGGCTTGGATATGCACATGAATGGTAAGACCCTAGAAAATACCGAGGAGTAAAGGTGAATATATCTATGGACGCTTGAAGGCAGCCACACAGCTAGATAAGATGGTTAAGAAGGCATAAGAGAAAAGGTGGTTAAGAAGGTATAAAGAAGGCAGGGGAGGTTATGGTACAATTATATAATGCAGCAGTTAGGCCACAGTTGGAATACTGTGAGCACTTCTACTCACCACACAATAGGAAGGATGTGATAACTCTGGAGAAGATGCAGAGGAGATTAACCAGTATGTTGACTGGGATGGAATATTTCAGTTATAAGGAGAGAATGTATATGCTGGAGGGAACAGAGATGGCTAACGTGGTGCCTGATAGTGAGAAACTTTTCCCTTTAGCAGAGATATCTAACGAAGATGGAGGTTTGAGGTAAGTGATCTGGAGGAAGAATTTTTTTTGACTCAAAGAATGGTTGAAATATGGAAAGTACAACCTGAGGAGGTGTTAGAGACAGATAATCTTTAAGAAAGATTTAGATGAGAACTTAAAATGCCAAGGCATACACAGCTTTGTGGGCCGAAGGGTCTGAATTGTGCTGTAGGTTTTCTATGTTTCTATAGAAGGTTAGAGATCAAGTGTTGGAAAATTGAAACATGGAAAAACTACAGCACAATTCAGGTCCTTCAGCCCACAAAGCTGTGCTGAACATGTCCCTACCCTGGAAATTACTAGGCTTGCCCATAGCCCTCTATTTTTCTCAGCTCCATGTACCTATTCAACAGTCTCTTAAAAGACCCCATAGTATCCGCCTCCACCACCGTTTCCAGCAGCCCATTCCACGCACTCACCACTCTCTCAGTAAAAAAATTTACCCCTGACATCTCCTCCGTACCTACTCCCCAGCATCTTAAACTTATGTCCTCTTGTGGCCATCATTTCAGCCCTGGGGAAAAGCCTCTGACGATCTACCCGATCAATACCTCTCATCTTATATATCTCTATCAGGCCCCCTATCATCCTCTGTCGCTCCAAGGAGAAAAGGCCGAGTTCCCTCAACCTGCTTTCATAAGGCATGCTCTGCATTCCAGGCAGCATCCTTGTAAGTCTCCTCTGCACCCTCCCTATGGCCTCCACATCCTTCCTGTAGTGAGTTGACCAGAACTGAGCACAGTACTCCATGTGGGGTCTGACCAGGGACCTATATAGCTGCAACAATACCTCTCGGCTCCTAAATTCAATTCCCCAATTGATGAAGGACAATACACCATTGCCTTCTTAACCACAGAGTCAACCTGTGCAGCCGCTTTGAGCGTCCTATGGGCTTGGACTCCAAGATCCCTCTGACCCTTCACACTGTCAAGAGTCCTACCATTAATACTATAGTCTGCCATCATATTTGACCTACCAAAATGAACCATTTCACATTTATCTGGGTTGAACTGCATCTGCCACTTCTCAGCCCAACTCTGCATCCTATCTATGTCCCTCTGTAACCTCTGACAGCCCTCCAAACTATCCACAACACCCCCAACCTTTGTGTGATCCGCAAACTTCCTCATCCAGGTCGTTTATAAAAATCACAAAGAGCAAGGGTCCCAGTACAGATCCCTGAAGTACACCACTGGTCACTGACCTCCACGCAGAATACGATCCTTCAACAGCCACTCTTTGCCTTCTGTGGGCCAGCCAGTTCTGGATCCACACTGCAATGTCAATTAATTATGTTCTTCATGGCCAACGTAGACATGGGCTGAAGGGCGCGTTTCTGAGCTGTATGACTCTGTTTCTTGTTCTTAGGCCTGCTTTTCTCCCAGTTGTTCTAGCTATTTCCTCCTGAGACTCTTAATTATATACTGCCCTTAAGCTCTTAACCATGGATGGAGCTTTCATTTCTCAAAGGAAAGTATTTTTTTGAGAACAGTGGATTTTAAAAACAAAATGTCATTACTTAACTACCATAATACCTCTTTAATTTTCTAATCTGCCTTAGCCAATTTGATGGCTTAAGTTTAAGACTAATTTTTGACTGAATTGCTTCATCCACAAACTCAGTGTAAAATTTGTCACATTATGATCACTCTTCCAAAGTGGATTCCTTGCATCGAAATTGCTTATAATTCCCATCTCATTCAACAAGGCAGTATCTACAGTGAGTTGTTTACAGTTTGTTTCTAACATGTTTTGATAAATTGTCGAATATATTTCAGACAGCTTTTGCACGTTTATTTGTACATTTTTGATTTGACTTCAAAAATTAAAATCCATGGCAATTACTGCATTATTTTTATTTACTTTCTTTTAAATACTTTGTTGAATATGAGAGCTGTTAGACTCTCTGCCTACCCCAATACACTAGTATAAATTGCTGACACCAATATTTACAGTAATGTGCATTTACTTCCACCCACATTGTACTTGCTAACTTTCCTGAGCCAAAATCCAGCCTCTCCACTATGTCAGTCTTTATTATCAAGGTCACCCTCCCCTCTTTTCCATTTTGCATGCCTTTTTGGCTTCCAGTTTTGACCACCAATGAACTACGTCTCTGTCATGGCCATTTGGCTAAACCATTCTTGAAGATTCCTGACATCTGAGAGTTGAAGATGTTTGATTAACCTTATCTTTGGTGCAATTAGCTCATCTATCTTGTCGCACATATTTCATGCATTTAGATAAAGAGCCTTTAATTTTATTTAACCTTTTGCTGATTTTCCCAGATTAAATTGTATTCACTGGAGCAGTGTTACAATTAATCTCTGTCCCTTCTTATCACAATTTGCTTATCATTATCCAAATCACTACACTGTTCTGTGGCTTTGAAGAAGATTTATAAAGTTCCCCTTATATGAAGTACTAATTTTTTTTCAGTCCTGTCTAAAGTATTGTTATTCAATATACCAGCCAAATGAACAATTCCCTCTTGCTCTTTCATTGGTGCAGTTGCAAATGAATTGGAACCGCTGTTGGAGCCAGTCATTCAACTCTCTGATCTGTTTCACCCTCTGAAATTTGCATGGTATCAACTGATGTGTAATGTACTTGTGCTGTGGTAGATGGCCTTTGGCAGTGCTGTCATTTAAGTGCAACGATAACTCCTGTAGAGACAAAGCCATTAAGTTCCTACAGAGGCAGCTGTAGAATGTGTGCAATTTTCTTTTGGGTTGAGAGTGAACTGAGTTCAGATTTCAGCTTGAAGGCCATGTAGATTTTGCCTTGTGCAGGCCCTGTGGCAACTGGAAACTTAGTTGTGGTTGTAATTGTTTATGTGCACTTTGTTTGACTGTTTATGGTCTAAATCTCCCCCCCCCCTCCCCCCCCTTCCCCCCCCCCCCCCCCCCACAAACTCTGTGAATCCAAAGCACCAGCTTGTAAATGTAATTTGCGGCATCAAGTAAGACTATAAAAATCCTGAGTTCTGCAGCTCCATCATGTATTGTGTTGACTTGTAACTGAAATATGTTTATTTCATTAGTAGCAAGTATGTATTGTTCTACTCCCATACTCTAACTAAACAGATGCTCTTTTATAAAGGAGCTACATTTAAATCAAATTGTCAAAATGTTCCACAGCAAGGGCATAACCTTTGCAAATTAAACAAGTGAATTTTCAGCTCTGTTCTAGAGAGTTCAGCCTTTCTGGAACTTAGAACACTCCCTTTGGAGTATAGCTGTAAGAAGCATTGAGAGTTTGAATCTTTGGCTGAACCATTCTTAAAGAATCTGAAAACATGAGGGATGGAGTTGTTTAATTAGCCTTAAGAAGTTGCATCCCTTGTGCATATTGCTCACTGAGGCAAAATTAGTTTATGTAACCTATTTTTGCATCAAAGTTGCATCTGAAAGTAAAAGTAATGGAGTTATTTGTGTCAAAATGGATGGAGCTGATAGCATGAGGAATGAGCTGAATATGGACATATTCATGCAGGCTGGCATGGTGTATGTACATGTACATAAATATACAATGAATTGTAAAATTTGCATTCCGGATTTTGACGCCAATGTACATTTAGATTACACTTCCAGATGTATTTTTGATTTGAGATCTTAATTGTCCAGTATTTTCCATTTTAATTTTATGAAACGTGATGAACTGACAGGGAGGACCAAGATATCTGCACTCTGTTCTTTGAATAATTTATTCCCCTCCAATAGATAGGGTTGTAATGTGCACAGATCCTTTCAAGAAGAGAATCAAAAGTATAGGAAGGTGGTGAATAGAGGAATACATTTCAAACCTTCTTAATGTTTGGATTCCCAGCTTGTAAACTCCTGTGCTTCGACCATGCAGTTTATGAACTTGGAAACAAGACGTGCTAATTATTAAATTAATTAAAATGCCAAACCAAGAAATGGCCTTTGTGATAATATATTTTGACAAGCTCTAATTTGTGGTCTATAGTCACTGGAAGATTATTTCAGCTTTACTTTTCGTTGCAAAGAAGTTGCAGTAACCATCTTGTTTTTCACTCATCTCCCTTACCACTAATCCCTATCCGAGGGATGGGCAGGTGGGTGCTGTTAATTTTGTATTTGAGTTATTTACCTAATGCTGTAAATTCGTCTTCTGCTCTATCTGTCACCCATCTAACCCTCTCTCTAAAGAGTGAATTTTCTTCTACTTCGTGCTTCGTGCCAATTTGTAGAATTTTTTAATGGTCACCATTTCCTATCTAAACCATATTGGTATTTGATTACATTTCTTTTCAATAATTATTCATTTCTTGACTATTATCTGTGCTTTATCATACGGTTAAAAGATGATCTCCCAATCTACTTCGTCATGGCCCTTGCAATTTATTTGACTAACTGCACTACATTTTCTCTGTAACTGCAACACTATATTCTGCATTCCATTGCTTTACTGCCTCGATGTAATTATGTATGGCATGATCTGTCTGGATGGCATGCAAAACAAAAGCTGTTTACTATCTCAGTACATGTGACAATAATAAACCAATTCAATCCAAATTTTAGTTGCCTTTCAAGGATATAACTTGGTTAGTCAGGAGACGAAACATTATTTATGACTGCCTGCTCTTACACATTCTGTTATGACATTCATCGCCTTCTCTCTGTCCGTGTGACTTCAGCAGCTCTGTTGATAATATCAGGTGATGATATATTTGATGGAAGTATGTGTATTAAAAAAAAGCAGTATAGGAGTGTATATTCTTTGATATGGACTGACTCTCTGAATGACGTAGTTTTTAGCACCATTGGTTTACATGTCGTATACAGTATATAATATTTTGAGTTTTGATTATGATGTACACTAGGTTTAATTTCCAGGCAGTAGATACAAAAGGTTGGCTCCTGTGTAACACAGCATATTATTTTTCCTCCTATTAACTTTGGTGGAAAATAAAACTGAGCACGGATATAGAACAAGCTTTAGAATTGATTACTTTGGTTTTCTGCCAAGTGAATTATCTTCAAATTTCTCCCCCCGAATCCCCTGTGGTCCTTATTTTCCTACTCTATGTTAAATATGTAGAATGTATACCTATGCTTTTGATCTCAAGATCAATGGTATTTACAAGTGTCTCAAAGTTCACTATTTTGCTGAGAGACCATGAGGACTGGCAGATCTGAAAAGAAGTAAAATAGAATAATTCTCCACGAGAACATCAGCAAGGTCACATTTGGAATATTGTGTATAATTTTGGAGACCCCACTTAATGCGACAAACACTATATTGTGGTTTGAATGAGGAGGTTGTTCATGGCTCAAAGCTTTGAAGAGATGTTCAGGGAATTGGTCTAATTTTTCATTGGTGTTGATTGAGGGGTGTAACCAGTACTTCAAATTGCTCAAAGGCATGGATGATATAGATGTTAGCAGACAATTTGACTTGAATTTCAAATGGAAAATTAACAAGTCTCCAGAGAGACTAATACACCCCCCACAAAACTACCACTGACTAATGGTTATATGAAGCAACTTCTAGCAAAAGCAGTTAGTGCTTTGTCAATTAACATTTTAAAAAGGTTTGCATAAATATTTTTTTAGCAACCGGACTAGAGTTAAGACTAAGAGAAGATACACTAATGATCAAAATCTATGCAAAGCACAATAATTCCTTTCTGCTGAAGGCAGCAAACTGCTTTTGAATAATAGATGATGGACATCTGAGAGTTTTATAGAAACTGGGGGAAAGTTTCCTTGAGGTTTCTCTCAGGAGATTAAATAGAGTTCATGTTGAGTTGGATTGTGTGACATGGATAGGCTTAATGGACCGCGGTTTCAAAAGAAATATATTTGTCTACCCAGTTAGTGTGCAGTTCTAATTCGCTTTGGAAGCATATTTTATTTCTAGAATTCCTGAATAAACCCACTTAGTTTCATTGTTCATGAACCCAAAATATAATAAAACATGACCAAAACCTGCCTTGATTCCAACTAGGAGGAAAGGTTCACATTTCAGATTAAAAACCTTTCATCAGAACTTTGACCTAAAACATTAACTCCTTTTCTTTTCCATGGATGTTGCCTGATTGTTTTCAGCATTTTCTGTTTTTATTTTAGATTCCAGTGGCAGTAGTTTTTAAATTTTGATTCCAATGGGAGATGAGAAGCTTTTTTTTTGAAAAAAATTTCAGTAAAATGTTTAATCTTCCAACTTTGAGCATTACCTTGCTTGTTGACAATCATTTGATGTTGTGGCCATTACAGAGACTTGGTTGAGGGATGGGTGATCGATCTACCAGGGTTTCGAAGTTTTAGGAAGAATAGAGAGGAGGGTAAAAAAATACCAATTAGAGATATATCAGCTGCACTCCGGGGAGACATAATGGAGGGCTCGGATACAGAGTAAGGAGTTTGTATGTTCTCCCCGTGTCTGTGTGGGTTTCTTTCGGGTGCTCCGGTTTCCTCCCACATTCTAAAGACATACAGGTTAGGAAGTTATGGGCATGCTGTGTTGGCGCCGGAAGCGTGGCGACACTTGTAGGCTGCGCCCCAAATCACTACTCAAAAGATATATTTCACTATGTGTTTTGATGTACATGTGACTAATAAAGAGATCTCTTATCTCTCTTATATGGGTAGAGCTCAGGAATAGGAAGGGTGCAATCACTCTCTTGGGGGTGTACTATAGACCTCCCAATAGCCGCCGGGACGTTGAGGAACAGATATGCAAACAGATTAGAGAAATGTGTAAAAATTACAGGGTTGTGCCCATCCAAGCTCTTCTCGAAAGCCCCCAATGAGTTTGCCTCCTCCACCACTCTGGACCTGGTGTTGGTTAATGAGCCTGGCCAGGTTACTCACCTATCAGTGGGTGAGCAATTGGGGAACAGTGACCACAGCTCATTAACTTTCAGGATAGCTATAGATAAGGCTAGGTATGGGGCTAGCGGGAGGGTGTTACATTGGAGCAGGGCAAATTATGAAGGCATAAGGCAGGAACTATGTAGAATAAACTGGGAAAAGCTTTTTGCTGGCAGGTCCACGTCGAGCATGTGGGAAGTGTTTAAGGATCAAATACACAGAGTACAGGACAGGTATGTCCAATTAGAAAGATGGACATGAATGGGAAAAATGAGGGAACCTTGGATGTCCAGAGAAGTAATGAACCTAGTGAAGAAGAAACTTTGGAAGTTAGGATCAACAGAGCACGTGAGGACTATAGAGAAGCCAGAAATGAACTCAAGAAAGGAATTAGGAAAACCAGGAGGGGCCATGAAAAGTCTTTAGCAAGTAGGATTAAGGAGAATCCAAAGGCATTCTATACCTACGTCAGGGGTAAGGATAACGAGGGAAAGGGTAGGACCACTTAAGAATAAAGAAGGGAATGTATGTTTGGATGCAGTGGATGTGGGTGAGGTTCTGAATGAGTATTTCTCTTCAGTACTTACCCAGGAAAGGGACATGCAGGGTGCAGAAATTGGAACTTGAGGGCGGAAACCTGTTAGGGCATTTAGAGGTCAAGGAGGAGGTAGTGTTAGGTTTCCTAAACAGTATTAAGGTGGATATGTCCCCAGGGCCCAATGGGATATACCTCAGGTTACTGAGGGAGGCGAGAAAGGAAATTGGTGGGGCCTTGACCAGTATCGTTGTGTCCTCTTTGACCATGGGTGAGGTCCCAGATGACTGGCAAGTGGCTAATGTCCTTCCTCTATTTAAGAAAGGAACAAGGGAAAATCCGAGGAACTACAGACCGGTGAGTCTCACGTCAGTGGCAGGGAAATTGCTGGAGAAAATTCTTAGAGATAGGATATACGAGCATCTGAATCCAATGGCTTGATTAGGGAAACCCAGCATGGCCTTGTGCGGTGCAAGTCGTGTCTTACTAACCTGGTTGAGTTTTTGACAGGGTGACAAGAGATTGATGAAGGTAGAGCTGTGTGATGTCATCTATATGGACTTCAGTAAGGCATTTGACAAGGTCCCACATAATCAGTTAATCAAGAGAGTGAGGTCAGTGGAGAATTGGCTGTGTGAATCCAGAACAGGCTTGCCTGTAGAAGACAAAGGGTGGTGGTTGAAGGGACTTTTTCGGCTGGAGGCCTGTGAGTAGTGGTGTCTCTGCAGGGATCTGTGCTGGGACCTCTGCTGCTTGTGATGTACATAAATGACCTGGATGAGTATGTGGATGGATGGGTTAGTAAGTTTGCAGACGATGCCAAGATTGGCGGAGTAGTGAATAGTGTGGAAGACTGGCGACGGATACAGCGTGATATAGATCAGCTGCAGATGTGGGCAGAGAAATGGCAGATGGAGTTTAACCCGGATAAATGTGAGGTGTTGCACCTTGGTAGGACTAATGTCAATAGAGAGTACACTCTTAAGGGCAAGACCCTTACAGTGTTGAAGAGCAGAGGGACCTTGGGGTGCAAGTGCATGACTCATTGAAAATGGCGACACAGGTAAACAGTGTGGTTAAGAAGGCTTATGGAATGCTTGCATTTATTAATTGAGGTATTGAGTATAGGAGTCAAGAAGTTATGATACATATCTATAGAACTCTGCTTAGACCGCATTTAGAGTTTTGCGTGGCAATTCTGGTCACCTCACTATAGGACGGATGTTGAGGCTTTAGAGAGGGTACAGAGGAGGTTTACTAGGATGCTGCCCCTGGATTAGAGGACGTGCTATCAGGAGAGGCTAGACAAACTTGGCTCTTTCTCCTGGAGCAGCGGAGGCTGAGGGGTGATCTGTTGGAAGCGTACAAAATGATGAGGGACATAGATAGGGTGGACAAACAATATCTTTTTCACATATTGAGCGATCCAATACCAGAGGGCATGCATTAAGGTGAGAGGGGGTAGGTTCAGAACAGACATGAGGGGTGCAATTTTTACTGAGAGAGTGGTGGATGCCTGGAATGTGTTGCCTGATAGGCTGGTGGAGGCAAACTCATTGGGGGCATTCAAGAAGGGCTTGGATGGCACATGAATGAGAGGAAAATAGAGGGATATGGGGTATTCTGTAGGCAGGAGGGATTAGCTATGTCAGCGCAACATTGTGGGCTGAAGGGCCTGTTCTGTGCTATACTATTCTATGTTCTATTTCTGTTTCTGAGATACTGGATGCACTGTCATCTTACAAAATTTCATACACTCTAGAATTATTAACCCAGATTGGAATGTAGCAAATGTTACCTCACTATTTGAGGAAGGAGAGAGAGAAACAACAGAAAATTACGGATGTTAGCCTGTTGTAAATATTAGGGAAAAATTCAGAGATCTATTATTAATGAAATTACAACAGAGCCTTAGAAAATAATAATAGGATAGGACAGAATTAACATTGATTTATGAAAAGGAAATCATGTTTGACAGATCTGGCAGGGTTTTGTTTTAAGGTTGTAACCAGCAGTACAGGTAAGGACCAACCAATTGAGAGGATAGTTTTGGATCTTCAAAAGACTTCACCAAGGTGCTATTGAAGAGAGAGTAAACAAAGTTAGTGCATGCAGTATTATCCCAGCATGGAATGATTATCAGACAGAAAACACAGGGTATGAATATGCTGGTCATTTTCTAGTTGTGAGGTTATTACCGGTGGGGCTGCTGCAGGGGTTAGTTCTAGGAGCTCAGCTGTTCACCATTTATATCAATAACTTGGACGAGGAGACCAAATACAATATATCCAGAATTTCTGATGATCCAGCAGTAGGTGTTGTAGGGACTGTGAGGATGATACAAAGAGGCCTTGTGGATATTGACAGTCTAAGTGAATGTGCATCGACATGACAGTCTAGGTAAATGTACATCAGTATGGCAGATGGAATACAACATGAAAAAATGTGAGATATTCAGCAAGGAAAAATAGAAAGGCAGTTTTAATGGGGAGAGAGATTGAAAGAGGGATCTAGATGTCTTTGTACATTCAGTCACTTGAAAGTTAACATGCAGGTTCAGCTAGTAGTGAGGAAAACAAATGGTATATTACCTTTATTGCAAGATTATTTGAGAAACAAAAGTGGAGGACATTTTGCCACAGTTATATGGAGCCCTGGTGAAACCAAATTTATTATAATGTGTGCAGGTCTGTTCTCCCCACCCAAGAAAGGATATACTTGCAATGGAGGGAATTTACTGAAGAGAAATAATACTGAATTTCTGGGATTGTAGGTTTATCATTTTAGAAGAGATTAAGCAGAGTGGTCCTACACATGAGGTTAGGAGATGTGAGATAATCTCATGAAACACATAAAATTATGATGAGGTAGCTATGGAGTTGATGTTTCTTCTGACTGGGGTATTTAGAACCAGGGGTCACAATTTCAAATAAGGGGTCAGTGATTCAGGACAAAAATGAGGAGAAACTTCTTGACCCAGAGGGCTTTGAAGGCTCAGTTGTGGAGGCTGCTAACTTCCTTCATATATTATGAGATCATGGGATAAAGTGTTTGTGCAAGAAAATTGTGCAAACGTAAAAGATCAAGCATGATTTTGTTGAATGGCCAGAGCAGACACGAAGGGCCAAGTGCTCCTCCTCTCTTCTATTTCTCATGAGTTTTGTGCAATCAAGTCACCATTTCTGTACTTTACTACACTGACTTTGTTTGAAACCCATCCACATGATTTGTTCATGTAAGCCTGATAAATCTTAACATACCCACCTCTCATCTTCCAATTAATCGGTATCTCAAGCACTCTTGCTCATCTCTCCATATTGGCACTGCCTTGTTTCTCTCTCACCGTGCCTCTTTCTTTAGCATAGTTTTATCATATCTTGGAACCTAACAGGAATTTTTTGCTCTCTTTGAAAACTACATTTGAGTGTTTGCCTTTCTCAGCTGTCTCCTTACTTTGAGAGGTTTTTAAGCAATTTGCCTCAACTGTTACCAGGTTCACCACATCCTCTAGCCTTCCCAGACGTTGGGTGTCATGTAACCTGGCCAATACATGGACAGATCAACATAATTATGACTAAGACCTATAGTTTCTATCAGAATATTATTTGGGTCTAAGTTTCTATTGGCCTCAAAAGTGCACCTCTTTGAAATCTCAAGTAACTGATATTTAAAAATCCTGATGATCTGATGAAGAATTTACGAGCCCTGTTTTCATCTGCCTGAATGAACACTGATCATTGCATACATTCTTTTTCCAAGGGTTGGGGAACTAAGAATGAGAGGTTTTCAAAGGAGATGCGCGGGGCAAGTTTTTTTTTGCAGAGAGTGGTGGGTTCCTGGAATATGCTGCCGGAGCTCATAATGGAGGCAAATACGATAGAGTTGTTTAAGAGGCTCAGAGAGGCACGTGAATGTGCAGAGATTGGAGGGATATGGACATTGTGTCGGCAGAAGGGATTAATTTAATTAGGCATTTAATTACTAGTTTAATTAATTCAGCACAACATCGTGGACCAAAGGGCCTGTTCCTGTGCTCTACTGTTCTGTGTTCTATGTTCTAGAGGGCAAAGGTTTAAGGTGAGAGGGGAAAAATTTAATAGGAACTTGGGGATCAGTTTTTTCACACAGGTGGTGGTATGTATATGGAGCTTTCTGCCAGAGGAAGTGGTAGAAGCAGCTACAATAGCGGTTAGCGTAACGCTATTACAGTGCCAGCAACCCGGGTTCAATTCCCGCCGCTGTCTGCAAGGAGTTTGTACATTCTCCCAGTGTCTGCGTGGGTTTCCTCCGGGTGCTCTGGTTTCCTCCCACATTCCAAAGACGTATGGGTTAGGAGTTGTGGGCATGCTATGTTGGCGCCGGAAGCGTGGCAAAACTTGCGGGCTGCCCCCAGAACACTCTACGCAAAAGATGCATTTCACTGTGTGTTTTGATGTACATGTGACTAATAAAGATATTTTGTCTTATCTAGGAAAAGAGGAACGTGGGAAAATGGGACTAGTTTAGATGAGCATCTTGGTCGGCATGGCCAAGTTAGGCCAAAGGGCCTATTTGGGTGCTGTATGCACAAAAACAGGCCAGCTGCATTGCAGTTGCACTAAACTGCAGCACAGTGGTTAAATTACTTGATCAATTTTCCGCAGATTTGGTCTATGAATTCAAATTCTACAGCAAATGGGGGATTTAAATTTTATGAATTAAATAAATGCCAGGGATTTAAAAAGCTACAAGTAGTAAAGATGACAATGGGACCGCTAGGCTGTCATTAAAAATCCATCTGGTTATCTTTTAATTTGTATTTCAGGATATGCTATTGCTTTCAAAGCCAGCATTATTTGCTCGTCTGTAATGACCCTTGTTCAACTGAGTGGCTTGCTAGGCCACTTCAGAGGGTATTCAAGAAGCAACCATGTAGGATGGGTTTGGAGACGTATAGAGGTCAGACTGGTAAGGATAGCAGATTCCCTCTCTTGAGGGGCATTAGTAAACCAGATTGGCAGTTTTTGTGGTCATCATTCTAAGGCTGGATTATTTCCAAATTCAAGATTATTAACTGAATTTAAATTCCACAGTTACTGTAGCAGGATTTGAATTTGGTGTTCAGTTCAGGCGTCTGGATTACTAGTCCAGTAATTTAGATGTCGCCATCGTATCCATGGTGATGATCTGATGTCCCTCTCAGCTCTGGTTTACAGATAATTCCAAAACCATAGCAGTGTGATTCTGAACCATCCTCAAATCACTCAGTTCTAGGGCAATTAGGGATGGGAACTAAAACCTGACCTTGCCTGCAAAACCTGTAAACCAGGAGTGAATTAAAAAATAATCCAGACTTCCAGAATTCCACGCCAGTAGAATTAAATTTGGGGAAGAATAATCTGTGATGAATAACTACTTGTGTAAGCTAGTTGGCATTATCTTTTGCAAATAATCACAATGCATTAATTCAACAGGCTGGACTGCCATTTCTTGGTTACTAGACAAAGCATGCATGATTGTTTTGTGGATTGTGCTCTAATTTTGGATGGGTCTTGGGGTATTATCATACAGAATATATTAAAATTCTGTTCTGCTGTAATTATATAACAAGATAGAATTAGTTAAAGGTCCCATTCAATACTATTCATGTAAATGCCATGTGTCTTTCAATACTACAGTTTGCTCCAAAGGATTGTGCAGTTTTAGGATATTTAGCTTTCTCATAAACCTGCCAGATTTATGTTGGATTTGGCACCTGACCTCATCTCAACTCTTCTATTCTATCACTTGCTGCAAGTCTCCTAAACGGGGAGCACATCAAAACTAATAATAATGAAAACAGAAAATGCTTGAAAAACTCAGCAGGTTAGGCAGCATCCATGGAAAGAGAAACAGAATTAATATTTCACCTGCATGACTTGAAGAGGGGTGATTGACACACATTAACTCTTGTTTCTCTTTCCTTAGCTGAGTTTTTCCAGCATTTTATGATTATATTTCAAATTCCTAGCATTTGAATTTCTTTGATTTTTAAAAATAAAGATCTTTTCGGAAGGGATTCTGATTACTCCATCAGGAAAGACTGTTATTTTATATTGGCTTGTAAAGGAACAATAAAAGGTGCATGAATTTTCAAATATACCAAGCAAAAAATTTTTTGGGAGATTCTCCTTTCATTACAAGAAAAGAAGTTAGTCATTTTTCTGAAATTGTACTGAGTCCCTCAAATGTAGATTCCATTAAGGAATGAAACAGTGCTGAGTTGTATTTGAATGAGCTAGCATGTACTCTTAATTGCTTCATTTGGCAGCACCAGGTGGAAGAGGTTTCTATATTCTTTTTAACTGCATTGCACAAAAGAATACTGTAATACCATATAATGCCTTTAGTGAAAATGCCTGCCATCTGAATTAATCAATGCTTTTACTCTGTGAACAAAATCAATGCGCAAGTTGCCTTCAGCCACCAGTAGGCGCAGTGCTCGGCTGCATAGTCATCTTAAAAGCAGCTATAAATACATATTGGCATTTCCTGTCGCACTGTGTTGTGGTATGTAAAATTTGGCTGGTTGCTATGGAAACTGCAAAGCCGACCAGAGCTACGGAAGGAAATGCTCCAGTCATGAGACTTGCGCAGGTTTTTTTTAAAGCTGTCTGGAGGCTCCAGTTCAGCTGCTAGCAAAATAAAAACAAGGGGTATAAATTTGTGTTGCTCAACTCTGTATTTGGATGTTTGTGATGGTTTAATTATTGATTTATGAATCAGTAAGTTCCAGTCCAATTTAGTTTTAATCTGAATAGGCCATTTGAAGGCAGATCTTTAAAAATTGCCTGAATTACACTATTTTTTCACCAATTTTAAGCAAATTCAAATAAACAGTTGGCGTTTTGCTGTGGGCAGTTCTGTTACAAAATCATTGATCGTTGTTATATGCCAGTTTATTGATTGTGCCTCCATCTTTCAATGCATCAACTGCCTGACAAAAGCAAGCAGGTAAACCAGGTTTTTGATGGTAAAACCAGCTGCAGGCACTCTTGTTTGTCTACTTTAACAGATATTCAGTGTGTTAGACTCTTTTAGTCTTGACAAAACATTATGTAAATGCAGACATCATTTCATTATAAATAAAATCTTTTTTTTAAACTTAAAAGTTAGGTCTAGGATAAGCAGTGCTGGAAAATATTAGGCTTATTTGTTACTACTTCATGTTTCATAATGGATTTACAATCAGTCATTTTCTGATTGTACCTTGAAAAATGCTTTGAACCATTTCAAAGTCACTGGGGTCAGGTTCATTGTCAGGAATAGCAGCTGTTTCACCCAGTTTGACCCCGGATCACAACCCCATCCTCCCCCACCTCCATGTTACATGATACGCTGACCAAACTTGGTCATGAAATTTTTAGTGGCAGCAGTATTAACTACAATTGGTTTTGCATGCATCCAATGCATTCTGGGTTTATTATCCTTCACACAATTGAAGACCATTTTAAAATGCCTTTCTTAGGATTTCATCTGCTCAGAATTCCTCTAAATAAGACAAAAAAACTGTTTTATTGATAGTTTGTCAGCTATAACCATATACAAATACAAAGGATTGAAGTACAGCTTTGCTACTTAATCAGATGTTGAGGTTTTAACTATTGAATAACCATCTCACATCATTTTGTTGTCTCCCTCAACATCAACATCTCTCCACCATCGACTCTGTCAACTGATGTATTGAAGATCTCATCTGGCAATCAGCTTTTATCTGGATCAGTGCTGCAAAACTCCTGGCATTGTGGTTCTCAAGTCCCAGTGGCTAACACGTTACTATTGAGCAAATTGTTGCTTAATGGCACTCTTGATAACAGTTTGGCATTAGTACGCAACCTCTTCTTTCTCTCACTGCCTATCTCATACTTTCTCCTTTTCTACCACCTTGTTTGACACCTTCTTCTGTATTCTCTCCAAGTTGATGCTTCTCTTCCTGCGTTTAAAAGTCTCTAGCTTTGTGATTGTATATTTTGGCCTACCTAATATTTCTACCACATTACGGACCGGAGAAGCTATTTAGTTTTCATTCCTGCTCTGCTGCTAAACTAGATGGTGGATCTGTACCTCACAGCTGGCCTCCTCCCCTTCCCCATTCCCATTTACTCACCTTGTTTCCTAACAATAGGTTAAGAATCATTGGAATATTTATGTGTTAATTGTAAAGTCAGTTTATTGTCATATGCACAAGTAAATGAATGCACAGGTGCAATGAAAAACTTACTTGCAGCAGCATCACAGGCACATAGTATCAGATACGCAATATATTCAAGAAAAACATAAATTATACTGAAATCATACAAGAAAGAACACAATTAGAACGATTATACAGAATAAAAGCAAGTTATCATCTAAGTCTACAGCTGGTGTAATATAAAGCAACTCTGATTAAATGTGTGGTAGTCTTTTTGAGCAGAAGAAATATTCAGGAGATAGATATTTTAAAACGGCTACAATTGTGTACAGGGACAAAACCCAGAACGCATTAGATGACTGCAAAACCAATCACAGTTGACAGAGCTGCCACCGAACATTTCAAGAGTAAATTTGAACAGCATACGACATAACATGGGATTTTGTGTCAAACTGGATAAGACGGTTACTATTCCTGACACTGAACCTCACCCAGGTGACCTTGAAATGGTTTGAGCCATTTTTCAAGGTGTGATTTGAAACATGATTGATTGTAGTCTGAAATCGAACATGATAGAATAACTAATGAGCCAGGTGCTTAATTCAACCTTGGGCCACTTTATAATGCAGCTTCCCACGAAGGTTTTGCTTGTAATAACATTATATCTGCATATATCATATATATAAAAAATATTGAATTACCTTCAAAGTTCATATTTTACTATGTTTATAAATGATAGTAGTAGGTTTTAATTCTATTTGGTCTATAATCTGGAAGTTTTTAAGAGTGCTTTTTTGATTTTTTTTGGTTGCTGTTGTCAGAAGAAATCATTTTAAAATTATTCTCAGGCTGTAGTTGTCACTGTCTTGAGTTACATTTCTCTCCCATCCCAATTGTTCTGAGAGCCTCACAATACAACTGGGTGACTTAATAAGCATGTTCCATGTGGAACTGGAGTAACAAAGTGCAGAGCAGGTAATGTTGTAGCTGTCCTTTCCTAGTGAACAATAGGCTAACCATTTTTATTTTTAAAAAAAACACTAGCACACCATTCTCAAGCTGCTATGATGTAATTTGAGCCCAATTCCCTGGATTCTTCTGATTCATCGGTCTAGTAACAAAACACATAACTACATTTTCTGGTCTGAATGTAGGTGTCCTTTCCACCAGTTAACTTACATTTGCTTGGTAATACAGAGCATTTTGCTTAGTGGAGAACTTGTAGTTGTAACTCAGCCAGTACTTGCTGGACTGTGAAGCAAATCAGAATTGTGTAAGTAACACTGTTTCCTTGTTACAAAACACAGAAAGGAAGCTAGTGTGCAATGGCATAAACCCCCGCTTTATTGGATCATTTATATTCAGTTCCATTGTGGAGCTTCAATTTGAATTGAATTCATTGTGTGTTCAAAGACTGCATTGTTTATTTTGTTAAAGTGATTTATATCTTCAAAAAGGAGCTTTTGAGAACAAGGAGAACTAGCATTGGGTTATACCAGTTTCAGTCCAGCACCAACAGATAGACCCTCACACAATCCAGCCTCTTGTGTTGCTTACTGCGTGTAGAATGTAGAGCCCTGCACCTGTGTGTTTCCTATTGTGAGATCTATTGGCTGTCAGCTAATATTGGAAAACATTTAAAATGAAGTGTAAGACTTTGGCTTTGCACCAGTCTGCAGCTAAAATTCACACGTGAAACCTAGTAAGTGTGAGAATACTCCTACATAGGATGTGGGTGCACAAAACTGGTGCATTTCAGGTGTTTTCATGTTTAAATTAGGCTACACTGCGTTCCCAGCTTTATATTAATTACTCTACAAATTTCAGCCTTGTGTTATTTTAAATGTTTTTCCCCTGAAGTGTTGAAACATATTTCTAAAACAATGAAAATGTGTTACTCCTAGTTGTGCATGATCTGTTGTGGTCAGGGTGACAGTTGGTATGTGGGGAAATACAATTTTTTCCCTTGTCTGGTTCTCAGGACAACTATAGCACGTGCTAGTGTAGAAATCGCTGTCCATGCCAACAACATGCTTAAACTCCAGCATCAAAAGAGCACCCTCTGCTGCTCCAGCATGGAACTGATATCCTGCAAAGTCTTGATAAGATAAATTAATAGCTTCCATCTTTCCTTTATCAAGTTGCCTGCAAATGAATTAGCTGATGTTTCACATTACTTCAAGTGCCAAATGTATTTAATATCATCAATGCTTGATAAAAAAAGAGGTTTTCTAACATCTTATGTAAAGAAAAAGATAAGGTGGTCCTAATGCAGGGTTTCAACCCCAACGGTTGACAATTCCTGTCTTCCCACAGATGCTGATTGGCCCTTGAGTTCCTCCAGCAGATTGCTTTTTGCTCCAGGTTCTTATGTCTCTGTAAGATGGTACAGATTGTCCAGGTTCAAGTTTATTGTTGTCATAGGCAGGATATAAATGCCATGAAAATTAGCTTTTTGCACCAGGAACACAGTGCATTACAAGACGAGGGCAAACATAAGTTAACATAAACTTGAATTATACTTCCCCAGATAACGGCAGGGTTCTGTTCCTGTTCATTGACCTGAAACGTAAATCTGCTTCTCCGTACATTGATGCTGCCTAGCCTACTGAATATTTCCAGATATCACTATCTTGAATATATTCCATATAAAGTTGATATAGCATTAGTTAACAAAGGATATGGGACTAAAGCAGGAAGGCAGCACTGAGGTAAAGGATCAGCCATGATACTATTAAATTGATGGAGCAAAGATGAGGGCTGAATGGCCTTATATTCTTAGTTTTGCATGAGTGGCTACCTTGATTACCCCAGGGCAATAACCAAAGCCTATTTCGGTTTTATTTCCTGACGCTTATTTTGGGAAATTGATTCTGTCCCTTTTCATGTGCTTGCAGGAAAGTTCACACTGACAGAATGCATGTTTTTCTTTTCCAAGTAGAATCTTTGTACTTGGATCAAGATCCCATCAACTGAAGGTTAGATACGAACAGCTGGATTAGATTCCTTAGTCAAGACAATGAAATAATGCAAGTGTACATTGTAAATGATTTCTGTCTTGCAAACTTCTAAGTTGTGCACTTGTGAACATCTGTGGAGTTTGAAGATGACAACTGCTCAAGAAAGGTGGGAAGATCTTAGTAATCATTTGCAACATCATATAACCATTTGATACGCCCATCAGCACTAATGCAAATTGTTAAGCAGGAGTCAAGCTGATTGACACAGTTCTGCATTAGACATGACTGTGAATTGAAATAACTTGATCTTAAATTAATGAATAACACTTTGTGAAAGATTTGAAATGGCATTTTTCAGCAGGTAGGTATGCTTATGGGCAAGTTTTCTGCAATTGTATTGACCTACCATTGTGGTGGCTTTATTGATGACTGTGGGAAATGATTATCTGCAGTTGACGTTGAAAGGGAAAAATTCTGAAACAGAATTCCAAGAACAACTTCACCTTGCTGGTATAAAAATGGCTTCAGACACTGGCCATTTACTTATGTAACATGTACACAGCAGTCTACTGATTATTATATAGAAATCATTGGAAAGTGATTGGATGTGTGGGAAATCAAAGCAAAATGTGGTGGGATGATTGCATTATTTTATATGCTTAAATCTGAGGTGATGTCCTGAATAATGCAGGTACATTCCAATTACATATTTGAATTGTAGGCTAAATTTTCGGTTTTTCATTAAATTTGGATTTATAGTCTTTTGTTTCAATGTGGAGGAAATGGTTTCTAGCATTGCTGGAAAAGCAATATTAACTGGAGATCAAATTCAGTTCTTAATTTTAGTTCTTGCTCTTTGCTTGATCTGCTTTGGTGGCTTTTAAACAAAACACAAACATTTGCCATTCAATAAGATTATGGTTGGTTTGCATCTTCTCACAGTAACCTTTCATCCCCATGGTTATCTGGAAGCTACCTACCTCTACCTTAATAATACTCTATAATGCTCTTTGAAGAAGAGGTTCCAAAGACTTGTGATGCTCCCTGTTTTAAATTGCCAACGTGTTTTTAAACAGTGGCCCCCACTACTTTTTTCTCCTACGAGAGTAAACATTCTTTCCATATCCATTCTGTGAAGACCCTTCAGGATGTTCTGACGAAGGGTCGCAGACCTGTAACGTTTCTCTTTCCTCAGATTGCTGAGCTTTTCCAGCATTTTCTGTTTTTGTTTCAGGATCTTGTATGTTTCAATCAAAAATTTCAGTTGTATTGGACTTAGTTCTTTAAGGAAATGCTGATGAGTCCAGAATGATTGCCGTTGTAGTTTCCTTGACTAATCCTCACATTCAAAGCTAATTTTTCTGATGTTTTGCATGTGTCACTAGCCTGAGTTCAGTATAGCTCCACCAGTGTTTAATTGTAGCATCATTTAGAAGCCGTTAAGTCTAAAATGCTGAACCTGTGCTGCATACTGCCGATAAGATGGTTTCATTTCGTGTCTCAGGAAGCTCATGTCATTGGAAGTAGCATTATATCTGCATTACTTTGTTCTGTCCCACCTCTTAATTAACTTTTGAAAGCCTCCTTCAGCATGAGTTGTAAGCTTTTGAGGTATAAAATGCTAAATGATCTTTTGGAAGCATTAGACATACAATCTTGTTCACATGAAAAATTCTTTACAACCATCTCATGATTTGGAAAGTACTATTTTAAAAATACTTTAATTTCAACACCTCTCTTTACACTGCTATTTGCAAAGTATCAGCTGAGTGCAAAGATTTTACATAAACAAATTTGAATTATTTGCTTGGCACATTTCTTCTTCCTTGCAACTCCCATCTAGTCTTTAGTATACAACACAATAAGATCCCGTAAAGTAAAGTAAATGAAGTCCTCATTCTTTGATTCTTCTGTGATTCTTTGTTTTGTGGCAAGAATAAAACACGGCAGAAAGGCTTTGAAACTAGTGATAAATGGTGCTGTGAAATCTAATCGTGACCACCTCGCACTTCTGATCCTTTACAACTCTAATTGATGAAGAAAACAGCAACCTCTGCAAAAGAGGCTTTCTGTTTGTTTTTCATTAACCCTCTTTGTACTATGAGCTCTTATTCAACTGGAAAGGCAAAGAAAGACATGCAGCTAGGCATTTTTCCTGACTTTGGAACTGCTGAATGAAGTGCAGTAGTCTGCTATTCTGTTCACATGGTAACAATATAAATAAATCCGAAGAGCCAGTCACTCTATCAAGAATAGTTCTGTTTGCTGTGAGCAGAGTCTGATCTCCTGTTCCACTCCTTTTTGCATTCTGTTTCAACTTGTCTCTGTAATCTTATCTGTGGACACTCAGTCTTAAGGATATTAAACAGGCACCCTGGTCACAGGCTTCACAAGTCTGCAGAGAGCCATGATTGTATTTTGGATAGGGCATGCTTGTTGCGGGGTGAGGTTGGAGCTGTAGGAAAGCACCTTGTTCTTGATTTTTTTAAAGTTATGGTGGGGAAGCCCAAGGAGAAAAATGATGCCTACACTACTTTTTTTCACTCTGTTAGGAGAACAGAGCATTGGTCAGCATCCTAAGTACACAGGGTTTAAGTTTGTAGTTTTTCTGTTGACCCTGTATCAATCTGATGTAGAGCCAAGCATCTCAAGTTTGATTCTCAGCCTCTGTAAAGACAAAGCAGGTGAGTATCTGAGAGACAACGGTGCACCTCAGTGCACTAAGTTAGGATGAGGAAGAATGAGACGGAACTGCAGGTCCTGTCTCTTATCAATGGCATTAAGAATGTCCTGTTTGAAGGTCTGAATGGCCAGAGGGTTGGGTCGCAAGGGGAGTCCATGAATTCAGCAGAAAATTGTGGAATGATACGAACAGCACAAGGAGGACATTCAGCCCATCATGCCAAGGCTTGCCCTTTGAAAGAGCCATCCAATTAGTTCACTCCACTTTTTTGAAAGCCCTACAGAATTTTCCTTTCCAAGTATGTATCCAATTTTGTTTTAGAAAGTTGCAATTGAATTTCCTTTCAATACTCATTTTGATTGTAGCTTAAAACAACAATTTCACGACATATGTTGGTGATAATAATCCTGATTCTGATTCTGAGCTTGCTGAATTTAAAAACGTCTCCTCCTCTGTTCTCTAGATCTTTTACCAGCTGTGTCCTCTACTTACTGATCTGCCTGCCGCTGTTCCTCCTCCTCTTCTGATTGGGGGCATTCATAATTTTGAACTCCTTTATTAAATCTCCCCTTGTCCTCCAATACATCAAGGAGAGGAATTACAGCTTCCCTTATAACTCCATGAAACACAAGCTGTACTTCCCTTGTACCATTATACAAGGAATGAGGAGGTAAGAAACTGGTGAAACAAATTCTTATGCTAGTGTAGCTTCAAAAGGTTTTTTTTTCCTACTGTTGTATATTAGTGTTGTCAACACAGAGAATTGTATACATGCCACGGCTTCAAAATCACTAGTAAGGATAAAGTAGCAGTAAAATAAACTCGCCCAACCTTGTATTTCAAGCAGCTTTTATTTGTACATCTTACAGAGATAAACTTTAAGGCTGTTCAAATCAGTATCGTTGTTATGCCAACTGTGATATGGAAGTAAGGGCAGGCATTCCTAACACACACTTCTCACATATTATATTCTAACAGCTACTTCAGCTCATCATTGCATGTAGAAGAGAGATTTCCCACTGTGAAAAGCGGTGCAAATATGGCAAAGTATAATCTTCTTCAACCCAATACCCAATAGAAATTTCACAGGTTTGTGAAATTGGCAGGCACTGTAGTGTAGCGGTTAGCGTAACGCTTTACAGTGCCAGCGACCCGGGTTCAAATCCGGCCACTGTCTGTAAGGAGTTTGTATGTTCTCCCCATGTCTGCGTGGGTTTCCTCCGGGTGCTCTGGTTTCCTCCCACATTCCAAAGACGTACTGGTTAGGAAGTTGTGGGCATGTTATGTTGGCACCGGAAGTGTGGCAACACTTGCGGGCTGCCCCAGAACACTGTACGCAAAGATGTATTTCAAGATAAGATAAGATTTCTTTATTAGTCACATACATGGAAACACACAGTGAAATGCATCTTTTCAGTAGAGTGTTCTGGGGGCAGCCCGCAAGTGTCGCCACGCTTATGGCGCTAACATAGCATACCCACAACTTCCTAACCCATACGTCTTTGGAATGTGGGAGGAAACTGGAGCACCCGGAGGAAACCCACGCAGACGTGGAGAGAACGTACAAGCTCCTTACAGACAGCGGATGGAATTGAACCTGGGTCGCTGACGCTGTAATAGCGTTACGCTAACCGCTACACTACTGTTCACTGTGTGTTTCGATGTACATGTTACTAAAGATATCTAAATTGTGAAACAACCTCACTGCAACTGAACAATGTGACTGGAACTTATTAGTGGTCAGTTTTGACTTTTACCAAAGAAAATGTAAAATGTGCAATGTTTAGGCAGACGTCTTGTATAATAATAATGTAGTACTATTGCCTGATTGAGGAAAGAATGGACTTAATCCTTTGCAGCACCATTCAAAACTTCAGAAGTCCCAAAGCACTTCTTAGCCAATGTAACGTTGATAAAGTCAATTCCTCTCAATAACAGCTGACATTTATAATGCTCACGAGAAGAGTCTTCGCTGTATCAATGGTATGTTACCATTTAGATACTGAAACTTTTCACTGCAATGAATTCAACTTTGGAGTACCAAACGAGAGTCAGCCTCTTTAACAGGACACTTTAACGCAGATTAAGTGATGTTTACAGTAGATTCAAGGGTTTTTTATTTATGTTGCCTGTTTAGAGCTCTAAGTGGGAGTGGTTGGGGGGAAAGCACCATTTATGAGATAGTGATCATAAACTACAGGAGGCAACTGTATGGTTTAGTGTGCCAGTGCCGGTTCTTTGACAGATCTATCCCAGTTAGTTCCACAACCCTGTTCTGTGCACAAGCCCTTGAAAATCATTATCCTTCAAAATAACTACAGAATCTACTTCCACCCCTCAGCCAGTGCATTTCAGATCATTATAACTCACTCAATTTTTTTTCCTCCTGTTGCTTTAGGTTCATTTTGTAATTACATTAAGTCTGAGTCTGCTGGTTACCGATCCATCTGCCATTAGAAACAGTTTTTTTCTTATCTAATCTATTAAAACCCTTCAGGATTTTGACCATTTTGATTAAATCTTCTCATAATCTTCTGTGCCCTAAGGAATACAATTCCAGTAACTTTAATCTTTTCACATAACTGAATTTCCTCATCCCTAGTGTGATTCTGGTATATCTCCTCACTCTTTTCGAGGCCCAGAAGTGAATACAGTACTTCATCTGGGGTGAAACCACTGATTCACAATAGTTTGCCGTAACTTCCTTGCTTTTGTACTACCTTCCTCATTTATTACAGACAAGGATTCTGCTTGCTTTTTGTTTAAAGGACTTTCTCAATTGGTCCTGCCTTCAAGGATTTGTGTGTATGCAGCCCAAGGCCTCTCATGGCCCTTTTCAAATTGGGCCATTAGTTTAGTTTTCTCACTCTCTTCTTCCTAGCAGATGTATCCTAACAAAAAAATTTACAAGGATATTGCCGGGACTTGAGGACCTGAATTAAAGGGAAAGGTTGAATAGGTTAGAACTTTATTTCCTGGAGTGCAGGAGAATGAGAGATGTTATTGAGGTATACAAAATTATGAAGGGTATAGATAGGGTAAATGCATACAGGCTTTTTCCCCTCAGGTTGAGTGAGACTAGTACTAGAGACTAGTTTAGGGTGAAAGGTGAAATATTTAAGGGGAATCTGAGGGGAAACTTCTTCACTCAGAGTGTGGTGCAAGCGTGGAACGAGCTGCCACCGGTAGTGGTAGATGCAGATTCAATTGTAACATTTAAGAGGAGTTTGGAAAGATACTTGGATGGGAGGGGTTTGGAGGGATATGGTCCGGGTGCAGGTAGATGGGACTAGGCAGAAGATCAGGTTGGCATGGACTAGATGGGCTGAAGAGCCTGTTTCTGGCTATGACGCTATAAGAAAATGAATCATAGAAAAATTACAGCACAGAAAGGTCATTCAGCCCAGCAGATCTGTGCCAGTCAGAAGAAAACCAGCCAACCAAATGCAACCTTCCAGTACTCGGTCTGTGGCCCTAAGGTTACAACTCCATCTCTTTCACAGTTCTTTATAGTAAAATTTATCCAGCATGCTTGCCCAAGTCTCCACTCTGTCTAAATGTTTTTCTGCTCTTCTCTGCTCTATTTAATCAAAGATCCATTCCAGTCATTAATATATGACATAAAGCGCAATGTCCTTAAATCCCTTCGAAACTGTAGACCTTACTCTTGTCTGAAAAGCAGCAGTTTTACTCCTCCTTTCTGTTTTGACACTTAAAGGGTTTTGCTTTAATTTTGTTATACCTTCAGTAATTGAAGACCTATGTCCCAAATGAACACTTTATTGAAGGCCTCGCTATACATTTACATAGGGTCACCAGTTACACATCAAGCGACTTATGATGCCTTTGAACAGATTGTGGAGCTCCATATTTAGTTCTAACATTTTGTCAATTCCTTTTCAAACATTAATATATAACATTACGTGACCTTAGCTTTGCCAACCATCTTAATATTAAACTGTCATTTAACTTCTGTATAGTAATAATTAGCAACCATCCTAGAATGCCTGAAAGTTTCCAGAGTGTAATCTGTGCTAAACTTGTGAAATTTCTAAATAACTTCATGAACCCAATTAATTAAACTATAGGTCTGTGATTTTGAAGCACCATGGCCTTATCAGGTCATTTGGCTTATCAATGACAAATGATGAGTTTATAACAATGGGAAGTATTTATAAAAGTAACTATAAATAAATAGCTTTGCCTAAACTGGCTTGTAGTTGCTGGGAATGTATTTTACCCACTTTCTTCCAAAAGAAAGACTTGCATTTTACATTGCCTTTCACATCCTCAGGACATTCTTAAACTCTGCAGTCAATTAGAATACCTTTGACCTAAAGTTGCAGATTTAGTGTAGAAGGCACAGCAGTCAACTTTTTAACACCAAGCCTTTACAAAAAGCATTGTGATAATGACCATAATCTGTTACTGTTCAATAATAAATATTGGTCAGGATACTCAGAATAAATGTGCTTTTTGAAATGGTTCTCTGGGATCTATTATACCCATCTGACAGAACAGATGTGTCCCATTTAAACATCTCATCTGAAAGACTGCACCTATGCAGCTACCATCGGGCAGGAGGTACAGAAGCCTGAAGTTCCACACCACCAGGTTCAGGAACAGCGACAACCATTCAGTTCTTGAAGCAATCAGCACAACTCTAATCACTACAGCACTTGACTACTTTGATCATTTTGCACTAAAACAGACTTTGTTTTTTTGTTCTAATTGTGTTCTTTCTTGTAAAAATTGAGCATAGTTTATGTTTAATTTATGTTTTTCTTGTGAATATTGTGTATCTGATGCTATGTGCCTGTGATGCTGCTGCAAGTAAGATTTTCATTGCACCTTGCATACATGTACTTGTGCAGATGGCAATAAATTTGACTTTGACCTATGAGGTTCCAGCACTTCCTCGTTATCGCATTAAAGTGCTTGCTGAGATTTTTGTGCTTGTGTCTGCAGTGGTATTTCACTCCAACCTCCAAGTTCAGTGGGAGTGCTCCCTACTCAGCCATGCTTGAACGTCTTATTTTTTCGCAGGTTTATTTATTATCTTCATGCTTAAAATTTCAATTCAGTTTGTTTGAAACTGAAGGGCCAGATTTTGCTTACGTATATGGTTTAGCATCAAAATGTTTAATACTAATGTTTATATTAACAAATCAGTGCAGTAGGGAGAGGGAACTCCACTTTTAATTGTTTCCCTCAATTTTCTCTACAGTCTTTCTGAATGTTAGGCGTGAGCCCCAGTTTAGCCTTGCTTTCCTTTCTCAGTGAACTCTTTTGCTTTTAACTCTCATGGTTGTCATGTGATGGTAAGTGGAAAGGGAGACACAAGAGACTGGATCCTGACTACCTGAAATGTCGACTATCCCTCTGCCTCCACGGGTGCTGCCTGACCCGCTGACTTTCTCCAGCAGTTTGAATTTTGCAAACGGAAAGGGTGTTAACTCCAACTTGAAAGTTCTTGTTAATTCAATTTATTTTGATGGCAGTGTTTCATGTCACTTAGTGAATGATTTCAATCAATGTAATCGGTACTTTGAAGCTATGTTTTTTATGTTCTTGGTCATCCAGCATGGCAGGTCAGCAATTACAAGCCCACAGACTCCCACAGCTATCTTGACTGCTTCATCCCATCCCGCCTCTTGTAAGGGCTCCATTTCTAGTCCCCCATTTCCACACTCTGTTCCAATGATGAGATCTTCCACAGATTTGTCTCTGAAGTGTCTTCCATTTTCCTTAACTGCGGCTTCCCCTATACAAAGTTGTCAGAGCCCACAAACTCGTCTCATTGACTTCCTGCACCTTTGTTCTAACCCCATCTACTCACAGCCAGAGCAAAAATAGTGTTCCCCTGGTCATGAAGTTGTAGTTGTTTAGCAGGGAAAACGACTACAACTTCATGACCAGGGAACTCTATGTTGTCCTTTGTTTACTAACTATCCCTCTAAGTGCTCTCATTAATCTGGCAGCTCTGGCCTCACCCTTTCAGCATCATCGCCCTTTACTCTATCCAACTTTCCTGCACTGTCCTAAAATAACTTTCTTACTTTTCCAGTTTGAAGAACCTTTGACCTGAAACATTAACTGCTTTTCTTTCTAGATGTTACATGATCTGTGTTTCCAGGATTTTCTTTTTTTATTTCAGATTTCCAGCATCTGCATTTTTTTATTTTCAATACACCATGGCTAGTTGCTTTTTGCTAAGTGAATTAGTTTTTTTTAAAAGTAGAGAAGCCCCAGTGGTTCCTAATTAACTCAGCTGTCAATTTATAGATAATGTTATTTCTTTTCTGGCACGAAGATTGCTGTTTCAGTCCTTCTTAAACATTCAGGATAATTTGCATCCTGCTTTAGTGCTAATTTTATGAAATATTTTCCAAGACATGTTGTTGAAACTCTTATATATTCTAAATGAAAGTTAGTCCTCTTCTCCTCGTTTTATTGTTCTGTGATATTTTCAATAAATAATTAATTCTCTTGTTATGCACATGCACTTAATGATGTCCTTGTCAGAGGTGAAATTATTTATAAATTAACAGCCAAATTAATTGAGGAACTATTTGGGTTTCTTCACTTAAAAGAACTTACTCAGCAAAATCCAGCTAGCAATGCTGGGTAATGAGATCGTAAAATACCCAGCCTCCGGATTTCAATTTTGCTACTGGAAAACATATTTAATTTTAGAGTTTCTGCATAATATTGAAAGAAAATTGAGCCAGTGACTCAGAACATCTATCTGATTTGAGATTGCTTCAAATGAGATGTTGCATTGGGTGGTAGTTTTTAAACTGCTGTTATTGAAGGGAAAGTTTTCACCAAAGGAGCATATATTTGATGTATGTACAATGTATAGAGGAGTCAGATGCAATGCTTCAAAGCATTCAGTCTACCGTACAGATCTGTTAATGCCCATCACCTTTGCCACAGGCTTATGTAGCATTTCAACACCAATGTGCTACAGGGAATAAGTGCATCAGATATTAGGCTTCTCATGTGATGTCCTTAATTCCTTTTGCCAAATTAGCCCACTAGTGACCTGTAACCAACAGTACTTCACTTCATTTGAACAGCTCAAAATCTTCAGCACTAATCAAGTTTGGAATGGCAAGAATCTGTAACAGTCCTGTAAGTTGCTTTCCCAGTTCAGATGAACATAGAACAAAAATCTCACACTAGTAATTGCACTACTGTCATTTTAACAACAGTTTCAACCACTTAGTGATATCAGTTTAAAAGCTGGAGTATTTATTTCAAAGAATTGCCATGCAGCAAGTAAATATTGTTCATTAAAATTCAGCTGTTCAGTTCTCTAATAATATTCCCAACGACATCCCACTTCTGTAATTCTTAACCTTATTTATCTTGAGATTTCGTCAATGGTTTGTTCTACTTGTAGAAGGCGTGTTAAATCAAGTCAAGTTGTACTTTATTGTCATTCACCCATATGCTATAAAAAACACATGGAGGAACAAAATGTTATTTCCCCCAGACTCTCACAACAGAGGATATACGTAGAACAGAGGAATACAATAAACGCAGACAAAAGAATTTTGCAAGTTCAAATAGTATAAAAAAGCGGTATATACAGAATACAAAATTAGTGCAGGGTTAGTGCAAAACCGAATTGGACAAAGAAAATACAGCACTCAGTGTGTTGCACCAAGTGTATAAACATGTTCAGCAGCAGCCAAAGTTCTTATATGCCGTTGTGCAAACCAGGGCTTTTGACGCAGCATTTGTCTGAAACTGCCTCCAGGGTATTCAGGAGCCTGACAGCCTGGGGGGAAAAACTGTTGTTACAGTCTAGTAGTTCTGGCCCGGATGCTCCAGTAATGCTTGCCAGACGGCAGTGGGACAAATAGGTCATTGGAGGGATGAGAAGAGTCATCTATGATTCTGCAGGCCTTGCGGGTGCATCATGTGTTGTAGATATCCAGGATGGAAGGAAGAGGGTACTTCAAAGATCTTTCCAGCTGTACTTGCATTCTCTGCAAAGTCTTACAGTCAGAGATGTTACAGTTACTGTACCAGGCAGAGATGCAGCTGGTCAGGACACTCTCAATGGTACCCCTGTAGAGTCTAGTGAGGGTGGGGGAGGGCAGGTTTGCTCTCTTCAGCCACTGTAAAAAGTGGAGATGCTGCTGTGCCTTCTTGGCGAGAGAGGAGGTGTTGGTTGACCAGGACAGGTCGTGTGCTATATGTATTCCCAAGAATTTTATAACGGCTGACTCTCTGTACAATGATGCCATTGATGCAACAGGGGTGAGTGGTCAGCTTGGGCCTTTCTAAAATCAACAATCATCTCCCTTGTTTCGTCCACATTCAAGGGGAGATTGTTGACTGAGCACCAATCCGTACGGTAGGGTTAGTATGGGTTTTAAAATAGGTGGCGCAGATTCGTTGGGCATGGAAGGGCCTGTTACCACGCTGTAAATAAAAAAAATCTGCCAGCCCCTCCACCTTCTCTCTGTAAGCTGTTCCATCATTCCTGCTGATGAGGCCCACCACTGTTGTATCAACAGCAAACCTGATGATATGGTTGGAGGCTTGAGTCGGCAGAGCAGTCATGGGTCAGCAGCGTGAACAGCAGTGGACTGAGCACGTAGCCCTGGGGGGCTCCAGTGCTCAGCCTGGTGATATTTGAGATGTTATTCCAATGCAAACTGACTGTGGCCTTTCAGAGAGGAAGTCCAGAATCCAATTGCAGGTGGAGGTGCTAAGGCCCAGTAGGTGTAGCTTCCTTATGAGGTTCTGTTGGATGATAGTGTTAAAGGCAGAGCTGAAGCCTATGAAGAGCATCCTAACATAAGTGTCCTTTTGATCTAAGTGAGACAGGGCCAGGTGGAGGGCAGAGGATTTAAGATAATTGGGAGAAAGGGCCAGATGGGGATAAGGAGAAATGTTTTTGTTCAGCAGGTTTTTAATGACCTGGACAGCACTCCCCAAAAGTGTATTTGGAAACAGGTTTGTTTGCAACTTTCAAAGAGGAACTGGATAAGTACTCGAAACAAAGTATAAGGGAAAGGGCAGAACTAAATGTAAAAGCACTTTCAAAAGCCATGTAAATAATGGTTTCCTTTGCCTTGTGTTTTTTTTTGTTTTCAGAATTTGCCATATAGTACTTAGCACTGTCCAATAATAATGGAATTACTTCCTGGGAGAGGATGCAAGAGATTACATTTGCTGCGTCGATGATCTGACTTTGAATCATTGAGGCCCACCTGCTAATATTGTCCACATTTTCTCATCATCTCTTCCACACGATATGGTATATGAGGCCATAATGTTTATCCCTTGAGATACCAATATCCACCACTTACACTCCCCATCCTACCCCTCAGTAAGTGAATGCATTTAGCCGAAACCAGGAGCAGCATCAGTGGTTGTCATGGCAAAGTTTCTTTTTGTGTGTGTTTCAAGGAGGTGAAGTCCCCAGAGTATAGTGATTGACTTCTAAGATGAAGTGGATAGGTGCTCATTGCTGTATTGTTAATTTTTTTAAACAAACCTCTTTTTCAGCACCATATTCAAAATAATATAAATGATGAAAATGGGTGCAGAAACACTGAAATGTAAACTTTATGTATGAAGTTCTGTTCAAATCACCCTCATCACTCCATTGTTAATAGTGCAGGTCTGGAGGTTAATCCATAATCCTTTCATCTGCTTGCCTTTTTAAAAGATATTTTTTGTTTTAGTTGTGTTTTGAAATGTGAAGCTAATGACCACTGAATGTTGCCAGGTACTGAGACAGTATGTTGGGTGAACAGGCGTCAGCATGTCAGCGGACATTCTTGTGTCAGTCGGCACTTTCATGCTTTTTTAAAGGACTTTCCTTTATTTTTTATTACACCATTATTTCAAGTTTCTCTTTTATAAAACCAATGCTTTTAAAGAAAAGCATCTTTACTAATATTCTATTCTGAATATCAGCTGTAAAATTCACTAACAATACGAAGTGTATTTTTACAAATTTATAGAGTGAAGATTAACTTGCATTAAAATGTTGAAACACAGGATTCTGAAAGGAAACTGGTTTTCCAATATCCATTTTTTTATTTTCCATTAATCACCAGAGTTTGACTGGACGGTGTCTCCTTGAGGAAGAATAAATTCTGTTCTCACTGTAATCCCTGTTGCTGATTTTCCACATTATAAATCGGTTCATTATGCCTTGTTCTTACTTTATAGTTTCTGGGAACACAGATTTTTGGCACTAGTGGTACTCCTCTGAGAATATTAATATTTCTGCTGTAACTAAAGCACATCATAACATTTTTTCCAGTTCCTCAAAACTGTTTAAAAAAGAAGAGGTTAATTTTTATTTTAATTTAATCAATGTTGATCTGAAAATAATTTGCTTATTTAAGTTGCCCAAAATAGCCTCTTACAACTCTATTCTAAAATCTGTCTTCTGCCAATTCTGGCCTCCCATACAGCATCAATTGCCTTTTCTCTATGCTGCACCATTAGCAGAATTGCTTTCAGCACCTTGGATCCTGATTTCTGAAATCCCTCTCCCAAACTTCACAGTTCTTCCTCCTCTGTTTAGTTGTTTCTTAGAACCTACGTATCAGATCAAGATTTTGATAACCTCTACTAATAACTCTTTATTTGGCTTGGTGTCAAATGTTGTATGGTATGCTTCTGTAAGTAACTTTGGGATATTTTATGATATTATGCAGGAGGTGCCATGGCTCAGCCGGTAGAACCCACTACTTCACAGGGACCTGGGTTCATTCCTGATCTGAGGCTGTCTGCATGGAGTTTGCACATTCTCCCTGTGATTGCATTGGTTTTCCCCTGGATGCTCCAGTTTCCTCCCACATTCCAAAGATGTGGACATTGGTACATTAATTGGCCACTGCATATTGTCCCTAGTGTGTAGGTGAATGGTAGATTCTGGGAATAATTGATGAGAATGTTGGGAGAACAATAAAAAGATTGGATAAATATAGGATTAGTGTAAATAGATGGCTGATGGTTGGCGTAGATTCAGTGGGCTGAAGGGCCTGTTACCCTGCTGTAACTCTGAGTCAATGATTAAAGGTTCTAGAAAATGCAATTCATTGTTCTTGTAACGATCTGTGAAAAAGATGCTGCCATTTTACATACTCTTGTTTGCTACTTCATGATGTAGTGACAAATGGCCTGAAGGTATGATGTGAGTTGTAAGAACTATTTAGTTCTTCATTCAAAAAATAGAATTTAAAATCTGACTTGAATGATGGAAGCATCTCCACATGAATGTGCAGACATTTTTGAAGATATTCATCTCTCCATAATTTAGTTAACCCAGTGAGTAACTGAGCCATCTATTTCAGGAAAATGCCATGCCCCATTGCTGACCACAGTCTTAGATGGGCCTGCAGTGGGAGAGAGGAAGAAGGTGGGGTGCAAGTCCATAGCTCCCTAAAAGTGGCGACACAAATAGATAGGGTGGTAAAGAAGGCATACTGTGTGCCTGCCTTTGTCAGTCAGGTGTGTGAGTATAATAATAGGGAAGTCATGTTCTAACTGCATAAATCTTTTGGTTAGTCCACATTTGGAGTATTGTGTGCAGCTCTGAGCACCGGAAGGATGTGGAGGCTTTGGAGAGGGTGCAAAAGAGGTTCACCAGGATGCTGCCTGGATTAGAGGTATTAGCTGTAAGGAGAGGTTGGATAAACTTGGGTTGTTTTCTCTGGAGTGTCAGAGGCTGAGGGGAGACCTGATGGAAATATATAAAATTATAAGAGGGCTAGATAGGGTGGGCAAGCAGGTGGACAGGCAGGGAGTGGAGGGATATGGATCACGTGCAAGCAGATGGGATTAGTTTAATTTGGCATCTGGCTGGCATAGACATTGTGGGCAAAGGGCCTGTTCCTGTGCTGTACTGTTGTTTAAAAAAAACCTTTTGATCATTGTCCAGTGTGCGTTATTACTGGAAGGGCATTAAGTGGTCATTAAGTTTGATTAGACTCATCTCTAGTGGCCCTTAGACGAAAATAGTGCCATGGCATTTATCATAGAGTATCATTAATGACCAACAGATTAGTTATCTTATAGAACAACTGTATACAAAACACCTTTTAAGCAAGGAGTGGGAATAAACATTGGCAAGAATATTTTTTATGAGCTGCTTGTCATTACATTAGTTTTATCATAAAAAGCAGGAAGTCAGATAATTAGTACAGCCTGTTGTCAGGATCAGACTGTGGTGTCCACCTGATGCACTGACTACAATTTTTGAATGTTTAGAATTTGGCTGGTACAATGTTTTGCCCTGGGATCAAGACTAAGATCCAAGTTTTACGGTGGATTTGAAAATCAGTATTTATGTGAAGGTCTTATCACAATCCTCAGTACTATAATTTTTCAAAAATTGGCAGTCACTCTGAGGATAAGAAACAAATCACACTGGAGAACCGTAGTGATGCTCTGAGATTGGTACTAAATTAATGAAGGACAGGAGGAACTTCATACCGCACTTGTTGAAGCAAGAATCTAATCAAATTGCAAATGTTCCATTCCCTTGTCATATTGAATTTAACCCTCTCCAACAGATTTCTTTTTTTTCAAAGTACTACCTTTTACTTTGACATAGCTCTTAGACTGCGAGCATTCAGAGTCGGTTTGGTATAGTTAAAAGTCAGAATTTGTGTGGAATTTCTGTTTGTTTTGTATTTGATGTCAAAGATGATGGTTCTAAAGTTTTTGCTGCAAAAAAAATCAAAGTGAACAATGACTAATTCTAAGCTCTTCAAGATAAATTCCTCAACAGTTACTAAAACTAAGTTAGCCTCAGGAAAGATTGTACCATCCTCTGAACTGAGCAGGTTTGACCTTTAAACCAAATCTTTCCGAAGTACGTCTAAAGGCCAGATTAAAAATGCTGCAATTTAAACTGAATTCCCATCTCTCCCTCAGCAGTGGTGATGGGACTGAAGATTAGAACCACTGGAACATAAATCATTTGTAATCTAACATCATTGACTATGCTTAACAGGGATTGGTATAAACAGAAACTGGTAACTAAGGAAAGCAATGCACTGTGGACCACAACTACATATGTAGTACAAAGTCAAATCATCATTTGTAATGTGTTCAGATTCTGTTGAGGAAGTCCTTTATCAGCTGATTGTACCTATTTTGTGGAATTCTTTGTCAAACTTTACATTAAAAATAACTATGCTTCAGCAAGCCACTTGGCCACTTGTTAAAGGGCATTAGTTTGCACAAGGCTAATTATGGGTTGAATTCTCTGGTAACCTGTTGGGAGGGTGGAAGTAATGGCCGAGTAGGGCCTGGCTTCATTGTCGTACTCTTCGCAGCCAATATCAGATTAATTTTGTTTCCTGCCTGTGTAGGAATGTCATGAGGCAGGGAGGCAGCAAACCGTTTATAAATGTAGGGAAAGGACTGGTGAGTGTTGCATGGATGAGGGAAGGAATGGCCAGAGCCAGGGTTTTGGTTCAAAATGAATAGCAAGAGAAATTATTATTCTGGTTTAAAATATTCTGATTTTGTTCAAGTACAGAATTTATAGTACAAATGGAGGGGGGGAATATTCTTTGGGCTTGTTGAGATATTGCTGCAGGAGTTCTTCAGGGCAGTGTTCTGGGGTTAAACAACTGTGTCCTCAATGAACTTCTCTCCATTATAAAGTCAGATGTAGGCTGATAGTCACACAGTGTCCATCATCATTTACAACTGCTCAGAGGGTGAAGCCATGCCCAATGCAGCAATAACTGGATAACAGTCATGCTTGAGCTGATAAGATCTGGACCACAGTAAGGTTATAGAAGTAGTGGATGTCCCCGATATTCACTGAGATCACCTTTGTGTGATAGATGTAGAGTGAGCATAAGTTTTAAAGTGCATCTAAGAGAGCTTTTTGAGCCACTACATGCATAATCTGTTTAAAGAGGGACAATACTAGACCTAATCTTAGGAAATGAAGCCAGGCAAGTAGTTGAACTATCTGTGGGTGAATATCTTGGGAATAGTGACCATAACTGTGAGTTTCAAGGCACTTATGGAAGTGATAAGGATGGTCCAAAAATTAAGATCCTGAATTGGGGAAAGGCTGATTTCAATATCATAAGGCAAGACCTGACAAAAGTAGACTGGAAGCAGCTGCTTGTAGGTAAATCTACATCTGACAAGTGGGAGCCTTCTAAGACTGAAGTAGTGAGAGTTCAGGGCCATAGTTTTCCTGTAAAGGTGAAAGGTAATGAAGTCAAGTCCAGGGAACCCTGGATATCAAGAGTTTGATTTAAAAAAAAGGAAGTACATAGCGGTATAGAGTACTGACAATAGGCGAGGAGTGTAAGGGGTGGGTACAAAAAAAAATTTGGAGGGCAAAGAAGTTTAAATTGCAGCAGTTTTAATCTGGCCTTCAGACGTACATTGGAAAGTTTATTTATTTATTATTTCTTTTCGGGGGCAGGGGCGGGGGAAGAATTGCTGGTAGTATTTTTGCCTGAACCTAGTTGACTGTTGAGACTGTATCTTTAACATTATGTATAGATCTGGACTCCCGACTTAAGGAAGGATGTCCTTGCAATTGAGGGAATGTAATAAAGGTTGATTGAAGACACAAAAAATTCTGCAGATGCTGGCATCTGGAGCAATACACAAAAAGTGCTGGAGGAACTCAGCAGGTCAAGCAGCATCCATGGAGGGAAATAAGCAGTCAAGGTTGATTGTTGGATTGATTTGAGTGAGTGGGGGAAGATTGGTTGTCCTGTAAGGAGAGATTAAGCAGACTGGGCCTATACTCAATGAGAGGTGATTTCATTGAAACATACTATATTCTTGTAGAGATTAACAGGGTAGATGCAGGGATGATGTTCCCCCTGGCTAGGTGTCTGGAATCAGAGGTCACAGTCTTAATATAAGGATTGGCCATTCAGGGCAGAGATGAAAATAATTTTTATCATCCAGAGGGTATGAAATCTTCGGAATTGTCTCCCCAAGCAGATATAGTCACTGAATACATTCAAGTAAGGTCAATAGATTTTTGAATCTTAAGGAAACTGAAGGATATGAGGTTAGTGGAAAAAAGTGTCGCTGAGATTAAAGATCAGCTATTGAGTAGAGCAGGCATGAGGGCATCCTCCTGTTTCTATTTCATATTCCCTTACATATGTTTTTACATCACTACCTGCAAGTTCTCCTACAAGTGTTGCTTTGTGGATAAATCACTGTTCCTTTATCCTTATGCAGTCAAAATCCCAGAAGTCCTTCCCAACTGCAGAGCTGGATGCATTTTGTGTTTTTTTGCATTCCTTTGTGTTCTCGCTAACTGTCCTCATTTTATAGCTTTTAAGTTCCTTTGTTCATGTTCTCTCTCTGTACCTGCCCTCATTCACCTGTCAATTAGATAGCTGCATCAACAGCTTATCCCCACATCAACCCTGGCTTCACCCTATCAGAGATATTTCCTTTGTCCTATCCATTCCTCCTCCACCCTCTCAATGACTTAAACCTGTTTGCTCTCTTTCCCAGTTTTGATGTGGGGTCTTAGAAGGTTTTCTTCCACAGATGCTGGCTGACCTAGTGAGTATTTTTAGCATTTTCTTTTTTTTTCCAGACTTCCAGAGTCTGCATTTTTTATTTGATTTTCATTCATTCTTGTTTTCCTCAAGGATCTATTTTTGACCCCCACTCACGCTGCCACTTGACAACATTGCCTGAAAATACAAAATACACTGATAGTATCATGTATATTTCAACCCACCTCCACTGTCTCTCATCCAACATTATTTCTGCATGCTTGTACACTCAGGGTTCCCGAACTGCTTCCCATCAGTAAATGAGGAGCATCTCAGATTGCAGACTGCATTTGTTCAAGATGGCAGATGACTGCCACTTTCTCGGGCAAATATAATGCTGCCTTGTCATCAATGCCTATGGCTATAAATGGATGGTCATCTGTCTTATTTCCCCACGTAGTTCATGTTCACACTTTTTGTTAACACTCCTGTGAAGTGATTTAGGACATTTTATGATGTTAGAAGCATTGTATAAATTAAGTTTGCTGCCATTGGTTGGATAAGACAGAACAGTGCAAGTTTTGGTTGCACACATACGCAGAATTGTGTTCCCTCAAATCTGGATGACCTTAAAATTCTCAACATCAGCAAAATGTTGTCCTGCTAATATTGAGAACTTCCTTTGTATCTTTCCACTGGTAACAGTTGATCCTGATATGATCAGTGACTTTGCTGCATAATTAATGTTTTTTTAATAAGTGCAGACTGAAAACAACAATTACTATTAGTTTATGGAAGATCTCTCAACACTTTCCACGTACATGAAAGGTGAATGCAGTCAGACTTTTTCCCAGGGTTAGAGAATCAAGAACTAGAGGGCATAGGTTTAAGGTAAGAGGGGAACGACTTAATAGGAACTTTTTTAAGCAAAGGGTGATATGTATGTGGAACGAGCTACCAGAAGAAGTGGTTGAGGCAGGTACAGTAACAACTTTTAAAAGACAGTTGGATAGGTACATGGATTGGAAAGGTTTAGAAAGTTATGGGCCAAACACTGGCAAATGGGACTAGCTTGGATGGGGCACCTTGGTCAGCATGGTTGGGCCGAAGGGCCTGTTTCCCTGCTGTATGACTGTATGAGGTCTACATTGCAAAACTCTATATGCTTACAGTCTTTGCCTATAAAACTTTATTTATAAGGGAAATTTTCATTGTATTCTTTCCACAGTTTTTATACAGTTCTCAGCAAGTAATTAAATAAAATTAATTAAATAAGTAATAATGACAAAACCACTAGAGTGTTGTTAAAATCAATCCGACTCACTAATGTCCTTCAGGAAAGAAAATCTGACATCCTTGGCTTGTATGTAACATAGGAATGTGATTGACCCTAAATAGCTCTCTGAAGTGCCTAGCATTTTGGAAACAAATAGGAGCGAGCAATAAATGTTGGGCCAGCTCAGAACCTTTGAGAGTAGAAATAAAAGATAAACTTCAATTCTGGTTCGTTTTTGCCATCACTGAGTAAAACTTGCCTGTTTAAACACACATTTAATGTCCTAAATTAAGGTTTGAGTATTGTTATTATTCTGATACTAACTGCATCAAAAAGACACAGAAGGGCTTAATTTCACCAGGTTATTCTGTACAGAAATTAGAGTCTGACTTCTTACATGTAAACTATGCATTTTTTTGAAAGAAGCTGTTTTATTTTCTTGTTTTAAAACTAGGAAACAACATCTTGCTGTGTGATTCAACTGTCTTGAACAGTATGGACGTGTTTTTGAAGGCCTGTTTAAAAGTATTTGTGTAAGCATGGTTGACATATCTATTTTACTGCCTGTGAAAGATGCAGCAGCAAACAATTTGCAAGGTTTCTTTGCCTTTTTTTAATATTTGAGGCATGGCCCCCTTTTTTTTAAATAAAGAACTCAGTGAACTGACAGAGTGTAAGGTTAAACAACAAAAGGCTGATCCCAGCTAACATTTTGTTATGCAACCATCGGCTTACTGCAGCCATCTGCACTGATCTGTTAATGCGCTTGAGTTTGGAAAAAGCTTTGCGTCCCAGTGTGCTCCAGTGCTCCCTGCAGATCGTATACAAGTCCTCCTATAGGGCAGTCCCAAAGTCTTTAGCTTCTCTGTGTACACAAGCAAGTCCCATTGTCCATGAACAGACTGAGAGCAGATTATCGAGTGCACTACTGGGACCTGTCCCTGTAGTTTACTTTTCCTTCAGTGTCTGTTTTCAGGAGGCTGTGGAGCATCTCTTTGCCTCCAGAGGGAAGTGAACAGGGAGCTGTACTTTCAGCTGCTAGGCTGATTTTATCCAAACACTATCAGGATAATGCAGACTATAAACGGAACAGCAGTCTCTTAATGGGAGTCGGTGATAATGCAGATGTGCCATCTGTAGCCTCCCAGAGGTAGCCTTGGCCTCTTTGTTGTCCTCCTTGTTTCTTATTATTTCTGCATTAATTCAATTTTCATACAAAGCTTGAACATATTTTCACTAGTGTATGTTTTTTTTTCATTTTTAATCCACCGTGGTTTAAAATGGCATCTGTTCTGCTGTATATACAGTAGCAGATTGTGGTATGATCTGCGAAAACAATAATTAAACTTCATTCATATATAGATCCATGGAGTAAAAATGTGAATTTCCTGCATTGATCTTTCAATATAATCCTCCTCTGCTCAAAATAAAGAACAAGTAACAGCAAAAAAAATCCTTTCATTCTAAAAGCGCATGTATATTACATAGTTACATCACATTAGGTCCTATGCTCGTTAGGACTAGCTTTAAATGCACCTTGCTTCTCCTCCTCCTCCTCCCATACCAACCCTCTTTCTCTGTACTTAGACTGAAGGTTAAAACAGTTGCTTGAATCCCACTGTGTTTTTCATGCACAGCAAGCTGTAAGCACAATAGCTGTAATTGCAGTTTAATGCCATGACCATTGTTCTAGTTTGTCATTGCTAGGTTGTTCAGGTAAATCTGACAGCAACAAAATCGAACATTGTGAATGTGCAAATGATTATTAATCAAATCAGATATGACCAGATTCTTGGGATAAAATTTATTGATCCTGGATCCCTTTTTAGAAACTCTTTGGTAAGTAAGATAGTCTGACTATAGTAGACAGTACGGTGCACGATAGGTAGGAAATCTCACATTTGCAAGCAAGGTAAATTCAGCTTCTGACAGATCGTTCCACTTGATGGTTTCTTCACTAAAAAGAGAAGCAAGATTTTCTTACGTTCTATAACTACAGAAATATAACATTTACATCCTGTGTCAACCAGGTTTCTGTCTGTTTTTGATTCTTTGATGTAATATCCTCTGCACCTTCACAACACATGAAGAACTCTCATGTGGTTGATGTGATTTTTTTTAAACCAGGAAAATGTGGAATGTTCATGTATTAATTTAAACCAATGATATGCCAGGATTAGACAATTTGCACTAATGCATGATCTGAGTTCATATTCTAGCACTCAACCTAATGCCAGCATTTTGTAATGATAGACAAAGCTCATTAAGGTCACACATTTAGCCATATCTTGGTTAACCTGTGAATCATTCTTCATATCCATTCTCATGATATTAGTAGCCATATAACTTGTTAAAGTAAACTGTCATAGAATGCTTTGTATAGTTTTATTGTTGATGTTGTATAGTTGGCACATTGGCAGGTGGGAAGATTGATGTTGGGTAAAACATTAGGTCATTGTACAATTCCATTCACCTCCTAAGAGGTGTGTTTGCATTCTCTGTCAGCCTTAACCGTGTGATCCACATAGTGAAGGAGTAGATTTAATGCACAAGTCTTAGCTTCCTCCTTATTTAGGAATCACTTTGTGATGTGAGCCCTCTTGGAATTGAAAAATTCAGTGGTTATGCTAGGTATGGATCAGATGTTTCCCCCAAAATCTGATTGTTACTCTAACAACCACTTTTGCTGGTGGGGACTCAAAATCTAAATCTGAGCATCTAGGATTAAATATACAGAGAACGCATTTCAAATATTCTTTGTTCTAATGCCAGAAAGTTAGCTGCAGTGACATAATGGCTGACTCCCACCATTCGCCCTCATGAATGCCCTGATAACAAGGCTGCACTGCAAATAAAGGTAACTCTTGTGAATTATAAACAATCACAGACCCATTGGGGCTGAATGGCCTCTCTCTCTGCTGCTAGTTCTCCTATATTCAGCACAGAAATCAATTCCTCAGCCCACCATGTCCGTGCCAACCATTAAGTGCGTATCTACACTAATCCCATTTACCAGCACTTGGTATGTAGCCTGCTATGTCTTGGTGAGTCAAGTGCTTGTCTAGATACTCTTAAATGTTGTGTGAATACCTGCCTCCCTTATCCAGTCAGGCAATGTGTTCCAGGTTCCAACCACTCTGGGTAAAAAGATTCTTTCTCAGATTCCCTGTCCCTTACCTTAAACCTATGCCTTCTGGTTTCAGACACCTCCCCTGCTATGGGGAAAAGTTTCTTACTATATACCTGATATATGCCCCTCATTACCTCAATCAAGTCCCTCCTCAGCCGCCTCTGCTCCAAGGAAACTAAACCCAGCCTATCCAGTCTCTCCTCAGAACTGAAACGCTCCATTCCAGGTAACTTCCTGGTGTATCTCCTCCGCACCTTCTCCAGGGCAATCATATCTATCCTATAGTGTGGTGGCCAGTACTCCACCTGTGGCCTAATCAGTTATTACATAGTTATATCATCATCTCCCTGCCCATGTATTCTGTTCCCCAGCGGATGAAGGGAAGTGTCACATTTGCCTTCTTCATTTTATCTTCCTGTGCTGCCACCTCCAGGCGTCAATGGACATACACAAATGCCCCATGTTCCTCGATGCTTCCTCAACTCTTATTGTCTGTGCCCTAGCCTTGTTAGGCCTCTTCCCACTTATCAGGGTTAAATTCCATCTGATCAATATTCTCCTGTACCCTCTGAATATCTCCTCACTATCAACAACATTATGAATTTTCGTGTCATTTGCAAACTTACTAATGTTGTCTTACCCCGTTTCTTAGAAGTGTAAGTGAGGAAGATCAGTCATTTATTTGCATGACTATTGTAGAACCTAATAGGGCAGATGCAGTTGTGGAAAACTTGCGTGTGAAATATAATGGTCAGCATCTGCTAATAACAATAAATATGGGTGTGTCACTGAAGTGCAAAATCTACCTGCACCATACTCTCTAGATGGTCTCAGAGGAAGAATTGTGGCATGTGTGACATGTTACCCCAACAAATAAAGTGCATCTTACAATTAGCTGTTCATGCCTGCAAGTGTGGAGAAGGTGGAGAAGGAAACAGATAAATTCCTTGAGGAAGAAAACACATTTTTAAAAATAATAAAATACTACAGAGGCCAGAAGTCTTAACTAAAACAGAAAATGAAGGAAGAACTCAAGACAGTGAGAAGGAGAAACAAAAATGTATCTACTTAATAATGAAAAAGGCCATATCTTGGGGAAGGTAAATGAACTGATTCTGAGAAAAATCAATTAGCTACCCTGTTGGGAAAGATTTTTGTCTTTTCAACCTACCCCTTCATGTACCACAGGGTGCTAACTTGAAATAGGGCAACAAATGCCTTGGTGCCTTTCACTACTTCAGAATATCCCAAGTTGCTTCACAGCCCATGAAGTACCATGAGTATGTCCTCATTCTTCTCTTTGGATGATTGTGCTTCTGATTATATTAATTGGCCATTAACAGGTGCTCCCTGGCAGCACAGAACTGGCTGCTCTTCAAGTGATAGTTACTACACTAAATTGCCCCATCTAGTGGTGTTGATGAGGATTCGTAACTCACCCTGTGATCCAGGTAATTTGAAGAAATATTGTGTATTTTTGGTGGCTGTGTAGTTTAGACTCATAATAATAACCACTCTTCTATCCAGCAATGCTTTCTTGTTCATGCACAGTTGCAGTTTGTCACTTCAGTATGTCACTTGCAGGTTTAGGGGGATAAATAGGATAGAGTGATCACGCACTTTTGTTTAAATCTTTGTCCAATAAAATATTTCCAAGTATTCAACACGCAGTGTATCACCATGAGAGATGAGGATTATCGTTACTCTGCATTTGAAATTAATGTACTAATCACAAAAGTGCGTGATCATTCTGTACCATTTTCCTTTCTGTTCTAAACCTGTAAGTATTTAGAACTGGCATACTGCAACTGTGCATGAACAAAGAAAGCATGCTGGATGAAAGAGTGGTTATTATTTGAATCCAAACACAAAGCAGAATTGATAACACATAAAGCAATGCCACATGATAGATGAGCATTGCTCTTTCAGATAGATGGCTTTCAGTTTGGACAGTTTTAGCCTCGGAAGAAAAATGCTCATTAGTGGTCTGGTCATTAGTTCAATGTGGGAATGATCATTTATTTAAATCAACCAAGGGTCAGAATTTAAGTAAATTGGCGTCTGTACGGCAGTAGTGATGGTGCACTTCATTTGTTCAGACCCATCGCGATCAGCTGTGCTGTCATCCGGCGTCACTGCACCCTAAGTAGTTTTGCTCCAGGGCAGCTGGGATGGTCTATCAAGGCAGATGTTCCATTCAGTTCGTTCACTGGTGGTCGGAAGCTTGTTTACTGTTGCTATGGCCGCCTCTGTTGTCATGGCAACACTGCTACTGCTGCCGCTGCTTAGTGGGTGACATTGAATATAGTTATAAAAAGATATTTTTTTTCACTTGCCTGAATGTGCCATCTGTTTCAGATTATTTGTCAACTGACAGAACAGTGTATGTAAAGACTCGCATTGTCTCTATAATGGACATTGACATGATTTTAGCCTGAACATAGAATTAACAGGTGCTGATGCAGAATTTGTTGTGCGGATTAAGTTCCTTTTTTGTGTTGCTGCAGTCTGAATGCTGACATTATCACTGCCGCTTTCAATGAATATTCCCATTGGCACTGATGGATGAATAATAAGAGCATGTGTGCATTTACAGGACTTGCAAGCAAAGCCATTCATATAATGGTGGGGGTTGGGGATGGTGAACTCAACCCACTAGTCACATTTATTTTTTAGATCTTATCTGAGCTGTGAAATGTGTGACAATACTAATTAGCACTGACTGGGCCACTCAGTGCAAAACTGAAATAAAATATTTTAGGAAGAAGAATGAAAGGAACTCTAAATAGTAAGATCATAAATCTGAAACAATAAGAACCTAAGATAGCAAATGTATTCCCAAAAGAATTTTGATAGGCCATTTCGTAGACAAAAGGCATGAATATATACACCAGTTCAGGTGACTTTAACATTAATTGACCACATCTGGATTACAGAGGGCAGTTCTGGGTATTCCCTTGTGTGAAGAATGTTAGAGACATGGAAAGTATGATAGTAGGAATAAGAGGCAGCAGGAAGCTTCCAAAACACTTTCCACCCTGACACTTTGGAAAGAATTTGTCATGGTTTCACAGGATATAGAGTGAAATATTGTTTTCATCATAGGTGAATCAATCAAAGGAATGTAGGCTGAGAATGATCACTTCATCAGTGACAAGGAAGTTTGGGAAACCTTTTCACAAAGAGGGCCATTGGCTCACCAACTCCTTACTAGAAATGAAAGAACACAGATGTGGAATTAAAGCAGATAGCTAGATCCAAAACAAACTTGATTGCTAAATATCTGTATTTGCATTTTTACCACACAGTGATGTATAAGCCAAAGAGATCTAAATGACAAATTTGAAAGTCAAACAAAAACTACAGATCTTGGAAATCTGAAACAAATACAAAACATGCTGGAAAAACTCATCAAGTCAGGCCTGGACAGAGAAACAGTCAACATTTTGGGTCTGGGACCATTAGTCAGAAAATCAATTCTGATGAAGAGGTACAGGCCCAAAACTTTGACTGTTTCTCTTTCCATTAATGCTGCCTGACCTGCTGCATTTCTTTTCAGTATTTTCTATAAATGGCAAATTCCCCTGTTATTGCTGCATCTTTAAAACCTCAGTGATCGTTTGATTAAGCTATCTTCTTCGTTCATTAACTGGGCTGCACTGCTTGTGAATTTTAGTCAAAATAATAGATGAAGTATTGTAATTGGCCCTCATGTAAGGGACCTGGGTGCCCTTGTGCGTAAGTCACTGAAAAGTAACCTGCAAGCAATTAGGATGGCAAATGATATGTTAGGCTTTATTAAAAGAGGATTTAAGTTCAAGAACAAAGATTTCCTACTGCATTTAGGCAGGAATTTTTTTTTAAACTGCAAATGCTGGAGATCTGAAATAAAGGTAGAAAAGACAGGAAATACCCTGAGTCAGGCAGCATCCGTGGGGAGAGAAGCAGAGTTACTGTTTCAGGTCAAACTTCTGATGAAGGACCTTCAACCTGAAACTAACTCTGTTTCTCTTTCCACAGATACTGCCTGACCTGCTGAGTACTTCCACCATATTTTGGTTTTGGTTTATAATTATATGGGGCCTTGGTGAGACTGTACCTGGACTATTGTGTATAGTTTTGATCTCCTTCCCTAAAAAAAAGGATATACATGCTAAGGAGGGAGTGTAGTGAAAATTCATTAGGCTGGTTCTTGAGACAGCAGGTCTGTCATGTGAAGAGAGATTGAATAGACTAGGCTTCTATTCTTTGAGTTTGGAAGAATGAGACATACAAAATACTCAGAAGGCTCGGCAGGATAGCTACAGGGAGGAGGTTTTCCCTGTCTAGGGATTCTCAAACTGGGAATCACAGTCTCAGAATGAGGAGCAAGTCATTCAGGACTAAAATGAGTAGAAATTTCTTCACTCACGGGCTGGTGAATCCTTGCAGTTCTATCCATCAGTGGGCCGTGAAGACTTGGTCACTGATTGTCTTCAAAACAGAAATCAGTAGATTTCTGGATATTATAGGAATCAAGGGATATGGGGAGAAGGCAGGAAAATGTTGTCAAAGTAGAAGATCTGCCACTATCTTATTGAATGAGGGGATAGTGGGCTGAATGGTCAACTTCTCTTCCTCTTTCTATTTTCATTTCCCATCAATTGCCATTTGTAGAAGAGTTCTAAAACTGCTTCCTAAATTCAAACCACTCATAACTTTCTAAATGCCAAGGAATACAGCCATTTTTTGTATAATACATAATTTGAATATATCATTTGGCCCTTAGAGATCAGGTACCTTTCTGGTAAATTGAGGCTGCACTTCCTCCAAGGTCAATATACTGTTCAGTCCTCAATTCTGATGCCATCAATGAATGACTAGTCTGCCAATAGATCCACATGAACTGTCAGATTGCTATCAGTGCCTACTGATCCATACTCCTGCTTGAGTTACTGCCTTCAAGGGAAAAATGTCAAATTATATTAATGGCTTACATTTAAATGTCAGGGACATGATAAAGAAGTTTACAAATGATACAAGAATTGGCCTTTTACATGGTGATGAGGAAGAAAGCTTTAGGCTGCAGGAAGGTCAAAATTGTCTGGTTATTGGGCAAAAAAGTTACAAGTTGAACTTAATTCAGAGAATTGTGAGATAATATATTTGGGAAGAGGCAACAAGGCAAGAGAATATGTAACTTTCAGGATATCAAGTGATGTTGAGAAACAAAGGAAAATTGAAGTGTTTGCCCATGGATCCTTAAAGGTAGCTAAAGTGGTTAAAAAGCCATATGGGATGTTTTAGAAACATCGAGCCATACAGCACAGAAACAGGCCCTTTAGCCCAACTAGTCCATGCTGACTTTGTTGCCCAATGAGCTGGTCCCATCTGCCTGCGTTTGGCCCATACCCTCTAAACCTCTCCTATCCATGTACTTATCTAGGTGGTTTTTAAATGTTGCTAATGTGCCTGCCTTAACCACTATATCTGGCAGCTCATTCCAAATATGCACCACCCTTTGTGTGAAGAAGCTTCCCCAATGTCCATTTTAAACCTCTTGCCTCTGATCTTAAACATATGCCCTCTTATTTTTAGCACCTCCTTCCTGGGAAAAAGACTTTCACTCTATCTATGCCCCTCTTTTATGAGGGGAGACGTAGACTGTAAGAGCAAGGAAGTTATACTCAAACTGTACACAACACTAGTTGGATCACAACTTCACATATAGTAGTGGTCACCATATTAGCAGAAAGATAGGATTGCACTGAAGGAGGTGCAGTGGAGATTTACAATATTGTTGCCCAGAGTGGACAATTGTAACTATGGGGGAGAAACAAAGGACTGCAGGTGCTGGAATCTAGATGAAGAAACAACAAGATGTTGGAGGAACTCAGCAAGTCAGGCAGCATCCGTGGAGAAAAGCGGACAGTCAATGTTTCGGGTCAGGACCCTTCTTCAGGACTGAAGAAAGGAAAAGGGGAAGCCCAATATATTTGTGGGGGGGAGGGGAGAAACAGCAGTGGTAAGTGGACAAAACAGGGGAGGCAGGGTGGGCACAGGGTGGTGGTAGGTAAATGCTGGTAAGAGATAGTGATAGACAGGTGCGGGGGAGAAGGGGAGAGCAGACCCACCGGGGGAATGGGTCAGAGGTATGGAGGCAGGCAGCATGGGGGGAGGGGAGGAGAGGAAAAGGAGAGAAAAGAAAAATGGCGAGGAGAAAAAAGAGAGAGAAAGGCTGGGAAAGGGAAGAAATGAAGAGCCAAGGTGGAGGGATGGGTTTTGGGGATAAGTGGATAAGGGCACGTTGCTTCTTTGGAACAGAGAAGGCTGACGATGTATATCAAACCAGGAGGGGTCTAGAAGGAATAGATAGGACCTGTTTCCTTGGCAGAGGAACCAAAAACTAAAGAGTATGGACTTAAAGTAATTGGTAGAACGATTAGAGAGTAAAAAAGAATCAACTGGAGGGCTGTAGGATTCCAGAACTCACAGTGGGAAAGAGTGGCAGAGGCAGAACCCTTATCACGTTTAAAACAAGAGCTGTGACCAACAGGACTTTGGACCAAATACTGAAAGGTGAAATTGGGCTGCACTGCTGTTCTTCCACCTGCGCCGATACAATGGGTAAAACAGCCTTCCTTAATGTTTCTGCAATTATAAGAAAATGAATTCTGTCATCTACTACCATTGGAGGAGTATTTGTCTTTCTGTGTTCATGCTGAAATTGGGTATTAAGTTTCCAACCATGATGTAAAAATGCACTGCTCATAGTAGCAATCTCACCTCCAAGTCAGGTCACTCAACTTTTGAATCGAAGGTCAAGTCCTATTCTAAAGGCTAGAGCACATTATCCAGGCTTGTTGGTCAGGGCAGTGATGATGAAATGGAAGAAGCTCCACCTGTTCTACTCACTCACCTGCCTCATCAAACGCTTCCTGTGACAGAAACTGCAGATCCCACCATGGCCTCATCAACCACCTCAGAACCCACAGAACTGGAGCAGATAGAAGTCATCTTTGACCCCAAGAGACTGCCTAAGAAGAAGAAAGATGGAGCATTGCACAAGCATTTGAATGAGATAACCAATCAAGGCCCTATCTACCCTGAAGGGTATATTTAAAACATCCCCAGAACTGTGTAATGAAGGCCAATTACATTGAGCAATATTTATCGCACAAAAATATCTTTTTAACAGATTATCTACTTACTATCTGTTTGCTGTTTATGCCACCTTGGAGTGTGAAAATTGGCTACTATGTTTCTTAAGGTGCAAAGGTTATTATACTCAAAATATACTTCATTTATTGTGGAACTCCTTGGGCATCCTGAGATTGTGGAATGTGCTACAATTTGTGACTGAGTTGCAACTAAAATGGGCAAAATTATGGAAAGGGAGTACTGACTTTATTAATAGTGGAAACATTGGTTTGTCCTCCTCTCCAAGCCCCCATCCTCTCCTCCCCTCCCCTAGTCCACCCACTCCCCCCTAGTCAACTCCCTCCTCCCCTCCATCCACACCCTCCCCCTTCCATCTACCCTCTCCCCGTTCTCCCCTCCCCCCAGTCTCATCTTCTGTCGAGGCACTTTGCAATCATCTGGAATGAACATTAAATTCTCCAGCTCATGCTCATCAATTCCCATTATCATTTTTATATCCCGTTCTTGCTCCTTTGATTTAAGATTCCTCGCCAACTAGTCAGTACTCATGCTCATTATCACCTGGCCTGTCATATCTATTTCCATAAAGTCTGTGTTTTACGCCTCACTCCTCCCCGCCCCCCTCTGCTTTGAAAATTGTAAACCCTCCACTCTCCCCTCAGTTCTGAGGAAGGGTCACTGACCCATAATGTTGACTGGTTTCTCTTTCCACAGACACTGCTTGAGCTCTTCCAGCATTTCTGTTCTTGTTTCATCTGCAGGTTTGTTTGTTTGTCATCCAACCCCAATGCATCATACCTGTGGCAGCACTTTGAAGAGCACTGTAATTAATCCTATCCTGCTCTTTCCTGATAAGCGTTCAGATTTTTCCTTTCTGAGTATTTGTTCATTTCCTTTTTGAACATTGGTATTGAACATGCTGCCTCATCTTTCCAGGCAGTGCATTTAAGATCATAATAATTCACGACGTTTAAAAACAAATCCTCTCATTCTTTTACCAATATCTGGATTCTTCTGTTATCAGCTCTGCAGCCAATGGAAACGTTTGCTCTTTATTGACTACAGGAAAGACTTGTAATTTTGAGCGGCTCTGTTATATTTCCCTTTAACCGTCTTAGCTCTGGGAGCTAATATACACCTCCCCAGTCTGTCCATGCAACTGGTGATATATCTGAAACTTGAAATCTGAACATTTGAATTGCAAATACCGGCGAAAGTTTTGCAATCAGAAATACTTATTCAGAACTCTGGAAATAGTAACTGACAGTCTTCTAAACCTATTTAATTTTAAAAGTTAGCCAGCAGTATTTACAAAGGCTTAGCTAAAGAATCATCAGGCGTCTTGTGTAATGGATGCGGAGCGCAAAGATCTCTCTGTATTATTGGATCAGCTGTTTTCCCCAGAGACTGGAGGAGAGATTTTACAGTTTTGTCTGTTCTGACAGTGGTTCTACATGAACACTACAACTAGTGCTTTGTTGCGTGTCAATAATCCTATTATTTGAGAACCTGCAAGGGAAGACAAATTTGGCTGGCCTGACAAAGCATTAGTCACACACTGATGCTTTTTGTGCCTTCTGAATATTTAATATGGTTGTAACATTTTGATTAACAACATTGAGTGAAAAAAGCTCTGGTCCTGTTTGCCTGCCGTAACTTGTAAAGATGGGTCATTCTTGCAGATTTATGTTCAGTTCCTGCTTCCACCGGACAGCAACATTTTCTTACATATTTGTCAAGAATAAATGTAGCTTTTTTTTTCATTTCAGATTCTGATATTGATGCAGCTGCTGCCATGATGCTGCTGAATTCTTCCCCTGAGGTGAAAGGAGCTGAATGTGAGTACACAGTAAATTGCACAGGCTGCACAGCAATAAAGTTTTTATCACAGTGCAGCCTCCTCAGATATTGTTCTGTGTAATGCAAGTCCTCGGAATTTATTCTATTTATTTGCCTTTTTTTTTGCCCTGTTTTTACTTTGCATTCATGCAATCCTCAGGTTGGGAAGTGAACCAACTTGTGGATTTCTCCACAGGTGGTGTGAACATTAACCTGCCAGATTCACCATCTTTTATTCCCACAAATGACTCTGTAATTCACAAGGACTGGGTTAAGGTTTCTTGAAGTCAGGAAGGAGTATTGTATTTAAGTACAAGCACAAGGAATTTATAATGCTAACGTATCCATGCTTCATTCTTCTTATCCTTTTGGTTTCAACTGTGAAGTTTGTTGACCTCTTGACACTTCTTTGACTGACAATTTGTACATCACTGAAGTTGACCAATTACTGAGCAATCCTAGTTGACGAATGGGCTAAAAGTTGTAGGCAATACGTAGTGTGAGAGTGTCTTTTGCAGTTATCTTTGCATTTTTTTAAATAATTAAATCATATTGAAACAACGGCAGTATTACTTTAGAAATATTTCTTATCAGATGTTTTGTGTAATCAGAATTTGAGATCTTGTCTCTTTTAGAGCATTAACAGTTTAATTGAAGGTGTATTTTTTTTAATATATAAAAGTTAAGGAAGTTAACATAGAATATAAAAGATCAGTAAACCACCAAATGCTTCGGGGAATATATGCTGTGTCATTTCTAACAAAGAAATGTTAGATATGAAATACAACGAAATGTCAGTGAAACATTTCTTGTTTCACTACAGTAAAATTCCAGTAATCTGCTATACAACTGTTTGGAAATCCCGATGGTTCGGCTCTGGCTCACTGGGTGCTGGTTCCTGCACCCTCCTTCAACAGATCAGGGCTTTAGTTCCTGCGCTCCTTGAAACTCACCTAGTTCCGTTTCCCATGCTCCCTTGAAACTCTCCGGTTCCATTTCTGGAGCTCCCATGAAACTCACCTGGTTCTCTTTCCCACACTCTCTTGAAACTTATCAGGACCTGGTTTCCTGCACTCCCTTGAAACTTACTGGGTTTGATGAAAAATGTGTTATTCTACTATATAACATCTTTGAAAGAAAGTGAATTAGAAGTGAATTGAAATATTGGTACGAATAACATCCATAATCCAGAAAATCTGCTTGTCTGGCACTATCAAAGTCCCAAACATGCCAAATTAACAGTTTTACAGTATTTCCTAAAATCAATAGATTCATTGGAAAGTCATTCATGGAGCATGAGTACTTGATTGCAAATGATGACTTCTTGAATTTTGCGGTTACAGTCTATTTTAGAAAATGGTTCTTTTATTAACTATAAAGCTGGAAAACCTATTAAGTCCATCCTTATCCATAATCATTGCAAATTTGGAATACAGATACTAATTGTTGTATATACGTCTACAGTGGATGTAATGGTATTTTTCCCATCATACAGTCATCTAGTCATTTATATAGCATGTGGATATATCCTGCATTACTCATGTATGGGAAGTGGTCACTTGAAATCCAGCATTTTGAAATTGTGATGCTGGAAATTTGTTTTGATTCTTTTGTCTAATGCCTACATAATGAATGCTTGTATTCAAGCTACTTGTGGACATGATTGCTATCTACCTTTCCCAGAAATATATATTCATTTATGTTGTGAGATGGATTTCATGTTGTGAGAAGTCACTTTGGTATTTCAGAAAATACCAGATTTCAGCAAGGTGTGGATGTAGGATTGTGGGTTCAAATATGAGCGTATTTTTTTGTCCCTCTTTCCTGACAACTCTGGTTCCTTTCTTATCTAGTCGTAGCTTGCTGGTACCTTGCCACCAGTCCCTGAAGCAAATAGTAGCATCACTATTCCTGCTGAGTGCATAAACTGGATATGACTGGCTAAGCTGAACATTAAGTAATTTGCCTTGGAGGACCTTGTCTATCTAGCTTTGCTTTCAAAAACTAGCGAGTTACAGAAAGAAAAATATGAACAGCAGAGCCTTGGATATTGTGAACTTTATGGATCATGGAGGCCAGTTGGAGAATGTTGGAATTATAAAGTCTGGTGGTCCCAAATCCATGGCTGTGTTTCAGCAGCATGATGTTACAGAGGTAGAAGTTGGTGGGCACTCTGCAAGAGAAAATGAGCAATTAGTACCTCAGTTCTGAGTTAAGATGCTGAAGGTGTGTAGCCAGCTTCAAGGTGATGGTTAGGTGGTATCTTAATTTAGAATAAAGTTGAATTCGAACAAGCAGCATCTTGATTTGAAAATGAATCAGGTAAACTGATTTAATTTATCCTGTCCTTCATAATGGAATTACAAGTAGACCATTTTAGGTGGAGTTTTCTTCCTTGCTCATGGTAGACATCATGGAACCAAGATATGTTGCAAGGTAATGGTGAAGCCAAGGAATGTCAGCGATGAAATGAGTAGATGTCGAATTCAGTGGTGACCTTAACAATGGGTGTTGCCTTAACAGGAATAAAGGAATTTAGGATAAAATTGACAGGTAGCAAAACAATGAACATGACAAACTGATGGAACAAGATTCAGCGCCATCTGCATCATGATCAGTCATGGCCATGTTCAGATGTCACCCAAGGAAGCCAGAGAACATCTTCATATCGAGTCTCCTCCTGCCTGATAAATGAAGAGCCACTTGCATTTATATAAAACCTCGCAAGTCCTCAGGATGTAGTACAAGGCGTCACAGCTAAAGTAGAATGTATCTTGTGCAGCTGCCGTTGTAATGTCGAGCACAGGTCCCTCCCCAGCTTGCGGCAGGGTTCCGTTCCTTTGAACTGTTTGTAACCCAGACAGTTTGCAAGTCGGAAACGCAGTCGCGAATTGAATTCCCACACGGCAGAAGATGCCTGCAGCAGCCAGCAAATCTGTCCCTCCAGTCTCCCAACCACTCGTTTGTATGTACTGGGGTGTACATAAGTCGAGCGTTCATAAGCTGGGGAGAACCTGTAACGAGAATGCTTGTGAGGTTTGAGGAAGATGGGAACTCATTATATTTTTGTTGTACAACTGAGGAGTGATGAATAGACGGTAAACAAATTTAGATTCAGTGTCCTAAACTAAGATATCATTAACTGTAACGTAATCATGTCTATGATTCATCTGGCAGGGCATACTATAATTTGATGCTAATGGTTGTTCAAATGCTTCATGCACACAATATGCATATCTCAAAATTAGCTTTGCTGAGACTGAATATTTACTCCAATCGTGTCAATAATGGGGTGCTTTTGGTTTCCATGGGCCAGTGTTTATCCTCACACTGCTGCTTTTGGTATGATTCTCATATCCTTCCCGATCAGCACTCTCCACATGGGATTTGAGCATAGACTGCTCCTAGTTTTGCAGTGTTGTAGAGGTGAAACCAATGGAGATTTTAACTGATTTATTGTAAAATGCTGCTGTCCATTGATTGTAATATGCAAATGATGTTAGCAAACAGATGAGAATTACTAGGTGTACACTTTTAGTTTTACATCTGGGTACCATGTAACCAAAAAGCAAAACTGCAGGTCTGCTGATTAACATGACACCCTTGTATGGTATAGCATTTCCCAGAGAAAACTGAAGAATTATTGTGACATTCTATTATCTGATATTTAAAAAGAACTAATCAAATGAAACGAGGAAGTAAAAAAAATTCGACGCTTTTTATAGAGGGTGACTGATTGCTTTGGATCATATTCAAACGTCAGTGAACATGTGATTGACAGAAGCTGAATAGACCTTGGGGGCTGCAAACATCTTGATGTAAAAATTCATTGGGATGTGTAATCAGGAAATTAAGTTTTATTTTGCTAGTGAGCTGATTTTTGCCGAAGTGTGCTTTGAAAGGGAGATTTTCATTTTATCTATTAAGTAATGTTCTATGAAACTATTTACTTGTTTAAGAAATTATTTGCATCCAGAATACATTTGATTAAAGTACATTGTGCTAGGGTAAATGTAACATCAATAACTTCTGGAGCATTGGTAAAAGATTGCTTATACTAGTGCTTGACTTGCATCCAGGGTTTTGCAAGCATTTACATTGTGCTAGGGTAAATGTAACATCAATAACTTCTGGAGCATTGGTAAAAGATTGCTTATACTAGTGCTTGACTTGCATCCAGGGTTTTGCAAGCATTTACATTGTGCTAGGGTAAATGTAACATCAATAACTTCTGGAGCATTGGTAAAAGATTGCTTATACTAGTGCTTGACTTGCATCCAGGGTTTTGCAAGCATTAAATGCATCTCACACGATGCAGTTCTTGCTGCCGGTTAATTGTATTGCAAAGCAGGAGATTGTATTTCATTCTCTACTTCTGCCAAATTTTTCACTCCAGTTAACAGCAGGCACTATTTCAAATTCAGGTTTATGATAATCAGTTTTCAGTTTTGAAAGATATGCACTTTAATAAATGATCAGATCATAATGGCATAGAAAATCCTATTATAATAAGTGATTTTGAATCTGCTACAACAGCAAAGTACAATTTTTCTTGATCCCCCAGGAGTATATTGTACTTTACAGTGGTGCCACGGTGGTTAAATTACCAGATTAGATCCGGACTAACAATCCAGAGACCCAAGTTGAAATCCCATCAAGCAGTTGTAGAATTTAAATTCGGGTAATAATGTGGAATAAATACCAACTAGTATGAGTAACAATGACCATGAAAACTAATTGATTATTGTAAAAGCCTGTCTGGTTCAACAATGTCCTTCAGGGGAGGACATTCTTATTCAGGGCCAACCCACATGTGACTCCCAATCCACCCCATGTGGTTGGCTCTTAATTTGGTCAGGTAGTATCAAGGTGATGTCAGAGATCGATCATCAGCCCCAGGACATCACTGCAGGAGTTCCTCAGGGTGGTGTCTGAGACTCAATCACCCTTCCATCATAAGGTGAGAACTGGAGATAATTAATCCTATTCGCAACTCATCAGCAAATGATCAAAGAACCCACCCACCCGGGACATTCTCTCTTCTCTCCTCTTCCATCAGGTAGAAGATACAGGAGCCTGAGGGCACGTACCACCAGATTTAAGGACAGCTTCTACCCCACTGTGATAAGACTATTGAATGGTTCCCTTATACAATGAGATGGACTATGACCTCATGATCTACCTTGTTGTGACCTTGCACCTTATTGCACTGCACTTTCTCTGTAGCTGTGACACTTTACTCTGTACTGTTATTGTTTTTACCTGTGCTACATCAATGCACTCTGTACTAACTCAATGTAACTGCACTGTGTAATGAACTGACCTGTACGATCGGTTTGTAAGATAGGCTTTTCACTGTACCTCGGTACAAGTGACAATAATAAATCAATACCAATACCAATGAAGCAACCTGTGCCTGCATGCAGCAAGACCTAGACAACATTCAGCCAAGTATCATTCATGCCTCAAAAAGGACAGGCAATGTCATCTCCAATAAAAGAGAGTCTAACCAGCTATCCTACACTTACTGGCTTTACCATTAATGATTCCCCACTACCAATAGCACCATGTTCACAAACATCTTGACCAGCCACATAAATACTGTGGCTACAAGAGCAGATCATGAGGCTAGGAATCACCTCCTGACACCCAAGGCCTTTCCACCATCTACAGGACACAAGTTGGGGATGTGATAAAGTATTCTCCATTTGCCTGGATGAGTGCAATGCCACCAATTCTCAAAAAGCTCCACACCATCCAGGACAAAGCAGCCCTCTTGATTGGCATCCTGTCAACCTCCCTAAACATTCATTCCCTCCACCCTCCAGATCATAGTAGCTGCAGTAGCATCTATAAAATGAACAGTAGTTACTGACTGAGAATATTCTGACAGCACCTTCCAGACCCACCCAGAAGGGGGGCAGCAGGTACTAGGGAACACCACCAGCTGCAGCTTCCCCTCGAAGTCAAACACCGTCTTGACTTGAAAGTCCATGGCTGGTGCTCCATCATCTCTGGGACTCTCAGCTCAACAGCACTGTGGGGCCACCTTCACCAGAAGGACTGTAGTGGTTCAAGGAGAAGGCACACCTGTACGACCTTAAGGGCATTTGGGGATGGACAATAAATAGTGGCCTAACTGGCATCACCCAGATCCCAAATATGATTATTTTCAGAGTACTTGCCTTGGCTGAATTATGCTGGCTGTGGCCAATAGATCCAGAAATGTTCAGCCAGTCCCCCCTGGCCCAGACAGAGGTAGACCATTTGGTACATCTGTAACTCCACTGTGTCATTGGACAGTACATGAAATTCCCTCACTTATCCCTGTCTTGGGATTCCCAGCATGATGATGTGATCTGCTGCATCTATCCTACCAGTCTGACCTGACTTGGGATCCAAGTCAGGTTTATTGTCACATGCTCAAGTATGGTGAGGGACACGAACAATGGAAAACTTGCTTACAGCAGCATCACAGGCACAAAGGTTCAGACAACACACAGAACATAAATTATACAGAACAGTGGAGAAAAAGATAGTGCAAAACAAGACAATAGTGCAAAAACACAATCAGAGACAAGTCCATGGTAGTGCAAGAGGTGTTCTGCAGTGTTCAGTTGCTGAGGTAGGGTTAGGGTTGAGCAGGTCGGTTCAAGGACCTGATGGAAAATAGCTGTTCCTGAACCTGTGGTGGTCTCCATTCAGTTGGGGATTTCTGGGTAGAGATTAGCAGGAAAATCAAAAAAAAAGTTTTTAATTTTATTTGTCAAAATAATTCAAAGTCAAGTTTATTGCCATATGCACAAGTCCATGTGTGCACAGGTGCAATGAAAACCATTGCAGCAACATCACAGGCACATAGCATCAGATAAGCAGCATTCACAAAAAACATAAACATAAATTATACACAATTTTTACAAGAAAGAACACAATTTGAACAAAAAGAAGTCCATTTTAGTGCAAGATGGTCATAGTGTTGCTATACAACAGTGATTAGGGTTGTGTCGGTTGGTTCAAGAACCAAATGGTTGAAGGGAAGTAGCTGTTCTTGAACCTCGGGGTGTGGGAAAATAGTTTGCATGAATATCAGAGACATTTACAACCTTCTAAATAACAGTACTAGCTTTGACAAGAAGCTTCATATTCAGTTGTGTCTCCTGTCAAAAGCTACAGGGGCAAACTGGGGGCAGGGCTTTAGTACCCTCTGAGGTCTACTTATTGCTGAGAACTGACTTTGTCCAATTCATAGTTTCAAAGGGTCAGCTCAGTTGACCCCTGAGGCCCAGAATGCAAGTTGGGATGGCGATCGGAATCCAATTTGATTTGGCCCATTCAATTCTGTGTTGTAGTATGTTCTTTCCCTTTCTTGGTTTAAACATCTTTTCCTGTTTTCATGTGTTTTTCCACCTGAAATATTTGATTTCAGTTTAATTCCAAAAAAGCTAATCACCCAAAGGAAATTGTTGGTCAAAATAGAAAGTTGTTGTCTCAGAGGGCGACTTATGGTACTATGTGTATGGTAAACGTTCATGGAATAAACTCCAGTCCCAGAGGAGGAGATAAGTTTCCTTTCACTAGTTGTTGCCAACAACACAAAGTGTAATGGGTATTGTGATTTGATTCAATCTAATTCCAATTGATTCTCATCCCTAGTGCTAAAGGTTGGCAGCAGATAATTGACATGCATATAGTAATGAACTTTGGATAAAGGAGAGAGGCAATGAGTTGCAGTTTCAAAAAAGAGATATAACACGGTTTCCAAAAGCTTGCTGGAGGGATTATTTGTTAGTGTTGGGAAAAGAAATGCCTAATTTCTATGGATTGGAAAGTATTTGACAGAAATTTTGTACATTGGTTCTCTTGTCTGACTAACTCTGTTCAATCAACATTCATCATGTTCTCTAGCTCAAGGAGAGCTAGTGTTGGTATCCGGAGGCAAGAAAGAATGTCACTCCAGTGAATTTTCAGACTCCCTTTGAAGGGCCAGTTCAACTTTAAAGTGAAGTACATTGTTTACCCTCCTTAGATCCTTAGATTTAGATCTAGATTTTAGGAAGGATATTGCCAGGGATTCTGAACAAGTCTTCGATTTGAAAGAAAATCTCTCACTGGTTCAATATCGAATACTGAAGCAGAAATTGTGTAAGGTCTGGAAACTCAGAAGCAGAAGATGAAGGTTTCTTCCCTTCACTGCACAAACTCTTACTGAAATGATGCCTATGAAAGAATTTTTTTTCACGTATGTTGTTTCAGGCCTTGGTCAAGTAACAATATAATACAACAATTGTCATAAGAAGAAGAGAACTAATTACATTCTTACAATGTTGTATTTTAGTACTGGTTCAAGGCCAATGTAACTATTTCTGATGCAAGAAGAATGTACATCAACTCAGTAGCCTCAAATATTTTATTTTTATATCTGTGTAAACTTGTAAAATGGATAACATTGCATAACAGAGGACATCCGTTTAAGGTCAGAGGAGGAATGTTCAGGGGAGATGTCAGACGTAGTTCTTTACACAGAGAGTGGTGTGTGCCTGGAACGCACTGCCGGGAGGGGGGGGGGGGGGGGTGGTTGTAGAGGCTGATACAATAGGGACCTTTAAAAGGCTCTTAGACATGGAAGTAAGAAAATTGGAGGGTTATGGGCTGTGCAGGAGGGAAGGGTTAGATTGATCATGGAGGAGGTGTTCATACAGTTCGGCACAACATCATGGGCCAAAGGGCCTGTACTATGCTGTATTGTTCTATGTTCTATGCATAAAAAAGTAATGCTAGATGTGTGAAGCTTTCATTGGCACAGAAGTTATCCAGCAGCAAAATTACAGACCATACACTTTCAAGTCTTGCTTGTCCAGAAAGAATATTTGAGGCTACTGAGTTGATGTACTTGTGTTGGGAAGAATTTGGATATTGAAATAAGAATAATATCATCTATTTAAAATGGACACTGGTGGCCTGTTTCATGCACCCCACACTTGGTCTTCCATTCCCAACACTCACAGGTATGTTACCACCCATACTTTAAAGAGGACATCTGTTCTCGTTGTATGCTCTGCGCCAGAAATCCAGTGCAAATCCCTACCCTCCTTTGGCATTCCCACAGCAATGAGTAGCTCATAATTGTGTGGAGAAGATGCTTGTGATGGATGGTGTTGTGTGAATCCCAGCACTGAGATGTAGAGCTAAGGGTTACACTAATGGCACAATGATGCAGGCTTTGGTGGGAATGGACAGCATCTGCTCAGTGAGTTGACAAACATCCAGATCATAGTTTCATCAACTTCCTACAGGACTTGATGGAAACTGCTACCTCTCCCTTTCTTTGTTTGTCTGCACAGCTCACCTGAGCCCCAAGATTTCTTTTACCAGAGACAGCAGCTTCCATCACATCCAGCAGGTGGTGATGAGAGAGACCATGGGATCATGGCAGTCTGTCAACACATAGATCAGGTGTTGCCAACACTGACCTGCACTCACCGCATGCACCATCCAGGGTGCGGCCCTGTTCCCATGTCCCAGAACTGAGCAACTGCAGCATCCTCCCAACACCAGCCCCAACAATTGCTCCACCAAGCTGTGGGTAATTCATTACTGCAGGAGCTACTGTGGTGGACAGGGATTTGTGTCAGTCTCCCGGTACAGTGGCTAGGAGGGCAGAGGTTGATGCCAGGTTCAGAAGCACTGAGTGTAACACATGCCTTGATGTAGACTACTTTAATAGTCCCTTTTGGCACTTATTTCATTAGTACTCATCCTAAAAAAATGCAATCTGTGCCCTGAGCAATGTAATTTTTGTTTTACTAATTTTGTAAAATATTAAACGAGCGCTGAATAGGAAAATTCTTACAGAGAGCTTTAATACAAAAACTCAAGATACACAATTTCTTTCAGGAAAGTCCAAATCAGAACTATTGCACAGATAATTATTGATAGTACATCAAGAAACCTGTATGGTGAACAATAAATAATCTACAAGAGCCTCAAGCACAGTGCTGGCTGAGATTTGAACAAAATACTGTTCATTTCAAAAGTTAAGATATTTGTATTCACTTTGATATAGCATTATACTTGTATGGATGACAGCCTGAGTACAGTGAATGTTAGAAAATTAATATGAAAGCAAACTCATGGACATTGTTTACCTATAATTGGACTGTGTTAACAGTATTAACTACGTTCATTTCTGGGCATGACAGTTTTAACAGTTTAGAAAAGCTTGGTTTCATATTACTGTGGATTCCTCTGCTATGCTGTAGTTCTCTGTTTTCCAGATGCTGTGGGAGTTATGCCAAATGGAGGTCGAGCGTATAACCGAGGGCCATTCATGGGGATGAAGCCACTGCCAATTAACAGCATTGGAAGCATGGCTGCTGCAGTAAGGTAATCGGTTAGCATAACCGTACATGATCAGCCTCCTGATCTCCCCAGTGGTTCTAAACTGGCCATGACAACCACTAAAACTACAAAAGATTCTGAGTGTACATTAATTGTTGTCCTGCAGTAATAATTGGTAAAAGTTTGGAGGAGTTTGCAACTGAAAACTAATCACGTTCAATTTCTCCCACACCTACAAACATCTTATGCTTGTCTTAAAATAGGTCTTCTAATGAATATCTTTTTCATATTCGGTACTACAAAATGATCTCCCAATAGGTCACTAACAATGCAATTTCTTTGATTTTAATTTGATTAATTTAACTTACAGTTTACCAAAGTCGAATGGCATCAAAAGGCACCATTTTGATGGGCAAAATGGTTGTCATGGATGTGGTGGGCCGAAGGGTCCATTTCTGTGCTGTACAACTCTATGCCTCTGAGATAGTATTTAATCCATCCAAACCATTTATTCACCAGACAAATGTAAATACACCATGTCCTCCTTATCTGCTGTTAACTCACTATTCTCGGTTTCATGTACTTGCAAGGTCTGCCCAAAGCGCCACTTCAGGATTGTTCCAGAAGCACCAAAAAGAGCGAGGATTTGTCCCCAGGATCTGGAGTTTGGGTTAGGTCTGAGGCCAGGGCTGAGTACGTGACTGGAACAAGTCCAGAGTGTGGGACAGGTATTCAGTTGAAGCCCAGGTCCAGTGTGTTTGACAAGATGAAGGATATAAGCTGAAACTTATGTGAGAGTTATTCTGTTCACAGAGCGGCCATTGCTAGCCACATTTTTTGTTATCTGTGCTCCTATCCCTCTCAAATAATGAACACAGTGTAAATGATTATTTTATTTGCATTAACAGTAACCTGAAAACCATTCCCTCCTCCCCACCCAATCATCCTCCCCCAGTTATCATTAACAGGAGAGGGTCAGACAGTGCAGTTTAAATATTTTAAAATGGGAAATGCATCTTAATCTACCATGTCATCTTCCTTAGCATTTTCCTGGGGTTGCTTTTGATGATGTGAGTGTACTGTGCCTGAGAAGTGGGAGGTATAACCAGCATGTTTAGAATGGCCTTCCACAATGCATCTGGGAGCCTGATTTAAATTAATGGTCACTGCCACAGGTTTCCCAGAACTCTGGAAGTCAAGGATAAGGAGTCAGGAGTCAAGAAGACATTATTTTTATACCTTTTCTTTTAACCAGGACAGGCAGGGAACTGGAAACACAAGAGACTAGAATCTGGAGAACAGTTTACAAGCGGGAAACTGTCGTGAATAAAGGGCACAGTTCACTGACAGAGAATTATTATTTTCCTTTGTCCATAGCCAAAAAGAATCCCATTCAAAGCAAGGCCTACAAAACACTTGGGACTAGAGACCTCTCAACACCAAATGCGTGTCATGGTCGTTGATTACTCAGGCAGACCAACGAGCTGCAGAGGCTTTGCGGAGGCAACTTCAGTGCCGTGCCCATTCACATATAAATAGTGTTTTAGTTTGATTGTTTTACTTTCTAACAATTTAAGAATTGCTTATAAGAATACCGCCCTTAACTAGAACTTTTCCATGAGAAAAGGAAGATCCCAAAACCTGACATCTTTCCATGGAAAGATTTCAGATGCACTACCGTCCAGGGAAATATAGACTAGCATTCCTGCTTGTGCATTTATTTCCATAATTACACTTTGCCACAGCGCACATTTGCTGAACAGATTAGTGTGTGACTCTTCAATGAGCTGATGGCCTGTCCTTTTTTTTTAACCCCCTCAGGAACGGAATTGTAAACTGTCGGATGCGAAATGACAGCGAACAATCCTGTGGCTCCCCAGTCGTCAGCAATGACCCTAAAGATGATCACAACTACAGCGTGGCAAAATCTTCCAATCGCAGGAGTACATCCCCAACCAGCGACTCGACGTCCTCTTCCTCCGCTGACGACCACTATGAGTTTGCCACGAAGGGCAGCCACAATGGGAGCGAGGTCAGCGAAGGCAGTTATCACAGCCACGAGAGCTACAGCGAGACAGAAGACGAGGAGAAAAAAAACAAAAAGGAAGCCAAGGATTCCTTAGCTGACAGTGGGTACTTATCTCAGCACACAAAGCGGCAACACCTGACAAAAGCAAAAAAAAACGCAACTGAAACACTGCCGCTTAAAAAGAGGCGTACAGAGAAACCACCAGAGAGCGACGACGAGGAAATGAAAGAGGCAGCAGGTTCACTCCTGCACTTGGCAGGGATCCGCTCGTGTTTGGATAACATCACAAACCGTACTTCGAAAGGGCAGAAAGAGCAGCAACATACAGCAAAAAATTAAGACAGTAATGCACAGCCTCTTTTAAGAATTGTTGGCAGAAATTTATTTTCTTTCAGCACGTCAGGTGAATTATAATGATTTGTGGCAATATCAGCAATCACTTTGTTTTCCTATTTTAAGCCCCCTTGAGTTTTTTTTATATATATATAAAAAAATAATTTTGTTTAAGGAGATTGAAGCCATAGCAGAACTTTTACTGACACTCAGCTAATTTGCAAAAGCTTTTCATTGACTGACAACAAAAGCCAAAATCACTGCACCTCTCTCTCTCTTTCTCTCTCACTTTCTCTCTCTCCCTCCATTGTTTCAGTCTGATTACACAGGTAGCATGCAGGACTCATACCGACACGTATGTAGTTTGCATTACGATTCCCGCGATGTTCTAATGTGAAAGGATGAGTCAGTGACAGACTGTTCAGGTCCAGCCATACTGAATGACAGAAAGCTTGAATACCATTGTGGCAAAGAGCAAGTCATAGCAACTGGACAAAATGGAAGAAAAAAACACGTGCCGCTGAAGATTGTGATGGATCCTTTGGAGGCAACTGCACTTAGAATACCAGGGTTCTGGTTTTTTGACAATAGAGCAGATGACCACCGTGATTATTGGATACTTAAAGCAAGAAAAGAGTCCTGCCATTGGCCAATTTCATTTTTTTTTTGTCTTCTCAAACCACACACACACTCTCATACACACCACACTCAAAGCCATATGCCTGATGGATGGCACTACGTGCAAAGAGAAAGAAAATACACCGCCTTTGAAACTGCCTGAGTGATGTGAAAGCAATCAAGTCTTGCAAAGAAGTTCATAATCAAGTGATAATAAGTTAGCGATACTAATCCATTCTGAACGATTCAGAATGCTAGACCTGGCCATGATGAAGAAGATGACAGCAACAAAAAAAGCTCTAAAACCTGCCAATAGTATTATTCTGAAACAGAATTGCTTAACAGTGATATCAGTGAGCTCTTCCACTGCCCTGGAACTGGAGTAAGCAGTTTCTCTCTCAGTCAGGATATGTGTAGAATAAAAGATTTTGGAATATAACCAACTTAGCCAGCAGGATTATCCAATCCATGTTGCATGGGTTCTTTGAACAAAAACTTTGTTTTTTATTCAAAGACGAAAAAAAAGAGTTCATGTAAGGTAAATAATGTATTTAGCATGAGCATGAATTATTTTCATATAAATATAGAAAATAGAGAAAAGGCTATGCCTCTAATTTTTAAGCCCTTAGGCCTAGATTTTTTTTTGATGCAGGTGATAAGGTTTAACCTTTTTTCAGGGAAAAAAAACTGACTGTTGGGGAACTTATTCTGCAATATGAAGACTTCACATTTCTGGTAGGGCTTGGATGGTTGAATATACTGCCTTGTCTGCACATTTGGGCCCCAAAACAGTATTGTTAAATGTAAAGAATAGCAACAGTACCACAAAACACAGTCCCCCAGTACGGGGTAGGGAGGGTGGTTGGGGTGGGAGGAAGAATACGTCTGTTCTCACCGAGTCAGTAGTGAGTGTGCATGAGTTATCTGTTCTCAAATTTATCTGCTGAATATTGGGGTAGAGTGATGTATTGAATATCAATATCATATATTGGCAATACATCATAAAACAGCACCTAGCAGTGCTGGTCATTATAGCAATCAGACATAATGAGCTCACCACCTTATTTTGTTTCTCCAACCCTGTTTTCTCAGACTTGAGAAAAAGATTTGACGAGTAGATAAGGCCTAAAAGTGCAACATTATTTTGGCAGTGTTGAATTCCTAATTATTTAATTGACACCTCCTATGGCCGAACTCAAACCGAGACAGCCCAAGTGGTAAGAAAGTGACACTGCTTGTTGGGCAACAGGTCAAGTCTGTTGTAACCTTGCCTCAAAAATTGGTGACTGGTCATTCCCTCGCATGTTCCTTCCTTGATTAAAAGGTTGTTCGTTCACACTCACTGCTCGACATTCACCAAAGGAACACTGCAAAAGGCAAAATCCATTTATTCTTTTTGTTTTGGACCTTGGTTGGCCAAAATTTAAAAATATAGACTACTATTGATTATAAATTTAACAGCCATTATAAAAACAAAGATCAGTTAGAATTGTGGTTGTTCATAGGCATACAAAGGGGAGGAGTGGCAATCGTTTAATTTATTAAGCAGTTGTCATCTCGGGGCTACATCCATTTGAGGGACTGAGCCACTGTGACCAGGATACCAAGTAAATATAGCTATTATGGTTTTGATTTTATAATTGGCTCATTAAGGATTGGTAATTGGGTAAATTCTTTCAATGATGGGTTCTTTGTGCAAATATGTGATATTACTCTTAAGGCTTTAGAAATCGTGTGCATTAGTACCCCATGACAGGCAGAAATCTGCAACGTTAAGAAGGTGAAAGACTTGAAATTAGAAAATAAAAGTGATAACTAAGACATGTTTTAATTTCTGTAATAATAAATTGAAATTAAAGGCTCATGATCATGAATAGCCAACCAACACTACAATTCTTCCTTGGTTACTCCATGCATCCTACAGGATAAAACTAGCCAACTAGGGTTGGATGCTAGATTCCAACATGCAAAAAGCAGAGTGAAGTCATCCATATTTCTCATCTCAAAATAAGCTATAAGGATAAATTGTTAACATTAACTGCAATGTCAGAATCGTTCTCTCGCACAAGCTGGCAGTTACCCCTATGAATAGCTTTCCTGTGCTAATTATGACTTCAATTTGAAGTATGTAGGTATACAAGACATCAAGTTATCTTTTTCTGTTGCCTTAGATTCTGAAGCAAAGACTGGTTGAAGGTGGTTAAAGATCCTATATGCTGAGCACCTTGGGGCACAAAGAAGCCATCCATGTTTAATAAACCTTCCTTTTCCACTAGAATCCATAGGGGAATATATGTGCTTATAAGGGTTATTTGACACTGCAAGTGGACACATGTGCGTCTGTACTGCAGTCCAGCCAAGTAGTTATAAGGCTTGATATCAGGAAACAAAACCATGGAAGCAGGAATCTGAATGAAGATGAAAAAATATTAGAAATGCATAATAGGTCAGTCAGCATTTCAAAAAAGCAGCCAGAGGTGAATTGCAAGGGTAAAAACGACCTCTCTAAAATGGTCATCTGTATTTCTTTTTGAGATTTTGACTAACCTGTAGGTTTTAAATGATTCTTACTACCACCCACTTTACTAAGAGTTTTAAGACACATTGTGCTTGTAACTTTGCATTACAATTCAGAATACATTGTGTGCATGCTTTTTCACAGTTGTTTGAAATCCAGGCTTGGTTGGATTGGGAGCTGATGGCCCTATCAAACTTAAGTTGACTAGAGTGCTCAGTACTCTTAGTTCTTTCAACTGTGTAAACAGAGTGTTGTAGGATTTCTTCAGAACTCACTTAGCCATTTGGATAATACTCCAAAAGGTCTTCTAGAAGTAAATGTTATTTTAGTACTACACTGAAATCTTGAAGGGTATTTGGAGCATGATTCGTGTACTTGCCTTCAAATAAGATTTAGACCCAATCATTAAAGCTGAGCCAAACCATAAATGGCCCCTTAAGGGAACAAAATTAGTCAGGATTCCCATTCCCGATCACTAGCCAGTAACTCCTGCTGGTAATATTTGCATTTGGGTGGTAATTGGGGACTCAGTTGTTCTCAACTGTGATTTCATCCCTGTAAATTCTTTCAAAATCATCAGGTTCTGTAGAACCTCAATTGGGTACTTTGCTTCAGCATGAAACACTGCCAGCATCGCAGGAGAAGGCTGCAAAATCTGTGTGTTAAAACTTTCAGACATCTTAGTAAAGTGGGTGAATGGTAAGAATCATTTAAAACATGGGTCTGATGAAGCCAGCATTAATTGCAGTGGAGATGCACGTGTGCAAGTTTAGGAGGGGGTTAGTTGCTTAGATTACATTCTATATTGTCTTGTCCCTCCTTCACTTTCTTTTGGGAAAGCCCAACTACCAGATGCCTTGACCTCAACAGCCCATTTAGCATCGGAAATTTGCTACATTGGAAATTCTGTAAAAACTTCCATGTGCCCTGGTGAGAAAATATTGCAAGCTCCATTGTGAACAGAGCAAACAATAAATAACCAAGGAAATACCCAATCTTTCTACTCACAGTCTCTTCAAATCAGTTTTCATTTATTTGCCATAATTAAACTAACTAAAACAAACGTTGACAATGGCACGGGTGCTTTATTTGTCTAGTTTGAGCAGATCCCTACCCAAGTCTATGCCAAAGATGGTGGTAGATTTGACAGAATCACAGAATAGTTACAACAAGGGAAAAATGCTGAGTCTGTACTTGGCACCTCCAGCAAACTACACAGTCCCACTCTTTCCCAAAAGATGTGCAAGTTTATTGCCTTTCAGATACTTACCCAGCTCCCTCTTGAACGTTACAATTGAACCTGCCTCCACTACTACCCTTGGCAGTGTATTCCAGACCATGACCACTTGTGCTTAAGAAAAAGTTTTCCTTTGTCTCCTTCGGTTCTTTTGCCAATCACCTTCTTGCTGTCTTGACCCATTTTGCCAATGGGAACAGTTTTTCTCTCTTACCTACTCTGTCCTTTATGCTTTAGATATATCCTGGAACACAATGGTTGAGACAACTGCTGCAGATTCTACCCTCCCAATTCTGAATAAATCAAGGAAAGAGTGATGCTTCCAGGGTATGGGTTTACAGACAGCTTTTTTATTCATTCATGTGAGTTGTTATCACTGGCAAGGCCAGCTTTTAATACCTGCAAATAACTGCCCTTGACAGGGTGATGGTAAGCTGCAGCCTTGAGTCCCTACAGTCCCCATTGCAAGCCAGACACCAAGAAACTTTAAAAGGATTTATTGTGTTGAACTAAATATCCATCCCAAAGCAAGGAAAGGAATATGCTGCTTAGTATAGTTTCAGGACTTCTGCTGGTTAATTGTTGCTATGTATGCTATCTTTAGACGTCTGTTCAATAATTACAGCATAGATCCATGAAGTAGTCCAAGCTTTTCCTGCAGATCAGGAAATGATTATTGGCCTCTGCTTTTTGAAATAAGAAACTAGCTCCTCCCTCCTGTGGCTTCTGTTGATGTAAGAGAGATATCCTGTAGAATGATTGGGAGAAAAAAACACAAATGAAGAAATGTAGATTTCTGCCTTTTAGTGGCATAATCTTTAGGTGAAGTTATCCTTGGTAATCCAGACATTCCGCCTTTCTTTTAAATTAGTCTCCAGGTTATCTGGACTGTTTACTGCCCTGGCCATTAGATGGAGCATGCTGAAAGTCAGCATTTAACATACAAAGAAAATTGCATTATGTTGACGTTGAAACAGCAGGGTATTGTGATATAATTATGATAGAATCATAAAGGAAGTAGACGAGGAAAATGATTAAATCAATGTTCTATATCATTTGGGTCAAAGAGGACTAATGTGGTCAAATCATAGAGAAACAATGGAAGGGAATGACAGTTTGAAACAGTCAAGGTGGAATTAAATGCTATCAAATTGTCACTCTAAGATGTTTGTGCAATTTTGCATCTTTATGTGAAAGATAACTTCACTCAAAGATTGACGAGTGCTGTATCCAAGGTGATTAGTCTACCTTAATGGTGATTTGAGAGGCCAAGTTTGTTTACTTTAGTTAATAATCTATAAACTGCCAATATCTTGTTTCACAAGAAATATATTGAACTTTTGAATAGTTTTCTTTTCACAATGTGAGCAGTCAGAAGGCACGGGCAATCAACCAACCTTCAAGAAATATGACAAAGTCAACACAGAGGCATACTTGCATTCTACATTTCCTTGATGTTTAATCATTTTGCCAAAGACAAAAAAAATCATCAGTTGTAAATATCACTTGTCCATATATGAAAAACAAACTTTCCTTGAACCTACCATAAAGTTTCTGTGATGTATTGTCTTCCAGTTGCAATAAAAAATTACAAGTTGCATCAATTGAAAAGAAAGGCCTCTTCAATTGGATTGTTGTGTCATCCAGTGATCTTGGTTAATTCAATAGTGATTGCTGTAAGATTTAGTCACACAAATAATGAATAGAAGTTTTATCTTGGCTAAGTGCCAGGTAAATATAATAATTTTAGCGTTACACTGTTAGAATCTTGAAATCTGCTGGAAGGCCACATTGAAATTTTGGATCAAGAACAGTTGAGTGTGATTTGAAAGCGTCTGGGTAACACGTTGTCAGACTAGACTCAGTTGGGCAGATGAGGAGAGAGCTGTGTAAATTGTAAGCCCGTTAAACATTGATGGGTACTATTGACAAATGTAAAAGCAGCACCGCTATGTTCCAGTAAAAAACAAATATAGTAATTTATAAACACTAATGCAACTGCATTATTGGATTGCTGTGTACCTTATACCTGAATCAATAATCAGACAGTTATAAGGTTTGGCAGCTATTTTTGTTTGTTCCATCTGTTTTCTATTATGATTGGATTAAACATACATTTTTGAATGCTTTGCTGACTTAAAGCTGCATTCATTCTTAGTTTTTTTGTCAGGCGTTATTCAAGTCACACAGAATCAACATAGGATGGAAACAAATGTTCTTTGGGAAATTAAATGAAATTGCTGAGTTGACCTTGCAATACTCAATTAGATAAAACTAGATGATCTAGATGAACTAAAAATTAGATGATCTTTTCAAGTTTTCTATTTTGTGGCTGCATGACATTGAATTTAACACTTCTTTAAAGTGTTGCATGCTACTTATTAAAACTACCCTGACACACACAGACACAACATCAGTTTTGGTAAATTCAAAGTTTATCCCTCTGGGGCTAGTTATATGGACTAGCACCAGGGAATGTTTGTCCAAGCTGATTTTTGTCATCAAAAACCCAGCTGGTTCACGGGTATCTTTAAGAAGTGGGAGCCTGCCTAATGTGATCATGTCCTCAAGTAACTCAAGTGTTTGGTAGTCAGTTATTTATTGTTGTGCAGATAATTAACCTAATGTAGAAGCATGCCAAGATACCAACTTGGACATTCAAGGGTGAGTATAATACAACGTTCCCTAAATCTGAGAAAAAATAAAAAGATGAAAATGACATCAAATAATTTCACACTTCGTTACGAAGCAATATTAAAATTCCAAATTGGAGTTAACTTGGATTGCCTTGGAGTTAACATAGATTGCCGTCTGCAAAAGAGTTATGGAGCAACATAACACCAATTAAACTCTTTCCCAAAACATTATTAAATAGCATGTCATTCCTCTCCTCAGAGAACGATACATAGTTTGGTGTATATGAGTGACACTACAGGAAATCCAAAGCACACACTGTGTGTTGATCAACAAACAAGATCCTGGAGGAACTCAGTGGGTCAGGCAGCATCTGTGGAGGGAAAGGGATAGTGGATGTTTCAGGTTGAGAAATTGGGGAAAGTAGATCAGGAGGTGGCAATTTAGCCCTGAGCATATTCTGAAATTCAATTAAGAAAGACATATATAGAAAGTGTATTTCAAATCCCTTTCAGGAACCCCCATTGTTAGCCAATGAACTTCAATAGAACAATTGTAAGAAATGGAATAACTGGCTTCAGCACAGCAGGCTCCCGTGATCACCAATATAATAATGACCAGATAGTCTGTTTTTGGGGTGATGATCGCAGGATTAATACAGGGTCTACCTGGGTTACAAATGACCTGATATACAGAAATCCAACTTTACACAAATTCTCCCAAATACTTATAAAGCATGTTTCAAGATAGTAATAGTAATGAAATGTTTCATGGTATTCATTAATGGCTGGGTACTATAAATATTCCATTATTTTAATTATGGGTAGCATTAGGGTGGTTATTTAATGAAATGAAAGAATTATAGCAAGTGTATGCGGAGCAATACAACATGAGTTACGATGGAAAACGGACGTTTCTGACTTTTGGAGAAATTGGCTGAAGGACAGTTCTCAGGAACACCTTGGCACTGCCTGCACTGGCCAATACACAGTTACATCCTCTTTATCCTCTTCAAAAAATACCAATGGATTATTCACAACTTTGGCCAAATGAGAGCACTGCTTCCTCAGTTCTTCACTGGAGGGTCATTGACTTCTGTCCTCAAGTTTCTGGAAAGGTAGTAGATTATGCTGAAGCTGCACTTTGACTCTTTTTTTATATATATAAATTATATAGGCCCTTCAGTGTACTTGTCAGACAAAAATGAATTGATGTTTTTAAGTATTAATTGATAATGAGCTGTTGAGTTGTGCACTCAGTGGTATTTTCACTAAGGGCTTCATATTCAAAGCGTGACTTGCAGATGGAAAGCAATCTGAAGAATATTGTCATTGTTTTCTGTCTTGTGTGTTGTTCAATGGCAAATAAGGATTCAGGAAGAACAGGGGAGGAAGTAATCCAGATCCATTTTACAGGTCAGATTTGGAGCTGTATAGGTTGTGCAAAAGGATGGACATTGGAACTTGTGCATCATCTACAGACATGAAGAGGCCAACATAGGTAAGTTGTGATTTTTATTTTTTATGTAAGTGGTGCCAATGAGAGAGCCATGGATATGCCATTCCTATCTCCCCAGCAGTGACACCAGCCACAGGAGGGCTTGGTACTCAAACTCATCAACTGAATGTTTTTGGTGAGTACCTTCCGGGCCACATGGTGTTCTGTCACTTCCTGGAATGGGTGGGAGATCAGCCAGCAATTTTTTTCACAGGGCTAGGAAGTTCCTTATGCCATGCCCCTTGTTTCCGGATTGGAGGAATACCAATCCCAGCCAATTCACTGATTGCATTTGACATGATTTCTTGCTTGGAATTACATTGGCCACAAATAGACTGATACTGATGGGAAAGTTTTACTTAATGTAAGACAAGAATTTATCCAGTTTTGAAAATGGGAAAGTTTTACTTAATGTAAGACAAGAATTTATCCAGTTTTGAAAAATTAATTCCACGTGTCCAATCTGATGATTCCTTTCGTATATATTTTACAAATCCCATTTTTTCATTCCCTCCATTGCTCTGCCCCTCCCTCTCCCTGTAATTCAGCTAACTCTAATGCAGCTGGTCTTTAGTCTCTGGAATTCCCTTCCCACAAATCCATCTCACTGTCTCCTCTTTTAAGATGCTTCTAATAACTCACCTTTTTGAACAAGCTTCTAAACACCTGTCCAAATATCTCCTTCCTGGTTTGGTGTCAAATTTTGTTTGATAACAGTCTTATGAAGCAACTCGGAGATTTTGCTATGTGGTGTGCCAATGCAATATTGTGTCTCCAGAATCTTCTGACTCTGGAAAGCAAGAAAACTTCTTCAGGCAGAAAGTCATAGGCTGAAAAAGAAACTGCTGGAGGAACCCAGTGGGTCAAGCAGCACCTGTGGAGGCAGTGGGATAGTTTGTCTTTTGCTCTACATTCCAGCATCTGTAGTCTCTTGTATCTCAGTCATAGGTTGAAACTACTTTCCAAAATATCATATAACATAGAACAATTACAGCACAATTCAGGCCCTTCGGCCCACAAAGCTGTGCTGAACATGTCCCTACCCTAGAAATTACTAGGCTTACCCATAGCCCTCTATTTTACTCAGCTCCATGTACCTATCTAACAGTCTCTTGAAAGACCCTACCGTATCAGCCTCCACCACCGTTTCCGGCAGTCCATTCCACGCGCTCACCACTCTCTGAGTAAAAAACTTACCCCTGACATCTCCTCTATACCTACTCCCCAGCACCTTAAACCTGTGTCCTCTTGTGGCCACCAATTCAGCCCTGGGGAAAAGCCTCTGACTATCTACCCTATCAATACCTCTCATCATTTTATACACCTATATTAGGTCGCCCCTCATCCTCCGTCGCTCCAAGGAGAAAAGGCTGAGTTCCCTCAACCTGCTTTCATAAGGCATGCGCCGCATTCCAGGCAGCATCCTTGTAAATCCCTGCACCCTCTCTATGGCTTCCACATCTTTCCTGTAGTGAGGTGACCAGAACTGAGCACAATACTCCAAGTGGGGTCTGACCAGGGACCTATATAGCTGCAACAATACCTAAAGGCTCCTAAATTCAATTCCCCGACTGATGAAGGACAATACACCATATGCCTTCTTAACCACAGAGTCAACCTGCGCAGCCGCTTTGAGCGCCCTATGGACTCGGACCTCAAGATCCCTCTGATCCTCCACACTGCTAAGAGTCCTGCCATTAATACTATATTCCGCCAACATATTTGACCTACCAAAATGAACCACTTCACACTTATCTGGGTTGAACTGCATCTGCCAATATCGTATAATCTATGCTGACAATTCTTCCATGCCGAGGGAGTGCTATGTTACTTGAGGTGACGTCTTTCTGAAGACCATGTAAGTCATGATTCTGTTCGTCAGTTTGATTGGACATATAAGGTTGTGTGGCAAAATCTGAAAAGCAAGAGTTGACCACAGTTCAGCATCAAACTTCATAAACTGATCACCAGCAACAAAGGTTATTTCAATAGTAGTCCACTCGCTGCAAAATTATTTGTCATTCCATATACATACAAATTTGGCTATGTTCTTAGCAGGACGAACTTCATTTAATGGAATTATTTTTGAATATGGCTGTGCACCAGGAGACAAGTCAACAAACTAGTTTCCTTCTATTAACAGGATTTCACCAATTAAAATGACCATCTCCTCTCTTCACCTACAACAGGAATGTATTCATAATCTTGCAGAATGGATGAACAACTTGAGGGAAAAAGTATTATTTCAATCCTGGACCCTGCTAAAACAGCAAACCTATAATTCCTGTCCCTATGAGAATGTAGGACCAAAACGTTTTATACAATTGTAGGTAAGGAAGGGCATGGAGTTGTGACAAAGGATGGGGTTGGGTTGAAGTATGAAAAGTGCAAGCTGCCAAGATTTCACGTGATAATTTTTTTTAATACTCGTTATTGATTCACTCTTCACAATAGTATTTCACTCTTGGAAAACAAAACATGCATTGTAATCCAAAGTAAGCTTTGGGATCACAAATGCAATGTTTAAATTGGAAAGAAAATGAACTGAGCACAAAGCAATTGAGGATGAACCCTAGCCACTACAGTTAGCCTTTTAAATTAATGCCTGAGGGACCACAGAGTTTGGCTTGATTGACCATGAGGGTGAAAAATTCACTCCTAAATTAAGGCACACAGAACAGCTCTAAATAAAATTTAAAGAATTGGAATTGGTTTATTATTGTCACTTGTACCGAGATACAGTAAAAAAAACTTGTCTTGCATACCATCCATACAGATCAATTCATTACACAGTGCATGGAGGTAGTACAAGGTAAAACAATACAGAATGCGGAATAAAGTGTCACAGCTACAGAGATATTGCAGTGCAAGTAGACAATAAGGTGCAAGGTCATAACGACATAGGTTGTGAGGTCAGGAGTCCATCTTATCGTACTAGGGAGCTGTTCAATAGTCTCATAACAGCAGGATAGAAACTGTCCTTGAGCCTGGTGGTACCTGCTTTCAGGCCTTTGTATCTTTTGCCTGATGGGAGAGGGGAGAAGAGAGAATGTCCGGGGTGGGTGGGGTCTTTGATTATGTTGGCTGCTTTGCCAAGACAGTGAGAAGTGTAGACAGAGTCCATGTAGGGGAGGCTGGTTTCCATGATGCGCTGGGCTGTGTCCCCAACTCTCTGCAGTATCTTGCAGTCCCAGGCAGAGCAGTTGCCATACCAAGCCACGATGCATCCAGATAGGATGCTTTCTGTGGTGCATCAATAAAAATTGGTGAGTGTCAAAGGGGACAACCCAAATTTCTTTAGCCTCCTGAGGAAGTAGAGGTGTTGGTGTGCTTTCTTGGCTGTAGAGTCTACGTGGTTGGACCAGGACAGGCTATTGGTGATGTTCAATCCTAGGAACTTGAAGCTCTCAACCTTCTCGACCTCAGTACCATTGACGTAAACAAGAGCATGTGCACTCCCCCCCCCCCCCTTTCTGAAGTCAATGACCAGCTCTTTGGTTTTGCTGACATTGAGGGAAAGGTTGTTATCATGACACCATGTCACTAAGCTCTCTACCTCCTTCCTGTACTCATCGTTATTTGAGATACGGTCCACTATGCTGGTATCATCTGCAAACTTGTAGATGGAGTTAGAGCAGAATTTGGCCATGCATTCATGAGTGTATACGGAGTAGAGTAGGGGGCTGAGGATGCAGCCTTGTGGGGCACCAGTGTTGAGCATAGTTGTACCGGAGGTATTGCTAATGTATGGTTTATAAAATCAAAGTACTTAACCAGTTTGAGGTTTTCAATTAATCCACAGTTCTCCAGCTTAACTGGTTTCTTTTAATCCAGTTTATTTTAAAGGAGAGCAGAAGCATTTGCATTGATTAAAAGTGAAAAAATAAGTTACAAAATGCACTATAAAGGAAGGCAAAGGGTCAAGTACAGAAGCAATACCGTCTTGGAACACAACAGGGTAGAGTAGTATTGGCTGGGAATATAATTGAAAAGCTAGTAGTCCAGAAGTGAAGCAGACCACAGTTTAGAAGTGAAGCACACGGATCAGATTCTTAGACTCAAACAAGTCATTTTTAATGATCTGAAACCAGGAAAACAATGGGTGCCATGTTTTCAATGATGCTGATCAGTATTTAGAACTTGGAAAAGTGCAACACAGAAACAGGCCCTTCCTCTGACCCTGTCTGCCCTGACCATGATGCCAAATTGAACTGATTCCATCTGCCTGCACGTGGTGTTTAGCCCTCTATCCCCTGCATGTTCATGTGTATGTCTAAACGCCTCTTAAGCATTGCTATCTGCTTCTACCACCTACCCTGGTAGCACATTCCAGGCACCAATCACTCTCTGTGTACAAGAATGTGGTTCGCAAATCTCCTTTAAACTTTCCCCTTCTCACCTTAAAGCTTTGCCCTCTAGTATTTGACATTGGACATTGACAAAAGGACTCTGACTATCTACCCTATCTATGCCTCTCATAATTTTGTATACTTCTATCAGGTCTCCCCTCAAGAGACTCGAGAGAAAACAGTCCAAGTTTGTCCAACTTCCCCCTATAGCTAATACTCTCTAATTCAAGCAACATCCTGGCGAACCTCTTCTTCACCATCTCCAAAGCTTCCAAATCCCGTCCTGTAGTATGGTGACCAGAACTGCACACAATACTCCAAGTGTGGCATAATCAAAGTTTTATACAGCTGAAATATAACTTGACAACTTTAATACTCAGTGCCCTGACCATTCAAGGCAAGCATGCCATATGCTTTCTTTACCACCCTATCTACTTGTGTTGCCATTTCAGAGAGCAATGGATTGCACCCTGAGATCCTTTTGTTGATCAATGCTCCTAAGGGTCCTGCCATTTACTGTATATTTGCACTTGACCTCCCAAAATGCAACACCTCACACTTGTATGTATTAAACTCCATCTCCATTTCTCTGCCCAAATACTGATCCATATCCCGCTATATCATTTGATAACCGTCCTCACTATCCGCAAATCTGCCGATTTTCATGTCAGTTTATTCCCCTATTTTATGAAGGAAATATTTGGACAGGTGTTTAAAAGTTTGTTCAAAAAGGTGGGTTATCAGAAGCACCTTAAAAGAGGAGACACTGATATGGAATTTCAAATCAGGAGTCTGGGTAGGCCGCAACCCTTTAAGCCTGTCCCATCAGTTAAAAATATGATGGCTGATCTTATGAGGAAGGGTTTCCAGCCTGAAACATCAATGGTTTCTTTTTCCACAGATGCTGCCTGACCTCCCGAGTGTTTCCAGCATTTTCAGTTCCTGCGCCTTAACTGTAATCTTGAATTTAGCATTGAGGCAGGTTCAGTTTGAGGGGCATGCAGTGGACTGGGCAGAATTTGGATCTGAAAGCTGACTTATAATTCTGTTTGAATCTTTTTGCACTGGTGGAGTTAATGAGACTGAACAAACCTAGGTTATGTTGAAAGAATGTATCCAAAAGTGTTACATCCTTGGAACATTATTTTAACAGATAAAAATTACACAGAATTTACAGCTCAGGAACAAGCTTTTCAGTACAATTGCTGGTGTTTATACTTCACAAACACCCCCTCCCAACCTACATCTGCACCTCTGCCTGTTTACTCCCTCCTGCATTTAACCAGTTCCCCCTTAAATGCATCATTGTAGTTTTCAAATGCATCTTTGCAGTTTCACATCCACATTTTTCTGGGTAAAGTATTTTCTCTTGAATAAAAAGTCCAAGATTTACTTTTGGGAGACTAGGGAGAGGGAAGATTATATGGGGTTGGTAGAATGTACCAGGCATAATCCACTGGGTTTTGCACCTTCAAGGACGAGATCCAGGAAACTCAGATTTGCTCTGAGGGAAAGCATTCATAGATTTAGAGACTCATTTCATAAAGGTACTCATCTTGTAAATCATTCAATGGAATTTGAGTTGGACGCAGCATTTCTTTTGTTATATCGAAGCATGCGGTTTTGGTTCTGAGCAGCAACAGTAATATTATATTTCTCCATTTTCCTCAATCCGGAATCAATTTGATAGTAAGTGGGCTGGAAAAGTTACATCAACTTCAGTTAATGCTGGGCAAATGGGAAGTTAATGGCTAGAAACTCTGTTGCACACTAATTGGCACACTAGCTGGTCACAGCAGTGACGCACTAGGGATTGCTTTGGTTGTTGGCTTGCCAGTCCAAATCCCAGTAGGGTCATGACCTAAGGGACCTGTAACAACATTGCACATTTTCATTGTCAAAAATGTTCTACCTCAGTCAAGGCTGGATCCAGTGGCTCGGGATTAAAACCGATGGATGAGGATCAGAGTCTGGTTGGCCAGCAAGGTACATGGCCAAGGGCTGGGTATTGGAACGTGAGACTGGGGCTGGAGTGAGAGGAATCAGGTAAAGTGCATGGATTTCAGGTTATTGGCCCCAGGAATAGGGTGAGATCAGGTATGGAGCCTGTAGGGGAGATGGGCTCCAGAGTTGGTCTCGCCCAGTCAGTAGACATAGGAAGCAAGATCTCGTTGGAGGATCTTCTGCCTTGTTCTGGATGGGGTTTGGGGTGATTGCTGGCTGGAGGTCCTTCAAAGATCAAAGGTAAGTATCGGACTTGATCTATGTTTCAGTATCACTTTCTAAAATACTGGAGGAAAGCTGGTAAGTTAAACTAGCTAAAGAACTTAGACAGAAACATGTATTCTCTTCTCTGTTATGTGTCTATCCAGCATCTGCAGAATCCCTTGTGTCTCTATTATACAGTTACTCTATAGGCTATCTGGAAGCTCCTTTCAAAATATCGTTCCAACATATACAGAGGCCAACTGGCCATGTGCTACAATATTGATCCAGACACATCAGCCACAAAAATGACAAGCTCCATGGGGTCCCAACCCAGCACTGCATTGTGAAGTTCTGTTGTCCCAGGAATGCCCAACCACAATTGTTCCCATGGACAGCCTGAACTAATCTCTCCCACAATGTCCCAAAACCAGTGAGACTGGTTTTCTCTGCATGAAAAATAGGAATAAACAAATTGTTGTTTTCACTATTTGGCTGTACTTAAAGACTTTGAAAAGAACTTATCAGCCCTACATTAATGACATTTCAGAAGTTCTTCAATGTCTGTAAAGTACCTTGCAAGATCCAGTGGGCATGAAAGGTGCTTATATAAATGTTTAGTGGAAGTCTTTCTTAAAAGGAGAAACATTACTGAACATTTCCTTATACAAAGAATGGTAGAAATGGGAACTCTTTCCCACAAAAACAGAACATGCTCGAAATCATTAAGCAAGCCAAGCAGGACCTATGGAAAGAGAAACAAAAATTAACATTTCAAGGGGAATACCCTTCATCAGAGCTGAAAAAGTGAGGGATGTTATTGTTCCCACCTCCTGCACACTGCATCCACTTCCAACCTGCTGCTCCCACCTCCCATTCTCATCAATGTCCTGCCAATTATTTAACTTTCAACAAATGTTAATAAAGCAATTTAGCTGATCATTATCACCTTGCTGCCTTTCAGAGTTTGTTGTGTGCAAATTAGTTGCAACTTTTCCTGCATTATGACGGTAACTTCAAAATGACATTCTTGGCTGTAATATGTTGGGGAGATCTTGTAGCTGTGAATGATGCTATTGAGATACTTTGATGCCAACTTGGAAGATGTTAACTTTAAGTTCAAAGTTAAATACATGAGACCTTGACACCAAAATACAAAATGCTCGTAAACAGAACTCAGGCAACTGTCAAAGCTAATCCACGTAGAGTAATAGAGTTGTACAGCACAGAAACAGGCCCTTCGGCCCACCATGTCTATGCCTATCCATACTAATCCTATTTGCCTGCTTTAATTCCATACCCCTCTATGCCCCGCTCACTCAAGAACCTGTAGCATAGAGGGGTACAGCATTCATGCTTCTTAAATGGTGTTACTGTTCCTGCTCCACCACCACTTCTGGCAGCTCATTCCAGGTACCAACCACACCGTGTGGAAAATTTACCCCTCAGATCCCCAATTTTTGGGAAAACATACTTTCATCTTTAACAGAGCAGTAAAGCCGCATAAACAGATCGCCTTGGGAGAAGTCAGAGCAAAGAGATTTCTTGAACTTAATGTGCAATTTGTTTCAGAGTCAGTGTTATTGTTGTGGATTGAAGGGAGTCCAGAATATAAAAGTTGGGAGGTTATGTTGCAACTTCACAAAACAGTATTTAGACCACACTTGGAGTATTGTGTGCAGTCTGCTCACCACATGTAGGAAGGATATGGACACAAGGAACTGAATTTGGAGCAAAAGATAAACTGCTGCAAGAACTCAGTGGGTCAAGCAATATCTGTGGAGGCAAGAGGTTAGTCACTGCACTTTATTTGTCTACCTGCACTGCACTCTTCTCTGTAAGTGTAACACTATATTCTGTTTTCCTTTTGTACTACCTTGATGTACATATGTATGGAATGATCCGTCTGGATGGTACTTGTGATAATCATAAACCAATTACCAATAAGCACTATTTGCCCTACTGAAGAGTTGTGTCACATCAATTACTTGGTGTATCATGGCCCACAGAGAGTGAACTGTTGTTACCACCAGTATTTCTTGTTGGCAGTTGATCCAGTGGATCCTGTGCTGGATATGCTGCCATGGCCCTTTATCCCAAGGTGTTGCAGCCCTTATATTACTGGCTAGTAATGTGGCTGTCTGGACTCATAATCCAGAGACACAAGATCAAATTCAACCATGATTATTTAATTCAATTTATTAATAAAAAGAGACTGTGAAGTTGTCCAACTGTGAATTCTGAATCCACGTTAATGTTGCTGAATCACATTAGGGTTACGAGATTCTGCCTTCTAGGATCTAACTTAAGCACCACACTACAGGACCCATACAACATCAACAGCAGTGGAAAATCTATCATGTAGAGAAATGGTACAAGGGCAGAGATAGGATTCAAGTGCCGAACTGAATGAACCTCTTTCCTCGTTCTATCTCATGTTTTGACCAAACGTGGTTTGGAATTTTTTTTTCATATGCTTCAGTACCAAATTTTACTAATCCTCCGTTGGCTCTTGAGACAATTTATTGTAAGAGAAACACCATCGATACACCCATAATTTAGTTAAGTTTTAGTCCCTTGTTTGATAAAACTGTATTGTTACTTTGAAAACCAATGTTCCGAGAAACACCAGTGTGCAGAATCGCATCAGAAAGGAGGATCAAAAGGCTCCCACAGTAGAAAGAAACAACTACAAAGGAAACATGCACTGGTGAAAAGATTACAAGCAAGTCTCCAGAGATGAAACACACACTTGGCAATGAGCAAGATCAAAGGACAGATTAATACCCCTGGATGCCAATCAAGCGATTAATTGATGTCTTACAGCAAGGATGCAGCAACACATGAGGAAAGGCAGTGGAAGTTCTTTTTAATATTAACATGCGCTGATGATGGTTGAATACAGCAAACTGATAGAAGCTGACATCATGCTGATGTTGAGATGTTTTCATTGGTGGAAGTGTCACGAAGAAGGGTATGCAGCTTCAGATTCTTGATCAGTAAGGAGGTTAAGGGTTACAGGGAGAATGGGGTTGAAAAAAAATCAGCCATGATTGAATGGCGGAGCAGACTCAATGGGCTGAATGGCCTAATTCTGCTCCAATATCTTATGGTAATAAGGGTCCAGTCATTTAAAACCAAGGTGTGTAGAAATTTCTCGGAGGGTAGTGAATTCTCTACCCCTGGGGATGGTGGAGGCCAGATCATTAGATGTACTTAAAGTGGAGAGAGATACATGTTTGAAAGATCAAGGAATTGAGGGCTGTGGGGAACTGGCACAGAAAAGAAGTTGAGGCCAGAATGGATCAGCCATGATCACACTGAAGGGCAGACTAGAGTGGTCTGGTGGCCCACTCCTGATCCTAGTCTCCTGCGTTCTTGTGTATCGTCAAATTTCTGCAAACATCACGGTGTGAACACTCCACAGTACAAGTCTGAAGATAACCGGCTGCAGAACAAGACTTCTGTCTTTATCCATATTTATGGTATAAATGAAGATATCCTGTTCTGGCATTCCCAGCGGAATTGCTGGCCAGTAACGTGGATACCTGTACTATACTGCAGGGCTGAGATAAGTAACTCACATGCACCTTCCCAACTATGTCTCTGGCAGTAGATCTGCCCTGTGTAATTACATAGAGTGGACAGTACAAAATATCCCTGTCCCTGCCCCAACCTCTCATCCCTAACAACCGATCATCCTGCTCTCTCGCTGGAAACGGACAAATGTGCGTAGTCCCTGTGTCTTCAGCCTGAACCAGCTAGATTATTCTTTCCATTCTGCTGTTCTTGTTGCTAACAGGCTCACCCTGGACTGGTTAGTTTGGAATGGGCTCCAGTCTCACTCCGGACTGGTCAGGCTGGATTGGATCCAGAATCACTCTGGGTTGGGCAGTCCGAATTGCACTCCTGTCTCACCCTGGACAGGTCAGTTGGATTGGACACTCACTCTGAACCTGGTCAGTTTGGATTGGACACCCACTGTGGACAGGTCAATTTGGATTGAGACCCTGGGAATCACTATTCTGACTAGTCTACGTTGACTCCCAGAGCCTCTCCAGCAGGCCAGTCTGAATTGGACTCCAGTGTCACTCTGGTGCAGACTCTTGTTCTTGCCTGTAACTTACCATCAATAACCGAGAGATGGGGACCCTACCAACAGGTTGCAGCACTTTGGTCTGCCTCTATGCAAATTTGGGATATCCACATCTTCAAAATTAAACTCTGTTCCAAAATCTAACAATTTTCAAGCACCTAAGGAAAACCTTTGGCAAAAGAGCAGTCTTTATTGCTATACCAGGACCTGCAGCTTTGGGGATGAAAGATGAAATTTTGACTCTATTTCTCTTGCTGTAGCTGCTGCCTGTCCTGCTGAGTGTTTCCAACAATTCTGTCTTTATTATCTGTAACTACTAATGACTGTGGTTCATTCCTTCTATCGCCAACCAGACTTCAAAATCACATTTTGAGGTCTGATTAACCACAATAGCTGTGAATTAATTATTTATAGAATGTGTTAATGTGCAGTCTTTGTTAATTCTCCCAGTAAAGAACTGTAACCTATGTACTATGACCCCCTCAGCGCACACTCCCAGATTCCCCGACCCAACCTCTCGGTCTCACACACTCATTGCTCACCTCAAGGCCATTGTCCTTTCCGCCAACATCATGGTTCTCTCACCCCATCAAGCACAAGGGTCTCTGGAATTTTATGTCTCAGTAATACAGTTTGTGATAGAAGTGAATGGTAACAAATGTATTTGTGTTGAAATTAAATTTCAATGATCAACTGAAGCCTTTTTGAAAACTACCAGAGTACAAATTTGGAGAACGGATTATAGTTTGTTTAACAAAGGACCCTCTTTGATAGTTTTACTTTAAGACAACTTTAAAAGTTGAAAAATCAATAGGCTCGCTTAACTGAACGACTGAATCAAGACCCAGAGCCCTGATCACAAGTGATTCTACTCTTAATAAACTTGGTTGACTCCTGAGACTACATCATTAACCAAGCTCGTTTGTCAGTGTCCTTCAGACGAATCAGCCCTATCCAGCTACTCCTGCACAAGGCTCCAGCCCATGCAGTCCTTTGCCCCTTAATGCCCCCAGAAATTACCTCATTGCAGTTAGCGTCATAGAGTAATACAGCATGGTAATGGGCCCTTCAGCCCAACTCGTCCCTGCCGACCAAATTGCCCACCTAAGCTAATCTTATTTACCCACATTTGACCCATATCCCTCTATTCCCTTATACGATGAGATGGACGCTTGACCTCACGATCTACCTTGTTGTGACCTTGCACCTTATTGTCTACCTGCACTGCACTTCCTTTCTAGCTGTGACACTTTACTCTGTACTGTTACTGTTTTTACCTGTACTATCTCAATGCACTCTGTACTAACTCAATGTAACTGCACTGTGTAATGAATTGACCTGTACGATCAGTGTGCAAGACAAGTTTTTCACTGTACCTCGGTACAAGTGACAATAAAAGACCAATACTAATAACAAACCTTTCCTATCCATGTACTTATCCAAATGTCCTTTAAGTGTTGTGATTGTACCTGCTTCAACTACTTTTTCTGGCAGCTCGTTCCATATACGCACCACCCTCTGCCCCTCTTCCCCTCTCACCCTCTCACCTTAAACCCATGTCCTCTAGTTTTTGGTTGTGCAAAGCAGAGCAATGAAGTTGACTTGGGACCAGCATAGGCCAAGTTTCAAGCAGAATAATTTTTAAGATAAGGTATAAAGTCAGAGAGGTCCTACAACTGAATGATGGGACTGAGGAGGAGGATACTAACTGCTCTTGCCGTCCTGGATCACCCAGAAACCACATCCTATTTCCCATTCTGGGTATAAAGTGCCATGGTGTTAATGGGGTGAGCAGCTGGCATGCCATCCAGGTAAAAAGGGTAAGTAGTCTCTTTCCCAGGTAATTCCTCAGGATCGAGGATGATTTCTTTCCACTCCAGTTTTGTGGGTTCTGAGGTGACTGATGAGGCCAGTGTGGGAACTGCAGCCTCTTCCACAGTTGGGTCGGAGGTGTCTGACAGGGCAGGTGGATGGGGAGTTTGAGAGATGGTGCACTCCTTCAGGGCTTCTGATTATGCATGGACTCGACGTCCTCAGTGCCATTCCCAATGCTCCTCCTCCCCTTTGAGTGGTCATTAGCCAGGAATTCCCAGAAATCAGTGAGGACATTGTAGGAGTGATCCTGAATTTCCTGCTGCCTGCTCCCCCTACTCTGACCTATTTGCTACCTCCTAACTTTACGAGGCTCAACGCAAGCTTGAGGAACAACACCTTATCTTCTGCCGGAGGATGTTAAGATGAGATAAGATAAGATTTCTTTATTAGTCACGTGTACATCGAAACACACAGTGAAATGCATCTTTTACGTAAAGTGTTCTGGGGGCAGCCTGCAAGTGTCGCCACGCTTACGGCGCCAACATAGCATGCCCACAACTTCCTAACCCGTACGTCTTTGGGATATGGGAGGAAACCGGAGCACCTGGAGGAAACCCAGGCAGGCACAGGGAGAACGTACAAACTCCTTACAGACAGCGGCGGGAATTGAACCTGGGTCGTTGGCGCTGTAATAGCGTTACGCTAACCGCCGCACTACCGTGCCTGCCCCTTTTGCAGCCTTCTAGACTCGATGTTAAATTCTCCAACTTTAGATAACTCACTTTTTAGTCTGTCCCAGAACTGGCCATATCTGCTGTAAATGATCCATATGTGATGTTGACTCAGTTTTTCTCTCTCTGTTAGTGCAGCCTGGCCTGCTGGGTATGTCCCACAGCCCTGCCGTTAGCAACACATTACACAGCAATGATCACCCTCCAACAGCCACATCAACCCATTTGACCCGGTCTCACCCTATCACAGTGGTTCGCTCTGTCCCACCCATTCTTCCCACCACTTTCTCTGCAATTGAAACCACCTTTTGTTTAACCTTTCCTTCCACGTTCTGTTGAAGGGTCTTTGACTTGAACCATTAACTCTGTTTTTCTCTCCAGAGTCCTGGTCTCCTGAGCATTTCCAGCATTTTCTGTTTTAATTCCTTGCATCTTTTCCTCACCTGGTAGTCTCTTCCCACGACAGAACTTGGAAGAGAGTCCCTGTTTTGGGAATCAGGCTTTGGGCATGCAACGTAGCTGGGAGAGGACATTGACATTGGTTTGCTTATCCTTCAAGTGAATTTGGAAGATCTTTGTGGAGACACCACTAGTGGTATCCTTCCAGTGCCTTGAGCTGCCTGCAGTAGATTCAGGTCTCAGAAGTATAAAGGAGGGCAGGAAACCCTGCTGCCTGGTAGGAGAAAGTTTTTCTGCCAAGTCAGGTCTTGATCTTCAAATACCCTTTTTCTTAATTAACAGGTTTGTTCTGGTGCACTGAAGTCCATGGCGATGTCTTTGATGTCTGCCTTCAAGATATAAGAGGCAGTCTACATTTTCCAAGTCTTGCCGTGAACCTATATTACCGGAGGGCAGTGTTGGACAGCAGAAAGTGTTGATAAAGGATGTTTATCTTGCAGATGGAGATGTAAGAGACTGCAGATGCTGGAATCTGGAGCAACAATCTGCAGGAGAAACTCAGTGGGTTGAACAGCACCTGTCGGGGGGGGGGGGGGGGGAAGGAATTGTTAATGCTTTGGGTCAAAATCCTGCATCATGTGGGACCTTGTCAAATGCCTTACTGAAGTCCATCTAGGCAGCATCTACTGCATCGCCTTCATTAACCTCCTCGGTTACCCCCTCAAAAAACTCAGTCAGATTTGTGAGACGTGATCTCCCCTGCACAAAACCGTGCTGACTCCTCCTGACCAGACCCTGCCTTTCCAAGTGAACTCACAATCTTCTCCAACAACTTCTCCACCACTGATGCAAGGCTCACCAGCCTGTAGTTTTCAGGCTTAATCCTACTGCCCTTTCTGAACAACAGGACAACATCAGCTATTCTCCAGTCATTGCAATATGCAAATTAGACCATTGACGCACCCCTGGTAAAGATCTTTTCTCCAACGTTCCATTACAAGTCAAAGTTTTACTTTGGCAGGTGGTTTTTGAAAGTTACTTTTTTTAAAATGACGGTAGATTCAAGTGCAAATGATCCTTGAGAAGTCAACTGTCAGATAATATTAGGACATCAGCTTTTAACTGTGGGTTTAATACTATGCGTTAGCATAAAACCCCATGTTTCTCTCTCTCAGTCTGTTCCCTGAGGGTGCAGCCTCGACTGTACCTGCACTGTCAGAATGTTCCACTTACAGTGAGCTGCTGCGTGAAGTTGCTTCTTGTGAGCACCAAGTGATTAGATGGTACACAACATCATGTTGACTGGAATGTAACGTAGGCTGTGACTCCAGGATAAATCTATTGTGGATAAATCTTACGGGATCTTGAAATATCTAAACACAACCTGGGATTAGAGTCAATGTAATAGATGATCCAGGAAAGAGGGCAAATCTTACAATTTAGGCTATTCAAGAGTGGAATCACACACAAAAGAGTGGTGTAAATCTTAAACTTAATCCCAGATATTGATGTTGGGTCAAAGACTGAAATTGCTTGATTTAATAGGGGAAAAGCCACGCCAATAACATAGACCAGCAACAGCCCAGTACTGGGGTGTAACCCCTCCCTCAGTGTAGACCAGCAACAGCCCAGTACTGGGGTGTAAACCCCTCCCTCTGTGTAGACCAGCAGCAGCCCAGTACTGGGGTGTAAACCCCTCCCTCCGTGTAGACCAGCAGCAGCCCAATACTGGGGTGTAAACCCCTCCCTCAGTGTAGACCAGAAACGTCCAGTACCGGGGTGTAAACCCCTCCCTCAGTGTAAACCAGAAGCATCCAGTAATGGGGTGTAAACCCCTCCCTCAGTGTAGACCAGCAGCAGCCCAGTACTGGGGTGTAAACCCCTCCCTCAGTGTAGACCAGAAACATCCAGTACTGGGGTGCAAACCCCTCCCTCCATGTAGACCAGCAGCAGCCCAGTACTGGGGTGTAAACCCCTCCCTCAGTGTAGACCAGAAACATCCAGTACTGGGGTGCAAACCCCTCCCTCCATGTAGACCAGCAGCAGCCCAGTACTGGGGTGTAAACCCCTCCCTCAGTGTAGACCAGCAGCAGCCCAGTACTGGGGTGTAAACCCCTCCTTCAGTGTAGACCAGAAACGTCCAGTACTGGGGTGCAAACCCCTCCCTCAAGTGTAGACCAGCAACAGCCCAGTACTGGGGTGTAAACCCCTCCCTCAGTGTAGACCAGAAGCATCCAGTACTGGGGTGTAAACCCCTCCCTCAGTGTAGACCAGAAGCATCCAGTACTGGGGTGTAAACCCCTCCCTCAGTGTAGACCAGCAGCAGCCCAGTACTGGGGTATAAACCCCTCCCTCACTGTAGACCAGCAACAGCCCAGTACTGGGGTGTAAATCCCTCCCTCAGTGTAGACCAGAAGCATCCAGTACTGGGGTGTAAACCCCTCCCTATGTGTAGACCAGCAACAGCCCAGTACTGGGGTTTAAACCCCTCCCTCCGTGTAGACCAGCAGCAGCCCAATACTGGGGTTTAAACCCCTCCCTCAGTGTAGACTAGCAACAGCCCAGTACTGGGGTGTAAACCCCTCCCTCCATGTAGACCAGTAGCAGCCCAGTACTGGGGTGTAAACCCTTCCCTCAGTGTAGACCAGCAACAGCCCAGTACTGGGGTGTAAACCCCTCCCTCAGTGTAGACCAGAAACATCCAGTACTGAGGTATAAACCCCTCCCTCAGTGTAGACCAGCAGCAGCCCAGTACTGGGGTGTAAACCCCTCCCTCAGTGTAGACCAGCAGCAGCCCAGTACTGGGGTGTAAACCCCTCCTTCAGTGTAGACCAGAAACGTCCAGTACTGGGGTGCAAACCCCTCCCTCAAGTGTAGACCAGCAACAGCCCAGTACTGGGGTGTAAACCCCTCCCTCAGTGTAGACCAGAAGCATCCAGTACTGGGGTGTAAACCTCTCCCTCAGTGTAGACCAGCAGCAGCCCAGTACTGGGGTATAAACCCCTCCCTCACTGTAGACCGGCAACAGCCCAGTACTGGGGTGTAAATCCCTCCCTCAGTGTAGACCAGCAGCAGCCCAGTACTGGGGTGTAAACCCCTTCCTCAGTGTAGACTTGAAACGTCCGGTACTGGGGTGTAAACCCCTCCCTATGTGTAGACCAGCAACAGCCCAGTACTGGGGTTTAAACCCCTCCCTCCGTGTAGACCAGTAGCAGCCCAATACTGGGGTGTAAACCCCTCCCTCAGTGTAGACCAGAAACGCCCAGTACTGGGGTGTAAACCCCTCCCTATGTGTAGACCAGAAACGTCCAGTACTGGGGTGTAAACCCCTCCCTCAGTGTAGACCAGAAACGTCCAGTACTGGGGTGTAAACCCCTCCCTCGGTGTAGACCAGAAACGTCCAGTACTGGGGTGTAAACCCCTCCCTATGTGTAGACCAGCAACAGCCCAGTACTGGGGTTTAAACCCCTCCCTCCGTGTAGACCAGCAGCAGCCCAATACTGGGGTGTAAACCCCTCCCTCAGTGTAGACTAGCAACAGCCCAGTACTGGGGTGTAAACCCCTCCCTCCATGTAGACCAGTAGCAGCCCAGTACTGGGGTGTAAACCCCTCCCTCAGTGTAGACCAGCAACAGCCCAGTACTGGGGTGTAAACCCCTCCCTCAGTGTAGACCAGCAACAGCCCAGTACTGGGGTGTAAACCCCTCCCTCAGTGTAGACCAGAAACATCCAGTACTGAGGTATAAACCCCTCCCTCAGTGTAGACCAGCAGCAGCCCAGTACTGGGGTGTAAACCCCTCCCTCAGTGTAGACCAGCACAAGCCAGCACCCGAGTCATCTTGTTCTTCTCAGACAGTCCCTTAGGATCACAGATGACTTGCTTCCACTGCAGCTTTGTGAGTTCTGAGGTGACTGATTAGCCAATGTGGGAACTACAAACTCTTCCATGCATGGACAGGAGGTGTCTGATGGGTCGATGATTGGGTAGGTTTTCAGGTGGTGCATTCCTACTGCCATCTACACTGAGAACTTGGAGAGAACCAATCTGCTCTTCACTGACATAATTTGACTGATTTCTCCTTCTCTAACCTGGGGGAAGTGATCCGAGACCAGATGTCTCCTATGGGACATTGGCTGCACCAAGACCTTAGGGGGAGTTACAAGTACTGCATGGCTGAAAGTGGTTGTGTGGAGATTCCGCCTCTCCTCCCCACCCTCCCTCCAAATAAAAGATAGTTAGATAAAGCAACTGGACCAAAATACCCTTGGTAAGGTCTGCAGACAGGTGAAATCAATTGACCATAATGATTTAATGGTCCAGGGCATTTGGGGCAGTGAAGAGGGAGTTGCTTCTCTCTTGTGACAAGACAGAAATTGGGAGGCAGAAATCAAGAATGTTGCAATTCCCTGGCTTAGCACTTTGCCTTTATACCGGAAAACCTGTCAGGAATTATGTATAGAAAATATGATACACAATTTAAGAAATTATCCGGCTTGTATTGTTTAAAAATTGGATGCTCTCTTATTTGTCATAGTCATACAGTACAGAAACAGGCCCTTTGGCCCAACTCATCCATGCTGACCAAGTTGCTTGCCTGAGCTAGTCCCATTTTCCTGCTTTTGGCCATTTCCCTATAAACCTTTCCTATCCATAAACCTGTCTAAATATCTTTAAAACATTGTAATTGTTCTCATCTCGACCACTTCCTCTGGCAGCTCGTTCCACGTACCCACCACCCTCTGTGTGAAACACTTGCCCCTCAGGTCCCTTTTAAATTTTTCTCCTCGCACCTTAAATCTGTGCCCTCTAGTTTTAGACTCCCCTACCCCGGGAAAAGACTGTGAACATTGTTTATGGTAAACCAATGTAATAAGAACAAGAAATAGCAGAAATTGACCGTATTTTGTATTTCCTTACAACACATTTTTTCAGAGCAGTTCCATTGCCCCAGTTGTTTCCCTGTGACCTGTTCTCTCACATGTGCCCTCTTGATCCTGGCCTCAGCTCCCCTTTCCATGCTGCCCATTGCCCTTGGTCCAACAAAACTTCAGCAAACTATCAATATGCTCAGTGCCCAGAGTATTCTGGGATGGTGAACCCCAAAGGTTTACATTTCTCTGGGGGAGGGAAGTCCTTATTATAAGATTTCTTTATGAGTCACATGTACATTGAAACACACAGTGAAATACATCTTTTGCGTAGAGTGTTCTGGGGGCAGCCCGCAAGTGTCGCCATGCTTCCAGCGACAACATAGCATGCCCACAACTTCCTAACTTGTACATCTTTGGAATGTGGGGGGAAACTGGAGCACCCGGAGGAAACCCACGCAGACACAGGGAGAATGTACAAACTCCTTACAGACAGTGGCCGGAATTGAACCTGGGTCGCTGGCGCTGTAAAGCGTTGCACTAACTGCTACACTACCATGCCTGCCTTAAGTGGCAGAGCTGTCATTATGATGTGATGCAGGGTGAGCCATGACTGTGATTACTGAGCTTCTTCTGTCACCTGCTGGACAATTACATTAATTACAGCCGGCTGCTCGGTGTTGGATTAATAATTGGCTGTACCCACGCCCCCCGTCGGGCACCTCCTGCCCCATCTGTGCAGAAGTTGGCAATGCCCAGACTTGGCCTCATCAGTCACCTCCGACCCAACAAAATGCAAGCCATCCCTGACCCCGAGGGACTGTCTCAGAAAACGACGTTTAGTGGGTGCAATAGTGCCTGTTTTATAAATTCTTCATCAGCAGAATATCCTTAAACAACACAGGTGTTTTAAGAGCTGTAAACATCCTCTCAAAAGATGATTCTCACTTTCGATGAGAGCAACGTTTAAGTAGAACATGTTTTGTCTGTAATCAACGCTGGGATCTCACCTCCATCCTGTAGGTTGACAGTTTGTACTTTGGTGTTGAACATTATCTGGTGTAGCTCAGGAGCCCTGACCAGTCTTTGCTTCAGGTCAGTGGACTGAGAAGGTCCAGATGTGCTGGCCTCTGCTTTCTCCTTGAGGTTTCCTTGCCTCTTCCCATGCCCCTCCTGAGGTCCCAGTTATTTCCAGCTATCTCCTAATTGTCTGTCAGTACCTAGCTTCTTCCTACCTTGCTGACAGTTGTCCTTGTAGTAGAGATCTGAGCGCCCACTGGATCATCCATTCAATGAACTTGGCTGAAACAAATATTATTGGCATAGTAATGAATGTTGGAGGGGACAGGAATTGTTGATATTTCAGATCAAGACCCTGCATCACATTTGTTTGTTGCTCCAGATTCCAGCATCTGCAGTACCTTGTGTCTCCATGAATGTATTCTGACAACTTACTCTCTGGCCAAATGAAAAACACGATGATGCTGGAGGAGCTCAGCAGGCCAGGCAGCATCCGTGAAGAAAAGCAGGAGATCAATGTTTCGGGTCAGGACCCTTCTCCAGGACTGAAGATAGAAAAAGGGGAAACCCGATATATAGGAGGGAAAAGCAGAGCAGTGATAGGTGGACAAAAGAGGGGAGGCGGGGTGGGCACAGGGAAGTGATAGATAGTGATGGGCAGGTGTGGGGGAGGAGGGGAGAGCAGATCCACCGGGGGGATGGGTCAAAGGGAAGGAGAGAGAGAAAAAAAAGAGGCTGGCAATGGGAAGGAGCATGGTGGGGGGGGGGGGGGTGGTGGTTGGGGTGTGTGGGGAAGTGGGGTGGGGATTACTTAAAGTGGGAGAATTCAATGTTCATGCCGTTAGGCTGCAAGGTTCCAAGACAGAAAATGAGGTGCTGTTCCTCCAGGTTGCGCTTGGAATTCTCCTGGCAGTGGAGGAGGCCGAGGACTGACATATCAGTGATAGTGTGGGGGGGGAGGGAGGGGGGGATAGTTGAAGTGACTGGTAACGGGGAGATACAGATCATGGTTACGGACGGAGTGCAGGTGTTCTGTGAAATGGTCACCCAGTCTGCGTTTGCTCTCACCAGTGTAGAGGAGGCCACACCGAGTGCCCCGAAGGCAGAACTCTCTGGCCACCTACTCTCCAAGTAGGTGCCCTCGTCTTGCCAGGCGTTGAACCCAGATGTCCTTGTCTTGCTAATGTGCAATTCTGGTCAGCACGCTGCAGAGGAGGTTCACTGGGATGTTGCCTGGATAGAAATGGTTATGATCATGGTTGTAAGGAGAGACCGGATAGGCTGGGTTTGTTTTCTCTGGAGCGGAGGAGGCTGAGAGGTGACCTGATAGATGTATAGAAAATTATTAGTGGGATAAAGGAATGGTAAAAATCTTCTTCCCGATGGTGGGGGTGTCTAAGGTGAGAGGTAGGAGGTTTACAGGGAGATCTGAGCAGGACCTTCTTCACGGAGAAGGTGGTTGGAATCTGGATAAGCTGCCTCAGGAGGTGGTGGAGGCAGGAGTATTAGATACAACATTTAAGAAGCATCTGGATGAGCACTTGAATTGCCAAGGCTAGAAGGCTACGGACCTAATGTGGGTAAATGGGACATGTCGGTAGGTACAACAGGAGGCATGGATGTGGTGGACAACAGGGCCTGTTTCTCTGCTGTACAATTCCATGCCTCTATAAGATATTTAGGATGTGCCAGCGGCAATGAAGGTGAAAACTGCGAAGCCTCTTCTCTTGTCTTGCATTCATTGTCCTGGTTTTACAACTGTAGAGGAATGTACTAAGGGCATATAGAGTCATACAACACAGAAACAGGCCCTTCAGCCCATCAAGTCCATGCCGACCATCAACCACCCATTTACACTAATCCCATTTTATTCTCCCCACACCCCCCCCCCCCCCAGATTCTACCACTCACCTACACACTATGGCTCCTTCGCAGTGGCCAATTAGCCTACTCAGCTATAGACTCGCATGCTTGTGTTCTCCCTCAGATCACTGTCGCTCTGTATTGCTCAGGCTTCGACGTAACAGCTGTAGCTTTTGCAGAGCGCATGTTGATTCCAGTATCAGGTGACAGATTATCGATGATCACAGGACCTCGATGTGTGAAGTTGTCAACACCTCCAATTAACACATGAACAATGCCAATTGACAGTGGTATGCTAACGTCTCAGGCTGTGTCATTCACCGTCCAGATGTTGATGGTCAATCAGACACTTTCCTGGCATGTCCATTGGACACGGAGATGTTCCTCGAGATGGGATGCTCATAAGGCATTGTGAGCAAAGAGCAGTTCTCCAGTGAAGAATTGGTGCACGTTTTTATGGCTCTTAGACAGGGATAGAATTCCATCAGTTCGCTGTGTAACATCAAAGTCAAGTTTATTGTCGCATAAACAAGTACATGTGTGCACAGGTGCAATGAAAAACTTGCAGCAGATTCACAGGCACACAGCATCAGATACACAACATTCACAAGAAAAATAAATATAAATTATACAAAATCATACAAGAAAGAACACAATTAGAACAAAAAATTGGTCCATTGTAGAGCAAAATAGTCTAAGTGGTCATAGTGTTGCTGTACTGAGGTAGTGATTAGGGTTGTGCAGGTTGGTTCAAGAACAGAATGGTTGATGGGAAGTTGCTAAATAGACACTCTCTATGATAGCAGCAGTGAAAAGAATATCTCAGACTATCAGCACTGTGACACAACCGTGTTGGACTCCACTGTGGATCTTAAAGGGTTTTTAGATGGCTCCATCAAGGCTGACCTTGCCCGTCCTCCTCCCCCCTCCTCCCCCCTCCTCAACCCTCCCCATCCATGATGCCTAATCATTATATATTCTTAGGAGGTGTCACTTGCATTTGATTTTTTTTTGCCTTTCTTGTCAGAAGTTTTATTTTGACATCAAATTGAGCCAGTCTGACCTCATGACATCCCTGCCTTTTAAATTCTAAGTTGAACCATTCCAACATTGTCCTGCTGGGCTCTCAACTTCCTTCCTACACAAACATGGTCCGTCAAACTCTGCTGACCATGTCTTGACCTGCCTGCACTGTCATGTTCATCCATTACCTCTGTGCTCACTGACCTTTAATGTCACAACGCCAGTCTAACAACACCACCATTTTCAAACTATCTTCTTCTTGTCTCCATGTCTTTGCTCCTCCCTGTGCCGCCACCTTCAGCCCTTTGACATCTGCGCATTGCAATGATGGCTTCCTGTCGATCCCTGTTTTCCATCACTCCAGCAGCCGGTGGGTGGAGCGGCGGGAAGGGAAGGGGCGTCTTCAGCTGCCATTACCCTAAGCTTTAGAATTCCCTCCATACGCTCCTTCACCTCTCAACTTCTACCTTTTCCCTTAAGATGGCCCCTAGAACTTGCCTTCGATCACCAGTAGCAGTGCCATCTAATGTGGATTCTTTATTTAGTTGCACAGGATATTGGCACCGATGCAAGGCCAAACATTGCCCATCCCTAACTGCTCTTGAGAAGGAGGTGGTGAGTCACCTTCACGAACGGCTGCAGACCTTCTGGTGAAGGTGCTCCTACGGTGCCATTGGAGAACAGTTCCAGGATTTAGACCCAGTGACAGTGAAGGTCCAGTGTTATATCACCAGGTCAGGATGGTAGTCAACTTGGAGGGGAAACTGCAGCTGATGGAGTCCCAATGTGCCTGTTCCTCTTGTTCTCGGTGGCAGAGGTCTCGTGTTTAGGAGGTGTGATTGGGGTAGCCTAGGGCTTTGTGGATTATACTGCTGTTATTTACTGGATGAGGTGAAAATTAATATGTACGGTGGTGGTTGAAGTGCCAGTCAAGTGGGCTGCTTTGTCCTGGATGGTGTCAAGCTTCTTCAGTGTTTTTGGAGCTACACTTCCAGGCAAGTGGAGAGTAAATCTCACTCCTGATTTGTGCCTTGTTGAAGATGGAAAGGTTTTGAAAGGTCGGGAGGTGAGTTTCTGACCGTCCCTTGTAGTCATGGTACTTGTGGCTGATTCGGTTGTGTTTCTGGTCGATGGGCACCCCTCAGGATGTGGATGGTGGGGGCTCGACGATGGTAATGCCTTTGAATGTCGAGGTTAGGAGGTTAGACTCTCACTTGTTGGAGGAGTCATTGCCTGATCTTACCCCCGTGTTAAATGTTGTCTAGGTCTTGCTGCAAGCAGGCTTAATTGGCTGAAATTAAATATTTTGCAGTCATCACAGATATCTCCACTTCTGACCTGATGGTAGAAGGAGGGTGATTGATGAAACAAGTGACAATGTGTAGATCTGGGACTTTACCCTGGGGAACTCCTACAGTGATGCCCTGAGGCTGGAATGATTGACCAACAAGGATAACTATCTTCTGCTGTGTGAAGTACAACTCCATCCATCGGAGTGTTTCCCCTTGATGCCCATTGACTTCAGTTTTACCAGGGTTCTTTGATGCCAAACCCAGTCAAGGGCAGTCACTCACATCTCACCCCTAGACTTCAGCTCTTTGCTGCATTTCTGGACCAATGCTGTGACGAGGTCTGAAACTGCGAGCTCCCGGCAAATCACAAACTGGGTGTCGGTGAGCTGGACATTGGTGAGTAAGTGTGCTTGATAGCACCGTTGGTGACAGCTTGCATCACCTTGCTGATGGCTGAGAGTAGACTAAATGGGCAGTAATTAGTCGGATTGGATTTGTCTTGCTTTTTGTGAATGGAGTATACCTGGGCAATTTTATTGGGTAGATGCCAGGGCTGTAACTGTATTGTATCAGCTTGTCCAGAGGCACAATTCTACAGCTGGGATATTACCTGGTCCCTTAGCCTATTCCATATTCGTTGCCCATTATTCATTCCCCTTTCTTTTCCCTGACTCCTTTTGTCCCCTTCCCCCTCAGCTACTACTCATCCCCATCCATCCCCCTCCCTCACCCTCCCACCATTTCCACTTCCTTTTCCCTGACTTTATTTCTCTTCTTCCCTTTATTTTCCTTCTTCCCTTCTCTTTACCAGTCAATCTCCAGCTGAGAGGCCCAGCAGAATATTTGAACCAGCCCTTTAAGCTCTGGGCAGTCTGAATATTACGTAATGGTTCACTTCATTATAGAACACTACAGCACACTACAGGCCCTTCGGCCCACAATTTTTTAGGTTTTTCATTCATTTACAGGATGTTTCGTCAGCATTCCCTGGCATCCTGACTTGCTTTTGAGAAGCTGAAGATGGGCTGCCTTTCTGATGGAAGTGCTTTCACAATGGGGGTGTTGACCTGCAAGGATGAGGGACTGGCGATATATTTACAATGCTGAATGGTCTACAACATGTGGTGGGACAACATCCATGGTATTTCCTTTGTTATTAAACTCATTTGTTCCCTCAAGGAGTTTCCCCATTTAACACTGATTTGGAGTGAAATACTTGACTTCCTCGTGATGCTGTCCTGGACTCTGACAACAGGCAGCCTTGGATTGATGAGGGGAGGATTTGGTAGACCCCAGCATTCTCCAACCCAGTTGGAGTGGTACCTTCTGTTGTCTTATCAATTCTCTAGGGCAACATCCTCAGTTTTTCTAGGCTCTTTCAGTCATGATTTTAGTTACGATTGAGCATATAAGTCGATTCTTACAGTAGATAATGGACAATCATAGTTTGGGGCAGATTCACTATCTGTTGTCTCCTGGATTATGAAGTACATCAGTATTTAATGAGGAATCTTCCACCACTCCAAGTATTGTGATGCCATTTTATCTCTGTATACTGTTTCTTCCCTCAAATGTGTTTCCTCCTGCAATAGCTCTGGGAGGTCGCACTGCCCTTTGTTCTCGTGGCCTCTGTTTCTGTGAATTTTAAGCAAACAGCGGCTGTTTTGTTTGAGGTTGGGCAGTGTTGCTGGTTACCATTTGATAATGGTCTTGGAATAAGAACTGAGCACCTTAATGGCAAACACGACCTCATGGAATAGCAGACTACGGGTTTGTAGCTGTGATTTCCACTGTAAGCTCTTTGTTTCAGTTGCACTGTTGTGGATAGTCAGCCAAAGGAAGAGGTTAAATCGTTGTCATTTTGAAGTGCCATTTCATGCTCTCTATAGGATGTAGCATTGTTGACCTTTACTGGGAGTTAGAGGAAGCAGTTCTTTCAGTACTTGTCAAGACATGCACACAGAAGATTGAGGAAATTTCAGAATTATCGAAGCTGGAGCTATCATTTCAGTGCTAGTTCTTTATTTCTCAATGTCCTCTGCCCTCAATAGTTAGGTATGTGGTGAAACATTAATTCCTTGGGAGGTTCATTGTGTGGTGAGAGAGTTCCTGAACTCAGCAGTAGCCAAGTGGCTGTTCTTTCCTGTCTGTGTTGGAAGGTTGTGGGTTCAAACCCCACTCCTTGCTTCAGCACCCCAAAATCCAGGCTGATGCTCCCAGTGCAAACTGAAGGAGCACAACACGGTCAGAACTCTTCTGCTTTTACAAGAAATTGAGATTCATCTGCTCTTTCAGGTTTAAAGGATCCCATGATACTATGTCAAAGAAGAGCAGAAGAGTTCTGGGCTGTTTAACCATCACTAAAACATAGATTACCTGCTTTTTGCTTTGCTGCGTGCAAATTGTTTGTCAGGTACCCCAACAAGACTGCACTGATGTTGCTTCCAAAAGCACTTCATGGGATAAAGCAGTTTGGGAAATGTGAAGGCTAAGATTGGTGTCAATCCCCCTCCTGCTTCTGTGGACCACTAACAGGTCACCCCTCAGCCTCCTCCACTCCAGGGAAACCAAACCCAGCCAATCCAATCTCTCCTTTTAACTGAAATACTCAATCCAGACACCATCCTGGTGAAAAACAAACTGCTGGAGAAACTCAGTGGGTCGAGCAGCATCTGTGGAGGCAGAGGGACGGTGAATGTTTCAGGTCTCGTAACAGCAACCTCTGCAGGTGCTGCTCAATCTGCTGAGCTCCCCCAGCAGTTTGTGTTTTGTTTCCAGCATCTGTAGTCTCTTGTGTGTTCAACATCCTGGTGAACTTCCTTGAGATCAAGGTTTAGCCAGGATCTGACTGAATGAGGGAGCAGATGTGTGGCCCATTCCTCTTTCATTGTCCAGAAGGTACATAAAGGAATAAATATCTCACTACTAGCCCTACAATGGAGGCTTCCCCCCCCCCCCCCACTGCACCCTCCCCCACTCCCAAAAAACATGGAGACATGGACAGTCCTCAATACAATCCAAACAGGCCTCAGATGATGAGGCCACTGAATTCACCAACAGAGGATGTTCAATGACCCAAAGTGCAAAGCTCTTAGCCTTCACTTCAATGTCTTCTGTGTTCTGCAAACCTATCAGATTCATTTCTTTTCAAGTACTGTTGCATTGCCAGATCTTAATTCCTCAAGGTACTGAAAAATTATGTTTAATTCCACAGTATTTATTTATTTTTGTAATTTATAGTAATTTTATATCCTTGCACTGTACTGCTGCTGCAAAACAACAAATTTCACGTCATATAGTTCAGTGATAATAAACCTGATTCCGATTCTAATTTGAGATTACTATCCTGATGATGTGTTCAGTTATATTGCAAGGTCAGTGAACTTGTGAGAGCCATACTTGGTTTCAATCCACTGCTATTGTTTGCAAGCAGTTTTTGAAAGGCTGCTGTTATAAAAATCAAGACCTGTTGCTTACACTGGAAACCTGTTGTATATTTTCAGCACTTTCCTCAGGTGCCACCAGGTGTCAGCCTTCACTCACAGAAGGCTGTTTGTGTGCTCAAGTTGTGCAAGAGTGTTGCACATGACATTCCAGTTTGATCCCAAGAGAGGCTAGAAATGTTGGTAGAAGAATCAGAATTCTCTTCGTACCTTATGACAATCCACTGTTGGAATATTATATGGGCTCGATTTCTTATGGGCAGGCATGTAGTGTAGCGGTTAGCATAATACTATTACAGCGCCAGCGACCCAGATTCAATTCCAGCCGCTGTCTGTAAGGAGTTTGTATGTTCTCCCTGTGTCTGCGTGCGTTTCCTCCAGGTGCTCCGGTTTCCTCCCACCTTCCAAAGACATACAGGTTAGGAAGTTGTGGGCATGCTATGTTGGCACCGGAAGCATGGCAACACTCGCGGGCTGCCCCCAGAACACTCTATGCAAAAGATGCATTTCACTGTGAGTTTCTATGTTCATGTGACTAGTAAAGATATCTTATATCTTATAACATTGTTGTCAGACCAGCCATCCCAAAACTGCATAAGACTATGCCAAAATGTTATAACGTTGAAGCATTGCGTGTTATTTTGATGAGGATGTGGTGATGCCAATTCAGTTTGGTCTCTCTTTTTTGTTGAAATGCCTCCTTTCACTTTTCCTTGACGTTCATTGGGCTATAGCTCGTTGAATTACAGACACAAGACAACTTTGTAACTTTAGACTTCAGTCAGGTTTCAATCAGATTCAATCTGGAGCTGCTCACTAAAACTTCAGTCAGACCTTACCTATTTCTTTTTGAGAGCTACTGAAGCAGGGGAACATTGCCACGATCCCTAGATCTGTGTATCCCTCTGCCAGGGAGTTCTCTTCCAAAGGTTTTTAACTGGGGCTAGTGAGTAATGTTGCAATGCCTGATCTCCCAGTGGCACACAAAACAATAACTACTCGCATCAATTTATTGTGTTTAATGTTGAAACTAAAATCCCAGTCTGCCTCGGGGCCTATAGGGAGGAAGGGCACTTGAACCAAAAAGAGAGATCAGAACTTAAAACAGTACAGCACAGGAACAGGCCCTTTGGCCCATGATGTCTGTGCTGACCATGATGCCAATCTAACTCATCCCATCTGCCTGCACATGGTCTGTATCCCTCCGCTCCCTGCCTGTTCATGTGCCTGTCTAAATGCCTCTTAAGCAATACTTTTGCATCTGCTTCCAACACCTCCCTAGCAGCATGTTCCAGGCACCTACCACACTCTGTGTAAGAATAAACGTGCCTTGTAAATCTCTTTTAAACTTTCCCTTTCGCCTTAAAGCTGTGCCCTCTAGTATTTGACATATCTACTGTAGGAAAAGAACACTCTATGTACCCTATCTGTGTCCCAAATTTTATATACTTCGATCAGGTCTTCCCTCAACCTCTGACGCTCCAGAGAAAACAATCCATGTTTGACCAACCTCTCCAATCCAGGCAACATCCTAGTGAACCTCTTCTGCACCAATTCCATCAGGAATGGATTTTTCCAGAGCTGGGTTTTTGGAGGCATGGGAGGTTAGGCAGAGGATTCCTGGAAACTCTACGACTTGGTCAGCTGAAGGCACAGCTGTCAGTGTTGGAGAGGGATGCACAGAAGTCCAGTGTTAGAGAATTGGAATGAATTATCATTTAAATACCTCTATGGCCCTTGCCTCATATAAATATTACTGCCAAATCATCCGGGACATGCCCTCTTCTCATTACTTCCATCGGGGAGGAGGTACGGGAGCCTGAAGACCCACACTCAATGATTCAGGAACAGCTTCTTCCCCTCTGCCATCAGATTTCTGAACGGTCCATGAACCCATGAACATTACCTCTTTGTTCCTTTTTTTTTGCACCATTTATTTATTTTGTAATTTTTTTAGTCATTTTGTCTTTGCACTGTACTGCTGCCGCAAAACAACACATTTCACATCATATAAAACACTGGTAATAAACCTGATTCTGATTCAATTCTGATTTAGGAGTTTGTTGGGTAAACAAGGCTTGTTTTTCTGCAGTTGGAATACAAAGGGGAAGAGTTACTGCTACATTTGCAGGGCCTCCTGGTCAGATATCCCCAGGAATACGTGTGTTCAGCTCTGGGCAGCAAACCTTAGGAAAGGATGCAATGCAGGATCACCAAAATGATACAATGTCGAAAAGGATTGACTTGTGTGACAGCCTTCTATTCTCCTAAGCACAGAAGTTTGAGAATTGATCTGCTTGAGGTACTTAGAGTTATGGAAGAAATGGTAAGGTAGAAAGAGGGAAATTGTTTCCACCAATGGGGAATCAAGATTGAGGACATAGGCATTGACTTTAAATCCTGTCCTCATCGGACAGGACACTGAGTACAAGAGTTGGGACGTGATGTTACAGCTGTACAAGATGTTGGTGGGACTGCACCTGGATTATAGAACACAGAACACTACAGCACAGTATAGGCCCTTCGGCCCACAATGTTGTGCCGACATTTTATCCTGCTCTAAGATCTATCTAACCCTTCCCTCCCACATAGCCTCCTATTTTTCTATCATTCATGTGTCTATCTAAGAGTCTCTTAAATGTCCCTAATGTATCTGCCCCCACAACCTCTGCAGGCAGTGCGTTCCACGCACCCACTACTCTGTGTGTAAAAAAAACTTACCCCTTATACCTGCCTCCAATCACCTTAAAATTATGCTCCCTTGTGTTAGCCATTGTCGCCCTGGGAAAAAGTCTCTGACTGTCCACTCGATCTATGCCTCTTATCATCTTGTACATATTATTGTGTGCAGTTCTGGTTGTCGCACTATAGGAAGGATGGGATTAAGCTAGGGAGGGTGCAGAAGAGAGTCACAGAGATGTTGCTGGGACTGGAGGGCTTGACTTATGAGGAGAAACTGGACAGCCTGGAAAACCCTGGAGTGAAGGAAGTTAAGGAATAACCTTATAGAGGTTTATAAAATAATTAGGGGCATAGATAAGGGCAGGCACAGTAGTGTAACAGTTAGCGTAACGCTTTACAGCACCGGCGACCCGGGTCCAAATCTGGCCACCGTCTGTAAGGAGTTTGTATGTTCTCCCCGTGTCTGCGTGCGTTTCCTCCGGGTGCTCTGGTTTCCTCCCACATTCCAAAGACGTACGGGTTAGGAAGTTGTGGGCATGCTATGTTGGCGCCGGAAGCGTGGCGACACTTGCGGGCTGCCCCCCAGAACACTCTATGCAAAAGATGTATTTCACTGTGTGTTTCAATGTACATGTGACTAATAAAGATATCTTATCTTATCTTATAAGGTGGATTGACACAGTCATTTTCCCAGGATAGGGAAGTCTGAAATTAGCGGGCATAGGTTTAAGGTGAGAGGGGAAAGAATTAAAGGGGACCTGAGGGGCAACTTTTCCACACACAGGGTGGTGGGTATATGGAATGGGCTGCAGAGGCGGGAACAATTACAATGTTTAAAAGACATTTGGACAGGTACATGGATAAGAAAGGTTTAGAGGGATATGGGCCAAATGCAGGCAAGTGTGACTAGCTCAGGAAGATACGTTGATCGGCATGGATGAGTTGGGCTGAAGGGCCTGTTTCCGTGCTGTATGACTCTAAAATCAGAGCTAGGCTGTTCAAGGTTTACCTCAATGAAGATACAAAGCAATCAGTTTTGTATTGAATGATGGAAAGGATCTGAGGAACTGAATGGCTATTTCCTAACTTGCAACTGTCACAAACTTGGCCACTTTGTCAGACATTGGAATTGGTAATCACATTAAAAAGCCTTTGGTTTCGTGTGGATCAAATGTTTCCAGTTCAAAGAGCAACTACTGTGTACAATAGTTGATTGACATAGATAGTAAAACAAAGGGAAGTTTGATTCTTAGAGGAAGCTTTATTTTTTTTAAAAGGACAAGTTATCCACATGATGACAGTTCCAGCTTTTATTATTGTGGAAAGAGTTCTGCTCAAATTCAGAGCGAAACAATGGGGGTGAAAAGTCCGCGAGGAAATGCCGGAAATCTGGAGTGGGGGAAGAGTGCCGTGACCCCTGGATCTATGTATACCTTTGTCAGACATTTTTCTTTCAAAACCTTTTGTTATTTAAAGGACATTCTCTTAATGCTGAAGTGTTTGTCACAATTGTTCTCACTTTGAAAATACTCAACTCGCTCTCTAAATCTGATTACTGATCAAACTGAAGCAGCTTTCCTCATTAATCAGTTGTCCTTGGAAAAGGGGAATAAAGTCTGCAATCTGTTTTAAAACCCACTTAAGGGAAATGTTATTGGCTCCACCAGGAAGATTTCCTCCGAGAATGCAAATAGCAGCAGATATATGACTATGCATGAGTGTGTTTGAGAGAGAAACACCCAGTCACATACTGTACATACAGTAAATCTCCATCATCCTGGTGTGCTCGAACTTTGGTGGTGCAGTATAGCAGATTTTCCAGACTATTGGATGTTATGTTATTAGAACTTTAACATACTTTTAATTCACTTTTAAAAAGATGTTACACAGTAACATTTCAGTGAACCTGGTAGATGTCAAGGGAATGCAAGAAACAGAACCAGGTAAGTTTCAAGTTGAGCACAGCTAATGGAACCAGGTGAGTTTTAAGGAAGTGAGGGAACTGGGGGCTCCAGTGAGTGGAGGGGTGCACAGGAACCAAGGACCCAGTGGATGGGCAGCATGGGAACAAGGGCCTGGGTAAGTGGACATGAATTGAGCGAACTTGGGCCCAGGTGAGTGGAAATTGTAACCTGGTGAGCCAGCTGCTAATCCATTGAGATTTCCAAATAGCCAGATAGTGTAGCAACTCACCATCCGGTCAAGCGAACCGGCTCGGCAGTCGGGTCGCGCGGCGTCGGAGCGACGAGGCCCAAGATGGCGGCGGGCCTCGTCTTTCCCGAGCAGTGGGGAGAACCCGCGCGCGGGAAAGACTTGATGACGTAGTACTTACGTCATTGCCGGTTGCATTGGGCGGGAACAGTCTCCCTTAAAAGGCCCGCGCAAGGTGGGAAAATAAACCAGTTCTTGTTTGACAATTCTTCGACTAGCATCTTGTTTTATTTTGCGGTAGCAACCGTCACATTGGTGACCCCAACGGTCCAAACGGATTTTGGACCCGCGCAATGGACGACAACGCAGCAGCCAACGAAGTGGCCCTCAAGCTGCCCGCCTTTTGGACTTCGGCCCAGCGTCTGGTTTGACCAGGCCGAAGCGCAATTCCACCTTTGGCAGATCACCTCCAACTCCACGAAGTACTACCATGTGGTTAGCTCTCTGGACCAAGAGACAGCCGCCCAGGTTGGAGACTTCATCCAGTCGCCTCCAGAGGAAGATAAGTACCCGGCTTTCAGAGACCTTTTGATTCGGACCTTCAGCCTCTCCCGTCGTGAGCGCGCCGCCCATCTGCTTCATCTGGACGGCCTGGGGGACAGATCCCCATCCGCCCTATTGAATGAGATGCTGGCATTGGCCGAGAGACACAAGCCATGCCTGATGTTCGAACAGGCCTTCGTCGAACAGCTCCCCGATGACATCCACCTGTTGTTAGCTGACGCCAACTTCAGCAACCGCCGTGAGGTAACCGCCCGGGCAGATGTCCTGTGGAAGGCCAAACGCGAGAGTGGTTCGTCCGTCGGCCAAATCACCAGGCCACGAGCCCAACGCCCGCCTCGCCCAGTCCCAGCAACCGAGCAGCCACACCCCTGGAACACAGACGATGACACGGGTGACCAGCTGTGTTTCTACCATCAGAGGTGGGGTGCGGAGGCCTGTCGATGCCGCCCACCCTGCAAGTTTCAGGGAAATGCCAGGGCCAACCGCCGCTGATGGCTACAGCGGCTGGCCGCCGACAGAGCCTCCTATTCGTTCAGAACAGGAAATCTGGACGGCGTTTCCTCGTTGATACTGGAGCGGAGGTCAGTATTTTGCCCCCGACCGGCCGCGACACTCGTAACAGGCCACCAGGTCCGGTACTCAATGCCGCCAACGGTACAACAATACAGTCTTTCGGCACCCGTACACTTCAATTACAATTCGGCGGCAGCCGTTTTACCTGGACCTTTACCCTTGCCACTGTCGCCCGACCACTCCTAGGAGCCGATTTCCTTCGGGCCCACAACCTGTTAGTCGACCTGCGAGGGAAGCGGTTAGTCCACTCTAGCACTTTCCAGACCTATCCCCTGGGAGAAATCAGCCTACCAGCCCCGCGCCTGGACTCCATTTCCCTTTCTGGCGACAAGTTCACCAAGCTCCTAGCCAAATTCCCATCAATTTTGGCACCTTCGTTTACAAATTTTAGGCCCAAACACGGGGTACGACACCACATCATTACTACAGGGCCACCCCTTCATGCCCGAGCACGACGATTACCTCCAGACAAGCTCCGCCTGGCAAAGGAAGAGTTCCGTCACATGGAGAAGCTGGGGATTGTTCGCAGGTCAGACAGCCCCTGGGCCTTCCCCCTGCACATGGTCCCCAAAGCCACTGGAGGGTGGAGGCCCTGCAGCGACTACCGCAGGCTGAATGACGCCACCACCCCGGACCGCTCTCCCATCCCTCACATCCAGGACTTCGCAGCGAACTTACATGGGGCCCGCATCTTTTCCAAAGTGGACCTCGTTCGGGGATACCACCAAATCCCGGTCCATCCGGATGACGTCCCCAAAACTGCGATTATCACCCCATTTGGCCTGTTCGAATTCCTTCGAATGCCATTTGGCCTTAAGAACGCCGCGCAGACCTTCCAGCAGCTGATGGACGCGGTAGGCCGAGACCTGGACTTCGTGTTCATTTACTTAGATGACATACTGATCGCCAGCCGTAACCGCCAAGAACACCTTTCCCACCTCCGCCAGCTGTATTCCCGTCTCCGTGATTTCAGCCTCACGATTAACCCATCCAAGTGCCAATTCGGACTTGACTCTATTGATTTCCTCGGCCACAAAATCACCAGTGACGGGGCAACACCCCTACCCGCCAAGGTAGATGCTATCCGCCATTTTGCCCGCCCCGACACGGTCAAAGGCCTACAGGTATTCCTTGGGATGGTCAACTTTTACCATCAGTTCATCCCTGCAGCAGCCCGTATCATGTGCCCTCTGTTCTCGCTGATGGCTGGTAAGGGCAAGGACATCACCTGGACTGACGAGGCTGCAGCTGCCTTCGTTAAGGCCAAAGACGCCCTGGCAGACGCCACGATGCTTGTACACCCTAGGACAGACGTCCCAACCGCCCTCACGGTGGACGCGTCCAACACAGCGGTGGGTGGGGTACTGGAACAGCTAATCGAAGGCCGCTGGCAACCCTTGGCATTTTTCAGCAAGCACCTTAGACCACCCGAACTGAAATACAGCGTTTTTGATCGGGAACTTCTAGCGCTGTATCTGGCAGTCCGGCATTTCCGATACTTTCTAGAAGGCAGGCCTTTCACCGCTTTCACCGATCATAAGCCTTTGTCCTTTGCCTTCTCCAAAGTCTCCGATCCCTGGTCAGCTCGTCAGCAGAGACATTTATCCTACATTTCCGAATTCACAACAGACATCCAACATGTCTCCGGAAAGGATAATGTCGTTGCTGATGCACTTTCCAGACCGACCATCCACAACCTATCCTTGGGTGTCGACTACATGGCCCTAGCTGACGCACAGCAAGCCGACGACGAGCTGCCCAGCTACAGAACCGCAGTCTCGGGCCTGCAGCTCCGAGATTTCTTGGTTGGTCCAGGTCAGCAGACCCTACTTTGCGACATCGCAACAGGTCAGCCCTGCCCTATAGTCCCTGCAGCATGGCGGAGACGCGTTTTCGACTCGGTACATGGGTTGGCGCACCCGTCCATCAGATCAACTGTCCGACTGGTCGCCAGCAAGTTTGTCTGGCATGGCCTGCGCAAACAGGTCAGTGAGTGGGCCAGGACTTGTCCGCACTGCCAGACATCGAAAATCCAACGACACACTAAAGTCCCGCCACAGCAGTTCGAGCCTACCCGTAGGAGGTTCGACCACATACACGTTGACCTCGTGGGCCCTCTGCCAGTTTCAAGAGGAGCCCGGTACCTCCTTATCATCGTGGACCGGTTCACGAGGTGGCCAGAGGCAACCCCCCTGACTGACATCACAGCTGATTCCTGCGCCTGGGCGCTGCTCACAACTTGGGTCTCACGTTTTGGTGTTCTGGCCCACATCACTTCAGACAGAGGCACCCAATTCACTTCCAGTCTCTGGGCTGCATTAGTGAACCTGCTAGGGATGCAGCTGCACACCACCACGGCCTACCATCCTCAATCAAACGGGTTGGTGGAACGTTTTCACCGCCATCTGAAATCAGCCTTGATGGCCCGCCTGAAGGGTCCTAACTGGGTTGACGAGCTGCCTTGGGTCCTATTCGGCATACACACTGCCCCCAAAGAAGACCTCTGCGCTTCGTCAGCTGAGCTTGTGTACGGGGCGCCCCTAGTTGTCCCAGGGGATTTCATACCTGCCCTTCGAGACCAAGGGGAACAACCCCCAGCAGTCCTACAAAGACTGCATGAGAAGCTTGGCAACTTGGCCCCGATTCCCACCTCATGGCACGGTCAAGCCCCATCCTGCCAGCCCAAAGAACTACGAGACTGTAAGTTTGTTTTCGTTCGCAGGGGCACACCTCGGGCGCTGTTGCAACGACCATATGAGGGACCGTTCCGAGTCATAAGGAATAATGGATCCACCTTTATTTTGGACGTTGGAGGCAGGGAACAGGTTTTCACGACGGACCGCCTCAAACTGGCCCATTTAGATCTGCAACAACCGGTCGAGGTTTCAACGCTGTGACACAGAGGCTGGCCCCCTAAGCGGCGGCTGGCACAGCCCGCGGACCTTGGGGACTGTCTCGCCGGTTCTGGGGGGGGTTGTGTGGCGACTCACCGTCCGGTCAGGCGAACCGGCTCAGCAGTCGGGTCGCGTGGCGTCAGAGCGACGAGGCCCAAGATGGTGGCGGGCCTCGTCTTTCCCGAGTGACGGGGAGAACCCGCGCGCGGGAAAGACTTGATGACGTAGTACTTACGTCATTGCCGGTTGCATTGGGCGGGAACAGTCTCCCTTAAAAAGCCCGCGCAAGGCGGGAAAAAAAAACAGTTCTTGTTTGACAATCCTTCGACTAGCGTCTTGTTTTATTTCGCGGTAGCAACCGCCACAATAGCATATTATCGGAGTTTTACTGTATGCATCCAACTTTATGATGCTCTGATTGTGCATACATATACATGCAGGATTGGGATTTGCAAACTGTTTATGATTTGCTTTTACTTAATGGAAGGCTTAAATGCTATTCATGCCCAAGACTGAAAAGCAGCAAGTTGGTTATAGTCTTGCCCAGAGAGAGATGGCACAAAAGAATCATTTACTTCTCTGAAACATTTAATGCTTTTAAATATTTCTGTGTATCTGGAATGACGGGGAACCTTGCATATTACATCTGGTGTTATGGTTCAGCTTGTTCTTTTCTCAATGTAAATCTTTGCTCTTCAAAACTTTTGAAACGGAGGCACTGGACTGGTGAAGTGGAGATTTCCAGTATGTGAATATTTGAGGTAATTTTCCTGCCTCATTGTCTCCTTTAGTCACTCTCTAAGGCATTGGCAGCAGTTGGTAATTGAAACAATCAATAAAGGTGCTTCATTCACGAAAAAGCTTACAGACCAATGGGCATCCTTAAAGTTGCTTTCTTTTTGTTAGCCTTCTTCTGGAACTTTCTGTCTCCAAACTTTGTTGCAACATTAGCCTGTAGTGAGAAAAATGAACCTTCAACCATTCGGTTCTTGAACCAACTGGGCACAACCCTAATCACTGCCTCAATGTTGCAAAACTACGATCACTTTGCACTACAATAGACCTCTCTTTTATCTAATTGTGTTCTTATAAAAATTGTGTATAACTTATGTTTAAGTATGTTTTTCTTGTGAATGTTGCTTATCTGATGCTCTGTGCCTGTGATGCTGCTGCCAGTAAGTTTTTCATTGCACCTGTGCACACATGGACTTGTGCAGATGACAATAAACTTGACTTTGACTTTGAAACAGTCTTTAAAAGGGATGACATTATGAAAGGTAAAAATATGCTACATAGATCGATATTCCATATGACACACATGAATGATAAAAGAAAAGAAACTCTAAACGTTCTAGTAACTGTTCAGTGTCCACGAGCTTCACTCCTACACTTATGGTATTTGAGTTGACAGATCCATCTGATCCCAACCACTCAGAAATTTCCAGCAGTTTGTTGTTGAGCTGTGGTGTTCTCACTTTGCAGGGTTCATTGTGCATCCTCCAGTTTCTCCAGGTCTACCCCAGTCAAACATCCTTGGTGGTCTCAATGAGATGCTGCTTGTTACTCCACATTGGGGCACCCTCCTTCATTGTAACCTTGTACAGTCTGGCGTGTGGTGTGTGACAGCTCACCACTGCCTTCCACTATGTCTGGTGTTGGTCTGATATGGCTTCAACCCTTGATGGGTGAACGTTATGACATCTTCAGTTGTCTCCTTGTGCTTTTTGTTTCTGGTTCTAGCAGCCTCTCTGTTGTTGGGAGTGGACTTCCTTCCAGATTGGCTGCACATAAATCTGTGCACAGGACTGTCTGTCAGCCTTGGGCTGGAAACACAGGAAGCTCAGATGCTCAGGAAAAGGTCTGACTGATAAATTAACTTCCTTCACAGTTCCTAACCCACAGTCACAGCATTCTCTGCTTTTTTCACTACTCTGTGGAGATCAAAGTAATGATGTCTGGTGATCAAACTACCAGTCAAAAGAACCTCACAAGTTGCCTTTGATGAGAATGTCAGTGGTCTGATAAGTAAGTTTGCTGATGACAGGAAGATTGGTGGAGTTTTAGACGGTTGCCCAAGGATACAGAGGGACATAGGCCAGCTGGAAGGTTGGGCGGGGTGGTGGCGATGGAATTTAATCCAGTTTAGTGTAAGGTAATGCACTTTGGGTCATCTAATACTGGCAGGGACGTGTATAGTAAATGGCAGGGACCTTGGAAGAGTTAATGTCCAGAGGGACATTGGGGTGCAAGTTCATAGCTCCCTGAAAATGGTGACACAGGCAGAGAGGTTGGTGAAGAGGCCACTTAGGTTATTTGCCTTCATAGGCATGAGTATTGAGTGTAAGAGTTGAGACATCATGTTGCAGTTGTACAAGACATTGATTGGGCCACAATTGGAATATTCTGGTCACCACACTAATAGAAAGGATGTGGCAGTGCTGGACTGAGTGCAGAAGAGATTCATCAGGAAAGGAGGGCTCTAGTTACAAGAATGGATTGGCTCGACTGGGACACTAAGGTATTCATTAAGGTAGGGGTCGATACGATAGGGTCATTTAAGAGACTCTGAGGCTGAAGGGTGACATAGAGGTTTATAAAATTATGAGGGGCATAGATAGGGTTGATAGTCATGGTCTTTTCCAAGGGTAGAGGAGACAAAAACTAGAGGGCATAAGTTTAAGGTGAGAGGGGAAAGATTTAAGGGAGATCGGAGGGGTAAGTTTATCACACAGAGGGTGATGGGTATATGGAACAAGCTGCCAGAGGAAGTGGTAGAAGCGGGTACAATCACGCCATTCAAAAGGCATTTGGACAGGTACATGGATGGGAAGATATAGAAAGATAGGGGCCAAATGCAGGAAGATGGGATTAGTGCAGATAGGCATCCCGGTCAGCTTGGAGAAGTCGGGCAGAGAGTCATCCATGCTGTATGACTCTATGAACCGTGGCCCATTATCTGTGGTCATCACTTCAGGGATGCCATATCTGGTAAACTGTTCTCCGAGCTTGTCAATGGGCTCAGCCTCTCCTTCACTGCCTTAACTATTGCTGGATCTAGCTTCGGACTATCCCTAGTTAGTAAATGATTCATTAAGGCCGCTAAGATATTCATTAAGGTAGGGGCCAATATGATAGGGTCACATAAGAGACTCTTAGATAGGCACATGGACAAAAGAAAAATAGAGGGTTATGGGAGGTGAAGTAGAGAGGGGGACAGATTGAATGGGGATAAGGTTTATATAGGTCACACAACATCGTGGGCTGAAGGACCTGTACTGTGCTGTACTGTTCGATGTTCTATGACACCCTTCAATTTGAACTTCAATTTTAGCCCATTCAGCTTCAGTTGCTTTTCCTGGTATTTGCTCATGAAGGCGTTCAGCTTCTGGTCACCATTTAATTCCCACGGTCCTTTCTCTAAAGACCAATATGTCATCAGACATGGTCCTCATGCACTGAGACTTTCAAATGCAGCATCCAATCCTCACTGAATATCCTCTCCTGACCAATTCCAAATGGCATTTTTCTCCAACAGAAGCCACTGAATGCTGTGTTGAAACAGATTGAATACGAGCTCTCCACATCACCTTCCATGTGCCAGGATCCATTCTTTACATCCGGTACACTGTTGGATTCGACTGTTTTAAGTAGTTTTTTTAACATGTATAGTGTTTAATACACCTCAAGTGGCTGCACAAGGAATGGCCTCTGTTAGCTTATTGGTTCATCCATCAGGTGAATATGTGTTTTCTCATTGGTTGGTTTGGCCACAGGTATAGAACCATAGAACAATACAGCACAATATAGGCCCTTCGGCCCACCATGTTGTGCCAACCTTCAAACTACTCCTAAGACTATCTAACCCCTTCCTCCCACATATCCCTCTATCTTAAATTCCTCCATATGCTTATCTAACAATCTCTTGAACTTGCCCAACGTATCAGCCTCCTCCACCACCCCAGGCAGCGCATTCCGTGCACCAACCACTCTCTGGGTGAAAAACCTCCCTCTGACATCACCCTTGAACTTCCCACCCATTAACTTAAAGCCATGCCCTCTTGTATTGAGCATTGGTGCCCTGGGAAAGAGGTGCTGGCTGTCCACTCTATCTATTCCTCTTAATATTTTGTACACCTCTATCATGTCTCCCCTCATCCTCCTTCTCTCCAATGAGTAAAGCCCTAGCTCCTTTACTATCTCCTCATAATCTAATAGGTTTCCTGATTGGACTATTGTTAGCTAAGGAGTACCTCTTATCTCAGGGATAAAAGGTGTCACTTATTGTTAATCTCTCTCTTGCTCTCTTCCCCCCCCACCCCCCACCCCCCACCCCCCACCGGCCCGAGCTCATCTTCAGTTCCTTTTGTCTCGGCTCATCTCCCAGTAGTAAAGCCAGTGCCATGTGCTCTGTGACTGTTTCTTTGTTTTAAACTTTTCCAATACAACTTTGTGAAGCACCAAGTTATTTTCAACTCATTCCTGGACTCCTGAAAGAACCTGCGGATTCGAAAATAACCAGATCCGACAACACCAACAGGTTTTGCCCGACTCAGACCTGTGAAACATCTTCTACACTCTTCCTAGGGTAGTGGCTTATTTCCTGAGCTCCACCAAGGTCAAATTCTCAGTTTGTTGCTTGATTTCTCGACACAAACCAAGATGGATACCCAGGGATGGGCATGTGTACTAGAACTATTATTTCTGCTTTAGTCAGTCTCTCCAACCTGTCTTTAAATTTCCACTTGAGACCCACTGAAATACACTTTGTTGGACATGTTACTGGCTACTTCTACTCATCTAGGGCAAGATGGTGTTTGCCTTTTAGTTTCCCCGTCCTGTTAAACCATCTGCATTTACTTAATTGAGGTAGGCAGCTGAAGTGGTTGCTTGTGTTGGTTCAGCTTTCATAACACAGCCAGGGTGTACTTTTATCAGTCCCAACTGCTGCACTGTATGACTTCCAAGTACGGGTGTGACAACTTTCTGGTGTCCTACACTGAAAGCCACAAGGGATCTCGATCGATTCATGGGTTCACCACCTTCACAGAACATCTGCCAGCAGGCTTCAGTGTAGGTTTGTTCTTGAATTCAATAGCACCACTGTGAGATTGGTGACCTGTTGTCAGCGGACATTACATGTTACTTCCCAAGTCAAGGTGAAATGTCGCTGGTTCCCCTTACAACAACATCTTGGTGTAGAAACATCTCACAGGTCTTCCTTTAATAAAGTTGACCTTTTTGACAGTAGGATACATTGTGTTCAACTGGTACTCCAACCCTGTCTTTGTTCCTACGCAGCTTATCTCATCAATCCATGGACTCTTGACATCTTCTTCGTCGTGCACTGTTTGTAGTAAACGTCTTCCAGAACACATGGTACTTCACTGTCTGTACTTCCTGCTGTTGGCCATCCAGCATTTCCACCGAGCTGTAGATAACCTCACAACTTTGCATATCTGGGAACACTTTTTGAGAGTTGGCTTCGTCTTCTGCAGTCACCTTTATGTTGGAGCCTTAAGTTACCCAGAAAATCTGATCTCTGATGGACAAGTCCTTCAAATCTCTAAAACTGCAATTATCTGCTGACAATCTTAGATCTGTGAAGAAAGTATCAGAAGATTCTTGCTGCTCCGGGTTGAGTATGGTCACTTCCAGGTGAGTGCAATGTGTTTGCTAATCTGATGCATTCTCCAGGGTCTCATTTGAGATGTTTACAGTGGAGTATAATTCTTTCCCCTTGTGACCAATGAGATAGAACAAAATCCTTACTTTTCTCTGCTCTTGATTACTGACCACAGTCTGCTCAAAAATATCATGTGAACTTTTCCTTCCAGCTTCTCCATTCTGTAGCCAGATTACTTGCCCTGGGCAACTTTATTTGTTCAAATGTGGACTCCCCTAGTTGAATCTCATAGTTTGCTGCCACTTGGCAAACACAATCACTTGTTATTGCAATTCGGAGGGATTCCGCATTTGGTATTTTGATTCAGGGAAGGTGGTTAAATTTTATAATTTCATTAACCAGCACTTCTGGTGCCAGGTCTCAGCACCTCCCCTCCTCGCTTTCCAAGGAAAAGGAAATGGCCAATGAGTAAAGCTGCTGCTCTGCAGTGCCAGAGACACGGGTTCAATCCTGACTTTAGGTTGTGTCTGTGTGGAGTTTGCATGTTCTTCCTGTGACCATGTGGGTTTCCTCCAGGTGTTCCGGATTCCTCCCACATCCCAAAGACGGTTGGGCTGGTAGGTAGATTGGCCACTATAAATTGCCCCCAGTGTGTAGGTGAGGGATGGAATCTGGGAGGAATTGATGGGAATGTGGGGAGAATAAAAATGGGATTAATGTAAGATTGGTGTAAATGGGGGGGGGGGGGGGGGTGATGGTTGGTGCTGAAGGGCCTTTTCCCACTTTCATAGAATCATACCCCACAGAATCAGGCCCTTCGGCCCAACTTGTCCATGCTGACCAATGTGCCTTCCTGAGCTAGTCCCACTTGCCTGTATTTCGCTCATATCCCTCTCAACCTTTCTTATCCATCAACCTGTCCAAATGTCTTTTAAGTGTTGTAACTGTACCTGCCTCTACCACTTCCTCTGGCAGCTCCTTCATATACCCACCACCCACTGTGTGAAGAAGTTACTTTAAATCCTTCCCCTCTCACCTTAAACCTATGCCCTCTGGTTATTGACTCCTCCACCCTGGGAAAAAGATGTGACCAGTCACCTTATCTCTGGTCTTCATAATTTTATTAACCTCTGCAAGGTCACCCCTCAGCCTCCTCTACTCCAGGGAATACAGACCCAGCCTATCCAGTCTCTCCTCATGACTCAAGCCCTTCTGAACCCTCTCTAGCTTAATCACATTCTTTCTCTCGGATGGCAACCAGAACTGCACACTATATCCCAGGTGCAGTCTCACCAACATCCTGTACAGCTGTAACATGACGTTCCAACTCTTGTGCTCAGTGCCCTGTCTGATGAAGCCACACAAATCATACACCACCTGTGCCTTTTTTGTCTACCTGTGTCACCACTTTAAAGGAACTGTGTAGTTGTACCCCAAAGTCTCTCTGTCCAGCAACATTCTCCAGGGCCCTGTCATTTACTGTGTAAGTTCTACGCTGGTTTAACTTCCCAAACTAGCAACACTTCAAACTTGTCAGAGTTAAAATCCAGTTGTTGTTCCTTTGTCCACTTTCCCAGTTGATCTAGAATCCTGTTGTAACCTCAGACAAACTCCTTCACTGTCCACCACACCACCAATTTTTGTGTCATCTGCAAACTTTCTGATCAAGCCACCTACATTCTCATCCAAATCGTTAATATATGTGACAAACAACAGTGGAGCCAGCATCGATCCCTGTGGCACACCACTGGTCACAGACTTCCAATCTGAAAAATACCCCACTACTACCACCCTCTGACTCCTTCCACCAAACCAACTCTGCATTCAAATTTTGTTTTGTGCTCTGTATCTCTATGGCACTAAAGAACCAAAAAAGGTAGTTTATAATGAATCAGCTTACAGAGCTGCCTGGCATCTTTGCAATTGCTTTCTTTTCCAATGGCCTTCTCCTGGAACTACCTCTCCTGAACTAATTTGGAACGTGAGGCATTAACAAAGCAGTCACGGCATCAGGAACTAATAGTCTACGGATCAATATTACACATGACATACAAGTTCCATCGCCCTCTGGCTAATTTTCTTCTCACTGTTTCTCACTTTGGAGGCTGTCAAGCCCTTGCTGACAGTCCGGAGATTTCAGTTGCTGCGATGGTTGGAAAGTTCCTGCAGTCTGAATGTCTATGTTTATCATTTTAATCTGTATTTCTGCTCATCAAACACAGTCAATTCTGGATGCTACTGGGGAAGTTCCTTATTGTGCTGCTTCTGTGAGTCACTGGGAATTTAAAATTATTATTCTGCTGATAAACAATGATCTGTTTATATGGCTCTTCCTTTAGTGGTTGGTCAAAAATTTCCAAATGATAGCTTTGTTAAATACTTTGTCTCAAGACATTTGCGTCAGATATTGTGAGAGACACGTTATGTGAGATGGAAGGAAGTGCTTGCATGTATGTAGCATTAATGACTCAGATAATGAACATGAGTACCTCATCATCAATTAGGTTGATTATCCCTCATTTCCTAGTCATTTTATGTAATCATGTAATTTAATTGTTACTGCCGAAATGTGTAAATAGCTGTTATTGATTTAGGCGCCTTGACAATGAGCAGCTATTCAACCACAGACATTATACAATAACTATGGCCAATATACAATTTCTATTAGAGGTCAATAGTTAGCAAACAACAACAGGACTGATTGCCTGTCTATAACCAGCAACAACTTGTAGCTTTTCTATCCCACGTCAATAATGAAAGTCCCTTGGCTTTTTATCCAATTAGATCATGGCTGATCCACAGAGAAATAAAGGACTGCAGATGCTGGAATCTAGATGAAAAACACTACAGCGCTGGAGGAACTCAGCAGGCCAGGCAGCATCCGTGGAGAAAAGCAGGTGGTCAACGTTTCGGGTCGGGACCCTTCTTCAGGATTGAAGGTAGGAAAAGGGGAAGCCCAATATATAGGAGGGAAAAGCAGAACAGTGATAGGTGGACAAAAGAGGGGAGGCGGGGTGGGCACAGGGTGGTGATAGGTCGATGCAGGTAAGAGATAGTGATAGGCAGGTGCGGGGGAGGAGGGGAGAGCAGATCCACCGGGGAATGGGTCAAATGAAAGAAGAGAGAGCAAAAAAAACAAAAAGGAGGCTAGGAAAGGGAAGAAGAGAAGAAGCATGGTGGGGGGGAGGGGGTGTGGGGAAGAGGGGTGGGGATTACCTGAAGTGGGAGAATTCAATGTTCATGCTGTTAGGCTGCAAGGTTCCAAGACGGAAAATGAGGTGCTGTTCCTCCAGTTAGCGCTTGGAATTCTCTTGGCAGTGGAGGAGGCCGAGGACTGACATTCCAGTGATAGTGTGGGAGGGGGAGTTGAAGTGACTGGCAACGGGGAGACGCAGGTCACGGTTACGGACAGAGCGCAGGTGTTCTGCAAAACGGTCACCTAGTCTGCGTTTGGTCTCACCAGTGTAGAGGAGGCCACACTTGTAGCATCGAATGTAGTAGATGATATTAAGATGATGAATGCACCTCCCTTAGAAGGTGTAGCCTTAATTTGGAAACCGTTCTCTTTTTCTTGAACTATACTCATGGGGAGTATGGACCTGTTAGGCCAAATAGCTTGTTTCTATGCTATAATGCACTATATTATATTAAATTACTTCACCAATTTAAACATTTTGTTGTAATCATTCAAGGTTTTTAAATATTGCTGGCAAGAGCTGCATCTAATGTCCACCCTTAATAGTCTTTGAGAACATGTTGGTGAATTGCCACATTAAACTGTTCTTGCTTATTGAGAAAATGCTCTCACAATACTGTTGGGTGCCAAGTTCCAGGACTCCGACCCACCAACAGTGAAGTAGAGTGACATATTTCCAAACTAAGATACCGTACGTCTTAGAAGTGTTGCCATGCACCACCTGCTCTTGTCCTTAAGGTCACTCATTTGGGAGGTTCTACTGAGTGTGATGAATTGCTACAGTGCATTGTATAGATGGTACACATTGTGGCCAAGGGATGCTTGTGGTGGAGACTGAATATTCAGGGTGGTGGATTTTCTTTCCATTTTCTTAACTCAAGGTAATACAAATTCATCCTTGCATTTTAACCCCAAGTATGGTGAAGCAAAAACTGCGGATGCTGGAAATCTGAAATAACACTCAGTGTGTCAGACAGCATCAGTAGAGTGAAACACGGTCAACTTTCACAGTTGATGTTCTTTCATCGACATAGAGCCAATGGATCCTTCTTCAGTGATCTGATATGTTGGCTCTGTTCCATTCTCTCTTCACAAGTGCTGGCTTTTTCCATTTTTGCATATAATGAAGAATCTGTAATCAAGAACTCTGGTTATGAGCAATATTTTGAGATGATGACCCTGGTTTTAGACATCCCAACCGAGGGAAACACCATCCCTGCCTCTACCTATCCTGCCAAACTCTGTAAGAATGTTTTCTGTTTCAATGAGATCACCTCTTCTAAATTCTGGAGAATATTGGCCCAGTTCACTTATTTTCTCTTCATTGGACAAACTCCCAGAATAATCATTCTGGGGAATCTATGTTATACTCCCTCTATCACACTTATTTCTTAGATTGGGTGACCAGCCTTGTACACCATATTCCAGGTGTGATCGCAAAGCAGGTGACAAGGTGGTAGAGCAACTAATGCTGGAGCCTCACAGTTCCAGGTATCTGGGTTTAATCCTGACTTAAGGTGCAAGTTGTGTGGAGTTTGCAGGATCTCCTCTTCATAAAGTCATAGAGCACTACAGCACAGAAACAGGCCCTTTGGCCCATCTAGTCCATGCTGGCCTGGTTTTCTGCCTAGTCCCATCTACCTGCACCCGGACCATATCCCTCCATACCTCTCTCATCCATGTACCTATCCAAATTTCTTTTAGATGTTGCACTTGAACCCTCATCTACTACTTCCGCTGGCAGCTTGTTCGACACTCGCACCATCCTCAGAGTGAACTGGCTCTCCCTCAGATTCCCTTTAAATATTCCACCTTTCACCCTAAACCTATGACCTCTTGTTTTAGTCTCACCCAACCTAAGGGGAAAAAGCCTGCATGCATTCAGTCTATCTATACCCCTCATAATTTTGTATACTTCTATAAGATCTCCCCTCATTCTCCTGAGCTCCAGGGAATAAAGTCCTAACCTATTCAACCTTTCCCTGTACCTCAAGTCCCAGCAACATCTGTGTAAATTTTCTCTGCACTCTTTCGCATGGGTTTCTGCTGGGTGCTCCAGAGCCCTTCCGTATCCCAGGGATGTGTTGGTAAATTAGTTGGCTACTGTAACTTACCCCCTCGTGTTGGTAAAAATAGAGAGGAGGGGAATGGAACTAATGGAATTGCTCTGCTGGGAGCTGGCATGTACTGCTAGGCCGAAAGATCTCCTCTGTTGTAGTAGGTTAGTAAGCTCAGCACTTCTTAGTAGGTTAGTAATCTCAGCATTTCTGTATAATTCCAATAAGATATCTTTACTTGTGTGGTCAAATCCTCATGCAAAAAAAGGCCATTTATCTTTCTAATTGCTTGCTGCATCTGCACATTCATTTTCAATGATTCTTGTACAAGGACACCCAGGTCCCTCTGAACACTTACACCTTTCAGTCTCTTTCCATTTTTAAATAATACTCTTTTCTCTTGTTTCTACTGAAATGGATCATTTCAAATGTTTCCATAGTATATTCCATCTACCATGTCATTACCGTTTCAGTTAGCCTGTCTATATCCTCTTGAGGTCTTTCTGCATCCTCCTCACAACTCTCACTGCCACCCAGCTTTGTATCACCAGGAAACTGCTTGGTTACCTCATTCAAATTACTGATATAGATTATGAATCACTGGGCTCCCAGCACTGATCCCTACTGCAACCCTCTCGTCACAGCTTCCCAACCTGAAAATGACCCATTTCCTTCTACTCTTGTTTTCTGTTCATTAACCAATCTTTAGTCCTTGCTGATATATTTGTCCCAATGCTGTGTGTTCTAATTATGTTTGTTGACCTCTTGTGGCACCTCATCAAAGGTCTTCTTAAAGTCCAAATGCAGTGCATCCGCTGGTTTGCCCTAGTTACAGCCTCAAAAAAACTTCAAACAGCTTCGTCAAACATGATTTCTCTTTCATCAGTCACGGCTTAGTACAATCAAATTGCCAGTTATCACTTCTTTACTAATAGATACCACTGATGTCAGGCTAACAGGTTTATGATTCTCTGTTTTCTCCCTCACTGTTTAAGTACTGGGGTTATATTTGCTACTTTCCAGTCTGTGAAAAATATTCCAGAATCTGTGCAGTTTCGGAGGATGACAACCAATGTATCCACTATCTCTATGCCACCTCTTTCAAACCCTGGGATGCAGGACATCAGGTCCTGTGGATTTATCAGCTTTCAGTCCCATTTATATACCATCAGCTGGCTTTTTATTTCCCCTTTTTTCTAATTTTCTCTTACTCCATCTTTTTAAATGACCCTTTAAAGGTATATATTTGCCTTGGATTTCTTTTTCAATTGTCTGTTCTGTGAGAACTGTATGCTTTCTCTGGTTTAATCAAATCTTGCTGCATAGCTATTGAATTTAACTTGACTTCTTTTATCTGGTCATAATACATGCGATGTGTATCCTTTGCTACTTCAGTCTGAATACTTCTAATTGTTAGTCAATTTGCCAGATTTTCCTGCTATGCAAAATGAACAAGGTCCGTTTGAATCTCTTTATAATCTTTTTCCTTTCTAGAAAAGTACAGTTGGATATGACCTTCTTTTCCTCCTTCACTCTTAAAATAATATTAGTGTTTCTTCAAACGATCCTTAAAAATGTCTTTTTAGTCCTCTTCATCTCCCCGAATGACTGCTTCATTCCTTGTCAGAGAATCAAAGAAATGAAGACTTGCTCCTGAATGTGTTGGGAGACCCTCCCTAAATCTTACCATTATATTGTATTATTAATACACAGCTTTCAATATGTAAAACAAGCATTGCATTTATATAATGTATTTCACAAGCTTGGAATGCCCCAAAGTGCTTTACAGTCTCTCAAATAGTTTTGAAGTATAGTCACAGTTGTAAAGCAGGAAACAAAACAATCAATTTGCACACAAAGTCCCACAAATCGTACTGTGATAAGGACTAAATGACCTGTTTGTGATGTTGGGTGAGGCATACATATTGACCAAGATACTGGGCATAACTCACCTGCTCTTGTGAGTAGTGGCTGGAGATATTGCATATCACTTGAGGAATAGATGGGTGGGCCTCAGTTTAACTCCCCATTCAACTTGCAGCAACACAATGGCACTCCTTCAATACTTGGCAAGGGCATCTGCCGAGATATTTGTCCTCAAGTTTTCTGGAGAGGGAGTTGAATCCATAGTCTTGACAAAAATGTTATCAATAGTTAACATTTTCTCTATATCAGTGATATCCTCTCTGCCAATAATAACCTCTTGCTCTTTCTAATGTTATTTCAAAGGCATTATTTTTGAACCATTCATTTTTATTTAAATCCATAAGCTCCAGTTAATTCCATTACTCTTCTTTCTTCTCTATTCCCCTACATATCTTGCTCTGAATTAACATCACTGGTATGGAAAATATCAGGGAACAGAAGCAAGTGTATTTTAAAGTTTACACAAAAGGGTCATTACAGTGGACTATATTAATGCATAACATTTGAAAAGAAATAAGAAGGGAAGGATACAATGTGAGAGTAATGGATGGGGATTATTTATCAAGAGAAAGATCAGACTTAATGCATTTCCCTTGTTGGTTTCGTGTTCAATTATTTACATTATATAAATTTTGAATTGGTTTTCGTCTTCCAGTATTCCCAGGGTGGTGGTAAATGGAACAGCATGATGAAAGACTTGATGTTCTGGATAACAATTTATAAAGAATATTGTGCATAACTGTTCATCACTGACCATTTTTCTAAAGATTATGTCCTGGCATTTTGTAAATTTAAATCATGGAGTCATTGAGAGACACAGCGGGGAAACAGGCCCTTCGGCCCATTGAATTCATTGCATCTGTCAACCACTCATTTACATGAATCCGACATTAATCCCATTTTTTTGTTCTCCCACTGACTTGTAGAGAGAGGTTTAACAGGTTGGGACTTTTTTCATGGGAACATAGGAGAATGAGGGATGATCTTATAGAGGTGTAGAAAATCATGAGGGGCATGGATAGGGTGAATCCAGAGTCTTTATCCCAGGGTTGGGGAATCAAGAAATAGAGGGCATAGATTAAAGGAAAGGGGATAGATTTAATCGGAACATGAAGGGCAACTTTTTCATCCAGAGGGTGGTCAGTATATCAAACGAGCTGCCAGAGGAAGTGGTTGAGGCAGGTACAATAACAACGTTTAAAAGGTACTTGGACAGGTACATGGATAGGAAAGGTTTAGTTGGATATGAGCCAAGCATGGGAAAATGGGACTAGCTTACATGGGAAGCTTGGTCGGCATGGACCAGTTGGGCCGAAGGGCCTGTTTCCGTGCTGTATGACTCGATGATACATTCCAATCCCAGTGTATGGTTGAATGGCAGAATCCGAACTCCCTCCAGATTCTACCATTCGACCACACACTGGTGGCAATTTACAGTGGCCAGTTGACCTACTAACCTGCATGTCTTTGGGACATGGAAGGAAATCAGAGCACCAGGAGGAGAACGCGCATTCTCTGCACAGACAGTACCCGAGCTCAGGATTGAACTCGGGTCTCTGGCGCTGTGAGGCAGCAGGTCCACCAGCTGCATCACTGTGCCAACCCAAATAAACACTTCATAAAGAACATAAATCACTTAAATTTGTTTATTATTGTCACAGTGTATGGTACAGTGAAAAACTTGCATACCGTTCACACAGATCAATTCATTACAACAATGCATTGAGGTGGTGCAAGGGAAAACAATAACAGAATGCAGAATAAACTTACAGTTACTGAGATTGGTATTGGTTTATTATTGTCACTTGTACCGAGGTACAGTGAAAAACTTGTCTTGCATACCATTTGTACAGATCAATTCATTACATAGTGTATTGAGGTTGTACAAGGTAAAATACAGAATGCAGAATAAAGTGGAACAGTTACAGAGAAAGTGCAGTGCAGGTAGACAGTAAGGTGCAGGTCATAACGAGGTAGATTGTGAGGTCAAGAGTCCATCTTATCATACTAGGGAACTGTTCAATGGTTTTAGATAAGATATTTTTTATTAGTCACATGTATATTGAAACATACAGTGAAATACATCTTTTGTGTAGAGTGTTCTGGGGGCAACCCACAAGTGTTGCCATGCTTCTGGCGCCAATGTAGCATGCCCACAACTTCCTAACCCGTACATCTTTGGAATGTGGGAGGAAACCAGAGCACCCAGAGGAAACCCATGCAGACACGGGGAGAACGTACAAACTCCTTACAGCGGCCAGAATTGAACCCGGGTCACTGGCGCTGTAAAGTGTTACACTAACCGCTATGCTACCGTGCCTTATAACAGTGGCATGATACTACATGGTGTTAACTATGCTGCCCGACTTAGTTTTGTAGCCCATTATAGCATGTAAGCCCTGCAACAACTGATGGCTTGTCTAGGACTCTATTTTGAACTGGTATTGTCTCTTGGCATCTCTGATAGCTTTACGGAGGTCATATCTCGATTTCTTGTAAAGATCAGGGTCACCTGATTGGAATGCAGCAGTCTTTGACTTCAGTAAGGAGTGGATCTCCCGGTTCATCCATGGTTTCTGGTTTGAGGACCTCAACACACTTGCTGATAAAGTCTGTGATGGTGGTGACATACTCAAGAGTATGGCAGCTGAGTCTTTGAATGTGGACCGGTCCACTGACTCAAAGCAGTCGCGTAGAAGCTCATCTATTTCCTTAGACCAGCACTGTACGACTTTCTGTACTGGATCCTCCTGGTTCAGTTTCTGTTTGTATGCGGAGAGAAGGAGCACAGCCTGGTGGTCTGATTTACCAAAGTGAGAGCGAGGGGTGGCTCAGAAGGCACCTTTGATGGTTGTATAGCAATGGTCAAGGGTGTTAGGGCCCCTAGTGGGACAGGAGACGTGCTGGTAGTACTTTGGTAACACACTCTTGAGGTTGGCCTGGTTGAAGTCACCTGCAATAATGAAGAGGGCTTCAGGGTATCCTGTTAAAAGGCTGTTGACCACAGAGTATAGTTCATTGAGTGCAGGCTTCATATCCATCTGGGGTGGGACGTAGACTGCCATCAGGATAGCTGAAGTAAACTCCCGTGGCAGGTAGTATGGTCGACACTTCACTGCAGGTAGACAATAAGGTGCAAGGCCATAACGAGGTAGATTGTCTGGTCAAGAGTCCATCCTATTGTACTAGGGAACCATTCAATAGTCTTATAACAGTGGGATAGAAGCTGTCTTTGAGCCTGGTGGTACAGTACATGCTTTCAGGCTTTTGTATCTTCTGCCCAATGGGAGGGGGGAGAAGGGAGAATGTCTGGGGTGGTGGGGTCTTTGATAATGCTGGCTGCTTTACCGAGGCAGCGAGAAGTATAGATGGAGTCCATGGAGGGGAGACTGGTTTCTGTGATGTGCTGAGCTGTGTCCACAACTCTCTGCAGTTTCTTGCAGTCAATAAGAGTGGCTCAAGATATCTTATTTTGAGACACCAACATTGTCTAGTTGAAGAGTTCCTCAGACAAAATGAAACTAACTTCTCAACTGACCTTGTCAAACAGGTGCATTTCTTGACATCAGGACAGGAAGAAGGATTTCTCTTGGTTAATTGCCAATTAAAGTTGTGTTCCCAAGATTTGTAAAGCTGAATAAAGTTTGGCTCCTAATTACTTTGCAAATCGTGTTGTCAGTTGGAAGTGAGCTACAGCTGGGCATATTAAGAATTTTTCCACCATACGTCAGATCAGCTGGGGGGAGGGGAAGCAAGAAGTTAATCCCTATTTTCAAACTGGCTCTCAAATGTTGCCCTGTTAGTCAGCAGGGAAGAGTCTTTCAATCACTTGTTACAAGACATTAATGAAAGTGGAGATAGTAAGTAGTTCGTAGTAACAGTACTATTAAACCTATGCACTCCCCCTCTGAGTTTTGTGGTTGTGACCATGCAGTTATCCTGTAGCATGCAAATGTTAAGATGATAACAATAGTAATGAGGCCCGCATTTCTGTCATGGTTGCTAATTGTACCTAATGGTCCAACTGAAAAGTGCAGAGACAAAGTGGAGTGGCTTGCAGCCAGCAGGGTTGGTGGGAAATTTAGTCTGTGCACTGAGCTGTCTGTCTCACCCAATATTAGGCTATTGTTTTTTTTCTTGATGAGAACTCTTCTCTATTGCCATGGTGACTTGAACTTTGGACAAACAGTAAATGCAAGTGGTTGGTATAGCCTCTGTAGCAATGTCTAATTGGTGGTGGGCAGGAAAGATGCTGGTTTCTGTCTTCAAAGAAGGCAATGAAGTATAATTGAGTGAGAGCTTGCAAAAAATCCTTGTTTAATCATAGGCTTGGTGTCTTTAGATTGTTGAGGTTACAGACTGGGAGCACAATTCCAGCCTTTTACAGAAATAGAAATGTGATAGTTATGTGTTATGTAACAAAGAAAATGCAACGATCTATCAGATTGTAAAGAAATATTGAACCAGCTAAAACCAAAGTGTATGACTGAGTGCAAAGAGAGTACTAATCCATGCTTTCAACAGTGAGAATGTGCACTTTTTATGTCTTGAACAATATATATTGAGTGAGGAACAAACCTCTGTTTCTCAAAGAACACCTCAATGATGTTGCATTTTAAAGAGCACCAAGTCTTTATGTGGTTAGTGAATAATATCCTTGTGACTGCAGGCAATGTGGGAGTTGGAAGAAGTTTTGCCCTCTTTATTTGGGATTATGCTTTGTTCGTGGCTTATGACCATTATTCTTTCTGGAAACATCCTCAGCATTAACTGAGCAGAAGGTTTTGTTTTAACTCAGTAACAAGCCCTTTTTACTGGTGCTACTAAAGCTACACTAATTGTATGTGCTGTTACCAGTCTGTATGAACACAATTTTTCTATGTGAATAGTGAGCGTTCCAAATGTGGAAAACTAATTGGGCTTTTAGCAATGTGAGTTGACAGCACATTGATTCTACTTCATTCACAGTATCAGTGTGCATGTTAAAATGTCACAGAGTCATATAGCCCAGAGCCAGGCCCTTCAGTCTACCATTTCTATGCCAACCATCAAGTACTTATCTATACCAATCCCATTTACCAGTACTTGTTCCATAGCCTACTATGCTGCTGATCTTGTACATCAGCTGGCGAGGGTATTTGCAGACATTTTAAACCTCACCTTACTTCAATCTGAGGTTCCCACCTGCTTTAAGAAGACCACTATCATCCCAGTACCAAAAGATAATAAGGTAACATGCCTTAATGACTACCACCCAGTAGCTCTGACATCCACCATCGTGAAGTGCTTCGAGAGGCTGGTCACGGCATGCATCAACTCTGGTCTCGCAGGCAAGCTCGACCCACTGCAATTCGCTCACCGCTGAAACAAGTCGCCTTCTCCCTGGCCCTACGTTCATCTCTGGAGCATCTGATAATAAAGACATCTATGTCAGACCACTATTTATTGACTACAGCTCTGCCTTCAATACCATCATTGCAAGCAAACTCATCACCAAACTCCAGGACCTGGGACACAACACTTACCTTTGCAACTGGATCCTTGACTTCCTGACCAACAGACCACAATCAATAAGGATAGACAGCAACACCTCCACCATGATTATCCTCAATACTGGTGCCCCACTCTACTCCCTATATACTCATGACTGCGTGGCCAGATTCTGCTCTAACTTCATTTACAAGTTTGTAGATGATACCACCGTAGTGGGCCGAATCTCAAATAACAATGAGTTAAATTATGGGAAGGAGATAGAGAGCCTAATGACATGGTATCATGACAATAACCTGTGTGGGCAGGCACGGTAGTGTAGCGGTTAGCGTAACACTATTACAGCATCAGGGACTCGGGTTCAATTCCAGCCGCTGTCTGTAAGGAGTTTGTACGTTCTCCCCGCGTCTGCGTGAGTTTCCTCTGGTTGCTCCAGTTTCCTCCCACATTCCAAAGACGTACGGGTTAGGAAGTTGTGGGCATGCCATGTTGTGCCGGATGCGTGGCGACACTTGCGGGCTGCCCCCAGAACGCTCGACGCAAAAGATGCATTTCACTGTGTGTTTTGATGTACATGTGACTAATAAAGAAATCTCTTATCTCTCTTAGCAACTGTCAGTCTGTGAGTACTGTCAGCAAAACAAAAGATCTGGTCATTGACTACAGGAAGTGGTGCAGTGCACATGCTCCTGTTTACATCAATGAGAGCTTCAACTTCCTAGGAATAAACATCACCAATAGCCTGTCCTGGTCCAACTGCGTAGACACCACGGCCAAGAAAGGAAACCAGTGCCTCTACTTCCTCAGAAAGCTAAAGAAATTTGGCATGTCCCCTTTGACCCTCACTAATTTTTATAGACGCACATTGAAAGCATCCTTTCCGGATGCATTACAGCTTGGTATGGCAACTGCTTTGCCCAACACCGCAAGAAACTCCAGAGAGTTGTGGACACGGCTCAGCACATCACGAAGACTAGCCTCCCATCCATAGACTCCATCTATACTTCTTGCTGCCTCAGAAAAGCAGCCAATATAACTAAACACCCCCCCCTCCACCCCAAACATTCTCTCTTCTCCCCTCTCCCATTGGGCAGGAGATATAAAAGCCTGAAAGCACATACCACCAGGCTCAAGGACAGCTTCTGTCCTACCATTATAAGGCTATTAAATGGACTTCTTGTTATGATAAGATGGACTCTTGACCTCACAATCTACATAGTTATGGCCTTGTACCTTATTGTCTGCCTTCTCTGGAACTGTAAAACTGCATTCTGTTATTGTTTTCCCTTGTACTACGTCAATGCACTGATGTGATGAAATGATCTGTATGCATGGCATGCAAAACAAAGTTTTTCACTGTACCGCTGTACATATGACAATAATAAACCAATTTATTATGCCCTGGCAATTCGTGCTCATACAGATAAATGCTGTGAGAGTCTCTGCTTCCACCAGCTTCTCAGGAAGTGCCTTCCAGATTGTAACCACCATCTGGATGAAAAAAAAATCTTCCTCAAATTCTCTCTAAACTTTTATTCCTCACTGTAAGCCTGTGCCTTCTTGTCTTAAACACCCCTGCCAAGGGGAAAAGTTTCTTAGAGTCTATCCTGTCTATGCCGCTCATGATTTTGCAAACCTCTATCAGGTCCCCCCTCAACTACCTCTGCTTTAAGAAAAACAAACCCAGCCTATCCAGTCTGAAATATTCCATGCCAGGCAAATCTTGGTGAATCTCTTCTGCACCTTCTCCAGTGTAATAGTGTGGGGACCAGAACTGCACCCAATATTCCAGCTGTGGGCTATAAAGCTGTACCAAGACCTGCCTGCACTTATATTCAATGCTGTAGCAAATAAAGGCAAGTATCCCATGTCTCTTCACATCCCATTTACCTTTGCTTCAACCTTCAGTGATCTTTGGACTTGTGAACCAAAGTCTCTTTCCTCAATACTCTCTAAGGCCCTGCCATTTACAGTATAGGTCCTACCCTTGTTATACTCCCTCAAAAAAAATTACCTCATACTTATCAGGATTAAATTCCATCTGCCATTGCTCTGCCCAATTTACCAGCTGATCAGTATCATTCTGTAGCCTAAGACTGCCCTCCAACGACACCACTAATTTTTGTGTCATCTGCAAACTTACTAATCATATCTTCCCACATTTGCATCTAAATGATTAATGTTAAGGGGATGTGAGCAAGTTGATTAATTGGTAACAACATGGCAGCTGGAGTACAAAGTAGAAAAATGTGAGGGAAACTACTTTGGACGAAAAAAAATTAGAAACGCTGAGTTTTTGATTTAAAAAGGTGAGAGATTAGAAGGTGTTGATATTCAAATGGACCCGGAGGTCTTGTACACAAGTCACTGAAAGGTAACGTGCAGGTGCACAGGCAATTACAAAGGCAAAAGGCGTGTTGGCCTTTATTGATAGAGTGAAGGTGTCTTACTGGAATTATAGAGGACCCTGGTGAGATTGCACCTGGCGTATTGTGTGTATTTTTGGTTTAAGAAAAGGATATACTTGCTGACTTGCAGCAAAGATTCAGTAGCTTATTCATGGGAAGGATGGTCTATAACATGAGAGAGTTTAAATCACAGAACAATACAGTACAGCACAGGAACAGGCCCTTCAGCCCATGATATCTGTGCCAACTATGATGCCATTTTAAACTGCACATCTGGCTGTACGTAGTCTATATCCCTGACAGTTCATGTATCTATCCAAATGCCTCTTAAATGATGCTACCGTATCTGCTTCCACTGGTTCCCTTCCCAGGTACCCAGCACTCTCTACATTAAAAAAAACTTGCCATGTAAATCTCACTCCTCTCATCTTAAAGCTGTGCCAACTAGCATTTGATATTTCCATCTTGTGGAAAAAGACTCTGATTATCTACCCCATTTATGCTTCTCATAATTTTATATTCTTGTATCAGATCGCCCCTCAGCCTCTGAAACTTCAATTTTGCCCAACCTCTCCTTGTAGCTAATGCTCTCTAATCCAGGCAACATCCTGGTGAATCTCTTCTGCACCCTCTCCAAAGACTCTCATCCTTCCTGTTTGAGTAGGCTAGGCCTATGTTCTTTAGAGCTTAGAACAATAAGAGATGACCTCTCTGAAACATACAAAATTCTTAGAGGGCTTGATAGCATTGATGAAGGGAGGATGTTTCCTGTGGTTCGGAAGTCTAGAATGAAGGGGTCACAGTTTCAAAATAAGAGCAGACATTCAGGACTGAAAAGAGGAGAAAATTCTTCAATCTGGGTATTTTCAGAAGGCCTTTGACAAGGTGCCACACACAAGACTGCCCATGGTGCTAGAGGCAAGGTACTAGCATGGATAAAAGATTGGTTAACTGGCAGAGTGAGAGTGGAGATAAAGGGGTCCTTTTCAAGATGGCTGCTAGTGACTAGTGGAGTACCACAGGGGTCAGTGTTGGGACTGTCACTTTTCACTTTATGCATTAATGATCTGGATGAAGGAACTGATGGCATTGCGGCCAAGTTTGCAGACGATACCAAGATAGGTGGAGGGACAGGTAGTGTCACGGAGGCAGGGAGTCTGCAGAAGCACATGGGCAGTTTGGGAGAGTGGGCAAAGAAATGGCAGATGGAATACATCACAGGGAAGTGTGGGGTTATGCACTTTGGAAAGAAGTATAAAGGTATAGATTATTTTCTAAATGGGGAGAATTTAGAAATCAGAGGTGTATAGGGACTTGGAAGTCCTAATTCAGGATTCCCTTAAGGTTAACTTACAGGGTGAGTCAGTAGTAAAGAAGGCAAATGCATTGTTAACATTCATTTTGAGAGGATGAGAACATAAAAGCAAGGACGTACTGCTGAGGCTTTATAAGGCATTGTTCAGACCGCAACTGGAATATTGTGAGATATTTTGGGCCTCGTATCTAAGGAAAGATATCCTGGCCCTGGAGAGGGTCCAGAGGAACTTCACAAGAATGATCCCAGGAATGAAAATAAGAAGCATTTGATGTCTCTGGGCCTGTACTCGCTGGAGTTCAGAAGGATCTCATTGAAACCTACCAGATACTGAAAGGCCTGGATTGAGTGCACGTGGAGAGGATGTTTCCATTAGTAGGAGAATCTAGGATCTGAGGGCACAGCCTCAGAGTAAAGGGACATCCCTTTAAAACTGAGATGAGGAAGAATTTCTTCAGCCAGAGAGTGATGAATTTGTGGAATTTGTTGCCACAGAGGGCTGTGGAGGCCGTTATTGGTTGTATTTAAGGCAGATATTGATAGTTTCTTGATTGATCAGGGTTGAAAAAAAATCAGCCATGATTGAATGGTGGGGGAGACTCAATGGGCTGAACGGCCAAATTCTCCTCCTATCTCTTTTGGTCTTATGGCAGATCTTTGGAATTCTTGATCCCAGAGGACTGTGCAGGCTCAGTTACTGATTAAGCATCCAAAAAGGAGAGTGAAAGACTTGCGGATATTTAGGGAAAATGGAGATTGATGTAGAAGAACAACTACTGAACAGCCAAGCAAGCTCATGGTGTTGATTGGCCTACTTCTGCTCCTCATTCTTATGTTCTTATCGGTAGCACGATGCTATTACAGCGCCAGCGATTGGGGTTCGATTCCCGTCGCTGTCTGTAAGGAGTTTGTACGTTCTCCTGTGTCTGCGTGGGTTTCCTCCGGGTGCTCCGGTTTCCTCCCACATTACAAAGATGTACGGGTAGGTTAATTTGGGTTTAAAATGGGCGGCACAGACTCGTTGGACCAGAAGGGCCCGTTACCACGCTGTAAATAAAATTTTAAAAAAAGTTCCATGACGTAGGTAAGAAGAAATTGGATCAGTAGGTGTGCTTAGGAGCTCAAGGAGAAGGAAGAAATAAAAGCTGTGCATGATTGTGATCTATGTGGTTGAAGGCTGTAGGTAGAAGATTTCCAGAGCAGACGTCAGTGACTGGGAAACAATGGTGCAACATTTGTTGGGGGTATGAGGTGGTGTCAGAGGATTGGCATTCATTGTCTGCAAAGTAATTGTCAGTTCACCAAATAACAGTAGCACTGCCATTATCATCAGGTTAATGACAATGACGGAACTGGTTATTAGTGAACAGACTGCTGCAAGCTCAGAGGGTGATATATTCAAATGAGTGAAAAGAAAAATTGTGATGGCCAATGTCACACCAACAGTTTGTGAAGTAGAGAGGCTGAGGGATGGGTCCAAGTGAATTTGGGAATTCTGAAGATGAGGAACCGTCAGTGTAAAGACTTCCAGCCAAAGATGTGGCCACAGAAAGTAGTGGAAGGAGAATTAAAGATCATGCCAGATTTGAATATATTGAGGTGAGAATGTAAATGAAGTTCCGGTCTCAACTGAGCATCCAACGTGGTAGTGGGAAGGAGAGTGGAGGCTGGGAGGGAAGCTCAAAGGGAATAGTGATTACATGGCCTGAGGGAGACTGGGAGGATGGATGAGGTCTGAGGAAATTAATGGGGCAGAAAGAGCAAGAGGAATATTTGTATTCAAGGGCTGCTGAAGCTTTTGATTCCTGACAACTGGAAGGTAGAAAGAAATCTTCTGTTAAAAGCCAGATGAGGGGAAGAATGAAATGGAATTGCAAATAGCCTCGAGATATTGAGATTCAGTGCTGCTGAGGAGAAATATTGAGTGTCCTTGTGCCCATAGATCTCAGAAAATGCTGAGATAAGTGATTTGAGGAGCACTGAATATCTTGGAAATATCAGTCATCATGTGTAGATCCCAAAACTGAAAAATTAAATTTCAGTTGGAATCTGTGGGATGTCCAAGCCAGAGAATGATTGTCACAAATCAATTCCTAGATTTTTGTGTTTAGAAAATAGGATAAAATCTGAATTCCTTCTGAGTATAATTGCATGCCCCTTCTCCTCCACCCCTGCTTCTCACCCTCACTACACCGTTGGAATGCCTCAGTGATTTTAGGCAAAAAAAATGAGATCTGGAGACAATGCATGTTCATCATTGGACATTACTATTCATTGGAAAGGAAACCTTTTTTGCAAGGGGATACAGATCTTCTTTATGGAGACCCAAGAGAGATTGCAGATGCTGGAAATCTGGGGCAACACACACAGAATGCTGGGGGAGCTCAGCAGGTCAGGCAGCATCTATGGAGGGAAATGAACAGTTGACATTCCAAGCCAAGACCCTTCATCAGGACTGGAAAGAAAGAGGGCAGAAACTAGAATAAAGAGGTGGGGGTGTGGGAGGAGCCACTTTCTTTTACCTTAAATAATGCTATGGAATCTTTCAATTCACCCGGGAGAGCAAATGAAGCCTCATAGATTCGTACAACACAAAAACAGGCCTTTTTTTTGGCCCACCATGTTAATACCAACTATTTTATCCATTTACTCTAATCGCATTTGCCTTCATGAGGATTGCATCCTTCTATGCCTTACTTATTTAAGCATCTGTCTAAATGCCTCTTAAACGTAGTAATTGTTTCTGGCTTCACCACCTCCTCTGGGAGCACGTTTCAGGTATCAAGCCTCTGCTTAAAAAAAGAACTTAGATCCTCTTTAAAACCTCTTCCTTTCACCTTTTTAAAAAATTTTTAAAAAAATTTTATTTACAGCGTGGTAACAGGCCCTTCCGGCTCATGAGTCCGCACCGCCCATTTTAAACCCATATTAACCTACCCGTACGTCTTTAGAATGTGGGAGGAAACCGGAGCACCCGGAGAAAACCCACGCAGACACGGGAGAACGCGCAAACTCCTTACAGACAGCGACGGGAATTGAACCCCGGTCGCTGGCGCTGTAATAGCGTCGTGCTAACCGCTAAGCTACTGTGCCGCCTTAAAACAATGCCCTCTTGTTTTTGATATGTTTACCATGGTAAAACTATTTTGACTATCTACCCTATCTACATGTCTCATAATCTTATATACCTTTAACAGATCACCTCTCAGCTTTCTTTGCTCCAGGGTAAACAAGCCCAGCCTATCCAATCTTTCCCCATAACTAAAGTCCTCCAATCCAGGCAACATCCTGGTGAATCTCTTCTGCACTCTAATGCAACGTAATTGTAACGTAAAGTCCCAACTCTTATATTTTATGCCCTGACCTTTGAAGGCAAGCATGCCATCTGCCTTCTTTACCACCCTAGACCATACGACATAGGAGCAGAATTAGGCGATTTGGCCCTTCAAGTCTGCTCCGCCATTCAGTCATGGCTGATTTATTTTTCCCTCTCAACCCCATTCTCCTGCCTTCTCCCCATAATCTTTGATGCTCTTACTAATCAAGAACCTATCAACCTCCCCATCGAACTGTGTTGCCACTTTCAGGGAGCTATGAACTTAAGCCCCTGGGTCTCTCTGTTCATCAACATTCCCTAATACCCTACCATTTACTGTATATTTCTTACCCCTATTTGATTTCCCAAAAGGCATCACCTTACACTTATCAGGATTAAGTTCCACCTGCCAATGCTCTGCCCAACTTTCCATCTGTAGCCTTAGACAACCTTCCTTGCTATCCACACCAATGCCAATTTTCATGTCATCCTCAAACTTACTAATCATACCTCCTACATTCACATCCAAGTCACAAACAGCAATTATCCCAGCACCGATTCCTGTGGAACACCACCAGTCACAGACTTCCAATCAGAAAAACATGCTTCCACTGCTACTCTCTGCCTCCTATCACCAAGCCAGCTCTGGATCCAATTAGCCAGCTTGCCAGGGATCCCATGTGCCTTAACCTTCTGGACCAGCCTACCATGTGAGACCTCATCAAATGCCTTACTAAAGTCCATACAGACAGCACCTACCACCCTGCCTTCATCAATTTCATTTGGTACCTCCTCAAAAACCTCAATCAAATTAGTGAGGATTTCCCCTGCCACGCTGACTATCCCTGATCAGTCCTTGCCTTACCAATGTACATAAATACTGTCTCTTAGAACTTTCTCCAATAGTGTCCCTACAACTGATAAGATAAGATAGATATCAGGCTCACTGGCCTGCCATTACGTGGTTTATCCTTGCTGCCCATCATAAATAAAGGAACAACATTAGCTATCTTTCAGTTTTCTGGTACCTCACCTCTGGCTAACAAAGATGCAAAAATCTCAGTTAGGGTCCCAGCATTCTCCTCCCTTGTTTCCCATAGTATTCTGAGATAGCTCTCATTCAGCCCTGGGGATTTATCCACCCTTATCATTCCAAGCCATCCAACACCTTTATTTTCTTAATACTAACATGCTCCAGACTACCAACTCTCCCTGAACACACTATCCTCCACATGTTCTTGGTAAAAACAGATGAGTGGTGTTCATTTAGTACTTTGCACATATCTCCTGGCTCCACACATAACCCTTATGGTCCCTAAGAGGACTCATTCTTTCCCTAGCTACAGTCTTGCTCCCAACGTACTTATAGAGTGACTTGGGATTCTCCTTAATCTTACCTGCAAAGGATATTTCATGGCCTCTTTTTGTCTTCCTAATTTCTTTCTTAAGTACTCTCCTACACCTCTATATTGAGTTTCACCTTGCAGAGTCAGGAGTTGGAGCGAGATTTGGAGCAGGAGCTTTGGAAAGAGGTGAGTCTCTGTGCCTGAACTTGTGAGTTTCGCCTTGCAGAGTCGGGAATTGGAGCAAGATTTGGAGCGGGAGCTTTGAAAAGAGGTGAGTCTCTGTGCCTGAGCTTGTGAGTTTCACCTTGCAGAGTCTAAACAAGGCACATTTGCAAATTGTTACCTGCTGATTGGCTTATTAACAGCAGCAAATAAAGGTAAGGCAGTTATAAGCGGAGCGGATATTGTGTGAGCGGCCAGTGTTAGAGTAGGGAGCTGAGGCTTTGGTTCAAGAGGCTTCGGTGAGAAGAGACAAAGGTAAGTCTCTGGTTAGTTCCTTTCTTTCTTTGATTTGATGTTCCCTTTAGTGCCAGGCCAGAGTAGTGAGAATGGCTCCAGGGTCAGTGGTGTGTTCAGCTTGTGAGGTGTGGGAGTTCTGGGAGACATCCAGTCTCCCTGATAACTACATCTGCACGAGGTGCATCCAGCTGCAGCTCCTTACATACCGTGTTAGGGAACTGGAGCTGCAGCTGGATGACCTTTGGCTCCTACGGGAGAACGAGGAGTTCACAGATAAGAGCTACAGGGAGGCAGTCACTCCAAAGCTGCAGGAGGCAGGTAGCTGGGCGACTGTCAAGAGAAGGACTGTGAATAGGCAGGTAGTGCAGAGTACCCTGTAGCCGTTCCCCTGAATAACAGGTATACCGCTTTGGATACTGTTGGGGGTTGGGGGGGGGACCTACCAGGGGAAAGCTGCAGTGACCAGGTCTCTGGCACTGAGCCAGGTCGTGTGGTGCAGAAGGGAAGGGGGGAGAAGAGGAGGGTGGTAGTGATAGGGGATTCCATAGTAAGGGGGGGCAGACAGGAGATTCTGTGAACGTGAAAGAGACTCCCGGATGGTATGCTGCCTCCCCGGTGCCAGGGTCAGGGATGTCTCTGATCAGGTCCACAGCATTCTGAAGGGGGAGGGTGAATAGCCAAAGGTTGTGGTACATATTGGTACCAATGACATGGGTAGGAAAAGAGATGAGATCCTGAAGAGGGAATATAGGGAGTTACGTAGGAAGCTGAAAAGCAGGACCTCGACGGTAGTAATCTCTGGATTGCTGCCTCTGCCACGTGCCAGTGAGGGTAAGAATAGAATGATTTGGCAGATGAATGCATGGCTGAGAAACTGGTGCAGGGGGCAGGGTTTCAGATTTGTTGATCATTAGGATCTCTTCTGGGGAAGGTACGACCTGTACAAAAGGGATGGATTACACCGGAATTGGAGGGGGACCAATATTCTTGAGGGCAGGTTTGCTAGAACTGTTGGGGAGGGTTTAAACTAGTTTGTCAGGGGTATGGGAACCAGAGTGATAGGTCAGAGGTTGGTTCATTTAATGTACAAGTAGATACAGAGTGTAGGAAGACTGTGAGGAAAGATAGGTAGTTGAAAGGGCAAAATTGCAGTCAGTTGGATGGGCTAAGGTGTGTCTACTTTAATGTGAGAAGTATCAGGAACAAGGCTGATGAACTTAGAGCGTGGGTAAGTATGTGGAACTATGACGTGGTGGCCATTACGTTGCAAGGGTAGGAATGGCTGCTGGATATTCCGGGGTTTAGATGTTTCAAAGGGGACAGGGATGGAGGTAAAAGAGGTGGGGCAGTGGCTTTGCTGATCAGGGACAGTGTCACAGCTGCAGAAAGGGAGGATGTCCTGGAGGAATCATCCACTGAGTCAGTGTGGATGGAAGTCAGAAACAGGACGGGAGCGATCACTCTATTGGGAGTATTCTATAGACCTCCCCAATAGCAGCAGAGACGCTGAGGAGCAGATCGGGAGGCAGATTTTGGAGAGGTGCAAAAATAACAGGGTCGTTGTCATGGTTGATTTCAACTTCCCTAATTTTGATTGGCACCTCCTTAGCGTAAAGGGGATAGATGGGACAGAATTTGTTAGGTGTGTTCTGGAAGGATTCCTGACACAGTATGTGGACAGGCTGACTAGAGGAGAGACTGTACTGGACCTGGTATTAGGCAATGAGCCTTATCAGGATTCAGATCTCTTGGTGGGAGAGCATTTTGGAGATAGTGACCATTTGGGAAGTGCAGAGTAGAAATGTGGAGGTTGTTAAAGGAATACTTGCATGAGGTTCTGGATAGGTTTGTCCCATTGGGCAGGGTAAGGATGGTAGAGTGAAGGAACCGTGGTTGACAAGAGATGTAGAATACCTTGTCAAGAGGAAGAAAAGCTTACCTGAGGTTTAGAAAGCATGGATCAGACAGTCCTCTGGAGAGTTACAAGGTAGCCAGGAGGGAGCTTAAAAATGGACTTAGGAGAGCTAGAAGGGGGCATGAGAAGTCCTTGGCGAGTAGGATCAAGGAAAACCCCAAGGCGTTCTACACGTATGTGAAGAATAGGAGGATGACTAGAGTGAGGGTAGGACCGATCAGGGATAAAAGAGGAAACATGTGCCTGGAGTTGGAAGAAGTGGGGGGGGGTCCTTAATGAATACACTTCTTCAGTACTCACCAGAGAGAGAGAGACCTTGACGTTAGTTAGGATGGCGTACAATGGGCTGATATGCTCGGGAATGTTGACATGAGGAAAGAGGATGTGCTGGAACTTTTGAAAAACATTAGGATAAGTCACCGGGGCCAGATGGGATATATCCAAGGTTTTTATGGGAAGCGAGGGAAGAGATTGCTGCGCCTTTAGCGATGATCTTTGCATCCTCACTGGCCACAGGAGTAGTGCCAAATGATTGGAGGGTGGCAAATGTTGTTCCTTTGTTTAAGCAAGGAAGTAGGGATAACCCTGGGAATTACAGACCTGTGAGTCTTACGTCAGTGGTGGGCAAATTACTGGAGAAGATTTTTAGAGGCAGGATTTATGGGCATTTGGAAAAGCATAGGCTGATTAGGGACAGTCAGCATGGCTTTGTGAGGGGCAGATCATGCCTCACGAGCCTGATTGAATTCTTTGAGGATGTGAAAAAGCACATTGATGAATGTAGAGCAGTAGATGAGGTGTACGTGCATTTTAGTAAGGCGTTTGCTATGGTTCCTCATGGAAGGCTTATTCAGAAAGTCAGGAGGCATGGGATCCAGGGAAACTTGGCTGTGTGGATTCAGAATTGGCTCGCCCATAGAAGACAGAGGGTGGTGGTAGATGGAGCGTATTCTGCCTGGAGGTCGATGACCAGTGGTGTTCCGCAGGGATCTGTTCTGGGACCCCTGCTCTTTGTAATTTTTATAAATGACTTGGATGAGGATGTGGAAGGGTGGTTAGTAAGTCTGTTGACGATACAAAGGTTTGGTGTAGTGGATAGTGTAGAAGGTTGCTGTAGATTACAACAGGATATTGATAGAATGCAGACCTGGGCTGAGAAGTAGCAGATGGAGTTCAACCCAGATAAAAGTGTGAAGTGATACACTTTGGGAGATTGAATTTGAAGGCAGAATACAAGGTTAATGGCAGGATTCTTATCAGTGTAGAGGAACAGAGGGATCTTGGGGTCCACATCCATAGATCCCTCAAGGTTGCTGCGCAGGTCGATAGGGTTGTTAAGAAGGCGTATGGAGTGTTGGCCTTCATGAGTCGGGGTATTGAGTTCAAGAGCTGCGAGGTGATATTGCAGCTCTGTAGAACTCTAGTTAGACCATACTTGGAGTATTGTGTTCAGTTCTGGTCGCCTCATTATAGGAAGGATATGGAAGCTTTAGAGAGGGTGCAGAGGAGATTTACCAGAATGTTGCCCGGCTTGGAGAACTTGTCTTATGACGATAGGTTGAGCGAGCTAGGGCTTTTCTCTTTGGAGAGAAGGAGGATGAGAGGTGACTTGATAGAGGTGTACAAGATGATGAGACATAGATCAAGTGGACAGTCAGAGACTTTTTCCCAGGGTGACAATGTCTAACACGAGGGGACATAATTTTAAGGTGAATGGAGGAAGGTATAAGTGGGATGTAAGGGGTAAGTTTTTTTACACAGTGGGTGTTGGGTGCGTGGAATGCATTGCTGGCAGAGGTTGTGTGGCAGATACATTAGGGACATTTAAGAAACTCTTCGACAGCCACATGAATGATAGAGAAATGGGGGGCTATGTGGGAGGGAAGGGTTAGATAGATCTTAGAGCAGGATAAAATGTCAGCACAACATTGTAGGCTGAAGGGCCTGTACTGTGTTGTAATATTCTATGTTCATCAAGGGACTTGTTTGATTGTAGTTGCCTTCCTTTGATTGTAGTTGCCTTCCTTTTTCCCCTAATCAGACCTCAATAACCTTTGTCATCCTAGGATCCCTAATCTTGTGTGGGCATGCTATGTTGGCGCTGGAAGCGTGGCGACACTTGCGGGCTGCCCCCAGAACACTACGCAAAAGATGTATTTCACTGTGTGTTTTGATGTACATGTGACAAATAAAAATATCTTATGTTATCTTATCTTTACCTTTCACCCTTAATGGAACATGCTGGCCCTGAACTCTTGCTTACTCTCTTTAAAATAAAACTCTCACTTGTCAAAAATTTTTCTAACCAGAAAGCGTCTGCTCCCAATCTACTTTATGCAGGTTCTCTCTTGTACTATCGAAATTAGCCTTACCCCCATCTAGGACCTTAACTTGAGGACCAGTGTTATCCCTTTCCATCACCTCTCAGTTTAATGCCTCATCTGGGTGTCAACAATTCTGAAACTGCAACACTCCCACTGCACTGAAGTGTCAGCCTAGATTGGATGCAAGGTCTGAGGACTAAATGGAAAAACATTCAAAATTATATTCAAAGTGACCTAAAAAAGCCACACCACCACTGGTTGAAGGAGCATAACAGCTTTTAATACAAATCTCAAAATAATTAAGTTCTTGTATGCCTTATCCGTGGCAAACATTTCATAAATAGTTTATTTTCTGTGTGGTATGAAATAAAGAAGAAAGCAGAGAGCCACACATTTTGACAGCCTGATTTTATGCAACTAATGGAATCAGGAGAGATGCTATGGTCAATTCTGAGTCCTTTAGTAGACCATCAGCCTGCATTTTTAAATGTTCTCTAATGGCTCTCAGAAATAAATTTCTGCCCTGCAAACTCAACTGGATGACAGGCCGTTATGAAGTGGCAGGGTTAATGGTGGTTTAAGTGCATTGGTCGCATGTGATTAAATGGTTAGGACTTTACAAAGTCCTCCAGCAGAAGGAGGAGGTATTAAGACAAGGATATTAATGTGCTATTGATTTAGTACACTGTCTTCTTACTTCAGGATCTTTGTTTGCATTTACCAAATATTAAGGGAAAAATAAAAAAAATTCTGCTGACATTAAGGATATGTGTAAAAGGAATTTGTGTAGGCTCAACTGAGAAAATGCATCTCAGTGCAAAATGCTAACCTTATTTAGAGACACAACGGAAATGCCAACTATTAGATGTTATATTAGTGGGTCTTTGTCATCTGTCTCATAAGTAAATGTCAGCCCTCTTATTCTTTGGGAATGACTTGGTAATCTCCCAAGTCAAAAGAAAAGAAAGACATATCCATTAATTATTTTAATTACTGAAATTATTTTCAACTTTCATTAGAATCAAACGTAAAATCATGGTAACATTCTTGCCACACAAGATATCTTTATTAGTCACATGTACATCGAAACACACAGTGAAATGCATCTTTTGAGTAGAGTGTTCTGGGGGCAGCCCGCATGCGTCACCACGCTTCCAGCGCCAACATAGCATGCCCACAACTTCCTAACCCGTACGTCTTTGGAATGTGGGAGGAAACCGGAGTACCCAAAGGAAACCCATGCAGACATGGGGAGAACTCCTTAGAGACAGTGGTCGGAATTGAACCTGGGTTGCTGGCGCTGTAATAGTGTTAAGCTAACTGCTACACTACCATCCCTGAAAGAAAGATGTGAGTTTGAGTCTCATGCTAGAGACGAGTACTTAATGGAGGATGATGGATTTTTGCATTGTCATTGGTGGTTTCTTTTAAATGAACAATTTGAAGAAGGCAGGGAAATTCTCCACAGTACCCAGACTATTATTTATCCTAATGTATCTGCTTTCCCAACCACAAGAGCCATTTCCCAAATAGCAATGACTCAATCAGTTACCACAAAATAATCTGTTCTGACTCATTGGTAGGTGTGTGATAGGTTCCCACAGAAGAAGTTAACCTACTTTCTTTGTATTAGATGTTGACAGAACCTGATTTTATTTCAAGTTATCCAGCACTGTTGATATTTTCCTTTTAATCTCCACTTCTTGGGAAATTATGTCACAGTTCCGTTTCTTCTCTAGATTTCATTTGCTGAGACCTGGACCTCTCTTCAGCCATGCATTTGTCTGCCATATCTTCCTATCTTACCTTCACTGGCACATGGCACAGGCAGCGGCAGCAGTCCAGAGATTACCACTCTTGAGGTCCTGCTTTTCAGCTTCCTTTCTAACTCCCTATATTCCCTCTTCAGGACCTCATCCCTTTTCCTATCTATGTCATTGATACCAGGGTACCCCTGTGGCCGTTCCCCTCTTTAACAAGTAAATCATTTTGGATACTTTGGGGGGGGGGGGCGCCCTACCAGGGGAAAGCCACAAAGTCCACTGAGTCAGGGTCAGAGATGTCTCGGATCAAGTCCACAGCATTCTTAAGGGGGAGGGAGAGCAGCCAGAAGTTGTGGTACACATTGGTACCAACGACATAGGAAAAGGGATGAGGTCCTGAAGAGGGAATATAGGGACTTAGGAAGGAAGCTGAAAAGCAGGACCTCAAGGGTTTGCTGCCTGTGCCACATGCCAGTGAGGGTAAGAGTAGGAAGATATGGCAGATGAATGCATGGCTGAAGAGTTGGTGCAAGGGGCAGGGTTTCAGATTTGTGGATCATTGGGATCTCTTCTGGGGAGGGTATGACCCTGTACAAAAGGGACAGGTTACACCTGAACTTGAGGGACCAATGTCCTTGCGGACAGGTTTGCGAGAGCTGTTGGGGAGGGTTTAAACTAGGTTGGCAGGGTGATGGGACCAGAGTGTTAGGTCAGATGATGGAGCAGTTGGAGTAAAGGTAGATGCATTATGCAGAGAGACTGTGAGGAAGGATAGATAGTGGATAGGTCATAAGCGCAATCAGTCGGATGGGTTGAAATGTCTTTAATGTGAGAAGTATTAAGAATAAGGATGATGAACTCAGAGCATAGATCAGTACATGGAATTACAATGTTGTAGCCATTACAGAGACTTGGCTATCACAAGGGCAGGATTGGCTGCTTGATGTTCCGGCGTTTAGATGTTTCAAAAGGGATAGGGAAGAAGGCAAAATGGGGAGGGAGTGGCATTGCTAATCAGGGATAGTGTCACAGATGCAGAAAGGGAGGACATCATGGAGGGATTGTCTACTGAGTCAGTGTGGGTGGAAGTTAGAAACAGGAAGGGAGTGATCACTCCATTGGGAGTATTCTACAGGCCCCCAAAAGCCGCCATGATACTGAGGAGCAGATCGGGAGGCAGATTTTGGAAAGGTGCAAAAATAACAGGGCTGTTGTCATGGGAGACTTCAACTTTCCTAATATTGATTGGCACCTCCTTAGTGCAAAAGGTTTAGATGGGGCAGAATTTGTTAGGTGTGTCCAGGAAGGATTCCTGATACAGTATATGGACAGGCTGACTAGAGGATAGGCCAAACAGAATCTGGTACTAGGCAATGAACCTGGTCAGGTGACAGACCTCTCAGGTGAGCATTTAAGAGATAGTGACCACAACTCTCTGACCTTTCGCATAGCCATGGATGGGGATAGGAGCAGACCATATGGGAAAGTTTTTAATTGGGGGAGGGCTAATTATGACGGTATTAGACGGTATATTCTCAGGGAAATGCACAGAAGAAATGTGAAGGCTGTTTAGGGAACACTTGCATGGAGTTAAGGATAGGTTTGTCCCACTGAGACAGGGATAGGATGACAGTGTAAAGGAACCATGGTTGACAAGAGAGGTGAAATATTTAGTCAAGAGGAAGAAGGAAGCATACTTAAGCTTTAGGAAGTAAAAATCAGTAACGGCTCTTGAGAATTATAAGGTAGCCAGGAAGGAGCTTAAGAAGGGACTTAGGGGAGCTAGAAGGGGACATGAGAAAGCCTTGGCAAGTCAAATTGAGGAAAACCCCAAGGCATTCTACATGTACATGAGGAACAGGAGGATGACTAGGGTGAGGGTAGGACTGCTCAGGGATAAAGGGGGGAACGTGTGCCTGGAGGCAGAGGAGGTAGGGGAGGTCCTTAATGAATAATTTGCTTCAGTTTTCATTAGGGAGAGGGACTTTAACGAATGTGAGGTCATTATAGAACAGGCTAATATGCTGGAGCATGTTGAGGTTAAAAAAAGCGGTAGTGTTGGAGCTTCTTAAAAACATAAGGATAGATAAGTCACCGGGACCGAATGGGATATACCCCAGGTTACTACAGGAGGCAAGGGAAGAGATTACTGGGGCGTTGATGATGATATTTGCATCCTCCCTGGCCACAGGAGTGGTACCAGAGATGGCTAATGTTGTTCCCTTGTTCAAGAAAGATAATAGGGATAATCCTAGGAATTATAGAACTGTGAGTCTTACATCAGTGGTGGGCAAGCTACTGGAAAGCTTAGTCTTATTAGGGATAGTCAGCATTGCTTTGTGAGGGGCAGGTCATGCCTCACCAGCCTAACTGAGTCTTTTGAGGAGGTGACAAAACAAATAGATGAAAGTAGAGCAGTATATGTGGTGTAAACAGACTTTAGTAAAGCGTTTGACAAGGTTCCCGATGGTAGACTCATCCAGAAAGTCATGAGGCATGGGATCCATGGAGACTTGGCAATGTGGATTCAGAATTGGCTTGCCCACAGAAGGCAGAGGGTGGTAGTAGATAGAGAGTAGTCTGCCTGGAGGTCAGTGACTAGTGGTGTTCTGCAGTGATCTTTTTTGGGACCCCTACTCTGATTTTTATAAATGATTTGGATGAGGAAGTGGATGGACGGGTTAGTAAGTTTGTGGATGACACGAAGGTTGGGGGGTTGTGGATAGTGTAGAAGGTTGCTGTAGGTTACAACAGCATATAGACAGGATGCAGATTTGGGCTGAGAAGTGGCAGATGGAATTCAATCTGGAAAAGTGTGAAGTGATACACTTTGGAAGAACGAACATGAAGCTGGAATACAAGGTTAATGGCAGGATTCTGAGCAGCGTGCAGGATCTTGGGGTCCAAGTACATAGATTCCTCAAAGTTGCCACGCAAGTTGATAGGGTAGTTAAGAAGGCATATGGTGTGCAAGCCTTCGTTAGTTGGGGGATTGAGTTCAAGAGCCACGAGTAAAGCTGCAGCTCTATAAAACTCTGGATAGACCACACTTAAGAGTTGTGTTCAGTTCTGGTCACCTCATTATAGGAAGGATGTGGAAACTTTTGAGAGGGTGCAGCAGAGATTTACCAGGATGCTGCCTGGATGAGAGAACATGTATTATGAGGAAAGGTTGCAAGAGCTAGGGCTTTTCTCTTTGGAATGATGCAGGATGAGAGGTGACTTGATGGAGGTGTATAAGGTTATGAGGCGCATAAATAGAGTAGACAACCAGCACCTTTTCCCCAGGGCGGCAATAGCCAATACCAGAGGACATCCATTTAAGGTCAGAGGAGGAATGTTCAGGGGAGATGTCAGAGGTAGGTTCTTTACACAGAGTGGTGGGTGCCTGGAACAAACTGCCGGGGACGGTTATAGAGGCTGATAAAATAGGGACCTTTAAAAGGCTCTTAGACATGGAAGTAAAAAAAAATGGAGGGATATGGGCTGTGCAGGAGGGAAGGGTTGGATTGATCATAGAGGAGGTGTTCATATGGTTCAGCACAACATTGTGGGCCGAAGGGCCCATACTGTGCTGTACTGTTCTATGTTCTACTGGTTGTAGTCCTAAAGTCCTTCCAACTGTTTCTACTACTCTTTCCTTTGTGAAACCTCCTTTAAACCTATTTTATTGATCAGGATTTTGATCTCCTGCTCTGACATCTCCTTTTGTGGAGACAGCTCCCTGCAGAAAGTGGACTCTGTCAAAACTTCTCATTCCTCAGTAAAGTAGCCAGCATAATCAAAGACCCCACTCACCTCGGACATTCTCTCTTCTTCCCTCTCCTATCAGGCACAAGACACAAAAGCCTGAAAGTACATACCACCAGGGTCAAGGACAACTTCTATCCTGTTGTTATAAGACTATTGAACGGTTCCCTAGTACAATAAGATGGACTCTTGACTTCACAATCCATCTCCTTATGACCTTGCACCTTATTGTCTACCTGCATTGCACTTTCTCTGTAGCTGCGACACTTCACCCTGTATCCCGCATTGTTTTACCTTGTACTACCTCAATGCACTGTGTAATGAATTGATCTGTATGAAAGGTACGCAAGACGAGTTTTTCACTGTACCTCGGTACAAGTGACAATAATAAACCAACACCATTTCCAGGGTAGAATCTGGAGGAACAAACAATCTGCTGGAGGAACTCAGTGGGTCCAGCAGCATCCGTGGGGAGAAGGGAAATGTCAAGGTTTCAGGTCGAGACCCTGCAACAGCACCTCTTGTTGTGGTTCAATGTCGATTTTCTGTTTGATGAGGCACCATGGAACGCTTTCGGTATAAAAGCGCAAACTAAAGGGAAATTATTATTTGCATACACTAACACCTAAATTCACATTTGTTTTTCTTCTTTGACCACTCACCGGAAAGAGTAAATACTAATCTTTCTCAGCAATCCCATTCCAAGTCATTCAGCTGACGCACCTGAACCAGGTAAGTTTGGGGTGGTGGTGGTTATTGGGGTTGAGGGGAGAACGGTTGGCTGAACAATCGACAAATCAGGCGAGCAGCAGCGGCCTGGCCAATCACAAAACAGAGAGCCCGGCTCAATTGACCAATGGGCTTCCGGGGCAATGCGTTGACCAATCGGGGACCGGAACGCGTGGCACCAATGAGAGGGCTCGGCTGCCGGGAGTCAAGGCAACGGGCGGCGCGTGCGGGGTTGGAGCGCGGGAGGAGGGGGGGGGGCGCACGCTCCGCTTTTGAAATGTCTTGAGGGACGGTTTGTTCAACGGTTTTCCCGTGAGCTGATGTGGGCATAAGGTTTACCTTCAGTTATCCGTAAGTGACGACGGAGTCCGGGATGTTAAAATGCTGCAATCAAGGTAAATATTACGGAGAAAACAATTTGCTTCTCCACCCTCTCTTATCTGTTTGTTTGCGGGAGCAGGTTACACGGTGTGTGCCGAGGGAGGATGCGGTCCTAGTGCCCCACCTTCTGTATTCGGCTCAACTTTGGGTAACTCCTGAACTTCTCTCAAGTTAATTATATTTGGAGTTAACAATCAAGATCTCAACACGCGAGTCTGCACGTTAGCTTAAAATCACTTTCAAGGAATAATTCATTAGAAAAATGGTTATTGATTCTTGCTTGTCAGTCTTTATCTTTCAAAGCAATATAAAAAGTACATTTCTTGGCTTAAACAATTTAAAAGTGGTAGTTAACAAAATGAATTGGAACTAAGCAATGCAACAGATCTACTGGGGAAACTACAAGGCTGGATAATCAAGTTTCCGAATAGGCAATTGTGAGATGATGAACCTCTGCACGAAAATGGTAACTTCATGTTAAATTTTAACTATTATTTTGAAGGGTGATGTGTACTATGCAGCAATGATTTCTAAAAACAGGAAGTGGAAGTCTTCAGAGATGATTATGACTTTAACTTCGTCGTTATTGTCTGTGCTCTGGGAAATAAATTTAACTGATATTGCTGCAGTGGAGGTAATATCAAACAAGATTTTTAAAAAAATTTGAATATTATTTGGAAGTGCCTTTCTGGGTTAATTTGGCCTCTCTGAGAACTTCAGTGTCATTGGAGCTGTGTAATTCTCTGTAGTGAAGGTGGGTTTGTAGTCACTGTAGACTTAAAACATATATCTGTTGGGGATATTAGCAATGATTTGAATGGAGATGAGGAGACAGTGGTGGAAATACGTGGGAAAACAGTGAATGAAACCCTGTTCAGCCCTCATTCCCCTCCTCAGTGATTCACGTTTATGTGCTCCAATTCAAATGTGTTTTGCAAAGTTGCTGAAATAGAAAGCATGGATCACTTCCGTGCAGTGGCCGAAGTGAAATATAAAATAGATTGCTTGGAGCTTAATGGTTGTTGATGTATAGAAATGCAGAAGTTTTCTTTCAAGTGGAGCACTTGAGATATTTTTATTTTGTAAAAAAAATAGTAGTAGGAACAGGCCTCTTGCCTGCTCCACTATAAAATAAGATCTTGTACTTTATCACCACTTTCCCATACAAACCCAATATTTCTTGGTTTCCTTAATATTGAAAAATCTGTTGATCCCTGAAATGAACTGAGCTTCCACAGGCCTGTGGTGTGTTATGTTCAAAAGAGGTATTCTGTTAAAATGATAACACCATGTATTGTGTTTCTTTTAGATGGAGAAATGCAGAATTTTACAAAAAATGGACAGAAATAGGTTTTTCTGTGCAGCTGCTTCACACTGATGTACAAGTTCTGCATAAACTTTATGTCTCTACTGCCAACCTCCACCCATCTCTCCCCACCTCCCATCATTTACTTCTATTCCTTTCTTAATTTGCTTATGTTTTCTGCTTAAGCACTTTACTATTTTTTTGGCCAACTGCTTCCTGTGGTGACAAGACCCACATTCACCTTTTCAACAATTTATCAATACTGTGATTTAACAAATAGAAGTGCATTGTATATTTTCAGCTTTGAACATTGTACTGAAAATAAAAAAAATCTGCTGAAATATTAGAAAATTGAGGTAGATTAATGTTTATTATGAAAAAAATACATGGGAACAGAAACCTCGTCATCAAATTAGGAATGTTTCAGCTCAAATAATATGACAGTATCAAAAGCAATTGCCAGAAAAACATGGACATCTTTTTATCACGTAGGATTATGTAACAGTAAATTGCAATTCTCTTGTGTTTTGACAGCTGTTTCTGCAAGGTGAATACAATAAATTGTCAAGGTCCTACTATTTTCATAAGACAACAATTGAAGGAATAACAAAAAACACAATTGTCTATGTACATAAAGATAGTAACTAAATAGAAACCAGTGCATTATCACTCTGCTTGAAACATATTATAACATAGCAAATGGGAAATGAGTACCATTCATCAACTGTAGCAATTTCCTTAATCAATTTTTCTTATAAGTTTTTTCCCCTGAAAATTGTGTAATAGCAGTATTTATTTCACAGGTTCCTAAATATCCTAAACCAGCCAGCATGTTTTGCAGAGGTTTATTTTTTAAAGTAGTAAATCCTATAGGGATGCACATCATATATTTTTGAATTGTAATGAAATATGCATTAAAGAAAAATCTGTTGTGCTATTTAGTGTATGAACTCTAATGTCTTAGGAATTTACTCCCTCCTTAAAAGTGAAGTGTAAATAAGCTTCAAGTAGGTTAAGCCATGTATTCCACTTGCTTAATTAGTCTGTCATTTGGCCACCCCACCCTTTAATGTATGGTTTTTCGTTCTGCAGAGATGGGTTGAATAATTTTATCACTATTCTCTTTAGCTCTAATTTATCTCCCTTGTGACAGTCAGTTGAAATTCTCCTGAGTACAAGGGGGATTGACCTTGTTTTCAGTACTGCAATGTAGGTTTTTTCACAACAAGCAAATGGAGTTCACAGCTACAAGGTGGTTTCCAAAGACAGGCCCATGCATTATACAATCCAACGCTTGTGTGGATTGAATGAACACTCTGATATTTTATCTTTTCTTTATATTTCACATTGGAGTGCTCTTTTTTTCAGTATGTTCACTCTACATCCTTGCACACCAGTAAAGATGGAAATTAAGTGCTTAAATTAATCCATTTGTTGCAATTTTAAATGTCCACAGATGCAGAATATAGTAATAGCAATGCAATATATAACCATACTTTTGAATTCTCAGTGTTTTAAATTGTCCTATTGAGTCTTTTTCCTTAAGTGCATATTTCTACATGTGTAGTTTTGTTTTAATGGCTGCATCTTAGAATTATAGTTGAATTGAGTGAGGTGAAGGTGGGAAAGCATTTATCCCAAAATGGAGCATGGATGATCTGTTCTGATATCAACCTTGATGGTGAAGTCATAATGGTTACACACCTTGTGCATAGGCTGAATTCTTGGGAATGCACCTCATGATGACATTAACGTTATTTATATAACACTTTTTAATGTCATCCAAAGCACTTCCCAGGAGTGCTTTCAAACAAAATTTGTTACCAATATAAGGAATTATTTGGGCTGGTAACCAAAAGCTTGATTTAAAAAGGTGGGTTTTAAGGAATCACTTTAAGAGGAGATGTGAGAGTGCAACTTTTTTAAATTCAGTTTTTAGGATGTGCATGTATCTGACAAGGCCAACGTTTATTGCCAATTCCCAGTGACCCTTGAGGCAGTAGAAGTAAGCTGTTGCTGGTGAAGGTACTCCAATACTATTGGGTGTGGAGTTCCGGGATTCCTAGGCAAGTAACTGCATTGCTTTTTGTGGATGGTACACAACAGCCCTGTGCGGGAGTAGTGAAAGTTTAGGTGGTTGATAAGTTATCAATCTAGTGGGCTACTGTGTATCAGATGGTGTTGAGCTTGAGAGTTGTTGGAGCTGCACTCATCCAGGCAATTGGAGTCTATTGCAGAGTCTATCCAGGCATCCTAATTGCACTCCTGACTTGTGCCCTGTAGATGGTGGAATGATCTTTGGCGATTAAGGACGTGGTTACTCACTGCAGAATATTCAGCCTCCAATCTGTTCTTGTATCCACGGGTCTTGTAATAAGCTTCTAGCCAAGAGGTCACCATTAATTGTGGAGGATTCGGTACCATTGAAGGAGATCAAGAGTGGGTGGGTAGTTACCCTTGTTGGAGATGGTCACTGCTTGGCACTTTTGTAGTGTGACTTTTATCAGACATTTCAGTCCATGCCTGAATGCTGTCAAGGTCTTGCTGCTTGTAGGTTTGGACTGGTTCATTTGCTGACTTAAGAATGGAATTGGACATTATGCAAACAGCAGCAAACATTCTCACTTTTAAACTTGTGATGGAAAGAAGGTTATTGATGAACAGATGAAGATGGTTGGACCTTTGACATTGTCCTGAGAAACTCTTTCATTGGTATCCTGGGCTGGCATGATTGACCTTGAGTGAGCCCCAGGACATCAGCAGATTCCTCAGGGAAGTGTCAAAGGACCAGCTGTCTTGCTTTGTGCAGGGTATGACTCCAGCATGGATTTCAGTTTTGTCGGGGCTCCATGATGCCAAAGGCAGTGGTTCTTGCCTCACCGCTAGAATTCAGATCTGTTGTTCATTTTTGCACCAAGGCTGTAACGAGGTCTGGAGCCAAGTGGTCTGCAGAAATCTAAACTGGCCATCAGTGAGCAGATTATTGTTGTGGTTTGTTGATCTGGAAGAAGGAGGAGGACATTTTAAAACTGATGCTGTAGTGTTGGACCCAGCATAGGGTGCTGAGTGTTGATACGTGAATGTGAGTTAGAATAAGGGCAATAGAGTTTTGAATATGGAAACACAAGAGACCACAGATGCTGGAGTATGGTGCATCAAACGATCTTCTGGAGGAACTCTGCAGGCTGAGCAGCATCTGTGGACTCCTCCTCTAGCAGATTGTATGTCGCCCCAGAGTTCTGGATATATTTGAGTTTTGGATGTGGTCTTGTTTACACCAATAAGCAAGTAATCAAAAAACTGATGTAGTGTAAATACCAAACCTTCTTCATTTTGATTCTTCAAGTTTCCAGAATGTAAATATTTGCTGGTTTTGGTGTACTATTTGAGTAACAAATCTAAATGAATTTGAATTGGCATGCATGAACTGCAGGGTCAAAGGAAGGAAGATTTGTTTTTGAGCAACCTGAGAGAGAGAGACACTGGGAGTGGGGAAAAAAAAATTCCAATTAATTCTTTAATTGTCACTGTTGCTGAGATCACACTTATTGCTAGCAGCAACAAAGTTTCAAAATCTGACAACTGACCTGTGCAACGTGGTAGGTTGAAGCTACTTCCATATTGTTTTTGCAAGACTGTTTTGCAAGTGCGTTTTGGTGTGAGCTAAGGACTTTTACTGCAGCTTGAGCATGTGGTGTCGGGTGTCTTGCCAGCAGAGAAAGTGAGCTTGATCTTTAACCTGTGACACATGATATTGGCATTATAAATTTATACCCACAGTATCTCAAAAAAGAACTTGTCTGTTTCTTCTGTCAGGAAACGATTCCTCTGAGACCAACAGTTAGTTTGAAGATTGTTGCCTTTCTCATAAATGTATTACAACTGGTGAATGAGCTTGTAGGGGGAGATGAAAACAAGAATCATTTTTAATGAACTAATGGAACTTTTGTGACATTTATCTACAACTTTCAGAATACTATTGTCATCTAGCTCCGATACTTAATGATAATAGTGCTACAAAGTTGTTAGAGATTTATAATTGGCATTTGGGCACCTTCCATATTTTTCACATGAAACATTCTTCCATCCCTTCATTGGTGCACCTTGTTTTTGTGGATACAATTATCAATACATTACCTTTTTTTTCCCTCAACTTGCAGCTGTTCTTTTGAGTGGTTTACTACTCCACGTACTCCCTTAAAGCCATCATTCTTTTTTCACATCGCGAATGTTCCAAGATGGGGAACTAATGTACTGAAAGTCAATAGAAATAAAAATCTGAGGGATGTGTGATGAGTGTTTGATTATAATACTTTTTTTACTCATTCAAAATTATTCCTCTGTGTTATTATACCATTAGTATTATTGTAGCATATCCTTGTGCATTTTTTTCAAATTACGTTAATTGATTTTTTTCATTGATATAATTGAGTTTGACACAAAACATGATATCAGGCTAGTCTTGCAGCAACGTTTAATGACCATTTTTAATTTTCCATGAGACGATGAGGAGTCACTACCTTGAATTGCTGGAGTTTGTGGTAAGGCACCTCCCACAAAGCAGTTAGGCAGTAAATTCCAGGGTAATAAAGAAATGGCGTTATATTTCCTAGGCAGAAAGGAGCTTGCATGTGCTGTTCACGTACCCCTGCTGTTGTCCTTCAAAGTGGCAGACCCTATTGAGGAAGCCTTCGTGCAGTCTCCATTGTAGATGGTACACAAAGGTATGCACGGCAGATGAGATACCAGTCAAGGGGTTGCTCTATACTGGATGATATTTAGGCTTTTCAGGAGTGGGAGTGAGAGGTTGGCAATTTAATTAGTTTTGTCTGATCGGCAACATGGGTCATAAAATAGATACGAAGCTTGGGGGTTTGATAAGTGGTAAGGTTAAGTTTGCATCATGCACAATCCACAGCTCTTCAAAGGATGTGTGAAGTTCAGAAATGTACAGTGCTGGAATGAGGCTGATGTAAATATAAAGGTGAATGATAAGCAGCATTGTGCTTAGCAAATGGAAGGAAGTATGTTTGAATCACTGTAGGTAGGCTATGGCTAATGGAAGTAAATGGTGTTAAATTAATTATTGTTCAGAAGCTAGGTTAACTTATTAAACTTTCACAATTTGTATTCAGTGGCTTGGATGCCTTCAGGGAATTCTACATAATTATTCCTTTGGGAAATTCCACCCACTGTTAACAAATGGTCTGGAGTTAAGGGCAAGAAACTTCTGTTTCCTGTTTTCAAAGATGTTATAAACTTGTGCCAGATCATCTGTACATTTTTGCTAACGGAACATGAGATGCAATTGTTTTGTCGTAGACGAAGGGTCTTTGATGAAAAATGTTAACTGTTTTTCTTTCCATAGATGAAGCTAGACCTGAGGAGTATCACCAATATTTTCTGTTTTTAGATTTTTTTAAATAATTTTCAGTTTTGCTGTAATTTGCTATGCTACTGTGAATTTAAAATTAAAATGTATTTATTTTTTAAAAAACTTTCTGTCCCTTGTCCCATGTTCAAAGGTACCACTGATCAAAATTTGAACCGACTGATGGATTGTAATGGGACTGCTCTGTAGATTTTAAGTTATGGTAGGAAGTTTCAAGTGTTGAGGGCCCAGCATCATAAATGTTTTCTGTCATTGTCACGATGGCTGCACTAAAAGCTTTAGTCCCAGTGTGAAGTAAAAGTCAACTCTGGTCTCATCGTCACAATGTAGCACTGTCTCACTTGAAAGAATCTTCAACATGAGTAATTAGTCAGATTTATTAAAAAAAACTTTGTTCAATGAATCTATGCAAAATTCAAATTCTTACTGTAGTTTTGGTGTGGTATATTCAAGTTCTTCACTATGTAATCCAATAATTTGATGTTTAATTCTGAAAAGAATGGTGTTTATTCAGGGAAATAAGGCCAGCATTTTTTCCAGTTGCTAATTGCTCTTGAAGGTGGTGAACCATTTTGGTTACTGTGGAGAAAGTAATCCAGTGATGTTGAGTTTTAGGATTTTGATTCAGTAATGACAGAGCAGTAAGATGGTGTCTCAACTGGAGCAGAATTTGGAAGTGATGGTATTTCTTTGCTTGTGCTTTCCTCATCTTTTTGGTGATAGAGGTCGCAGGCCTTTCATATTGTTGTAGTGCATATACTGTACACTAACACAATGTTGAGGGTCAATGATTTTGTTGTCTTCACTGAGACTTGGTTGAAGAATGTACGGGACTGACAACTCAATATCCCATGGTATAGATTTTTTGGGGGAGACGGAGTAAAAGAGAAGGAGGTATTTGCACTATTAGTCAAAGATTACATAACTTTGTTATTGAGGGAGGATATCCTAGAAGGCTCCTCAAACAAGGCCATATGGATAGAGATTAGAAACAAAGTGGTTGTTGTCACTTTTTGGGGTGTATTACAGACCTCCTAACAATCAACAGGTGATAAAGAAACAGATATTTAGGTAGAAATCAGAGATGCAATAAAAGTAGTATTATTATAGCAGGGGCTTAAAATTTTCAAATATTAAATGGGATTGCCTTGGTGTTAATGGCTCGGAAGGGGCAGAATTTTCAAGATGTGTCCAGGAGATTTTTTTTTTGATGTAGTATGTAGATAAACCAATCAGGGAAAGAGCATTACTGTACCTTGGGGAATGTAGCTGGTCAAGTGGGGGGGACTGTCAGTGGGGCATCATTTTGGACACTGTGACCATAACTCCCTATATTTTAAGTTGGTGATGGGAAAGGATAGGGATAGGCCAGTAATTAAGGTCTTAAATTGGGGTAAGCCAAGTTCATTAGGGAGGATGTGGCAAAGGTAGTTTGGGAGCATCTACTTGCAGGTAGGTTTACATCTGCACAGTGGAAAACATTCAGAGAAATAACAAGAGAAAGGCCAACATGGTTCTGTAAGGGTGAAAGTCAGGGGTAACAACTATAAGGGACTCCGGATGCCAAGGGATATTGAAGGTTGGATAAAGAGATAAAAGGAAGCATATAACAGGTATAGGGAACTAATGATGGGAGAGGCTTGTCATGAGTATAAAAAGGAAAACTGAGAAGGCTAAGAGGGGTTACAAGAAATCACTGGCAGACAGGATAAAAGTAAATCTGAATGTGTTCTGTAAATATTTCAAGGGCAAAAGAATAACCAGGGGAAAATGTAGGGCCAATCAGGGATAATGGGGGCATTCTGTGTGTGTGGAGTCAGAGGGTGTAGATGAGGTCCTAACTGAATAATTTTCATTGACATTCACAAAGGAAGCAGACTTTGTAGTTGGAAAATTCAGTGAAGGGGTAAGTGAAAGTCTAGTGCAAGTCTCCATAAATAAATAGAACTTGAAGGTGGATAAATCCCTAGGACTGGATGGAATTTATCTCGGGCTGCTATGGGAGGCAAAGGAAGAGATTGCTGGGGTTCTGGCTGAGATTTTAAAGTCTTTGCTGGGCAGAAGTGAGATACCAGATGATTGGAGGAGGTGGAATATGTGGTTCTCTTTTTCAAGAAAGGCAGTAGGGAAAAGCCTGGTACTATAGGCCTGTAAGCCTAACATGTGGGAGGGAAGATGATGGGGAAAAACATTGTGAGGGAGAGGATTAGTTATCAGTTGGAAAGGCAGGGACAAATTGAAGATGGCCAACATGGCTTTGTCAAGTGCAGATCTTGTTGAAGTTGAGTTTATTGCCGTATGCACAGGTACAATGAAAAATTTACTTGCAGCAGCATCATAGGCACGTAGCATTATATAAGCAGCATTCACAAGTAAAACATAAATTAAACAAATTATACACAATTTTTACAAATAAGTACACAATTAGAACACAAGAAGTCCATTTTAGTGCAATGCAATCATAGTGTTGCTAAACTGTGTTGATTAAGCTTTTGCTGGTTGGTTCAAGAACTGAAAGGTTGAAGGGAAGTAGCTGTTCTTGAACCTGATGGTGTGGGATTTCAGGTTTCTGTATCTCCTGGCCGATGGTAGCTGTGAGAAGATGGCATGGCCCAGGTGATGGGGATCTTTGGATGTTGCCTTCTTGAGGCAGAGCCTCTTGAAGATTCTACCAAGTGTGGGGAGGGATGTGCCTGTGATGTATTGGGCAGAGGTCACTGCTTTCTGCAGCTTCTTGCGTTCCTGCACATTCAAATTGCTGGACCAGACTGTGATGCAACCAATCAGTCTGTCTGACCAATTTGATTTGAATTATTTGAAGAGTTATCAATGAGGGTAAGGCAGTAGATGTGATTTACATAGAATTTAGTAAAACCTTTGATAAGGTCCCACATGAGAAGATGGTTCAGAAGGTTAGGACTCATGGAATTCAGGGCAAGTGGCAAACTGGATCCAATATTGGCTTGGCAATAGGAGACAGGGTGATGGTAGAGGGTTGTTTTTGCAATGGGATGCCTGTGATTAGTGGTGTTCCACAAGAATTGGTGCTAGAAACCTTGCTGTTTGTGAATGACTTGGATGTGAGAGGCAAGATCAGTAAGAAGACATGAAGATTGGTGGAGTTGTTGATATTGTGGAAGGTGATCTCGAGCTGCAGAGAGATATTGATGTGTTGGTGAAATGGCCTGAGAAATGGCAGACAAATGTGAGGCAATGCATTTTGAGAGCACTAATGTGGCTAGGAAATGTACCATGAGTGGTAGGGTCTTGGGGAGTATTGAGGAGGAGAGGGGCCTTGGAGAACAGGTCTATAGATCCTTTCAGATGACAATGTAGGTAGACAATGTGGTTAGGAAGGCATATTGGGATAAAGGCATTCATTAGTTGGGGGTTTGAATAGACAAGTGTGGAAATCATGCTCCAACTTTATAAAACATTGGTCAGATCTCAGCTGGAGTACTGCATGCAGTTCTTATCACCAAGGCACAGGAAGGATGTGATAGTGCTGGAGAGAGTGCAGAGAAGATTTGCCAGGATGTTGCTTGGGATGGAGCAGCTCGGTTATGAGGAGAGATTGGAGAACCTAGGTCTCTTCTCCCTGAAGTGGAGGAGATTAGGAGAGGATATGATTATGGTACATAAAATCATGAGGGGTATAGATGGGTTAGACTGCAGGAGACCTTTCCCCTCTGTCAGAGGTAGATAAAACTGGAGGACATAAATTTTGGGGTAAGGGAGAAGAGAGTTAGACCGGATATGGAGGGGAGATTCACCCAGAGAGTGGTGAGTGTCTGAGAAAGTGGTCGAAGCTGGGTTGCTGACACCATTTGACAAGTGTTCAGATGAGCACTTGAATTGTTTATGCATAGAGGGCTGTGGACTGAGTGCTGGGTGATGGGATTAACGTGGAAGGGTGCCCAATGATTGGCATGAACGATTTGGGCCATGTTATTCCAGGGAGAGGAAATAATGTGCAGTGCGTTGGATGGACTGATCAAGTGAGTTGCTTGGGGAGAATGTGTCTGCGTAGGTTTCCTCCGGGTGCTCTGGTTTCCTCCCACGTTCCAAAGACCTACTGGTTAGGAGCTGTGGGCATGCTATGTTAGTGCCAGAAGAGTGGCGACACTCGTGGGCTGCCCCAGCACATTCTCAGCAACACAAAATGATGCATTTCACTGTGTGTTTCGATGTATATGTGACTAATAAATATCTTATCTTATTACCGAGCTAATTTTGGATCCTTTTTGCCAAATTCCCCTGGATTCCATCAGCTTTAATGTTTTGGACTAGTCTTTCCATGTGGGATCTTGTCAAATGCTTTATTGAAGTCCACATAGACCATATCAACACACTGCCCTCATTAATGTACTCAGTTACACCTTGTACCAAAATTCAATCAAGCTGGTCAGACAGGATCTCCCCCAACAAAGCCATGCTAACTACCTCTGATTAATCCCTGCTTTATCAAGTGTGGACTAACCCTATCCCTCAGATCTTTTCCCCCCAATAAACCCTACCCCACCACTGTTGAAAGACTCAGGCTGCTAATTGATTGCCTTATTTTTGTTGCTCTTCTTGAATACCACAATTTCTGTCCTTGGGTCATGTGATACCCCAACAGTGGCCAGCAAATATTTTTTAAAAATCTATCTGGGTCAGTGTGGGGTGGGGGTGGAGGGGAACAACAGTCTCCTCCCCTTGCCTCCTATTACATCCTGGTAATTCTCCTCTGACCTGGGGACTAATCCACCTTTAAACCTGCTAAGACATATACTACCTCCTTTTTAATGTGTTGTAGAATTTCACCATGCCCCTCCTTGAATTCTCCAGTAATATCTTTCTCCTTTGTGAATACAGATGAGAAGCATTCACTTAAGACCATGTCTGTGTCATCTGGCTCCAAGTAAAGGTTGCCTCTTTGATCCCTAATGGGCCCTTTTATTCTCTGGTCACCTTCTTCCCCTTTAACATGCTTTAGGATTTTCCTTAATTTTATCTGCCAGTGGTATTGTGCTCCCTCTTGATACTTCCCTGCATTTTCTATACTCCTGTTGGGCCACCCTGCTTCTCTAAACCTGCCATATGCTTTGTTTGAATCTCACCCTCTATCCCTTGGTCTCCAGGGTTCCTTGGATTATTTCCTTATCTTTTACTGTTACGGGAACATATTGGTCATGAACACTTGTTATTGTACAAAACATTAAGAAACAAAGTTTGATTTCCTTTACAATCTTCCTGATTTTGTTTAAATTTTGCAGAATTTTTACAAAGTTCTGTAAGTGAAATATGTAAAACATAGCTTTTTGTTTGTTAATTAACAAACCAATTCTGACTAAAATGTAAGGTGGTAGAATGTTTGCCTGGTTTAGTCTTTGGATCAACTACTGAGTTATTTGTTTTCATTTCTGTTTCTCTCAACTGCTCAGATGTTTTTTGCCCCACAATAACTTGATTGAGTTGTATTTCGAACGGTAAGCTCACCTCATCTTTTTCTCAGTTGTGTTCTTGCAGTTGAAGGACAATAAGAGGGTATTCTTTGGTTTGCTGCTGTTTTGAAGTTGTGTGGATATCATTGATATTGGATTAGACTTGGTTGTGGTATCTCCCATGCTCACATAGTTACTGATATCCATGCCTTATGCATCTATTATTGATTTTGAATGTGTACTGGATTCTGGAATTTCACTGCAAAATGACTCCGTGCTTTTGGAAGAGGGAAGGACAAAATGAGGAAATTAAATTAATTCCTTGATATTGAAAGATTTTTTAAAATCTACCCATTATGTATTTGATAGTTTTTGTTTGGTTTACTGATGGAATATAGCAGTCGCAAACTCAATGTGAAGTAGGTTCATTAATTTCTAACGTCAAATGAAACAACTTGTTTCCCAGGAATGCACAGTCTCAGTGAATATTTTTTGTAACATTGTTTTGCTGCGAGAAGTAGAATATGTTCCTGGGTTGTTGCAAATTGTTACCTAAATAAGCATAGAATTCCTAATAACTTTGTAAATCATAACGTGTATTCATGCTTTAACTTGCCGTGGTAACTGTTCAAAACATTCTACACATTGAAGATTTTGTTTTATCAAAAATGTTGAAGGAAAGTTCCATGCTTGGTTTTTAAAGAAATTTTCAGACTTTGTGCATAAAAGTGATATTATTGTGAAGTCTTTAAAGTCGTTTCCCTAGGTTTACTGTCTAAAATTTCCCTTTTTATAATCCATCAACAGGGAGTGTGAAATCTGGCTGCATATATTGTTTAGCAATGCCCATAGCATTTTATATATTTGAAATAAAAACAGAATACTGAAAACACTCAGCAGTTCAAGCAGCATTTTTCAAGCACCTTGTATATTGCTGTGCAAGGATTGTTTAATCAAATTGAGTGCAAAGTTGTATGATATGCTAGCTACAATCAGCATTGCCCCTGTCTATCTGTTAGTGTTTACCTTGGCAAAACGTTCAATTTGCTCTGTTTTTTGTATAATCTCTCTGAGAAGCAACCTTTTGACAGTTTTTTTTCTCCTTGACAGAAGCTGTTTCAGTACCATTCTAACAGAAGTACCTATCTGACAATGTAAAAATAATTCCTAGGTAGGCCTAGCCACTCAAAGCAGGACAAATCCAGTCCAGTTAATAACACACCATCAATTTACTATTAATCAAAGTGATGATGGATATTACTCACTCACAATGCCATCAAACAGAACTTGCAATAAATTGGTAACCAATCTTCAGTGTGGGTTTTCTCTGGACCCTTGCTCCAGAACTCTGTCTTGGCCTAGATTGGCAGAAGAGAGCTGAAATGGCAAGGTGAGGGTGACTGCCCACAAATAATAGCATTTTAGTAATTGCGGCTTACAGGAGTTCCTCAGGGGAGTGTCCCTGGCCAAACCATCTTAGTTCATCACCACCCCCCCCCCCACCCCCTGCCCCTTTGATCCTTCATGCCACTTACCTACACTGGTAATTGACAGGAAAGCAGAGCACAGGGAGAATGTGCAAACTTCCCACAAACACCTACACAGGATCAAACCTGGGGCCATAGGGGTGTGAAGCATCAGGACTAACTGCTGCACCATTGTGCCACCCTTTAAAGTGACTTATCCTTAAGTGGCATTACCATTTGAGTTCCTCGCATTGAACATTCTGGGGCTCACCACTGACCAGAAAACTAAGGTAGCCACATGAATACTGTGGGTACAAAAATAGGTTGGAGCCTGGGTATCCTCCATCGAGTGATTCTCTGACTCTTTGTTTCATGATGGGTAATCTAGGTGGAGAACCAGTGTTTGAAATTTCTCTTGAAATACACAGGGTTTGGTTTCACTGACTGTAATTAGGAATACATTTTCATTCCATTGTAGCTGCTTGCACTGGTGAGTATTTCTAACATTTTTGATCTTATTTCAGATTTTCAGCATATGCAGTTTTTTTGCTTTTGCTCCTGTGATCGGATGGGCACTCTGTGTGATCTCTGTGTGCTTCTATTAGAGTAACAATTTGTTTAAATTGTATGCTCCTGATTTTGAATTTCTGATTTAAATATTTGAAATCCCAAGTGTGAGCTTGAGCTACATCACTAAGCAAGCAACTTATCAATATGTGCAATGGTTGAAATTGCATTTTGGAGTTGCTTCCCACTGAACAATTATGCTGGAGCCCACATAAGAGGGGACAACCAAATGTGCAATTTTAAAGTGCGTAACCTGATTTTTCTTTACAATATTTTTAGTAAATCCATGGAAAAGAAATAAAGTACATGCATCAAAAAAGGAAGTAAAAATACTACTGAATACATTGTATTAAGTCATACTTAGTAACCTGATTTTCAAAAAAAATTACAAGCAAATTTAACAGTAAAATCTTAAGCATTCACTATTTGCTGTGTGATCAGATGCTTCACACCCCTCAACTGACCCTAATTGCTTTTGTTTTCTCTTTAAAACAGTGATATTTTGAATTTGTGCCATGACTTTGCAAATCGAAGAGTTGCCAGGGAAACTGACTAAGTTGTTCTGGATGAAAGAAGTTGGCCTTCAACTTTGCCGCCCTATCTCATTGTTCAACGTAATATCACGGTGATAATTGCAACAATGTTGTCTAGTAATGTGATTGCTACACATAGGTCAGCGTGGGTCTCCTTTAACGATGATATACAATGCACAGTGAATGGAGGAGATTCAGGTAAAATGTGTTTATTTCACGGAATAGGGATATCTAATTTTTCCAAATCATAGTACTGAAACAATAAAATGTTCAATTAATGAAAGGTTCTTCAATAAGCATTGCACTGTTTAAGCTTTATTTCAACTGTCCCATTTTTATTTGTGGTTTCCTCTGAATTATACCACACTTTTGAAAAATGCAGCAGTAGTTCCAGGATTCCCAGATCAGTATTTAAAAACAAAACTGACTTACCATTTCTTTTTAAAAGAAAATGCACTTTTGAATTAAGCACTGACTTGAATTCTACCCTTCCAATATATTGCAGTTCAGCAAAATACTGTTTAATTTGCAGAGAGTATTTGTTTTTTTTCTATATCCAGATATTATGGTTTGTATATATTGATTTTAAACTGGGGTAAAAATTGCTTGAGTTTTTAGATTTTGTCAGTGGCACTATCAAGTTGAGAAAGTGATGGTGTAACTATGGACTACTTTCACAAGTGGTGTGATAGGTGAATTAATTTGTAACTTTATAAAAGTAAAGATCATCATTAGTTCCTGGAGCAAGTTGGATCTTTTTTTTAATGTTGTTTGTGTTCGTTTCATCTTCCATTTATTTTTGTCTAAGACTTCAAGTTTGACACAATAATTGTTTTTGGTACCAACTTTATGCTTAAGTTGAGAAGTCAATTGATTTCAAAGCAAAACTTGGTACACTGATGCATGTACTTATTTGTGTATAAGATTAGTAAAACTTGGCAGAAATAGTGAAAATGCATTTTTTGACCTACAGTTGGAGGCCAAAGAAAATATTCCCCAGTCTCAGTTACATTATTTGAAGATGATAATTATCAGGATAATATATCGCAGCATTCTTCTTCAATTCAACGTCAGCATAGCCCAGTGTGCATGACAGAAACAGCATCTGTGCCAAACGAATGGATCAAGTTTGATGATCAGCCGTGGTTTATTCTTTCACCATTCCGCCCACAATCAACAGGTTGGTGATTAGACTAAGAGTGTAACTGAATTTGATTTTCATTATTTAATTCATTGTTTCCCATATGAGTTCTGGAAGTGATGCTATTTTTACATTTCACCTTCAGAATCTGTAACTTTTTAAAATTTCTTTATCATTGCATCATTTTTTTTAGTTTTATTGAAAGCATGAATGTTCAACCTCAACTGGATTGAGTTCTATGCTAATGAAATTTAGACAAAAAAGGTCTTGAAATGATGCTTGTGTATTTACTTTTGAAAATATTAGAGGGAACATAGAGTTGTGAATTTACTAATTGTTCTGCTTTTGGCATGAGTGTGTACAGATGTAGACCTATTAGAATCATTATCACTAACGTATGTGAGCTTTGTTGTTTCGCAGTAGAGTACAAAGACGTACACCTATAAATTACAAAAATAGTGCAAAAAAAAGGAATAATGAGGTAGGGTTCATGGATTGTTCAGAAATCTGATGGTAGATGGGAAGAAGCTGTTTCTGAATCATTGAGTTTGAGTCTTCAGGTTCCTGTACCACCTCCCTGTTGGTAGTAACGAGAAGAGAGCATGTCCCAGACGGTGAGGGTCCTTAATGATAGATGCTGTTTTCTTGAGCCTTTAACCTATGCCCTCGTGTTTTTGATACCTCTACCGTAAGGAAAAACATTCAGATTATCTACCCTACCTATGCCTCATAGTTTTATATAATTCTATCACGTCATTCCTCAGCTTGCTTCACTCCGGGGAAAACAGACCCAGCCGATCCAATCTCTCACCATGGCTAAAGCCCCCCAATTCAGGCAACATCCTAGTGAATCTTGTTTGCACTTTCACTCATGCAGCCACATCCTTCCTATTGTGTGGAGACCAGAACTGCATTTAATTCTCCTAGTGTTGCCTAACTCTTGTTTTGTAAAGCTGCAACACAACATTCCACCTGTCAATGCTCTGCTGAACTTTCCATCTGATTAATGTCCTGTTGTAGCCTTGGATAAACTTCCTCACTCCACACCAGCACAAATTTTCATAGTTGAGTATTTTTGAGGAGATAAAGACAATTGAGAGGAAGGCAATGGAAGTTGTCTACACGGACTTTAATTTGACAAGGTCCTTCGTGGTCGGCTGATACAGGAGATTAAGTCACAAGGGATCCACAGTGAGTTATCGGAATCAGGTTTATTATCACTGACATATATCGTGAAATTTGTTGTTTTGCAGCAGCAGTACAGTGTAAGACGTAAAAATTACTATAAGTTACAAAAATAAATAGTGCAAAAGAGGAATAATGAGGTAGTGTTCATGGATTCATGGACCATTCAGAAATCTGATGGCAGAGGGGAAGAAGCTGTTCCTGAAATGTTCAGTGTGGGTCTTCAGCCTCCTGTACTTCCTCCCTGATGATAGTAATGTGAAGAGGGCATGTCCCGGATGGTGAGGGTTCTTAAGTTGCATTCTTGAGGTACCGTCTCTTGAAGATGTCCTCAGTGGCGGGGAGGGTTGTGCCCGTGATGGAGCTGGCTGAGTCTACAACCCTCTGCAGCCTCCTCCAATCCTGCGCATTGGAGCCTCCATACCAGGCGTTATGATTTAAAATTGGCTTAGCCATAGAAGATAAAACAGTGGGGGGAGGATCATACTGACTGGAGGTCTGTGACTGGTGGTATTCTGCAAGGATCTGTGCTGGAACCTCTTGTCTATAATGTATGCAAGTGATTTGGACAAAAATGTATGTGCTCTGATTAGCAAGTTCGATGACAACACAAAGTTGGTGGAATTGCAGATGGTGAGGAAGGTTGTCAAAGGGTGCTGCAGGAGATAGGTCAGTTGAAATTTGGGTGGAGAAATGACAGATGCAGTTTAATCCGGTCAAGTAGGAGATGGTGCATAGTATACAGTAAATGGCAGGACCCTAAGGACCATTAGACATTGACATTTAACAGTACAGCACAGGAACAGGCCCCTCGGCCCACAATGTTGTGCCGAACTAAGTGAGCTAGTAATTAAATCCCTAATCCCTCTAAACAAAGTCCATATCCCTCCAATCTCTGCACATTCATGTGCCTATCTAAGGGTATTTTACAATGCCTCCATTGTATCTGCCTCCACTACCACCCCTGGCAGCAACCACCCTGTGTGTAAAATAACTGGCCCTGCACATCTCCTTTGAATTTAACCCTTCTCACCTTAAATGCACATCATCTAGTATTAGCCATTTTGACCCTGGGGAAAAAGATACTGACTGTCTACCCTACCTATGTCTCTGATGTACAGAGGGATCTTGGAGTGTGAGCTCAGAGTTCCCTGAATATGGCAACACAAATCGATAGGGTGGTAAAGAAGATGCAAGAGATTCTGCAGATGCTGGAACCTGGAGTAACACACAAAATGCTGGAGGAACTGAGCAGGTCAGGCAGCATCTATGGAGGGAAACGGTCAATGTTTCAAGTTGAGACCCTTCAGAAGCCAACACTTTTCACCCCGGATTCTACGCACCACCCTCACCACCATGCGCAGATACCTGTGGGCCATATCTCTTTCTCTACCGCAGCTCCGGGCCTCACTCTCCACAACCTGCCATAGACTCTCCGACACTTCATCCTCCACCAGATCCATGCCTTCAGTTGATGGCTCTTCTCCTTCCTCGCGGGGAAGGATTCCAAGCTTGCCCACCTCCAGGCCGTGGCGCCCGCCGCCTCTGGGTCTGACCTTGGCCCAGGTTGCCTCCGGGCCGCGGTGCCTGCCGCCTCTGGGTCTGACCTTGGCCTAGGTTGCCTCCAGGCTGCGGCGCCCGCCGCCTCGGGCTCTCTGTTCTATGACATTCCTCAGGGCCCTGTCATTTAATTATGCATGTCTTGCGTATTCCCAAAATGCATCACTTCACACTCGTCTGAGTTAAATTCCATCTGCCATTCTTTTGTTCACTTTCAACAATGATCTAGATCTTATTGTAACCTCCTTCACTGTCCACCACACCATCAATTTTGGTGTATCCACAAATTTACTAATCATGCTACACACATTCTTGTCCAAATCATTACTATAGATGATAAACAACAGGGAACCCAGCACTGATCCCTGTGGTATGCCACTGGTCACAGGCATCCAATCTAGAAAAACAGCTCTCCACTACAACCCTCTGACTCCTTCCACCAAGCCAATTTTGACTAGCTCACCCTGTGATCTCCTGTTATGGACCAGTCTACCATGTGAGATCTTGTCAAAAGCCTTGCTAAAGTCCATGTAGACAACATCTACTGCCCTGCTCTTGTCAACCCTTTTGATCATCTTTTCAAAAAAAAATAATTAAATGTATGAGGTACTATTTCCCCATGCACAAAGCCATGTTGAATATCCCCAATCAATCCTTGCCCTTCCAAATGTAGATAGATCTTGTCTCCCAGTATCCCCTCCATTAACTTTCCTGTGACTGGTATTAGGCTCACCAGCCTCTAGTTCCCTGGCTTGTCCTTGCAGCCCTTCTTAAATAAAAGTAGATTAGCCATCCTCCACTCTTTCTTAACTCAACTGTGTCTAAGGAAGATGCAAAAATCCATGCTGGGCCATTGGTATTGGTTTATTATTGTCACTTGCACCGAGGTACAGTGAAAAGCTTGTCTTACAAACCAATCATACAGGTCAATTCATTACACAGTGCAGTTACATTGAGTTAGTACAGAGTGCGTTGATGTAGTACAGATTAAAAACAATAACTGCAATTTCTTTCCTTGCCTCCCACAATATCCAAGAGACACTGGGTCACTCAGTCGTTACTCGCCCTTGTTGATGAGTGGCAAGATTGAAATTATTCCTTTCAACAAAACTTCTACCAGTTTTTATAATCACATTGTCTCAGGAGTTGAAGAGCAAAGTGCAGAGTGAAATGTATAAAAGTATTTTTTTACAACAGCATGAGCATTGAATTCTCCAGTTTTAGGTAACCTGCTCTCCCTCTGTCCTCTTATTTTCTCCCTCTCCTTGGATCTATGCATTTCCTCCTACAGCCACCGCCCTCCCCAGCGACCCATCACCCTGTTTCTTTTCCCTCCTCCACCCATTCCATCTGAGATGAGATATCTTTATTAGTCACATGTACATCGAAACACACAGTGAAATGCACCTTTGCGTAGAGTGTTCTGGGGGCAGCCTGCAAGTGTCGCCACATTTCTGGTGCCAACATAGCATGCCCACAACTTCCTAACCTGTACGTCTTTGGAATGTGGGAGGAAACCCATGCAGACACGGGGAGAACGTACAAACTCCTTACAGACAGCGCCAGAATTGAACCCTGGTCGCTGGCGCTGTAATAGCGTTACGCTAACCGCTACACTACCGTGCCCGCCCATCATCCCCTTCCCCTGCTGTTCTCATCTGCCCACCCAATCTCCCTTATTTGATTCCATGCTCCACCTTTCTTTCTATCAGATTCCATCACCTGCAGCCCTCTGCATCCACATCACCTCCCAGCCTTTGCTGCTATCTCTAATCCTCCCTCCTCTATTTCCCTGTCGTCCCTCCTAATCTGGATCCACCTATCCAGTTTTTTTTTTCCCCACCCCTTCCCCTTGCCTCTTTATACTGGTTATCTCCCCTCTACCTTTCAGTCCAGATGAAAGGTCCCGACCTGAAACTTTCCTGACTATCTGGTTAACTACACAGATGCTGCCTGATGTGCAGGGTTCCTCCAGCATTTTGTTTGTTGCTCCAGCATCTGCAGTATCTTGAGTCTACATGCTGAGATACACCTGGTCAGGCCCCAGGGATTTAACTACCTTAATGTGTTTCAAGACTTCCAGCACTACCACCTTCATGATGTTGATATGTTTCAGGGTGTCACTGTTTGAACTCATTAGCTTTGATGTCCTCCATGGTAAATATAGATAAGAAGTATTCATTTAAGACCTTGCCTTTTTCCTGTGGCTCTACATATAGATTACACACTGAACTCTAAGGGGACACAATCACTCCCTAGCTAGCCTTTTGCCCTTAATATATTTGTAGAATCTTGTAGGATTGTCCTCCTTTATCTTATCTGCCAGGACTGTGTCATGTACCACCTTTTGCCCTCCTAATTTTCTTTTTAAGTGTACTCGTACATCCCTTGTGTAGGGACTGTCTTGATCCCAGCTACCTATACCTGACATGTGACACTTTTTTCCTGAGAAGACACTCAATATCTCTCATCAGCCAAGGTTCCTTAATCTTGCCAGCCTTGTCCTTCACTCAAAAAAAAAGAACATACTCTTCCTATCGCACTTTTAAAAGCCTCCCACTTGCCAGACATCCCTTTCCTGCAAACATCCTCTCCCAATTAACTTTTATGAGTTACTGTCTGATGCCTTCAAAGTTGGCCAACTTTCCATTCTCTTTCTTTTCTCCCCTCCCTCACCTCATCTTTTCCTGACTATCTTGAAGATAAGATATAAGATATCTTTGTTAGTCACATGTACATCGAAACACATAGTGAAATACTTCTTTTGCATGGAGTGTTCTGGGGGCAGCCCGCAAGTGTCGCCATGCTTCCGGCACCAACATATGCCCACGACTTCCTAACCCATACATCTTTGGAATGTGGGAGGAAACCCATGCAGACACAGGGAGAATGTACAAACTCCTTACAGACAGCAGCTGGAATTGAACCCGGGTTGCTGGCGCTGTAATAGCGTGACGCTAACTGCTAAAGAATTATGGTCACTGGTCCCAAAGTGCTTTCTCACCACACCCCACCCTCTACCATGTCAACCACGTGCCCAGCCTCATTTCCTAGGAGGAGATCAAATGTAACCCCTTCTGTAACTGTAGTTCTGTAGAACATAGAACAGTACAGCACAGGAACAGGCCCTTTGACCCATAATGTTGTGCCAAGCTAATTAAATTAGTAGTCAAATGCCCAACTAAACTAATCCCTTCTGCTTACATAATGTCCATATCCTTCCATTTCCCGCACATTGGCTTTCGTCTCTAAGAGCCTCTTGAATGCCCCTATCGTATTTGCCTCCACCACCAGTCCAGGCAGCTCATCTCCTTTGAACTTAGCCCCCTAGCCCCCTTTCAACTTAAATGCATGCCTTCTGGTATTAGACATTTAGACATTTCAACCCTGGGAAAAAGATACTGGCTGTCTATATCTAGTGATGGGAGATGTTAATTTTCCAAACATTGATTGGCATCTCCATACAGTAAGGGGTGTAGATGGGGTGGAGTTTAAGTGTGTTCAGAAAGGATTCTTGACATAATATGTATATAGGCCTACAAGAGGAGAGGCTGTGCTTGGTTTGGTATTGGGAAATGAACCTAGTTAGGTGTCAGATCTCTCAGTGGGAGAGCATTTTGGAGATAGTGATCATAATTCTACCTCCTTTACGGTAGCATTGGAGAGAGATAGGAGCAGACGGACTCGAAAGGTGTTTACTTGGAGTAAAGGGAATTATGAGGCTCTCAGGCAGGAAATTGGAAGCTTAAATTGGGAACAGATGTTCTCATGGAAAAGTACGGAAGAAATGTGACAAATATTCAGGGGATATTTGTGTGGAGTTCTGCATAGGCATGTTCCAATGAGGCGGGAGTCACAAGAGGATACAGGAACCGTGGTGTACAAAAGCTATAATAAATCTAGTTGAAAAAAGCTTACAAAAGGTACAGAGAGCTAGGTAATGTTAGAGATCTGGAAGAGTACAAGGCTAACAGGAAGGAGCTCAAGGAAGAAATTAGGAGAGCCAGGAGGGGACATGAGAAGGCCTTGGCGGGCAGGATTAAGGAAAACCCCAAGGCATTCTACAAGTATGTGAAGAGCAAGAGGACAAGATGCAAAAGAATAGGGCCTACCAAGTGCAGCAGTGGGAAAGTGTGTATGGATCTGGAATAAATAGCGGAGGTACTTAATGAATACTTTACATCAATATTCACTATGGAAAAAAGATCTGGGTGATTGTAGTGAGGACTTGCAGCAGGCTGAAAAGCTTGAGCATGTGGATATTAGGAAAGAGGAGGTGCTAGAACTTTTGGAAAGCATCAAGTTGGATAAATTGCCGGGACAGGATGAGATTACCCCAGGCTGCTGTGGGAGGCGAGGGAGGAGATTGTGGAGCCTCTGGCGATGATCTTTGCATGATTGATGGAGACTGGAGAGCTCCCAGAAGATTGGAGGGTTGTGGATGTTGTTCCCTTATTCAAGAAAGGGAGTAGAGATAGCCCAGGAAACTATAGACCAGTGAGTCTTACCTCAGTGGTTGATAAACTAATGGAGAAGATCCTGAGAGGCAGGATTTATGAACATTTAGAGAGGTATAATATGATTAGGAATAGTCAGCATGGCTTTGTCAAGGGCAGGTCCTGCCTTACGAGCCTGATTGAATTTTTTGAGGATGTGCCTAAACACATCGATGAAGGGAGAGCAGTAGATATAGTGTATATGGATTTCAGCAAGTGTTTGATAAAGTACCCCATGCAAGGCTTATTGAGAAAGTAAGGAGGCATGGAATCCAAGAGGACATTGCAATGTGGATCCAGAACTGGCTGGCCTATAGAAGGCAAAGAGTGGCTGTTGAAGGGTCGTATTCTGCGTGGAGGTCGGTGACCAGTGGTGTACCTCAGGGATCTGTACTGGGACCCTTACTCTTTGATTTTTATAAACTACTGGATGAAGGTGGAGGGATGGGTTAGTAAGTTTGCAGATGCTACAAAGGTTGGATGTGTAGTGGATAGTATAGAGGACTGTCAGAGGTTACAGCAGGACATAAATAGGATGCAAAGTTGGGCTGAGAAGTGGCAGATGCAGTTCAATCCAGATAAGTGTGAAGTGGTTCATTTTGGTAGGTCAAATATGATGGCAGAATATAGTATTAATGGTAGGACTCTTGGCAGTGTGGAGGATCAGAGGGATTTTGGGGTCCGAGTCCATAGGATGCTCAAAGCGGCTGCGCAGGTTGACTCTGTGGTTAAGAAGGCATATGGTGTATTGTCCTTCAATCGGGGAATCAAATTTAGGAGCCGAGAGGTATTGTTGCAGCTGTATAGGACCCTGGTCAGACCCCACTTGGAGTACTGTGCTCAGTTCTGGTCGCCTCACTACAGGAAGGATGTGGAAGCCATAGAGAGGGTGCAGAGGAGATTTACAAGGATGCTGCCTGGATTGCAGGGCATGCCTTATGAAAGCAGGTTGAGGAAACTCGGCCTTTTCTCCTTGAAGCAACGGAGGATGAGGGGGGACCTGATAGAGGTTTATAAGATGATGAGAGGTATTGATCGGGTAGATAGTCAGGGGCTTTTCCCCAGGGCTGAAATTGTTGCCACAAGAGGACACTGGTTTATTGTGCTGGGGAGTAGGTACAGAGGAGATGTCAGGTGTAAGTTTTTTTTTACTCAGAGTGGCGAGTGCATGGAATGGGCTGCCGGCAACGGTGGTGGAAGCGGAAATGATAGGGTCTTTTAAGAAACTTTTGGATAGGTACATGGAGGTGAGAAGAATAGAGGGCTAAGGGTAAGCCTAGTAGTTTCTGAGGTAGGGACATGTTTGGCACAGCTTTGTGGGCCGAAGGGCCTGAATTGTGCTGTAGATTTTCTATGTTCTAATCTTCTCATAATCTTAAACCTCTATCAGGTCTCCACTCAGCCTCTGCTGCTCCAGAGAAAACAGCCCAAGTTTGTCCAACCTCTCATAGTATATGCTCTCTAATCCAGGCAGCATCCTGGTAAACCACTTCTGCACCCTCTCCAAAGCCTCGACATCCTTCCTATAATGGTGCAACCAGAACTGAATGCAGATGCGGCTTAACTAGAGTTTTATAAAGCTGTAGCATAGCTTTCTGACGCTTGAACTCGATGCCTAGTCTAATGAAGGCAAACATGCCATATGCCTTCTTCACCACATCAACCTGTGTAGCCACTTTCAGGGAGTTTCTTTAACCAATATTGACATCTGCCCTTTTTTTTAATTTGCTTTTTTTTAAATCTTGTTTGAAAGCCCTGCAACTTGGAGAGTTAAGCTGCCAGTCAGGTGAACCATTTATATGTGGAAGCATGGTGTGTTCTTTGTTTTTATGGATCAAAGAGTTAAGAATTCATTTAACTATCAGCAATGCACAATAGCTGCAATGTGTTCCATTTGCAAAATTTCTTCCAGCTACTTGCCTAGCATCTCCCACGCCTGTGACCTCTGCCACCAAGAAGGACAAGCACAGCATGTACATGGGAAGACCACTATCTGCACCTTCACCTCCAAGTTGCAAAACAACTTGATTTTTGAAATGTCTCACTGGTCCCTCATTTGTCTCTTGATTTAAATGTTGGAACTTCCTAACTCACAGCACTATGGAAGCACCTTCACCAGAATGATTGTAGTGGTTCATGTACGTGGCTCACCATCATTGTCTCAAGGGCAGCTAAGATTGGCAATAAATGCTGGACTTTCTAGTGATGTACAGATACTTGAATAAATTTTTAAAAAATATTGTAGAGAGTGAATTTGATCCTATGTCTGACTTGGTATTTTCATAATATCTTCACAAATATATTCCATTAAACTTGAATGGAAGCAAGAAACTTTTTAGCAATTTTTGATTCTAGGAGGTCATTTCAAGATTCAGTCATATGTTGCTTAAATTTAAAATTTTACAAATATCTGTTAATGGTGTTGTTTGGAACCAATGAACATGAGAATGGCATTGATACTGTGTAGCTTCCACTTATGACATTATAATATAGCTTAAAGGCATCCACTGCTACCAATGTGCAATTTAAGAGAAATCTGTTCTTCACCTGTTCACTACATAATCGGGCCCATTGAATCAGCACCAACCATAAAGTACCCATTTTCCATTGATCCCATTTTATTGTCGCCACCTTCCATCAACTCTGCTTAGACTCTGCCACTCCATTACATACAAGGGGCAATTTTACAATGGCCAATTAACTTAGTAACCTGCACATCTTTGGGATGTGGGAGAAAATCAGAGCACCCAGAAGAAACCTAAGTAGTTTTGAGGACCATCACCTTGGATGAAGAGAGAGGTTGCAAATTTAGTCAGAAAAGGAAAGGAAGAGTATGTAATGTTTAGGAAACTGAAATCAGATGTGCCCTTGGAGGAATATAAAGGAAGCAGGAAAGAACTTAAACAGTGAATTAGGATGGCTAAAAGGGGCCATGAAATGTCCTTGGCCAGTAGGATTAAAGAGAATACCAAGGCATTTCATTCATGCATTAAAAATAAAAGGGAGAGGGTAGGGCCACTCAAGGACAAAGGAGGGAATTTGTGCCTGGAATCAGAGGATATGTGCAAGGTAATAAATAAGTACTTTGCATCGATGTTCACTAAGGAGAGGGGCGTAGACGACAGGGATTAGGGAGGGGTACGTTGATATTCTAGGGCATGTTGAGATCGTGACCACTTCCGTTTTGCATCTTTTGAAGAACATTAAAGTGGACAAGTTCCTAGGGTCTGATGGGATCTATCTCTGGTTATTGATAGAGACAAGTGAGGAGATTGCTGAGGCCTTGACAAAGATCTTTGTATCCTCTCTAGCTGTAGGCGAGGTCCCAAAGAACTGGGGAATATCAATGTTATTCCAGTGTTTAAAGAGGGCAATAGAGACAAACCAGGAAACTATAGGTTGGTGTGCCTTGCATCAAGGTAGGGAAATTACTGGAGAAGATTCTTGGGGATAGGATCTACTCGCTTTGACTTATTTTGGATAGTCGGCATGGTTTTGTGTGGGAGAGGTCATGTCTTGCAAACTTGATTTGAGTTTTTTTGAGGTGGTGAGAAAGCTGATTGAGGCTAGACAGTGGACGTTGTTACATGGACATTAGTAAAGCATTTGACAAAGTCACTGGTGGTATGTTGATCCGGAAGATTAAGGCACATGGGATACATGGAGACTCGGTAGATTGGATTCAAAATTGGCTTGGCCATAGAAGACAGTAGTGGTACAAAGGTGTTATTCTGATTGGAAGTCTGACCAGTGGTGGTCTGATTTGCAGACAACACAAAAGTTGGAGTTGTGAATAGCGAGGTAGGCTGTCAAGTGATTCATCAAGATATAGACCAGTTGAAAATGTGGGTAGAGAAATGACAGATGGAGTTTAATCCAGACAAGTGTGAGGTGGTGCATTTTGGGAGGTCAAATGTAAGGGGAAAGTATACAGTAATCGGCAGGACCCGGGGGCATTGATATACAGAAGGATTTTGGGGGTGCAAGTCCATTGTTCCCTGAAAGTGGCAACAGAAGAAGATAGGGTGGTAAATAAGGCATATGGCGTAATTGCCTTCATCGAGTGGGGCATTGAGTATAAAAGTCGAACTCATGTTGCAACTGCATAAAACTTTGGTTAGGCCACATTCGGGGTATTGTGTACACTTCTGCTCACCACATTTCAGGAATGGTGTGGAGGCTTTGGAGAGGGTGCAGAAGAGATTCACAAGAACGTTGCCAGAATTAAAGAGTGTTAGCTATAAGAACAGGTTGGACAAACTTGGATTGTTTTCTCTGGAGCATCAGCGGCTGGGGGCAACCTGATAGAAGCATATAAAATTATGAAAGGCGTAGATAGTCTGTCTTTTTCCCCCAGAGTGGAATTGTCAAATATTGGAGGGCATTAGCTTTAAGGCGAGAAGGGGAAAGTTTAAAGGAGATTTACATGGTAAGTTTTTTTTTCTTTACAGAGTGGTAGGTACCTGGAATGCACTGCCAAGGGAAGTGGTGGAAGTAGATACAATAACAATTAAGAGATATTTGGACAGATATATGAAAAGGCAGGGAATTGAGGGATAGAGACCATATGCAGGCAGATGTGCAGTTTAAATTGATACCATGGTTGGCGCAGACATCATGAGCCAAAGGAGCCTGTGCTGAATTGTTTTATGTACAAACTCCACACACAGTGCCGGAGGTCAGGATTGAACCTGGGTTGCTGGAGCTGTCAGGCAGCAGCTGTATTAGCTGCACGCTGCCATTCTAATCTAGTAAAAAGGATAACAAATTGGATTATAGCAATAGTCTAAATGGAACCATTAGTAATTTGGTTTCGGTCAAAAGGAGTTGGTATTGGTTTATTATTGTCACGTACCGAGGTACAGTGAAAAACTTGTCTTACAAACCGATCGTACAGGTCAATTCATTACACAGTGCAGTTACACTGAGTTAGTACAGAGTCCATTGATGTAGTACAGGTAAAAACAATAACAGTACAGAGTAAAGTGTCACAGCTACAGAGAAAGTGCAGTGCCATAAGGTGCAAGGTCACAACAAGGTAGATCGTGAGGTCAGAGTCCATCTCATTGTATAAGGGAACCGTTCAATAGTCTTATCACAGTGGGGCAGAAGCTGTCCTTCAGTCTGGTGGTACGTGCCCTCGGGCTCCTGTATCTTCTGCCTGATGGAAGAGGAGAGAAGAGAGAATGTCCCGGGTAGGTGGGGTCTTTGATTATGCTGGCTGCTACACCAGGACAATGAGAGTCCAAGGAGGGGAGGTTGGTGTCCGTGATGCACTGGGCTGTGTCCACAACTCTCTGCAACTTTTTGTGGTCCTGGGCAGAGCAGTTGCCATACCAAGCCATGAAGCATCCACACAGGATGCTTTCTATGGTGCATCAGTAAAAGTTGGTGAGAGTCAAAGGGGACAAACCAAATTTCTTTAGCCTTCTGACGAAGTAGAGGTGCTGGTGAGCTTTCTTGGCCATGGCATCTACATGATTTGAGCAGGACAGGCTGTTGATGTTCACTCACAGAAACTTGAAGCTCTCAACCCTCTCGACCTCAGCACTATTGATGTAGACAGGTGCATGTACACTGCCCCCTTTCCTGAAGTCAATGACCAGCTCTTTAGTTTTGTTGACATTGAGGGAAAGGTTGTTGTCATGACACCATTCCACTAAGCTCTCTATCTCCTTCCTGTACTCTGACTCATCACTGTTTCAGATATGGCCTACAACCGTGGTATCATCTGCAAACTTGTAGATGGAGTTAGAGCACAATCTGGCCACAGTCATGAGTATATAGGGAGTAGAGTAGGGGGCTGAGGACGCAGCCTTGTGGGGCACCAGTGTTGAGAATAATCGTGCCAGAGGTATTCATTACACATTATCATTAGACTGATTGCGGTCTGTTAGAAAGTAAAGGATCCAGTTACAGAGGGAGGTGTTGAGTCCTAGGTCTCGGAGTTTGGTGACAAGCTTGCTTGGAATTACTGTATTGAAGGCACAGTTGTAGTGAATAAACAATAGTCTAATGTATGTGTCTTTACTGTCCAAATGCTCCAGAGCTGAGTGTAGGGCCAGGGAGATGGCATCCGCTGTAGACCTGTTTTGCCGATAGGCAAATTGCAATAGGTCCAGGTTGTCTGGTAGGCTGGAGTTGATGTGTGCCATGACCAACCTCTCAAAGCACTCAAAGTTGGGTAGAAGAAGTACTCTGTCATATATTGCCTATGCATTGTATCTTTTGCAAAGTTAAAATTAGGAGTGGATGCAGATTGACGGTTGGTGTAAAACTTATTTTGTCACTTAAGTTTTTTAAGAGTTAAATGTTTCTACTGTTTGTAGGTAGAAATAGAGCAATAAGGATTTTAAGTTTTTTAATATTTGTATTTGGAAAACTTTGTTTTAACAGCAAACAATGAATGCACTAGAGTGGTGCAAAGGAAATGCCAGAAATTTAAGTCCCTGATGGAGATCAATGAAATTTTGAAAGAAAAGTGGTTCATTAATTGACTTTCAGAAAACATCACCCACAAACCTAAATTATATTTCACCTGATTTTCTTTATCCCACTGGTGTATAGTTATAGTTAACAAAATAACTCCCTTTCATAAAACCCACAGATTGTGACAATGTTGTAATCTTGCTGTAGCCTTAAAGTTGAAAATGGATAATTGTAATCTAAGGGATTCCAATGGGAATTGAACATTAGCAGTCTCAGCTTTGTACAACATGAAAATGGCCTTCCAGCTGCTGACATTCAACAACCCACACCTCTGACCACTCTGATCTCTAGTTAACCACCATCCACACTCCAGGGCTTTAGAATTGCTCAATAACTGTTTCATGCTCTTGATTTACTAGTGTAGCAATTTGTATTTAAAAATGCTGATAATGTATACAAACCCAAGATCATTTACCATATTTCTAAAGTGTAACAGAACATAATATAGTATATAATTTCATTATGAAGATGAGAATGATAATTTCAGTTGAATGTTGATTTGCAGTGCTGATTGGTTAGAATTTGAGAATTTCATGACTCAGCATGTTAAATTAAAACCACGTGAAAAGGATATTATTTAGCTGAATTCACATGAATAGCATGAAGCAGCTGTCAGTAATCCTTTTTAGACCATTCTTAGCAATTCCATTCTTTTCTAATCCTTTGGGAAAGCCTGTGTAGATTTTGTTTTGAAGGTGATGTAAACATTCAAACCACTGACCCGGTGCTTCATTACTAGTTAACTGAAACTACTATAATTGCATAACTGACATTCTTCACAGATCACTGAGAGCAACTGGGCCATTTCTGTGAGAATTATCAAATAACATACAAAACAATAGCTAGTTTTTTTTTAGTCAAAGGTCATCCAACATGCTTTGAGGAATTATTGACCAGCCCTGCTGAAAGACTTCTTGACCATAGTAGCAGACTGCACGCAATGACTTAATAGCAGGAACATGATAAACTCTCAAAAATCTTTTCCCAGCTTGCTTGGTCTGAGTTTCTCGGGTTTCCATTTGGAACTACAGCATCCACTATAAAACTTTCCTTTCAATGGCAGGGAGAGCTTTTTGGCAGACTGATGGAGCAGCTGTTAAAAGATTATAAATGTCATGTTCAGAACCTGAAAGCCATTCCAGGACTTGCACCAAGAGGAGGTACCTTCCCTGCCAGGGCTAGTTGCCTTGTGTAGGAATTAAACATCTTGCTCTGGTTTTGCATATGAATTGGGAACAGGACACACTATCCCTTGAGCCTGCTCTGCCAGTCAGTAAGATCATGGCTGATCTGGCAGTGGGCTCAGATCCACCTACCTGCCTTTTCCCCATAATTCCCTTACTATGCAAAATTCTATCTAATTGTCTTAAATATACTTAATGAGGTAGCCTCTACTGTTTCCCTGGGCAGAGAATTCCACAGATTCACTACTCTCTGGGGGGGGGGAAAAGCAGTTTCTCCTCATCTCCGTCCTAAATCTATTTGCCCGACTCCTGAGGCTATGTCCCCTAGTTCTAGTCTCGCCTACAGTGGAAACAATTTTCCTGCCTCTATCTTATCTATCCCTTTCATAATTTTATAAACTTCTATAAGATCCCCTCTCATTCTTCTGAATTCCAGCGAGTATAGTCCTAGGCGACTCAATCTCTCCTCATAGGCTAACCCCCTCATCTCTGGAATCAACCTGGTGATCCTCCTCTGCACTGCCTCCAAAGCCAGTAAATCCTTCCTCAAGTAAGGAGACCAGAACTTCACGCAGTACTCCAGATGCAGCCTCAACAGTACCCTGTACAGTTGCAGCATAAGCTCCCTGCTCTTAAATTCAATCCCCCTAGCAATGAAGGCCAACATTCCATTTGCCTTCTTTATAACCATCTCTGCATTCCTGCCTACTCCCTTGCTTACGAAGGATTTGTCTACCTTTTACCAAAAAAAATTTAGAAGATTGGTATTAGTCTTACCACTGCCCTTTTAAGGAAAAAAAATTTGCCCCATCTGTCTTAAATGTTTTATAACCTCATATAGTTTCTTGCTTTCAGTCTGCTTGTCTTTCTGTATAAATATTGCTATTTTCCAGAATCATTTTGGGATGAAGTCCATCAGAACCTGGGATTTTGTTGGCCCACAGCTCCTACAATTTGCTCACTTCAACTTCCCTAATTTGTAATTTTCCTGAGTTGCTCCCTCCTTCCAATTTCTGATTTACAGCCATTTCTGTGATGTTGTATGTACCCTTTGGTTTTGGTTAGAATGCCAAGGCAGTGGCCTACTATGGAGCCCAAGACCTGAATGTCAACTTTGATTAGATGACCAGTAGAGGATCATCTGCCCATTGTGCACATGGCCTGATATTTCTAATGGCAAGCTAATTCATAGCCACCTTATTTTGACCTTCAAAATAAGTTGTGTAATACTTGGGGCAAGCACCCTCTACTACTTCCCACCTAGTCGTAGCCCCATTCCCCATCTTCATACAAAGAGTAATTCCCTTTTCTCCAAGTTGCAATCAGGACTTTATTCTCTAGCTAATTAAACGTATATGTTGAAGATGGTATTTCAGTTTGGATTTTTAAGGTAGTGAGGGATAGATTCTTGATAAACCCAGGAATGAAGGATTACCTGGGGGAGGTGGGAATGTTAAAGGAGGCCAAAATTAGATTAGCCATGATTTTATTGAATGGCAGGGGTTGAGTGGTTCTGAACTCTTCCTGCACCTAACACAGACACAGGGAGAATGTTCAAACTGCACATTGACATGGAAGTCAGAATCAAACCCAGGTCACAAAAGCTGAAAGACATTCACGACCTGCAGCGCCACTGTGTCACCCAACATAAAGCAGTAGTGTATTTTTTTTAAAAAGTGTGCAGTTTTGCACCATAATTTTGAAAAGCAACAATATTCTGTGTCTCAATACGTTTGCTTTCTTGTATTTTTTTAAATTGTCTTCAGAAGGCCTTAATGTCTTGACATTACATGATTCTTGATGCCCTCAATTGCCCTTCATTTTGATGACAGATTATTTGATTGTGGGAAGGGGAGAATCATAACCTGATTCAGTCCCGTAGGTCAAGCAACAACTCAGATTTTTTTTAATATAAATAACTTCTTTTGGACACTTCAGTAACTAAAAGTGAGGCTTCGGTATTCAAAAACTTTTGAGTAATTCTTTTCAATTTGCTGAAGGGTATCTACTATTTGGTTTTTCTCACTTTATGTCTCTTTCACTCTCCATCATACTCTGCCCTTAGTGATGTGCAGTATGCTCTCACCCTGCACTGTACAGAGAAAAGCCAAAGGCTCTGAATGCTGGTATCAGAGCTTATGAGGAAAGGTGAGAGGTGGTTGAACTTTTTAAATTGAAAAGAAAGCATTTGAGATGTCACCTTGTTGTTTAGGGGAATAGAAATGATAAATCTAGAATAATATAGCTTTTGAGGTCTGATGAGGGATATAAATTCAAACCACTGTAAAATGCATTTGGTTCTTATTCAATAATAAACAATTAAAATAGACTCCCAAATACAGAAATGCAAATAAAAGTCTCCAAATTATTTAAGAAATGATTGGATGCTGATAAGGGCTGCATTGATAGGATGTAGTGAATGACTTTCCTTGGCAAAATCTCACAGATACACCACACCAATATTCCATTCAAACCAACTTCTCACTATAAATGTAATGTGATGCAGGCTTTAGTAGTGATAGTAGTGCAACTTTTTGAAAACGTTCAAATTCTGTTATATTAATTTTAGGTTCAAGAGAGCCCCCTACTTCAGAAGGGAGCTGGACTACACAATCTGAGGAGCCCAGCAATCTAAGTTTGGCTCTATCCTACACAGATCTGCATTCTATTGAAACAGAAGATTTGCACAGTAACAGTATTTCCAGACCTGAATCTCCAGGTAATCCAAATTTTATCTGACTATAAAGACATAAATATTTTTTTCTTTTAACCCTCTGTGATGAGTTGCATTATGTAATATAGATTAAAAAAACTGGTGGTTTTAACCAGTACTGGTACACATTCCAGATCAACATGCCTTCATAAATAAACCTGGCTATGTGAAAATCTTGGCTAATTTGGAAAATGCATGCAAAATCTTTGGCTGTGTATGGTAACAAACGTGTTTGGATGCTGGAAGACAAAATTTGTAAATCAGACTGGACTACAATAATATGTTTGTATTACTGTGCACACTTTATTTACAATTTTACTTTTGTATACTTTCTATCAGTTTTGTGACTTTCTACTATTGATGTTATTCTTGAAGGAAGATGTGCACACAAGCTCCTCTGCAACTTTGTACAGAGTGGTGGTGTGTGAAGAATACCTGCAGTTGTGCTAGGGAACAGATATACTCCCATGAAACACTGAACTGAGCAGAGAGGTTGGTGGACAGATAACCGGTAGAGATGTACTGTGTGCAGTGGGCCCACAAGGGCTACGGCCATGCAATGCTGGCAAGAAGCTGCTAAGAGTAAAATTCCTATTTCTGCATTGTTTGTGAGCTTGTACTTTTGGGAAGCCTACAATCCTGGCAAGTCCTCGTGCCTGATTTGCTACGTCTTTTAGGGTGAACGATTCTCTTTGCAATATTGAGTAACCTCCCTTATGCAGTGACGAGTAGCAACCTCTGAGAAATGGCATTGATCAGCAACAGTAATCCAGAATCCAAGGAGTTAAAAATGAGCCCAACTTCAACTGTGAGGACAACCCCCTTATGTGTATGTCTTTGTTTAAATGAGAATAGGCCATTTAGTTCTTCATGCCAAGTGTGCCATTGAGTAAGGTTATAGCTGATCTTTTACCTCAGTGCTGCTATTCTGCACTAACCTCCAAATCCATAGATTCTTTAATATCTATAGATCTGTTTTGAAAATACTTGGTGATCTGAGCCTCCACAGTCATCTTTGGTGGAGAATTCCAAAGAATTCTGGGTGAAGAGACTTCTTCTCATCCTAGCCCTGAAAGGATGAGCCCTTATTTTGAGACCCCTAGTTCTATATATCCAAGCTAAGTAAATATCAATTTTGCTTTACTATGTCAAGACCTTTTGTATTTAAATGGATTACCCCAGAGCATAGGCCAAATCTGCTCGTATGACATACCCAGCATCCTAAGAATCAATCTGATGAATTTTTTTTTACAGTTGTATAGGACATTGGTGAAGAATATCTGGAGTACTCCGCAAGTTTTGTTCCCCTTCCCTGGGAAAAGATATAATAGCATTGGAGTTAGTCCAGAAGGGATTCACTAGGATAAATGTCCTAGCAAAAGATGTTCAATAGATTGGGTCTGTATTCTTTAGTGTTTAGAACAATGATGATTGATCTTGGTGAAACACAAGATCCAAAGTGAGCATGGCAGGGTAGATGTTGAGATGTTTTCACTGGTTGAAGAATTTCAAACAAGGAGGTTAGTTACAAGATGAGGGGCTGGTCATTTAAAATGGAAGGATGTAGAAATTTATTCTCATGGAGGGTGGTGAATCTCTGGAATTCTCTTCCCTAGAGAGTTGTGGATGCCAGATAATTAGAAGAATTTAAAATGAAGGTAGATCCATTTTTGCAAGGTTAGGGAATTGAGAGCCATAAGGATCTGGCACAGAGGAGAGGTTGAGGCCAGGGAAGATTGGCCATGATCATATTGAAGGCCAGGGCAGGCTTGAGGGGCTAGATGGCCTACTCCTGCTATTTTTTTTGTTCTTTTTTGCACTCTATAACAAGCACATCCTTTGGGAGGGAAACCAGACTTGCACACAGTGATGTTATTACAATGTGATGTTACCAGGGCCCTATATAATTGGACAAAGGTGCCTCTATTCTTGTACTCGTCATATTTTAAAAAAAATTAGCCTTCCTAATGTCATATTGGCATGTTAACTGTCTTTAATAATTGTTATATCCTCTAAACTATGCCAAAGCAGTCTAATTCCAGGCCAAGTTCTTGGCATAAATCTGAGATGTGGTTGTGGGGTGGGAAAGAAGGTGGGGTGTTCCAAAATTGGATAAGTTTGAAAAGGAATGCTTGGATTGCAATGTGCTATTAATCCATGACTGGTATAGGGAGCATCAATGTGATTCGGCCACCTGATGGTGCTAACTGCTGTACCTTAATTTGCATACATAGGGGTCAGTTTTGCATTGGGTAGCACTGGTTCAAGATTGAAACCAAACCTGCACCTTGTTTTAAAAAGTAGGATATTTTGTGGCAATGACAGATTGCTGGAAGAGATGGCAGAACATGGCCAAGAGTGGATTCTTTTTTTTCTGACAAAACTCTTATTTGACGAGGTGGAGCTCCTCATGCAGTGTGCCAGAAAACTCTCTGCTTCAAGATTCATGGGAATGTTGCCAGGACTGGGAGCCTTGAGTTATAAGGAGAGACTGAACAGGCTGGGACTGTTTTCCCAGAGGTAGAGAGCCACAGTCTTTTTTCCCAGGGTAGGGGAGTCTAAAACCAGAGGGCATAATTTTAAGGTGAGAGGGGAAAGATTTACAGGAGATCAGAGGGCAAGTTTTTTTTCCACACAGAGGGTGTTGGGTATATGGAATGAGCCTCCAGAAGGGGTGATAGAGACAGGTATAATTACAGCATTTAAAAGACATTTGGACCAGTACATGGATAGGAAAGGTCTGAGCCAAACACAGGCAAATAGGATTAGCACAGATAGGCATCTTGTCAACATGGACGAGTTGGGCTGAAAGGCCTGTTTCTGTGCTGTATAACTCTACATGGTTCTGGTCTTCTTCTGTAGTATGTAGCAAATCTCAGTGAGTGTGACCTTCAAGCAGCAGAGACTCCTTGCACGTTGCTTCTTGATTAGTTGGATATTGGGGGACTGTTTCTGAAATGCTGTTCGTTAATAAGATTGGCAGTTTCATTGGAATTTGTGAGAAGAACTGGCAATGTTTCTTGGGGAACTAGTGGAATGGGAGTGCAGCAGTATTGGGTGATTAAGAGACTGGCATAATGTGGGGGCAGGGTTGAGGTGCTGGGGAAATCAAAGGATTAGGGGAGATTACGGCATCGGTTGCAGATTCCTATGTCAGGACCAGTAATCTAGAACTATTAGTGGTATCGTTACAGTGTACGAGAGGGTAGGCGGGGAGGGAGACGTAGGGGTGTCCAAGGATGCAAGCACAGGCCATCCTGGATAACAAACTGAATTCCATTTTTTCAAATGTCCTTGGGTTGATTTTGTATGTAAGTCAGAAAATCGCTCAATATGGTAAGGGTACCTCTGCAGTATTGTAATGAATGGCATCAAAAACACAAGACTGATGATAAAGAACAGTTATTAAAAGTGGAGAGGGGAAAGGCATTTTGAATTCAATAATATGGGAACTCATCTGCATGTACGGGTTCTGTAAATTGGGTGTTTGTAACTTGGAGATGGCCTGTAAGTAATTTAACATGCATGCTTTCCACTGTGTGGGGATCACAATGTCTTGAGATCATCTTATGATGAGGAGACTCACCAAGGAAGCTTTGCACAGGAAAGGATGTCGGGCATACAGGAGTGACTGAAGACAAGGTGCCTGATCAAATTTATGCAATGACATGACACAGTCCAGAAATGGTTGTTGTCATGTTTCAGTCTGGAAATAAATGTTTATTGTTTTTCACTTGCATGATTTTGTTTATTAAACACTACAGTTAAATTTCTTGGTAAAATTGTTTTACTTTGACCTATCTGTTTTCTGACACAAAAGCATCTTTTTGAGAAGAGTGGGAAGGGTAGAGTGCTCTGGGCAAGGAAGAAATCCACAACTACCGCTTGTTCTTGCAAACTTGTAAATGGTGCCAATATTTCCAAGGCAAAAGAAAAATGGGTTATTTTGAACTAATTAAAGAACCTGGTCAATTCTATTATGTGAAACTGCTGCTGTGTTAACTTAGTGAGCACAATGTTAAAAGCACTACATTGAAGGAAAGTGATATTAGATGATCTAGTCGTCATAACATTGCTGTATGTAGATGCTTGATGTGTACAATTTGACTGGTACATTTCCTACTTGTTCAAAAGTACGTTTCATGTGAAGTGTTATGGGTTGGGCTTGAGTCATGAAAAGCACCATATAAATGCAAGTCATTCTGTTTATAGATCTTTGTAAGTGATAATGCAGCCATCTAGTGATGGAAGTCAGACACTTCATGTTCTGGTTTATGATCTCCAGGCAGTTTTTGAGGGGAAATGAAACAATGTAAAAGGTCACAAAACTATCACTTTTCATAAATTGTTTCTATGCTGTTGGCTCATTGTACCCATCAATCACTTTTTTTTTTGAAAAATGTCTAGAACTAGTTTATTGTAGTTCATCAATGGTCTTTGCTAAATAAAGGTATTACTTATGTCTTATAAATATCTAGAAATATTCCTTCAATTTTTAGAACAGCAATAACATCATCCAACGTATTATTTGGCACTTTGGCTTAACTCATCAATCCCCTTGAAATGTTGAAAAAACTGCTTCTTTGTAAAGTGATGTCCCATAAGGGCAAACTCCATTTCCTGTCCCTTGGTATTTACTTTATTGTTCAATGTTTATTCTTTAGGGCATGTGATACAACTTGAATTTATGTAGCCTCTTCTATGTGGCAGAACCTTTTGAGATATTTCATAGGAGCTGATTTGGTCAAAGTAACAACAGGAGCCTGAAGCCCTATACTCAACGATTTAACAACAGCTTTTTCCTCTGCCATCAGATTTCTGAACAGTCCATGAACACTACTTCATTATTCCTTTTTTTTTTGCACTATATTTTGTAATTTATAGTAACTTTATGGCTTTGCACTGTACTGCTGCTGTAAAACAACACATTTCACGACATACAAGATGGTGATAATAAATCTGATTCTGATCCACATGAATTGAAAAACAAAGAACCATAGTGCTGGAAGTCTGAAATAAAACCAAAGAATGCTGGATCTACACAGCAGGTCAGGCAGTATCTGTAGAAAGTTGATGTTTCAGGTGAATTGTCTCTTTTATAATGCATATGAAATGTAAGGACAGGCACTCAAAAGCTTGTTCAAGGAGGGAGATTTTAAGGTGTCTTCAGGAATAAGAGAGAGAAGGTTGAAGCGGTATGGAAGGTGTGGTGAAAATTCTAGACCTGAGGGATGAACAGCTGAGAGCACAACAGAAATCAATGTACGTCACTGGAATTAGATCTGTATAAGAGGGGTTCCTTTCTTTTAGTGTTGTTTGTGCAGAATTTGCACATTCTACCCATGACCATATGGGGTTCCACTGGGTGCTTGGTTTCCTTTCATGTTCTAGGGATATGCTGGTAGATGGATTTACAGTAACCAATGTACATGGATAGGGAAGTTTTAGAGGGATATGGGAAATGCAGGGAGATGGGACTTGCTCAAGTAGACAACTTAGTGAGTTTGGACAAGTTGGGCCGAAGGCCGGTGTTTCTGTGCTGTATAACTCTGTGACTCTATAACTGTCGGTGTGGATAAATGGCAAAAGAATCAAAGGTGGAATTGATGGGCATGTGAGAAAGAATAAATTGCACAACTAGAAAGAAATGAGGAGAGGGGGAATGGGACTGATGAGATTGCTCTATTAGGAGACAGCATGGACCCAACTGACTGACTGGTTGTAATAAGTAAGAAGATTATGCTGGAGCATTAGTTGTTCCATTAGACGCTGGGCCCAACCCATTGATGCAATCACGAAGAAGGCACGCCAGCAGCTCTACTTTGTTAGGAGTTTGAGGAGATTTGGTATGTCACCAAAGACTCCTACAAATTTCTATAGATGTACAGTGGAGAGCATCCTCACTGGTTGCATCACTGCCTGGTATGGAGGCTCCAATGCACAGGATTGCAAGAGGCTGCAGAGGGTTATAGACTCAGTCAGCTCCATCACGGGTACAATCCTCCCCATCATTGAGGACATCTTCAAGAGGCAGTGTCTTAAGGTGGCATCTATCATCAAGGACCCTCACCATCCAGGACATGCCCTCTTGTTAAACCATCAGGGAGGAGGTACAGGAGCCTGAAGATCCAAACTCAATGATTCAGGAGCAGCTTCTTCCCCTCTGCCATCAGATTTCTGAATGATCCATGAACACTACCTCATTATTCCTTTCTTTTAACTATTTATATATTTTTGTAATTTATAGATTGCACTCTACTACTGCTGCAAAACAAATTTCACATCATATGTCACTGACTGTATGAATGAACCAACACCAGTATCTCTTCCAGATCAACATCCCCAACATTGAAGCTGTAATAATACCTGGTATATGGCAGTTGCCTTCCAATGGGCAAGTCATAGAGTTTGGATACCTGATGCCAGACCCTTTGAACGCAGGCTGTCCACTCCAAGCTCCTTCATGATGAGAGATTATCAGGATAAACAAGGAAATGCTTCAAGGAGATCCTTGAAATTACTGTTTTTAAAAAAAAAAAGAAAAAAAGCGTCCTCACTTGTTCATGAGAATCTCTGGCCCATGTGATCAAAAAGGAGAAGGAACAGCTGGGATGGTGCCAAAAAACTTGTCTCTTTGTTGAGAGCAAGCCCAGCAAAAATGGCAGAATGAATATTCCAGCTGTCCTACCTACCTACCTACCTACCCAAGCTATTAAGCCTCTCCTCTCCTCTCCCATCTGATGCAGGTTCTGCATATCCAACATTGGCCTCATCAGCTGCCTCAGAACCTGCAGAACTGAAGTGGAAGCAAATCATCCTTGCTTCAAGTGACTGACTAAGAAAAAGACTCCCAAACTGCAGTTTACTTTTTAAGGCAAGAATTTTAGCAGTGCAACCTGAACGAGCATCTAAGAGTTAAATCACAAAGAAGAATTTGATGATGTATTTCACTTGGAAGCCCAATGTGCCTGATAAGTAGATTCCAAGAAACATTAGTCAGATAATATAATGCACATCTTTCTGAAGTCCTGTATTTTAAAACAAATCAATAAAATTCAGTACATATTCAAAAATGTGCCAAGTCCACATTTGACCCATGAACTTCAGGCTGAGATATTTAGTTCAAACACTGGCTGAAATTACAAAGAAAGGTTAAGAATATGGACCAGCTCAAAGTGGGGTTGTCAGCAGTGTTAATTTTCTTCAGGAGCCATTCAAGGAATTTTTGTGAGATTTTATTGCTTTTGTTGATTGCTGAATGCTTGCCTTTCTGGCAATCTCCAGTGAAGAAAGCATTCTGTAGGAAGGAGGGGAGCTGCTAAGAAAGGAATCTGCAGCAGCTTGAGATAGAATGTCTTTCCTGACATCCTCCTGTAAAGCACTTTCTGTTATAGGGTCACAGGAGAACAGAGGGAAGAAACACATGAAAGAACCTACACTAGAAGAACCAACAAAGGGGTACCTACCAGCAGAAAACATAGAATATGCCACTCCCTCAAGGATGTACCAGAGATGAACTGAAGAACTCATTGTTAATGTGAATGCATTATGTCTTTAGCTAAACATTCCTGCCACTGTAGTTCTGAAATTACCAGGATCTGACCATAAAATATGAGTATATTTGGGAAAACAATTGAACTGAGCAGTTGCTTTTTTTTTGTCTGAAACATAGCCAAGTTTAATTAAAATCCATTAATTAGTCCTTTTGTATAGATATCTAATATTGTAGACTTTATCTACCTCCTTCACCAAGGGTAGGTGGGAATGTGTTGAGTTGCAATTGGTTGGCCCTAATCATAGAACAATACAGCACAGGAACAGGCCCTTCGGCCCACGATGTTGTGCCCAACGAATTAAACTAGTAATTAAATGCCCAACTAAATTAATCCCTTTTGCCAACACAATGTCCATATCCTTCCATTCTCTGCACATCCATATGCCTATGTAAGAGCCTCTTAAACACTTCTATTGTATTTTCCTCCAATACCATCCCTGGCAGCCCATTCCAGGCATCCATCACTGTGTGTGTAAAAAAATAGCATACCCTGCACATCTCTTTTGAACTTACCCCCTCTCACCTTAAATGCACACTCTCTAGTTTTAGACATTTTGACCATGGGAAAAAGATACCAGCTGTCTATGCCTCTCATAATATAAACTTTTATCAGGTCTCCCCTCAGCTTCCACTGCTCCAGAGAAAACAACCCAAGTTTGTCCAACCTCTCCTTATAGCATATGCCCTCTAATCCAGGCAGCACCCTCGTGAACCCCTTCTGCACCCTCTCCAAAACCTCCACATTCTTCCTATAATGGGGCGACCAGAACTGCATGTAATACTCCAGATGTGGCCTAACCAGAGTTTCATGAAGCTGCCATGTAACTTCCCGACTCTTGAACTCAATGACTCAACTAATAAAGGCAAGCATGCCATACGCCACCTTTACTGCTCTATCAACCTGTGCAGCCATTTTTAGGAACTATGGACTTGGACACCAAGGTCCCTCTGTACATCAACACTATTAAGGGTCTTGTCATTGCTGTGTACTGTCCCTTTATATTTGATCTCCCAAAGTGCAACACCTCATATTTGGCCAGATTAAACCATCTGCCATTTCTCCACCCATATCTGCAACTGATCTATATCCCGCTGTATCCATTGGCAATCTTCCATGCTACCCACAACACCAATTTTTGTATTGTCTACAAAGTTACTAACTCACCCATCTACATTTTCATCCAGGTCACATATATATCACAAACAGCAGAGGTCCCAGTACAGATCCCTGCAGAACAGGACCTCCTAAGTCCCATTGACTTCTGCCCTCTGTCTTCTGTGGGCAAGCCAATTCTGAATCAAAATGGCCAAGTTACCATGGATCCCATGTATCTTAACCTTCTGGATGAGCCTACCATGAGGGGCTGTCAAATGCCTTGCTAAAATCCATGTAGACAACATCTGGAACTCTACCTTCATCAATCACCTTCGTCACCTCCTCAAAAAATTCAATCAAGTTAGTAAGACATGACTTGCCCTGCGCAAAGCCATGCTGACTGTCCCTAATTAGGCCATGGTTTTCCAAATGCTCGTAAATTCTATCCCTAAGAATCCTCTCCAATAGCTTCCCTGCCATTGATATGAGACTCACTGGTCTATTAGTTTCTAGGATTATTCCCTCTATAGAGTGCAGAAGTGGTTCACCAGGCTGCTGCCTGGATTAGAAGGCATTATACGGGAGTAGAGGTTGAACCGATTAGGGATAAAGGTGGGAAGATGTGCCTGGAAGCTGTGGAAGTGGGTGAGGTCCTCAATGAATACTTCTCTTCAGTATTCACCAAGGCGAGGGGTCTTGATGATGCTGAGGACAGTGTTGGTAAGGTTAATGTTCTAGAGCATGTTGATATCAAGAGAGAGGATGTGTTGGAGCTGTTAGAAAATATTAGGATAGATAAGTCCCCGGGGCCTGATGGAATATTCCCCAGGCTGCTCCACGAAGCGAGGGAGGAGATTGCTGAGCCTTCGGCGAGGATCTTTGAGTCTTCATCATCCACGAGAATGGTACCGGGGAATTGGAGGGTGGCAAATGTTGTCCCCTTATTCAAAAAAGGTAGTAGGGATAGTCCAGGGAATTATAGACCAGTGAGCCTTACGTCTGTGGTAGCCAAGCTGTTGGAAAGGATTCTTAGAGATTGGATCCATGGGCATTTAGAGAATCATGGTCTGATCAGGGACAGCCAGCATAGCTTTATGAAGGGCAGATCATGTCTCACAAGCCTGATAGGGTTCTTTGAGGAGGTGACCAGACAGATTGATGAGGGTAGTGCAGTGGATGTGGTCTACATGGATTTTAGTAAGGCGTTTGACAAGGTTCTGCATGGTAGCCTTCTTCAGAAGGTCAGAGGTCATGGGATCCAGGGAAGCTTGGCCGTGTGGATTCAGAATTGGCTTGCCTGTAGAAAGCAGAGGGTTGTGGTGGAGGGAGTGCGTTCGGATTGGAGGGCTGCGACTAGTGGTGTCCCACAGGGATCGGTTCTGGGACCTTTTCGTGATTTTTATTAATGACTTGGATGAGGGGGGTAGAAGGGTGGGTTGGCAAGTTTGCAGACAACACAAAGGTTGGTGGTGTTGTGGATAGTGTAGAGGATTGTTGAAGATTGCAGAGGGACATTGATAGGATGCAGAACTGGGCTGAGAAATGGAGTTCAATCCGGAAAAGTGTGAGGTGGTACATTTTGGAAGGACAGACTCCAAGGCAGAGTACAAAGTTAGTGGCAGGATTCTGGGTAGTGTGGAGGAGCAGAGGGATCTGGGGGTCCATATCCACAATCCCTGGAAGTTGCCTCACAGGTGGATAGGGTAGCTAAGAAAGCTTACAGGGTGTTAGCTTTCATAAGTCGAGGGATCGGGTTTAAGAGCCGTGAGGTAATGATGCAGCTCTATAAAACTCTGGTTAGACCACACTTAGAGCACTGTATCTAGTTCTGGTTGCCTCATTATAGGAAGGATGTAGAAGCGTTGGAAAGGGTGCAGAGGAGATTTACCAGGATGCTGCCTGGTTTAGAGAGTATGGATTATGAGGAGAGACTAAGGGAGCTAGGGTTTTACTCTTTGGAGAGAAGGAGGATGAGAAGAGACATGATAGAGGTGTACAAAATATTAAGTTATAGATAGAGTGGACAGCCAGCACCTCTTTCCCAGGGCACCAATGCTCAATACAAGAGGGCATGGCTTTAAAGTAATGGGTGGGAAGTTCAAGGGAGATATCAGAGGAAGGTTTTTTACCCAGAGAGTGGTTGGGGCGTGGAATGCACTGCCTAGGGGGGTGGTGGAGGCAGGTACATTGGTGAAATTCAAGAGATTACTAGATAAGCATATGGAGGAATTTAAAATAGAGGGATATGTGGGAGGAAGGGGTTAGATAGTCTTAGGCGAGGTTTAAAAGTTGGCACAACATTGTGGGCCAAAGGGCCTGTATTGTGTTGTACTGTTCTATGTTCTATTCCTATTTCCTTTCTTGAATAATGGAACATCAGCTACTCATCAGTCCTCCAGGACCTCGCCTATGGCTAGAGAGGACACAAAGATCTTGGTCAAGGCCCCAGTATCCCTTCTCTTGCCTCTCTGAATAACCTGGGGTATATCCCATCAGGCCCTGGGGATGTATCCACCTTAATCTACCTCTTTCTTTATCTCAAAATGCCCCAGCACATTACCATGTTCCACACTGATCTCGCTATCTTCCACGTCCTTCTCCTTGGTAAATACCAATGCAAAGTACTCATTTAGGACTTCGTCCACATCCTCCGCCTTCAAGCACATGTTCCCTCCTATATTGTATGTTGAAGTTCTATTGGCTTGAATTTGAATTTCCAGGAAACTCCCTAGCAACGCTCTAGCGAAAATGAATGAGCGAACTAAATTTTATGTACAAGAGGTAAAGGCAAGCAAAATAACAAGTAAAACCTGAAAGATCTTCAATTAATTCTGTTTCTCATTCCAGAGCTGCTGCCTAACATACTGAGTGTTTCCAACTTTTTCCTTCTCTACAGTTTTTTCCCCTTTATTTAAGTATAAAACCTTGAAGTATAAAAGTAATGTTCATTTATTGCTCCCTCAAAACTTTTTCCTACTTTAAGTTTAAAATAATTTTCTCATTGGACTTTCTGTGGGATATTTATGATTGTTGGCACATGATGTAAACTATGGTTATATTTTCATTTCATGTACTGACTAGTTATCTTTGTTGGATGTTTGTCATTTCTCATCTAAAGGTTTGCACCTGGTATATGCAAGCAGTGCTGGGAAAAGAGCAGCAGTTATAATTGGTGCCTGTAATAGTGTTACAGTCAAAACAATGGTAGAACAATTTATTTTGAAGATGATCAGAGTTGTCTTTATCTTCATCCATTTAAGGTTGTACGTATTTTCATTGCTAGTGTGCTTCTGCAAAACTAAAAATAATTATCTAATAGATCCCACATTTCCCATGCTGGGTTTGCTTTTTTTCTTGGATCCCATTATTCATTTTGGCCTGTGTTTGATTAAAAACCAGTGTCAGTTTTAACTTCTCAATCAAGTGCCAAGAGTCATACATTTGATACAAGAGTATGTCCGTGATGTTACTATACGCTAAAGCATTGAACAGGGGCTTTTCGGGATTAGTCTTCCTGTCCTTGGTAGGAGTAGTGCTGTCTGTCTCTGTCTCTGTCTCTGTCTCTCTCTCTCTCTCTCTGTCTCTCTCTGTCTCTCTCTACCCCCCCCCCCCCCTCACAGTGCCTTGATTGAAGATGGTTTGTTTCCACTCCACTGTTGGTTCTGACATGGCTGATCTAGCCAATGTGGGACCTGCAGACTCTACCACAGCCAGAGCAGGAGATGCTAGACAGTGGGCAGGTGGGTAGCTTGGGAACTGTTGAAGTCCTTTTGCTGTCAATACTGGGTTTCTGTGTGTGCAGTGAAGGAACTCTTCATGCCATCCTGAGAACTTCTCCATTATGAGCAATCATGGGCTAGGATTTTGACAAGTCAATGAGAATGTTGGTTTTTCAGTGGAAGCTGGAAATCTGAAATGAAACAAAATGCTGGAAACACTCAACTGGCCAGGCAACATTTGTAGAAGGAGAAACTGTTAACATTTTTGGGCTGGAAGTTGGCAGGTGCTGACCAAGAAGAGCTAATTTTGTGGAGTCCTTACATATGAGAGAATGGACCCTGCACTCAACATCTGCAAGGTACCCTACCAACCTGCCCCCAGTGCACCATACTACCCTCTGATGACAAAACTTTGAGGCTGAGACTCTGGAAAACTGGACCAATTCTTGTATCTCAAGAGCCACCTCTCAGCGAAGACAGCCACCAATGATGAAATTTGGATCACTTTCACTCTACCAGCATTATCTTTGGTTAGTTGAGATCAAGGTTATTTATAGATCAAGACCTCAAACCTGGTATAAAGCCTACGTCAGACACCTGAAGGCACCTGAGAGGCTAGAATCCATTCATCAAGAGGATACTGAAGCCCTGTATAAATGGTAGAGGGAGGTGCATCACCTCACAAACTACCCACTCACTCAGTCAGGCACTTCCTGCCCCATGTGTGGAAGAATCTGTGGTTCCTACATTGCCCTCAGTAGTCACTTCAAAGCCCACAAAACTGGAATTCAATAAGCCATTCTTAATCCCAAGGAATTTCCTAACAAGGAGGAGGAGGATGATAGTATGGATTGAAGAAAGCTGGAATGTAGCAAACTTCTGATCTTGTTGCATTTTACAATTTTTGAAATTCATTCATTACGTTTAGGGAAATTACAGTAATCTCTTTCTTAATAAAGTTGTGTTTCCAAACAGTCGAGAACTGATGCTATCAAATCACTTTTTGATTATACAAATTTATATGTTATTGCATAGTTACTGGTGTATGGGCTTAAAGGTCAAGTTGTAAGCTTCATCTCCCCCCCCCCACCCCCTCATAACACTATTAAAAAAAATCTTTTCCAGTCCTCTTTAGCTTTACTTCTTCCCATCAATGTAACTTCCAACTTGAAGTTTTTGCCCTCCTTCAATTTCAGCCTGTTGTGCACTCCTGATTTTTCACTGCTGCTCCACTGATTGCCATATCTTTAACTAGCTAGGCCTAATGCTCTGGAATTCTCTTCCAAAACCTCACATTTCTCCAAATTTAATCTCCTATATGCTTTTGGGCACCATTCCATATCTCACTTTCTGCCTGGTGTCAAATGTTATCTGAAAGTGGTTCTGTAAGACATATTGGGTGATTTTTATTACATTGAAAAGGGTACTATGTCATTAAATGTTTTCAAGAAGAATTAACTGGCCATGGGATTTGAGAACAATGTTTAAACATGCTTGCAAGCTCTTTTTTATTACCACAAAAGCAACTAGACAAGAGGTGACAGGAAAGAAACAGGATACCATTATACAACTGTGTAATAGAAGTAAAGCAGTTTACTTGCATCCACAGTAAGACAAGTGGGTCTTGTGGCCCCTTGAGGCTGCTTCACATGTTTTCAACAGTGGCTGGAGGTGTATGGTGGGGATGGGTAGTTCAGGCAGGGGGATAGGTCTCCTCCCCCAGTAAACATCCAGAAGAAATTGTTTAATGCCTCATAGCATTAAGGATATGAAAGCATACTCCAAAAGCCAGCAAATCTAAAGGTTAATGCTCACAGCAGACAGTGAAAAATGTGAAATTTCATTCAGGAGTGTTATCTAAATGTCTTTCAAGTTACTTGAATGCTGTAAATTTTATTACTTTGATATTCCATTTGCTCTAAGTTCTTAGCAGTGTAATCATTTTGTGTTTCTGTTTGGCATGATTCGTATTACTGAAATACTCACATATAAGGGTATGAAAGGGGAAAAAGGATCAAATCTAGCTTTTTCCTTACTGCTGGATAATTTAATGTTATTCTGCTTCATTGGAACCATTTCGTCTATATGGTTGCTCCACCTTACAAAGAAAAGACCTCAAGTCACATAACTAAAGTGCAGCTAGAAGCTAAAAACCTGCAGCTGGCATTGGAAAATTACATTGTCTGATGCCAGCCAGCTAAGCAATGTTTTGAAAATTAATCATATCATCAGTGACTACACTAAGAGGATAACAGTGTCAGTGATGTCTTTAAGTATGAATGGTCAAAATTGTGCCTTTGACCCCTCTATTTCTTTTGTTCACGTATATTTAAAAACTAAATAATCACTTCTTTTCTGTCATGCATAATATAATTTATGTATAAACAGCTTCTGTCTTATCAAATGAAAAACAAAAAACTGTGGATGCTGGAAATCTGAAATAAAGTCAGAAAATGCTGGAAACCCTCAGTAGATCAAACAGCATCTGTGGAAGGAGAAACACATTAAGACTTCAGGTTGCAGACCCTTCTTCAGAACCCAGAAAGAGAGCAAACATTAGTTTTAAGTTAAGAAAAGATAAGATACCATGGACATCGGAACACACAGTGAAATGCATTTTTGCGTAGAGTGTTCTGGGGGCAGCCTGCAAGTGTTGCCACGCTTCCGTCGCCAACAGACAGTGGTGGGAATTGAACCCGGGTTGCTGGCACTGTAGTAGTGTTGCACTAACTGCTACACTACCGTGCCGCTTGCAGGCGTGGACATAACAAAAGGAATATTTCATGCTATCAAATGTGGTCCCTTTGTCCTATCCATCCCTTCCCCCCTATCACGACTTAAAACCAGCTGGTCAAAACTGGGCAAATGAGAAACAGAAGTCTTAAACCTGAAATGTTAACTCTGTTTTCCTTTCTACGGATGCTGCCTAATCTGCTGAGTGTTCTGCTTTTAGTTGAGTATTTAACAATATATGTTTATGTATCTATAGAACCTTGTTTAGCTCAATTATGGATGTTCTGTTGCAGTGACAAAAAATGCCACTCTTCTATTATCAGCAAATTCATGGTAACTTTTAAATGAAAGTTTCACCTTAGCATAAATGCTAAACTCGTTTAATGTAAAAGGCCAAGAGGAGTTCCCACATTGTGAATTTAATGTGCATTGTTTGTCCACTTCCTGTTCTTGAATGAAAATGAGCATTTTCTTAAAATAACTGCATCTATATAATTCTACAAAGCATGCAGAATATTCAGCAAATCATCTGAGCATGCACTGAATCTAGCATGAAATATAATTTCATTAATGTAAAGGCAAAGTTAGGGGACAGTGTTGCTCAATAAGGGAATCATGGCAGGATGTTTATATTTGGGTCAAAGTCTGAGCTTCTTTGTAATTGTCCAAAGGTGGTGAAATAATTGCATATAAGTAATAGGCATAAAAGTACAGTTTGTACAATGTTTTTTCTTAAAATTCATATCATCGTAGTTATCACACACTGGAAAGGTTACACTGGAAGGAGCTTTTATTTTCAGCAGGGTGTAAAACAGTCAAAATTAAACCAACTGCCATCTACCCAAAACAAAAAAAAGTCAGGTAGTGCTACAAGTGATGACGAATCAAGTTGCTTGCTTAAATTGAAAGTTTCACCATTTAGTACAGAATTTGTGGGAAGGGCATTTCACCTTCTCAAAAGGAAACTGACCACAAGCCTTCAACAGCCTCAGCAATCTTAACAAAAGCAGCTGATGGAGCACAATCAATCTATTGTTCAAAGGGAAAAATGTCACTTTTGAAGAATAACATTCTAAAGGAGATATTTATCCAGAATTGTGTTCAGGGTGGGTCTGACTAGATCTAGTTCCACAAAGCTTTGCTTTTAAATGGAAGCTGCTGGGAGATGGAATGAAAGCAGGCAGGGTTATTGTTAGGAGCTCCCTTTGATCAGGAGATGAATGACTTAGTGTGGTTCTGTCCCAAAGCAGACTGAACAATTCTTTTGGATATGTCACAATGTGCGGAATACTTAGACGGATACTATTTAGTGCATTCTGACCACAAAAGCATGCTCACGAGTCTCAAATATTTCCTTTCAGCCCATACAGATGCAGATATCTTTCAAGAGCACTGGTTAGAAAAAGTAAACTGTGCAAGAATCACAATGCTTATCATCAAAACTGTTTTCAGAAAAAATTTTACTAAGGAACACCTGTAACATTTAATACCAAAGTCACTTGTCTGTGTAATGGATTCAGTAAGCTTGGAGGGGCAAGCATATTATTTACATGCCCAATGTCAGAACCTCAAAACAGCCACTCTATTCTATGCTCCATCATAGCAAGAGATTGAAGAGTAAGCTTCAAAAATAGGAAAACAGAAGATGCTGAAAGTGCTCAGATCAGGCAGTATCTATGAAAAGAGAAACAATTAACTTTTCAGGGTAATGACCCTTTGTCAAAACAAGGAAAGAGGAAAACAAGTTAGTTTTAAGTTGCAGAGAAGATGGGGGTGGAGGGATGAATAAGAAAAGAGGAATATCTCTGATAGGGTGAGGCCCAGATTGCTGTGGGGATAAATTGTTGAGGCCACTTGGTTCATGGGTTAATGGGGGCAATTAACAAGAGAGAAAGCAAACAGAAACAATGAAATGAAGGCATTTAGTATGAGAATGATAATTGGTTTATTATTGTCAAATGTACCAAGCTACAGTGAAAAACTCTGCTTTGTATGCAATCCATACAGATCATTTCAAAACATAAGTACATCAAGGTAGTACAAAAAAGGAAAAGCAATAACAGAATGCAGAATATAGTGTTACAATTACAGAAAAAGACAATAAGGTGCAAGGGCCATGATGAGGTAGATTGTGAGGTCAAGAGTTCATCTTTTTCAAACAAGAAGTCTATTTAAGATAAGATAAGGTATCTTTATTGGTCATATGTGCATCGAAACACACAGTGAAATGCATCTTTTGCATAGAGTGTTCTGGGGGGCAGCCCGCAAGTGTCACCACGCTTCCGGCGCCAACATAGCATGCCCACAACTTCCTAACCGGTACGTCTTTGGAATGTGGGAGGAAACAGGAGCACCCGGAGGAAACCCACGCAGTCACGGGGAGAACGTACAAACTCCTTTCAGGCAGCAGCCGGAATTGAAACTGGGTCGCTGACACTGTAATAGTGTTACACTAACCGCTACACTACTGTGCCTGCTGACTTATAACAATGCAATAAAAGCTGTCTTTGAGCCTGGTGGTGCATGCTTTCAAGCTTTTGTATCTTCTGCTCAACGGAAGGGGTGAGAAGAGAGAATGACCAGGTTGGGAAGGGTCTTTGATTATCTTGGCTGCTTTCCCGAGGCAGGGGGAAATGTTGACAGAGTGCATGGAGGGGAGGCTGGTTTTTATGATGGACTGAGCTGTGTCCACAACTCTCGGCAGTGTTGGGAAGAGCAGTTGCCATACCAAGCTGTGATGCATCCAGATAGGATCTGAAAATATTGACATACCGGAGAATCCTTTGTTCTACCTTTGAGAAAGCAGCTCCAATGAAAAGTGGTATCAATGCAGAGATCCAGATCTTGCAGTTCTTCACATTCATTTGGCTCAGAACTTGTTATTCCAGGTTGGGTACCTGTCCTTTCTGCATGACGCAGAATGGGTGGGGGTGTAGGTGCGTCTTTCAGGGATCCCAATGTCTCTCAATCCTGATATCGTAGTGAAAGCCAAGACTGGTGGATTTGTATTCCTTTCTGGAAATCTGATAAACTCTATACATCAGTGGAGCTAGTGGGGAGGTCCTTCTCCCACCCCCGCCCCCACCCCACGTCCCAGGCCCTAAAGTTAATGTTTATGGGCCCATTGCAACTATTCACAAACGCACACACATCAGCACAAATCCTAGAATTGACACAGGAAGCTAGGTCCACTGCTGATCCAGAACCAGATTTATTATCACTGACATATAACGTGAACTTTGTTGTTTTGCAGCAGCAGTAGAGTGCAAAGACATAAAAATCTGTAAATTACAAACATAAATAAATAGTGCAAAAAAAAAGGAATAATGAGGTAGTGTTCATGGGTTCATGGATCGTTCAGAAATCTGATGGCGGAGGGGCTGTTCCTAAATCGTTGAGTGTGGGTCTTCAGGCTCCTGTACCTCCTCCCTGATGGTAATAACAGAAGAGGGCATGTTCCAGATGGTGAGATTCGTTAATGATAGATGCCGCCTTCTCAAGGCACCACCTCTTGAAGATGTCCTCGATGGTGGGGAGGGTTGTGCCCATGATGGAGCTGGCTGAGTCTATAACCCTCTGCAGCCTCTTGCGATCCTGCACATTGAAGGCTCTGTACCAGGCTGCGATGCAACCAGTCAGAATGCTCTCCACTGTACAGCTATAGAAACTTGCAAGTCTTTGGTGACTTACCAATCTCCTCAAACTCCTAAAGAAGTAGAGCTGCTGGCATGCCTTCTTCTTGATTGCATCAATATGTTGGGCCCATGATATATCCTCAGATGTTGATACCCAGGAACTTGAAGCTGCTCACCTTTTCCACTGCTGACTCCTCAATGAAGACTGGTGTGTGTCCTCCCAACTTCCCTCCTGAAGTCCACAATCAATTCCTTAGTCTTGCTGATGTTGAGTGAGAGGTTGTTGTTGCAACAACACTCAGCTAGACAATCTATCTCACTCCTGTCTGCCAGCTCGTCGCCATCTGAGATTCTACCAACAACAATGGTGTCATTGGCGAATTTATATATGATGTTTGAGCTGTGCTTAGCCACACATTCATGAGTGTAAGGAGAGTAGAGCAGTGGACTAAGCACACATCCTTGAGGTGTGCCTGTGTTGATAGTCAGCGAGGAGATGATGTTATTGCTGATCCACACTGACTGTGGTCTCCCTAATAAGGAAGTTGAGGATCCAGTTGCAGAGGGAGTGGATGGTCACAGTGTTTCTCCCAGGATAGGGGAGTCTGAAACTAGAGGGCATAGATTTAAAGTGAAAGGGGAAAGATTTAAGAGGGACCTGAGGGGCAAGTTTTTCCACACAGAGGGTGGTTGGTACATGGAACAAGCTGCCAGAGGAAGCTGCAGAAGCAGGTAAAAATGCAATGTTTAAAAGACATTTGGACAGGTACGTTGATGAAAAAGGCCCAGAGGGATGTGGGCCAAACGCAGGCAAATGGGACTAGCTCAGATGGACATCTTGGACAGCATGGGACATCTTGGACAGCATGGACAAGTTGGGCCAAAGGGCCAGTTTCTGTGCTGTATGACTTTATGAATCTGTAAAAGAAACCATACAATTGCTTTTCCTATCAAATGCTATTTTTATTTAATTAGCTGTATTTTTTCTACAGCCCAACAAAACATTTTAATTAATACTAGAATTTTTAGCTACTGATTGTGTCTGCAAGTATTATAATAAGTGTTGAAACTCTTATTGATGGTGTACTGAGGGGATACTACAAACTTCAAATAAAGCTTTGCTCATCTAAGTATCAATTATTTCTCAATTGAAAATCCCATGCTCAAGGCCTATTGTTGGGTCCTTTAACTTCTGCTGTGTTGAAATGGATATTTTCATTGTGCAGTCACCATGGCAATTGCTGTAGGTAAAATGGCCGGTACGTTTTACCAATGGATGTGTTTTAACATGCTTATGAATAGGTGAGAAGGATGTGTTTTAACATTGCACATTCCAATATGCTGTTGGAAGCCTAAGAAAAATAGAGATTGAATGACAGTGCAGCTGGATGGTAAGAAATAAACTGGTTTGTCTGGATTCCGTGTCCTATGCCTGTGCTTAACTAATGAATCAAACAGGTGGAGCCTAATCCTGCCAACAAACCACTTCCTTTTGGACTCAAATCTAGAGGTCTGTGAGACTGTAAAAGTAGCAGTATAAATTCTCATTAATCATTGCATCACAGCAACTGTAAACATTCCTGAATCTCTGATATTAGCAACTAGATTAACTAAACTTGCACAAATCTTTCTATTAATAATCATGGATTTGAATTTAGATGTATTTCAATCATTTTTACACCCACAATTCTAGTACATATTTTTAAAATTGAGATTTAGAACTGTGCTTTTTACTGAAAAATATGAAATAAAATGATTTGAATCTAATATTTAATCACAAACAAAATCCATGCTAACCTTGCTGATCTTTTCATTTGTAAATTTATTTTGAACTGAATAGATCTATTTTAAAACCTAAAAAGCCTGAAATGTATTGTTTAACTGAAGTGTTATTTACTTATGTATATACAGTCAGGCCTCCATTTTCATGGTGGTTACATTCTTGAAAAATAATATAAATGGAAATTGTGGGAAGTGAAAAAGTTTCCACGTTCACAAATGTAATGAAATTAAAATTTTCTACTAGCCTTTACTGATGTTGAAAATGAACATAAGTTAGAATAAAGTTGATTTGGTTAAAGTCAAAATTCCAAGGGCTTATCTGGGACACTGGTGTATGGAGTGGAGCTGATGTTATTGAATGGTGTGGAGTAAGCATACAAGAAAAAGCTGGCATTGGTCTGTTGTTTGACTTTATTCTGCATACCGTTTGTAAACATCCCTGTAAGGTACCTGTACCCCCTCAAGCTCTCTCCTGGATTTCAAGTCTCTGAGTTCCATGGCCAAATGGACACTCTTATCAATACTATTGATGGTCAGCTGCAGCTTTGAAGCCACTTCCACCTCCTCACTGTCCTTGTTGCTTGTACACAGCTGAATCTGCTCCTCCAGCTCTCCGGTGTTGAGCTGATTGTTCTGGGACTGAAGTAGCTCTTCCATTTCCATTGCCTGGAGATTGTCAGATCCCCGACAACTCAACTCTTCAATTCAAGCCAGGAAAGTAATTTACTGCCTTTTGCCCCACATTCTTCTAATATGCATTGATGTGGGAAGCTTTATTTCATCCAGAGTCTCTTTTATATTTCTAACGCAAGGTGTAATCTTGTCAGTACTGGATCACTATTAAACTTGAATATCCGTCCATGAGGACGTAAGATGTGGTGGAAGATGTGGTTAGTGGTGTAAACCATGTTTTGATAACACCATGTGATGTGTATGAGACAATATCAGAAGACATCCTAAGAGCAGCACGGCTGTGGGGCAGCAGGAAGCAACCAGTAAATTCTACAGGTATGTATGCAACTGCATTGTACTGTGTAAAAGTGAACAGATATTGTAGTAAAGGAAGGGTCAAAAAATGATGGAAACACTCAGGTCAGGCAGCATCTGTGGAAAGGGAAATGGAGTTGATGTCTCAAATCAAAAACCCTTCACCAGATCTGGGAAAAAGAGAAATCATGTTAGTTTTAAGTTGCAGAGAATATGGGAGAGGGATGGAAAGGATAAAGGGAATATCAGTGATATGGTGAGGCCAGAGTAGCATGAGGATAAGTTACAAAGTTGGTCTGGTTGATGGGTTAATGGGTGCAGTCAGAGAGTGAGAATGCTACAAGCAAAGCAGCATAAAAGATGTGAAATGCAGGGCTGTAGGACATGCCCAGCAGGTCAAGCTGTGTCAACAGAGAAGGAGGAGGAGATATTGAGTCTCTTGAAGAACATTAAGGTGGATAAGTCCCCAGGGCCTGATGGGATCTATCCCAGGTTATTGACAGAGACAATAAAGTTTACTGGGGCCTTGACAGAGATCTTTATATCCTCTGTAGCCACAGGCAAGGTCCCAGAGGACTGGAGAATAGCCAATGATGTTCCTCTGTTTAAGAAGGGTAGTAGAGACAAACCAGGAAATCATCAGCAGGTGATCCTTACATCAGTGGTAAGGACATTATTGGAGAAGATTCTTAGGGATAGGATCTACTCACATCTGGAAAAGCATAGACTTATGAGGGATAGTCAGCATGGCTTTGTGGATGGGAGGTCATGTCTTACAAAGTTGATTTGAGTTTTTTGAGGAGGTGACAAAGATGATTGAATTGAATTGGGTTGTTTAAATAGACTTTTAGTATAGCTTTTGACAAAGGTCACTCAGGGTATGTTGATCCAGAAGATTAAGGTGCATGGGATCCATGGAGACTTGGTAGATTGGATTCAATATTGGCTTGGCCATGGAAAGCAGAGGGTAGTGGTGGAGAGGTGTTATTCTGACTGGAGGTCTGTGATCACTGGTGTTCCGCTAGGATCAGCGCTGGGACCTCTGTTGTTTGTGATAAGTGTAAATGATATGGACAAACATGTAGGTGGGCTGATTAGTAAGTTTGCAGATGACACAAAAGTTGGCGGGGTTATGGATAGTGAGGAAGGTTGTCAGCTCCCTGAAAGTGGCAACACAAGAAGATAGAGAGGCAAAGAAGCGTACAGCATGCTTGCCTTCATTGGTTGGGGCACTGAATCTAAAAGTCGGGAAGTCAAATTGCAACTGTATAAAACTTTGGTTCAGCCACATTTAGAGTACTGTGTGCAGTTCTGTTTGCCACATTACAGGAAGGACGTGGAGGGTTTGAAGAGGATGTAGAAGAGGTTTACCAGGATGTTGCGTGGATTAGAGAGCCTTAATTATAAGGAAAGTTTGGACAAACTTGTATTGCTTTCCGTGGAGCATCAGAGGCTGAGGGGTGACCTGATAGAAGTATAAAAAATTATGAGAGGCATAGATAGGGTAGATAGTCAGTCTTTTTCCCCAGGGTAGAAATGTAAAATACTAGCGGGCATAACTTTAAGGTTAGAGGAGGGAAGTTTAAAGGAGATTTACCAGGCAAGTTTTTTTTTACACAGAGAGTGGTAGGTGCCTAGAACAGGCTGCCAGGGAAAGTGGTAGAAGTAGATGTTTAATAGCAATGTTTAAGGGGCATTTAGACGGACACATGTCATTATGCGCCTGTCATTCTCTCCTTCAATTTAAAGTGGTCCATATGTCTAAGGACAAACTATCCCGTTTTTATTCCGATATATCTCCTTACTGTGACAAATGCAATAACGGAGAGTCTTCTTTAATTCACATGTTATGAACGTGTCAGAGTCTTAAAAAATATTGGACAGGTGTTTCAAACTTTTTCTGTGCTTTTTAAAATAAATTTTAAACTTAATCCTTTGACTGCATTATTTGGGATTGTTGGAGAAAAAGATATAACTTTTGAAGGCTTCTGATCTACACATTCTGGCTTTTCTTTCTCTTATAGCCAGGAGGGCAGTGTTGTTTAAATGGAGGGAAGTTACTCCGCCTACTCATGCTCAATGGTTACGGGATGTTATGTCATACCTGAATCTAGAGAAGATCCATTCTTCAATTCTTGAATCTAACATAGACTTTCAAACCCTGTGGGGACCTTTTTTGAATTATTTTCAAAACTTTTGATTTGGTCACTAAAATACAGACATTGGCTGACATTGTTATGTTTCAAGGGCTTTTCCTTGTGTTTTTTTTTATCAAACAGCTTCGGTTTTTGGTAGTGGGTGTAGATTTTTTTTATAATAAAAAATTCCAATTTTTTTTCTTTATTAACTAACTATCACATGTGATTATTAATTTAGAGTATTGTGATCTCAAGTATGATTTAACACAATGTATTCAGTAGTATTTTTATCCTCTTTTTTGATGCATGTACTCTGTATTTTTTTTCATGGATTTAATAAAAATATTGTAAAAGAAAAGACAGACACATGAACAGGCAGGCAATGGAGGGATATAGACCACTTGCAGGCAGGTGTACTGGTTATATTGGCATTGTGCTCAGCACAGACACTGTGGGCCAAAGGCCTGTTCGTGTGCTACACTGTTCTATATTCTAAAATGAGACTTGCAGCATAAATGGCTGGTTCTTATACAAACAGAAAAAGCGACTTACCTGAAGTTGTAGAATTCAGTATTGAGTTTGGAAATAAGTAACATGCTCCACTTTGACTCTGACCTATTTGTTATGGCCTCCTGTGTTGTTCGAACAAGACCCAAAGCTAGCTTGAGGAACAGCACCTCATATTCCTTCTGGGCACAATTATGAAAGCTGCAATCAATATCAATCATGGCTCACTTTTTCTCGCTGTTGACACAGTTTGACCTGCTGGGCATGGCCTACAGGCCTGCATTTCACATCTTTTTATGCTCCTTTGTTTATATTTTCACTCTCTAACTATCCCCATTAACCTTTATAACCTACCGCCACAGCATCCTACTATCACAGACATTAGAGTCATACGGCACAGAAACAGGTACATCAAGTTTGCCCTGACCATCAAGCACCCTTTCACATGAACCCTACATTAATCCTTTTGCCCTAATCACTCACGTACACTTTAGAGGCAATTTACATTGGCTAATTAACCTAAAATCTGTACATTGGAATGTGGGAGGAAACAGAAGACCCAAAAAAAACACACTTGGTCACGGGGGAAATGTGTAAACTCTACACAGAGGTCAGGATTAAATCCAGGTCACTAAAGTTTTGAGGCAGCAACTCTATGATATATGAGCCACCTCATTGCTCCTCTGTCCTATCAATCTCTCCCCCTTCTCTGCAACCTGAACTCATTTTCTCTTTTTCCCTGCTCTGTCAAAGTGTTGTTGTCTTGAAATGTTAACTCTCTTTCCAGTATTTTTCTGTTTTGTTTCAGATTTCCAGCAGTATTGCTCTTTTTTTTATTTTCAAGGATCAAAGTTATTTGACTGTATGCAAGTGGGGAGAAAAACAATAAAATCAAGGCAGAATTTGAAGACATTAGGCAAACTATGCTGTTCACTAAATAATCTATGTGCATTGGAGTTGAGTTATTGCAAATACACATGTAAAAATGTTTTTGAAGTGTAAAATGTGTGTATCTTGCTTTTCCTGTAGCTGGGATTTGACATATTCCTGTCTGTAGTTGCTTTGTGCCACATTACCTGGAAGAAAATGGAATTGATCACAGTTAGCTCTGTTTTGTGAAAGTTGGATGTGTTTGTAGTGCCAACACTGATATATATGACTTGTGTACTTAGGAATAAACAGCTGGAGTGAAACTATTTTCTCCTTGAATAAGTTGATCTCCTCCCCAATTATATTTGGTCTATTAAAACATTAAGTAATCATTTTTGGTTCAGCTCTTAACTTTCATTGTGCTGCAAAGTGATTTAACAATTCATTATAGCCAGGGTGTCTGAAAGAAATTCTGTGTAAAGTATGTTGCCCTTCATGAATAAAAAGGAAAGAACATTATGCTTGCTTTTCCTGCTGGCAGTTTAGCATTTAAGAGACCCCACCCTGTTCAGCCTCCCAGTTGGGAATTGATTCATTGATTCATGCAGCAGGGAAACAGGCCATTCGGCCCAACTCATCCATACCAACCAGGGTGTCTTCCTGAGCTAGTCCCATTTGCCTGCATTTGGTCCAAATCTCTCTAAACATCTTCATCCAAATGTCTTTTAAACATTGTAATTGTACCCACCTCCACCAGTTGCTCTGGCAACTCATTCCATTTGCCCACTACTGGAAAAACTTGTCCCTTGGATCACTTTAAATCTCCCCCACCCCCACCTTAAATCTATGCCCTCTAGTTTTAGACTCCCCAACCCTGGGAAAAAGACTGTGACAATCCATCTTATCTTATGCCCCTCATGATTTTATAAACCTCTGTAAGGTCACCCCTCAGCTTCCTTTGCTTCAACGAAAATAGTCCCAGTCTATCTGGTCTCTCCTTATAACTCAAGCCCTCCAGTCCTGGCAACATCCTTGTAATTCTTTTCTGGATCCTCTCCAGTTTAATCACATCCTTCCTATAGTATGGCAACCAGAATTGCACACAGTATTCCAGGTGTGGTCCCACCAACATCTCGTACAGCTGTAATGTGATGTCCCAACTCTTGTACTCAAAGCCCCATCCAATGAAGGCAAGCATGCCGTATGTCTTCTTCACCACCATATCACCCCTTTCAGGGAACTAGGTACGTACCCCTAAGTCTCTCTGTTCTCCCCAGGGGCCTGTTGTTCACTTTGTATGTCCTGCCCTGGTTTAACTTACCAAAATGCATCATTTTGCACTTGTCCATGTTAAATTCCATCTGCCATTCCCTGGCCCACTTCCAACAGTCCACTATCTGACTACTTGTAAATCCTATTGGTTCAGCATCTGGCTAACCAGATAATGTTTGCCATGCTCCCTTTCCACTTACTGCACACTGGGGCCCCAGTTCCTACACTCACTTTCATTTTATCTGGTTCACTGGAAAATTTATCATATTGTGTAACAAATATATTTTTAAAAAATGAAAAGATTGTGGAACTATCAATAGAAATAACATCCAATAGTTCAGAAAATCTACCAGTCTGCCACCAAAGTCCCGAGAATGATGCATCACTGAAGTTTTACTGTGCTCAGATTCTCAAGAGGGGACTTCTCTTAAATTGATTCTATATTTCAGGAATAACTGGTTCAAGATATGGCAGTGCTGAAAATCTGTGTTTTGTTGGAATAGTGATCCTTGTTTGACATCCATGTGGCAATTAAAGACAGTTCAATCACAGGCTGTTCAGATGGGTTTTATACACCTGTGTTTTTCTAGAAGCCCATTCTTTTTGTGAAAAGTTGGAATTTTCTGCATGTATAAAACTCTAATAATCCTCTGTCTGACCATTTGGGTCCCGATAGCTCGGCATTTGGCTCACTAGGTAACTTTTGCCATACTCCCTTCTGACTCACCGGGGCCCCGGTTCCTGTACTCACTCCCACTTTCCGGGCCGTGGTTCCCACAGTTGCTTCACCTCACCAAGGCTTCAGTTCCTCACTCCCTTCCACTCACTGGGCCCCCAGTTCACACACTTCCTCTGACTTCCCACAGTCCCTTCCTCATCAAGGTCCTGGATCCCATGGTCCCTTCCATTCACTGAGGTCCTGGGCTCTTTTTCAGCTGACTAGGATCTTGTTTTCCACACTGCCTTTAAACTTACCTGGTTTCACTGGGCAAATCTATAGTAATGTTGTGTAACCTCCAAGTGAATGAAAATATGTTGGGGTCTGAATAACATCCAGTAGTACAGAAAATTTGCTAATCCAGTACCACCACATTCCTGAGTGTGATGGATTGTTGGAATTTTACTAAAATCATAAATACAGGAAAAAATATTTTTCAGCTTATTTTTTAATGCCACATGCCTTCACTGAGAACTTCTCAAAAATTATGTCTTTTCTTTGTTAGTTATCCCACTGAACTTCTGTGACACCATGAATGGGCTAAAACTCTCGGGGCCCTGTCTTCCACAGCTCTCAGTTCACAGATCCGCTGCAACGCATTGTCACTTCTCTGTGTTTGCAGTCATTCCAGTCTACTGCTGTGGATAGGCATGGACAGATTGCATTGTGCTTCTTTCCTTTGTCAGGCTGCTAGCTCTGCCTCCTACAAAGATTCTTTGCTCCCACATCTTAGTGTAGAAAGTAATTAATAAAAATATTGTCAGAATCTGTTTTCCCTGTTACTGTGTTAGCTTTGCACAATGTGATTTAAGTAGAGGGAACGGTTGATTAAATAATTATTGCTACATGACTGTCGAATTTATAAATCCAAATTGAAAAAAATATATTTGGTAGTGCACTACCGCTAGCATGCAGCAACTACATCGACAGTTTCTTATTTAAAGTCTAAATGGTTCTGTAAACTTAATGCAGGAATAAAGAAGCATTTCTAAACTAGTCTGACCAGTGTTTGGAGAGGCTGAAATCCTGTGAAAATTAAAACTCACTCTTACCTTGAAAATCTTATCTATCTCCTGTGTGGGTGTGACTTGTGTTGTCTTCAAATCTATGACCTTAGCAGCTAAATGCCAGCCTGTCCCAGGCAGACAGGCAGCCGCAAGTCCTTCTCATGCATGCAGTGTGCATAATTCATCACATGACAAGAGAAGTGATAGTGTCGGAGAAGAATCGGCTGGGAACCAAACTACAAACTGGTAAAAACAGACCTGAACATTGTAAATCCCGAGTAAGTACTTTATCACCTTTGCTCACGTAACCTTCTAACCCAAAAGTTTGTTCTCAGTAAACACATTGGTTAATAATCCAGAGAATATTAGATCTTTAGGTTTGTGTGAAGTTGTAACTCTATAGGCAATTAATTTTAGAGCTTATGTTAGCACAAGTAAAATGGGTGTTATTTTGTAATTACTTTGATAGAGTTAAGTTTAGAAGCTTATTTCTTCATGCATTGTCCTACAAAATGTGCTGTGTCTTGAGTTTATTAATTTTTAAAGCTGTTTCTTGCCTGTTTTAAGTTTTCAGTGAATTGAGGTGGAAATAAACAGTTTGTACTTGGTGTGAGAGTAGCATAGCACAGGAGCAAATGTTTCAATTGTTTTATGGGGTTTGTGCATTCTAAAAGATTAAATTTCCACCTCCTTACAGATTGCTTTGGTTTGGATACAAATTGTTTTGTGTTTTGAGGAATAGACAAATAATTGTTTGTGGGCATCGCAGGAATTTTAATGATTTCAGTACTTTTATGAATCAGAGACTTGTGTATTCATGGGGTTGATGTATTAGCCAGCTGGAAATTTTAAAAGACTAGAGAGACTGCAGCCCAATCTGAAAGAATTGAGTTGCTGGCCTGCATCGCCATCGATGCTTAGCAACAGATTCAGCTTCATTTTTCTTTCCTAGCTTGTTTGAAACAGCTGAAGACTTCATACTCATTTATGTTTTGCAATGCAGACATGTCAGTCTAAATTAAATGTTTTATGATCTTATTGCCCATTTCTTTTGATCATCACATCAGCTGTATTTTATGATTCTCTGATTTGAAAATGTTTGGTAAGGAACATTGACAATTGTGCAGTTATCACTTTTTGATACTGTTGCGATTATTCCTCAATCGTTACCCCATCCCACTGATTTTATACAGAACTTTTTTTTCAGAGAGCGCAGCATTTCAGCAACTGTTTTCAATACTGCTCCATGTCGGTGTGTTTCAGCTGTGTAGGAAAGGATATTTCCTGAACTTAATTTTACTGCCAGGAGCACCAGAATGCTGCTGTTTACACTCCCAAATGAAGAGGAGAATAATTTTAGTATACCGAGTTATTTGCCCCAGTAACTATTTTTAGAGGGAACCACATTCAAACAAATTTTGACAAAGTAAGGAATATTATTACAAGAAGTTTAAGGTCAATAATATAAAGGCACGATAAAAGAAAAAAAATTGATTCTTCGATGAAAATGTTCTCACAATGTGGTTTCAAGGCTAAATGAGTAGGATATTTGATTAACTATTTGCATTTTGAATAGTGATGCTTTGGAGGCAGTTTGAATGGATCCCTGAAATTTGGTACATGATACAGAAGGTTGTTGACCAAAGAGACATAGAACAAATGACAGTACAGCACAGGAACAGGCCCTTCAGTCCACAATATCTTTGCTGGCCAAATTAAACTAATCCCATCTGTCTGCACGTGATCCATATCCTTCCGTTCCCTGCCAGTGCCTGTCTAAATACATCTTAAACATTACTATTGTATCTGCTTCCACCACTGGCAGCACATTCCAGGCATCGACCACTCTGTGTAAAACTCAAAGCTATGCCCTCTAGTATTTGACATATCCACCCTTGGAAAAGGACTCTGATTATCTCCCCTGTCTATTCCTCTCATAATTTCATAAACTTCTGTTAGGTTGTCCGACGGGCTCTGATGCTCCAGAGAAAACAATCCTGGTCTGTCCAAACTTTCCTTATACCTAATACTCCCTAATCCAGGCGACATCCTAGTGAACATGCTCTGCACCCTTTCCATACCCTCCACATCCTTCCTGTAATGTGGCAACCAGAACTGCACACAATACTCCAAATGTGACCCGAACAAAGTTTCATATAGCTGCAACATGACTTCCTAACTGCTATACTCAGTGCCCTGACCAATGAAGGCAAGCATGCCACGTGCTGCCTATACTACCCTGTTCACTTGTATTGCCACTTTCAGGGAGCTATGGACTTGCACCCCAAGATCCCTCTGTACATCAATACTCCTAAGGGCCCTGCCATTTACTGTATACACTCCCTTTACATCTGTCCTCCCAAGGTGCAACACCTCATGCCTGTCCAGATTAAACTCCATCTGCCATTTTTCCATTCATATATACATACTGCTATATCCTATGACAGCTGATCTATATCATGCTATATCCTTTGAGATCTTGGAGTACACCTACATAGTTCCCTGAAAATGGGAATATGGGTAAACAGGGTGGTGATGAAAGGCTTATGGCTTGCTTTCCTTCATCAGCCAAGCCATTGAATATAAAAATTGGGTTATCATGTTACAGTTGTCCAGAACGTTGGTGAGGCTGCACTTGAAGTGCTGTGGGAAGTTCTGGTCACCCCACTGTAGCAAGGATATGATTAAGCTAGAGAGGGTGCAGAAATGATTCACAAGGATGTTGCTGGATTGGAGGACTTGTGTTATCAGGAGAGATTGGATAGACTGGGACTGTTTTCTTTGGAGTGAAGGAGACTGAGAGATGATGTGATTGAGACATTTAACATTAAGAGAGCCATAGATACAGCAGATAGCCAGTGCTTATATTCCATGGTAAGGGTGTCTAAAACCAGAGGTTTAAGGTTTATAGTGGATCTGAGGGGTAAATTTTTCTCACAAAGTGTAGTTGGTATCTGGAATGAGGTGCCACAGGAGGTGGTGGAGGCAGGAACAGTAACAACGTTTAAGAGGCATCTGGACAGGTACTCGAATGAGCAGGGCTTAGAGGGATATGGAATTAATGCATGATGATTAGCATAGATGCGGTGGGCTGAAGGGCCTGCTTTTATGCTGTACAACTCCATGACTCTAAGTAGTCCCAATGGCTTCCTTTTGAACTATATCATCCTATAATTAAATTTGAGGTTCATTTTAGTTTAGGTTTTCAGTTTTTAAAATGAGAACTGAGATTGTTTCTCAAATTTTCTGTTCTCAGCAAATTTGACAGATAAGACATTAAGGCTTGCCTTGTATCATGGAGATTTGGAGCTTGCAGTTTGAAAGGTTGAATTTTGGGCTTCAAGGCAGAAATGGAATGTAATGGTTAGTCTTATTTTCATTTGTCTATTAGTCTGCATTGCTATAGGGTCTACTTTAAGGAAGATTTTTTCCATAAAGTAAAAGCTAAAAGCGTAGAAATACCTTTATACAAGGAAGCCAAAGTCAAGCTGAGAACTATCCCATGTTCCAGTGACGCTAGTTCAGCAGGTGGTCATTAACTTTTCTTTAAATTCCCAGCAAATTGCTGCCACTGAATGGAAGGAGATCTTGCAAAAAGACAAGTGGTTTCTCAGTTGATATCCTGTGTAAATTTATGACCTTGAAACCATAATTAATACTTGCTGTGCTCTCTTCACTCCACCTTCACTTTATGATTGAAATCATTAGTTGCTCTGAATAGTCTAGGCCCTGGCTTCTGACTTTCATCCCTTAACTTTAATCTGTAGTTTTTCCCAAAAAAATATGCAGTGTAAAATACTGCTAACAAAAATCTGAGCTCACAGCATGACATGCTTATACAAGTCAGATGTACAGGTGGTGGAAATATAATTTGGCTTCATCCTACCACAGGCTTCCTTTTGAAATTAGATATCTGTTTTTACTTTTATTAATTATCCTACAAACTGTTTTTCTTTTGATTCTACTGGTTCTGGAAAGTAGATGAAATAAGACTCCCATAAGTATGTTTCACTGACTTTAGCTTTTTCGATGCGATGAGCCCAATTAAATTAAGTGGGAATAGCAAAGATTAAAAGAAATGTACTCAGATCAAATGCATTGTTGAAAAAATGATATAATAATAGTAAAACAATGATATAAATATGTAAAAGACAATGAAGAAAGTACATGTTAAATTCATTGCACATCTTTATCATTCTTTTCTTTTTCAATCTTTTTATTAGTTTTCAAATTAATACAGATTAATATATAACGTCAATGTTTGTACATGTAATACAAAGAGATCAGGAGAACAATCATGGCCTAGATAATCATAAAGAACAATAAAATATAAAAAAATCTGTAGATCCAACGATCTCTTATCACCATATAAATCCTATATGTGACAGATGTAAATCGAATGTGGCTTCTTTGACACATATGTTTTGGTCCTGTCCTCTTTTGGCAAAAATATTGGAAAGACATTTTTAACATTGTTTCAAAAGTATTGAAGATTGATTTACAACCTCACCCTATCACTGCAATTTTTGGATTACCAAGGATAGAGTCTGGCCATTTATCTGCTTCCGCTAACCATATGATTGCCTTTGTTACATTAATGGCCAAACGATCCATTTTGCTTAAATGGAAGGATCCAATACCCCCTACTACTTTTCAATGGTTCTCTCAAACTATATCATGTTTAAACTTGGAAAAAATTAGGAGTGGTACTGTTGATCCTTCGCTTTAATTTGAAGATATTTGGAGTCCATTTATTAAATATTTTCACATGATATAGATCCCCTTTCAATAACTATCATTCTTAAGGCCCACACACCTCAATTCATTTTAGATTAAACTGCTTTTATACTTAAAGGAAAATATGTGTGATTAAAATACACTAAAACCCTGCTCTCTGTTTTGTTAGGTTAAATGTGGATGTCTTGTATTTTTGAGCGGCACTAAATACAGCCTGCTGTTGCTCTGTTGAAGACTGACCCCTGCAGTATCCTCACGTAGTGAGCTCACGCTGTTGGCTTTAATATTATGTCAAGAAGCCAAACGTGTTTGCTTTCCTTCCAAAATAAACGTAAGGAAAAGACCTGCTACAATAATCTCTTTGGGTACATCTGCCAATAAAAGGGGAAAAAATCATGATAGAAACAGAAATCAAAAAACTACAGATGCTGGAAATCTGATATAAAAAGCAGAAAATGCTGGAAACATTCTGTAGCTCAGGCAGTATCTATGGAATGGAAATAGAGTTAATGTTTCAAGTCATAGATAGAAACTCAAATAGAAGGAGAACTTAGAATGTTTAGAATAGGAAACAAATATAACGCTATTACAGCGCCAGCAGCCCGGGTTCAAATCTGGCCACCATCTGTAAGGAGTTTGTACGTCCTCCCCGTGTGTCTGCATGGGTTTCCTCCGGGTGCCCTGGTTTCCTCACACATTCCAAAGATGTACGGGTTAGGAAGTTGTGGGCATGCTATGTTGGCGCCAGAGGCATGGCGACACTTGTGGGCTTCCCCCAGAACACTCTACGCAAAAGATGCATTTCACTGTGTGTTTTGATGTACATGTGACTAATAAAGATGTCTTATCTTTTCTTAAATGTACCATAGCTATGTATGGCTCGGATGTAGATGAGTAAAGGAATATAGTAATGAAAAACAAACATATTCGCTACTGAAACAATTTGTGTGATACAATACATCTGGTGTCTTCCTGTAGATGTTCAAAATCTATGCTAGTGCATGGGAGCCTTGAGCTTGTCACTTATTTTATATAAAATAGTGGATTAGTCGATGTGTGAAATTGGGTCTATAACTTTGGTGACACAGAGATTCTGCAGCTGCTGGAATCTGGAGCAACACACACAAAATGCTGGAGGAACTTGGCAGGTCAGGAAGCATCTATGGAGCTAAATAAACAGTCGATATTTTGGGTCAAGACCCTTCATCAGTCCTGATGCTGAGTTCCTCCAGCATTTTGTGGGTGTTACATGATAACTTCGGTGCATTGTTTAAGATTATGTAGAAATATTTTAACTGGCCTTAGTCTGGGAAGAGTATTTCCAAGCAACAAAATAATTAGCTGTGCAATCATTAGAAAATAGAACTATGATATTAGTGGGTGTAAAACTGCCCACTCATTAGCACTAAATTAATTACGAGAACAAACAACACTGATGAAACAGTAAATATTCCACTTTCAAAGGTGCCAAGGTACATTGTTGCAGCAGAGAAGTAAGATTTATGTTCTACCTGCAAATGTGACCAACGTATGAGCTATACTGACATATAGAATCAAAATTCAAAAGTGAAAAAAAAAGTTTCATTCCCAACATGTTTACCTAGATCAGCATGTTAACTTAAAGTAATTAATGTGTAGTGTCAAATTATCTCAAAACAGTGAAAAGAGCCTTTTCTGTTTAAAAAATAAGTTTGGTTGGTGAAAAGATATAAAATCTTCTAATATGCTCTATATAATCTTGGAGTTGTTTCATTCCCATGCAAAGCACAATGCCATCCACCACAGGTGAAAGTTAAAGCATAAAATACGTTTATTTTAGGTTTAAAATAGTTCACAACTCCATGTTTAATTTTTAAGGAGGTAAACTATCCTTGTAAGAAATGTAGCACTTGCTTTTGAAATTTTGCTAATGTAAATTTTGTATTTTTGTGGGAGTGGCAACTTTTGTGGCCTTGAATGTGGCATTGAAGAAGGATCTAATAAGAGAGGAAGGTCGTAACAATTCTTTGGAGGAAACTGTTCAACAAAAATAATATCTGGCCAAAGGCCAAAGATGAAAATACAAGGCAAGCTCTGTTGAAACTAAATCTTTATGTATTATCTACTGTATTTAACAATTGATACAAGGCACTTCCTTGATGACCTAGAAGACAAGTACAATAATTGGAAAGATACTGACCCATGTGGAACAGGAAAGGGCTCTAGTTTACATTCCGGGTCTGTGGTGCCAGTTATTATTTCCCACAGATAAATGCAGTATACAAGAAGGGCTCTAGTTTTGGTACATAAGATAAGTTACCTCTATTAGTCACATGTACATCGAAACACACAGTGAAATGCATCTTTTACGTAGTGTTGTGGAGGCAGCCCACAAGAATCGCCATGCTTCCGGTGCCAACATAGCATGCCCACAACTTCCTAACCTATATGCCTTTGGAATGTGGGAGGAAACCAGAGCACCCGGAGGAAACCCACGCAGACATGGGGAGAATGTATATGATCGATATCTTTCCAAAAAAATCCTTTCCAACAATTAACAATAATTTTTTTGGTATTAGAACATAAAGAATTTTCATATTTGTTTATGGATGCAGCAGTCTACTTCAATAATTTGGCAATATGAACAAAATTCAGCTTATCTGTCAAACCCTTAAAAATAGATGTGAACTTTTAATTTGTGAAGGGGAGAACACTACAGCAGTACAAATATGATTAGTGTAATAACTGAATTGTGGAAAAAAGCTTTATTCATTTGCAACATTACTTTCAGTGTAAGGCAATAACTGAGTGACTTAATAAAAGGTAAGTAATCAAATAGTGTATTTTTTTTCAAAGAGAACAAACATTATTTGTTCTTGCTGCAGTTGTTACCAGGGTTTTAATAAAATGAAATTATGATGTGATAGTTTTATTTATGCCTGTTGAAATTGAGAGTAATAGCAAACAGAGGTCTGTGCAGCATGTTGTATGACTGTATGACTCTATCTATCACATGACCATAGCCAATGTGAGTACACTCTTTATTTTCTTTCCCTACCTGGTAAGAAGGCACTTGCAGAATATTGCACCTGAACACTGAGTCAGATGAAAGAGCCATGCACTCATCCATGCAAAAGTCTAATGGCCAATAATCCTTAAATCTAGATTTTGCCAATTAATATTTGAATTGCCTGACTAGAACATTTTGATTTATGCCACACTGGAATTAAGGACTGTTGGTAATATACAGGAATGTTTGAGGTGGCCTAAAATACCTCTATATGCAATGTTAATAGGTTTAGTTTCAGTGCTATTTTTCTTTCAGTACAATAGTACTCGTATACTAATTTGGCCTGATGGCAATTATTTTCCTCTTTTCAATGAGAATCCAGTTCAATTTATGCACAGTTTGTAAATATGAAATTTAAAAAAAAATAATTTTTAAACAGTAGCAATCATTTTCAAATCTCTGGACTCAAATTTAGGTTTAAGAGCATAGAATCAGGAAGGAATTGTAATAATTGCAACTTGGTTGTGTGTATTCAGTTGCTGTAAAACAATGAAACTAGGTTTTGAACAGTCTAGTTTCAGAAGTTAAAAGAATCCTGGAGGAGTATGCTTTTTTTTTATTTTGTTTATGATTCTTGAATCGGTTCTGATTTTTTTCTTTTGCTTAAATCTGCCATACTTTATAAACCTTTCAGAATTGTAGTAACATTTTGCATGAAATAACTTATCAATAGCTACCTTTGTCATAGGAGGCTAAAGATGCAAATAAATAATAGAAACAAAGACAAAAGCTGGTAAGTGATATTTCATTTTCAATCAACATCAGATTATCATGATGTTACAGCTCGCTGTGTACAAATTGGTTATCCCATTTGCTGCATTATAACAGTAGTTTTTTGTACCATGGATTGCAGTACATTTGAATGTTAATGGATTTGGTTTCAGTGCTATTTTTCTTTCAGTATAATAGTACCAGCATGTTAATTTATCCTGATGGCAATTGTTTTTCTCAATTAATGTCAACTGTATCCAGGTGATATTCAATTAATTTACATCTTTTTGTTTTTTCTCCATTTATATGGAAGTACACTAGGGAAGAAGACAAGCTTATTTAAGAGGTCCATTGTATGAAATTGTAAGACTTGTAATGGTTTAGCTTCAATGTTCTATCTTTAACTTGGCACTCTAATTACCTTTCTTTGCATAGATGTGATGAAAGGCCATCAACCTGAAAAGTTAACTTACTTTCCCTCCATAGAGCGCTGCCTTTCCAGCATTTTCTGTTTTTATTTCAGATTTCCAGCATTTACCGTTTATTTTGCTTTTTGTTTATTTGTTTTTTTTCTATAATTAAGTTTGGTTCATGAAATAGCATCAATATCAAATAAAATATGTAAAGTAAGATAATATAAAATATCTTTATTAGACATTGAAACATACACCTTTTACGTAGAGTGTTCTGAGGGCAGCCCGCAAGTGTCACTTGCAGCGCCAACCTAGCACGCCCACAAAAACTTTAAGATTTTTTGCCTGCTCCTCAAAGAAAGCCATGCTACTTTAAAAAAATCAGCAGACCTTGTATTACACATGATTCATATCTTAGCCACTAGTGTATTCTCTGAATTCAGCAACAGTCTTACCTGATAAAAAACAAAAAATGCTGGAGATATTAGCTGGGAGCATAAATATGGGGAGAGATGATGTAAATGCTTTAAGTACATGACCTTTTTAAATGAGGGGAAAAAAAGTAGATGAATGTAAATGCATTTTTTATACTTTTATTTCAATCGTCACCATTCGCTTCATTCTCTGAAACACCAAAGTACCCGGGTCAAAAATGTCAAGTACCCTCAAAATACAGACTTTGTTCTCAGAGAAAAAGATACATTTATGAAATTGGAACCTGATCATTCTGTCAGACAAGACATCCTGCTGTGTTTATGGCAGTATTCTAGGAGGATTCAGAGACAAAGAATGTGAGGGATTGATGACTGATAAAATATGGATAATTGGTCAACTTGGTTGCACAGTCTGTTCTGGCAAAATGCAAATGTTTGCCACCTATCAAGAGGCTCTCAGCATGCTGGTGAGATTTTGCTGTTTAAACATATCGAGGACGTAAGAGATTCTATAAGTATATTAAGAGCAAAAGGTAACTAGGGAGAGAATAGGTCCCCTTAAGAAACAATCTGATCATCGATTTGTGGAGCTATAGGAGATGGACAGGATGTTAAAGGAATATTTCTTGTCTGTATTTACTGTGGAGAAGGTCACGAAAGCTAGGAAATTCAGTGAAGAGAGTAATAATGCCCTGAAACATATCCACATTACAAAAGAGATGCTGGCAGTCTTAATGTGCACAAAGGTGTATAAATCCCTGGAGCCTGACCAAGTGTATCCTAGGACATTGTGGGAAACAGGGAAGGAAATGGCACCATCCCTTGTAGAGATATTTGTGTCATCATTAGCCATGGGTGAGGTAACGGAAGACTGGAGGTTGGCTCATGTGCCTTTATTTGTCTGTCTGCATTTCTCTACTATATTTCTGTTGCTTTCTGCTGTAGATTCTCATAATTATTTGTATTACACAAGCTTTTATTTTGGCATTTTCACTTGCACAGTCCCTATTGCTTATACATTTTCTTGTTGGAGTTACTTTGAATTAATTGGGATTTCCAAGAATTGTCCTAATGCTATTATAAAACATTTCTTTTGGAGCATCATGGATACTGTTCTACTTCACAGCTTGTGTGGAAAGATATGTAAAAGCTGTCCTAGTTATGGCTAGCATAATTTTTGATTTGCCTTAATGCTGGTAACCTTCCCTGCACATGGATTACATTGCATTTTTTTTATTCAATAAATCATTGCCATGAATTTTCTTGGAATAGGATGAGCGTTCTCCCCATTTGCTGCTGTTGATGAAAGATAAAGGTTTCTGCCAGTCTTCCAAGGAAGTTACAATGAGAAGAACCTTGCATGGAAATTCCAGCTACATGTATCATAGAGGCTTGAACATCTTGTTTACCAGCTAATTAACAATTACTACAATCAGCTTAACTTTTATTTTCAAACATGCTCAGCCTGTAAACATGGTCCATTTCTAGTCTTTACGTTTTTTGTTTGTATACCTTAGTATTCAGTTTTGTTTTTAACATTTATTTTCAACTTTCTTTCTCTTTAGATACTGGCTCGTTTTATCATGATCATAATGAAACAAACATGGAATCAATGAATAGACACCCAGATAATATGCAATTGAATGAATGCAGAATGTCAATGGCACGCTTTTCAACCTGGGTCACATTTGATGATGACCCTGAACCAACCCAAACATCTCTTTCAAAACTGGGAAATTTTCATAGTTATCCAAATCAAGAAAAAGTCGAGCCATCCCTTGGGCCTAAAAGTGATGTAGAAAAGGCAGCACCAACAAATAATCTGTTAGATTTTTCAGCCAGAGGGAAGAATGATGTGTTTTCACTAACTAGACCCGCTATAAATCCCTATTCACCTACACGTACTACTAACCCTTTTTTGGATGAAGCTCTGCGTGATGTCCAACCATCGCCAATCAACCCATTTCAAGCATTCTTTGAAAAGAGTGAAAGTTCTGTCATAATGAATTCATTACACAACAATTCTCAGATCTGTCAACAGCTAAGTGAACCTGACTCTCCATTTAATGATGCACACATCATTCAGCAAAGGGATTCTTCTATCTCATCCAGCAGAAATCAAAATGATCAATGGAATTCAGCTGGTTTCAGGAATACATCAGATTTGGTGCCTCTGTTTTCTGCTATAAATATAAATAATCAAGATGATTCTGTTTTCATAAATTCTCCAAATCCTGTCTCAGTTGCTGATATAAAAATCAGTAATCAAAGGGATTCTATTATATTCACCAATGCCAAGGATCTGATTCCTTCATTATCTGATGTAAAAACCAATATTCAAAAGAATTCTGCTGTTTTTGGGAATTCTCCGGATCTAGTCTTTCCATTTCCAGCTGCAGATGTGGACAATCGAAAGGACTCTGTTTTCATAAGTTCATCAGATCCTGTTTCCCTACCTCCTGATGTGAAAATCAGTAGTCAAACAGATTCTATCATGACATTTGGTCTATCTCCAGACTCCCCATTTCCTAGTTCTCACATTAATGGCCAAAGAGATTCTATTATTCTCAATAATTCTCTAAATCCTACATTTACAGATGACTCAATGAATTGCAGCCTTCAAACTGAAGTGATTTCTCATCTCAAACAAATCAAAATTATGGATCCAGATCAAGTTAACAGCCCTACCTTACCTGATGACCCCCTGAATTCTCCAGAGGCAGAAAGCTATGCATTTAACCTTTTTCATCTTCCACCTAAAGATGGGTGGACAATGATGCTGAGAATACCTGAGAAAAAGAACATAATGTCATCAAGACACTGGGGGCCTATATATGTTAAAATGCTAGATAATGCACGTTTACAACTCTTCTATGAAAAGGGTCTTGAAAAGCCGTTTAGGGAGATCCAGCTTCTGCCCTTCCATGAGCTGTCTGAGCTCAAACTTCAGAACTTTGATGAAAATGGGAAAATACATACTATAAGAATAGATCAAGTATTATATAGGGAAAAACGTAAGTACCATCCCTTGCCAACAGTAGTTCAAACACCTGTTAGGGTGCAGGTAATCAAACTAGGCACTACCTGTTATGAAGATTATGTAAGCTTCGTGACCACAGTTCAAGATACACTAATGAAACTGCCAAGTGCCAGAGAGATTTGTGCCAATTACTTTGAAGAAGAAATAACTGTGGAAGTACAAGATGAATTTCGAGGTATTGTGGCCAAAGGAGACAACAAGCTTATCCAACACTGTGTTGTCACTCATATCAGTATTCTGGCTTTTGTTTCTGGGATGCCAGAAAGCAGAATAGGCCTCAATGATGTTCAAATGAAGGGAAATGAAGTTGTGTCAAGGCATGACATTATTCCCACAACAACAACCAAATGGATTAAAATAAATGACTGTCAGTTCCACAAATGTGTTGATATTGATGAATTCAATAATTCTAGATTAATTAAATTTTTACCATTGGATGGTCATAAATTTGAGTTGATGCGTTTCAGGACTACATTTAGTGAGAAGACTCTTCCTTTCTCCCTTAAAACCTTGGCTACTGTTAAAGGGGCTGAAGTGGAACTTCAGTCTTGGTTGGTGATGTCATCAGGATTTGTGCCCAATCGGGACCAATTTTCAGCGATGCCTTGTGAAAATGTGATGATTCGGTATCCTGTCCCAATGGATTGGGTTAAAAACTTCCGACGAGAAGGTGTCTTGCGAGAGAAGTCACTGAAAGCTAGAGTAAATAGGAGTGCCAGCTTTGGTAGTGCAAGTGTGTCTGGCTCTGAACCTGTAATGAGAGTAACGCTGGGAAGTGCCAAGTATGAACATGCCTTTAAATCTATTGTATGGAGAATCAACAGGCTTCCGGACAAAAATTCGGGTGAGTTGTAGATGACTTAGAGCTCTTACTATGATGGTTTCTTTGAACTATTTCTTACCAAAATAAAAACTTGGTTAAGATTGTACAGTAAAACAAATTATCAAAAATAACAAATATTAAATTGTGTCTTCAGAAATAGAATTAGTTGCCAAGCAGTGTATCAAGAAATTCACAACATTGTCTTTGACACAGAAATACAAACATTAAAATAAAAATTGCTTTTAAGTTGCATTTAAAAGTTGCTTTTCAATTAATAGCCATCCTGAATTTGGTAAAATAATGGAAATGTAAAGAAGTAAGCTCTTGCAAAAATACTTAGAAATGTCATAAGGTCATTGTCCCACTGCATAAGACTTCAGTTGCACCCAATGCCTCTGAAGCACCAGACCAGGTGTGGCACGTTTTTGAAATTGCAAGCTTGGGCCTCCTTTTCCGAGGTGGTCCTCATCAGTTTGTTGTCTACTAGGCCTGTGGTTTGGAGAGGAGTTATTGACTACCTGCAATTCCCTTTGATTTTAATAGCTTGTTACACCATTTCAGAGGGATTTAAAAAGCGACCATAATTAGCAGCCAGATTTGGACGTGCAAGGGTTTAGGAGGAGGTTACAGAGATAATGAAGGGTAAGAAATTTATTCACATATAACTGGGACCCCTACCACCCCCACTACTACCCCTTTGCCTCTGATCTGCCACCCTGCACTTCACACTTCACCCACCTTCCACAACATCACACTGGCCTTGAAAATGTGTCACCCCCCCCAATCCTAACTCACATGATGTTCTCTGAGAGGTTTAGCCTATATACTCATTGGGTTTATAAGAATGAGATGATCTTATTGAAATGAAAAATTAAAGGGGCTTGACCAGGTGGATGCTGAGAGGGTTTCCCTCAGTGGGGGTATCTAGAACTGGGAGGGGGCACAGTTTCAGAATAAATGGTGGCCCATTTAAGACAGGGATGAGGAAGTATGTTTTTTCTCTGAGTGTTGAGACCCTTGGGAATTCTCTACTCTGGAGAGCTGTGGAGGGGATATATTTATGTCAGAGATGGACAGATATTTGAACTTCAAGGGGTATGGAAAGGGAGTGATCTTATTGAATGGCAGAACAGGCTCGAGGGGTTAATTTCTGTCCACCACCTGCTCCTGTTTCTTCTGTTCTTATGTGGCTTACATCTGAAGATCTCACCAGATGTTTTTACAATGATTAAAACAAGTCCTTCTCCCTAAGATCTGATGTGCCCTTGGTATTCAGGGTGAACAGCAACCTAATTTATTATCTCTGAATGTGTGATAAGATTACCACTAAATGCCCATGTCACTTTTGAAGGCAATTCGTATCGGTCACGCTGACAGTTTTATGTTACTTGTTTATTCACAGATGTACATCTACAGTAGCAGTAAGATATTGAAGTCAGCTCAAGTAACATTCTAGTTTTATCAAGAACATGACAGAATAATGTAGAACGTTCAACACAGAAGCAGACCATTCAGCCCAACTGTACTAATGTTTATACATTAGATGCGCATGCTCTCACATTAATTCATTTAACATTCTCTCTCTCTCTCTCTCCCCCTCCCTCCCTCCCTCCCTCTCTCTCTCTCTCGTTATTTTCCAGATGTGTAATTGCATTTTTTGCTATTCACCTCAACTACTCCACGTGATAGAAAGTTTCACTGTCTGGATATTGTTTCGTGAATACCTTATTGGATTTATTAATGATTTTTCTTTAAATATGTCCCCTTGGTTTTGCAATCTCCCAAAAGATATTTTATGTTTTTCTTTCATTTTTACCCAGTCAAACACTTTCATAAGACCTCTATCAGGTTACCTCAGTATTCGTAGACAAATGCTTATTCAGTCCTTCCTTCTATAAATCTTGGAAATCTAATTTATATCTGTGAGTCCTCTCCTTTCTACAATATGGAGGCCAACACTGTGCCAAATTTTGTCACTGGATTAGCCAGGATACTTTATGTTAATCAGTTATTTACATTTCTTTGAAAGGCTTTTCCTTGCAGACTTTTAAATCAACAGTAAAAAAATCAACAGTTCAGTGAGCATTTTAATTCCTGACTAGTGTACTTACATGCCGATGTATATATGCATTTGAACTCATTTAATTTCTATTTCTACACAGTAGCCACAGTTGTAACTAACCCAGAAGCCAGAAATACTCAAAATGTTTGCTCCTTGCACTGATGTTCACCGAGTAGCACTGAGTTCACCTTGCACTGAGTAGGCCCTCTGCAAAAGTAAGGCAGGTACTCCTGCAATAATGATCTAACCTTACACTTAAGAGACCAGTTGAGGATATTAGACAGCCATCTAATTGGAAGTTGTCGTAGATAAATTCCGACCTTTATTTATTCTGCATTAATGCATGTCAAGTCTTTGTTATTGTAGGGTTGTGGGCAAAGCCAGCAGAAACCAACAAGTGATCAACTGCTTGACTTGTTTCTTTCTGCCATGTTCAAAAAGAAATTAAATATTCCATTATCAATTTTCCCACATGCACTGGGGGAAGCCATTTGAAAGGTGATAGCACACTTGATGTCAATGTTCTCATCTGGACTTGAGCTCCACTACAGAGATTTGAGCAGACAGGCTGACACTTCAGCATAGTGCTGTACTGTGAAAGCATTGCCCTTCAGATGAGATTTCAATCTGAAACAAAGTGCTGTAACAAAATTGAAAATGCTGGAAATACTCAGCAGGTCAATAGCATCAGTGGAAAGAAAACAGAGTTAATGTTTCAGATCAATGACTCTTCATAGGTGATATTTTGTCACTGTAGCATTATCTGCAGTCATGGATGTAGGTAAAAGATTCCACTGCATTAGATGAAGGTCTTCTGTTGTCCTGGCTAACAATTATTTGTCAACCAGCATCACAAAACTATTGCTGTTTATCTTATTATAGTTTGCAGGACTTTTTGTGCACAATTTAATCACTATTTTTACCTACAGGACAACAATGATTGCTTTTCAAAAAGCACTTTAAAAAGACTTGAAGGCACCACATGAGTGGAAGTTTTTTCTTAAAAAGTAAAAATATAACGAATATAGTACATGGGAGAGAAACTTCAGCTACTCGGTTTTTGGTATAACTGTTTTTGGATCTAAGTACTTATTTAAACCATATTTGGTTCCGTGAAGTGGTTGGTTGATTTAAAAGCATTGCATTAGTTCTTTTCAAACTATTCCTGTCAAAACCTAATTTAATTCCATTACTCCCCTGTCATGAAGGCATCAGTGCTCCTGCACTGAACAAATCAATGAATGAAAAACATCATGCCTGGACTTTTCTAGTCTGGGTCAGTGTCTCACCATAACTCGGAATCATCAAGGGAGTTTGAATTTTGTTTATAAGCAGCTGATAAAACAACTATTTCAAAAATCTGCAAATGATTGAAATTACATGTCCAGGCTTTGTCCTATTATTCATACTGCAGTGTTCCTGGATAAAGGCAATTATGCACGTCAATGTAACTGAATTCTGCCTGCAATTATGAAAAACATAACAACCTCTGTTAGTAATAAGAAATATTAAAAAAACGAGACACTGAAAAAAATTCAACATAGGAACAGGATTTCTGCATTGCCTTTTTGCTATGTTTTTGCTTTTTGCTCTCAATATAATATATTGTTTATGCTTTTGCTCTCAGATTTGTCATAAAGTCATACAGCATGGAAATGGGATCTTCGGCCCGCCGTGTCTGTGCCAACACCAAGTACCCATATGTACTAATCCCATTCAACCTGTGGCCCTCTGTCATGGTATTTCAGGTGCTCATCTAAATACCTAAACACTGAGAATTTCTAACAACACCAACCTTCAGACAGATTTCAATTATTCTACAGGTGGAAAAGTTCTTCCTCATCCCCTCTAAACCTCCCACTATTTACCCTATTTTGTAAGATAAGATAAGGTCTTTATTTATCACATGTACATCAAAACACACAGTGAAATACATCTTTTGCGTAGTGATTTTGGGGGGCAGCCCACAAGTGTCGCCACACTTCCGGCGCCAACATAGCATGCCCATAACTTCCTAACCTGTACGTCTTTGGAATGTGGGAGGAAACTGGAGTACCCGGAGGAAACCCACACAGACACGGGGAGAACATACAAACTCCTTACAGACAGTGGCCAGATTTGAACTCGGGTCGCTGACGCTGTAAAGCATTATGCTAACCACTATGCTACTGTGCCTGCCAGGCACTGCCAGGTACCATACTGCTAAGGGGAAAATTATTCTCATGATCTACTCTATCTATGCCCCTCATAATTATGCACGTCTCCGGCAGTTCACCCTCAACCTTCTCTGCTCCAAGGAAACTAAACCCAGCCTAACCAGTTTCTCAAAACTTAAATGCTCCATCCCAGGCACTGTCCTAGTGTATTTTAGCTGTAGAGTTCATAAATATTCTTCTACAGCTGAAGACTAACCCACTGTCTGTCAACAACACCAATTTTTGTGTCATCTACAAACTTACTAATCATATTTTCTACGGTCATATCCAGATGTATATTAGCAAACAGTAAGAGTCCCACCACTGATCCCTGCAGTACAATGGTCACAGATTTCCATTGCAAAAACATTGACCTCCTGCCTCATAAAAGGGCCTGGAGAGTGATGCTTTGTTCAGCAAACCATTCTGCATACAGTGGCAAACAAAGTTCTTTTGTTGTTAATTGTCCACATATTGTGCAATTTTAATTAATTTATATGTAAACCATTGCCTGAAATAATTTGTTGCTTAATTTCAATTTCTAGCATTGGTAGTAGCTTGCCACACTCCCTTTCACACATCGGAGCCTGATTCCTGCACTCCCTTTCCTACACCAGGGCCCCATCTCCTGCGCTCCCTTTCATGCACTGGGGCCACAGTTCCCACACTTCCTTTCACATACGGGCCCTGCATCCATCACGCCCTTTTGACTCACTGGGGTCCCAGTTCCTGTGCTCCCATTTGACTCCTGGGGTCCCAGTTCCCACACTCCCTTTCACACATTGGGTTCCAGGTTCCTGCACTCCCTTTTGACTCACTAGGGTCCCACTTCCCACGCTCTCTTTAAACTGACCAGACCCCATTTCCTGTGCTCCTTTTAAACTTAGTGGGTTCCCTGGAAAAGTTTATTGAATGACTCTGTACCATCTAAATAAAGTGAATTAAAAGTGTGTTAGGGTATTAATAGGAAGAACATCGAATAGTTCAGAAAATCTGCTGGTGTGGCACCACCGAAGTTCTGAAAGTGCTGCATTATCAGAGATTTACTGTAGTTAGCAAATCAGGCAGTACCTGTAGAGAGAAAAACAAAGTTAATATTTCAAATTGACCTTTCATCAGAACTGGCAAAGGTTGATGTAATAATTTATCAGTAGATACAAAGCCAGAGAAAGGAGAGACTGGCTGGGGAAGTTAAAAAAACAAAAGGATAGGTCTGGAAGAGGGTTGAAGGCAGGATTTATTGAAGGTTATAAGCAATAAAACAATAATCCCACACATTGAGGGCTTTGGTAGTGCCAGACTAGCAGATTTTCCAGATGTATTAACACACAAAACATTTTTAATACACTTTTTTTAATGATTTAACAGTATTATAAATAGTGAACCTGTAAGTTGAGAGGGAATGCGGGAGACAGGACACTGATCAGTTTAAAGGGAGTGCAGGAAACGGGGCCTGAGTGAATTGGTATTGGTTTATTATTATCACTTGTACCGAGGTACAGTGAAAAACTTGTCTTGCATACCATTCATACAGATCAATTCATTACAGTGCAGATACATTGAGTGCATTGAGGGAGTACAGGGTAAAACAATAATAGAGTACAGAGTAAAGTGTCACAGCTACAGGGAAGTGCATTGCAGGTAGACAATAAGGTGCAATCTCATAACAAGGTAGATTGTGAGGTCAAGAGTCCATCTCATCGTATAAGGGAACCGTTGAATAGTCTTATCACAGTGGGATAGAAACTGTCCTTGAGCCTAGTGGTATGTGCCCTCAGGCTCCTGTATCTTCTGCCTGATGGGAGAGGGGAGAAGAGAGAATGACCTGGGTGGGTGGGGTCTTTGATTACGCTGGCTGCTTCACCAAGTAGTGAAAGGTATAGACAGAGTCCATGGATGGGAGGCTGGTTTCCGTGACGCGCTGGGCTATGTCCACAACTCTGCAGTTTCTTGCGGTCCTGAGCAGAGCAGTTGCCATACCAAGCCGTGATGCTTCCAGATAGGATGCTTTCTATGGTGCATCGATAAAAGTTGGTGGATGTCAAAGGGGACATGCCAAATTTCTTTAGCCTCCTGAGGAAGTAGAGACGCTGGTGAGCTTTCTTAGCCGTGGCGTCTACATGGTTGGACCAAGACAGGCTATTGGTGATGTTTACTCCAAGGAACTTGAAGCTCTCAATCCTCTCGACCTCAGCACCGTCGATGCAGACAGGTGCATGTACACCGCCCCCTTTCCTGAAGTCAATGACCAGCTCTTTTGTTTTGCAGACATTGAGGAAAAGGTTGTTGTCATGACACCATGTCACTAAGCTCTCTTATCTCCTTCCTGTACTCCGACTCATCATTATTTGAGATACGGCCTACAACGGTGGTATCATCTGCAAACTTGTAGATGGAGTTAGAGGAGAATCTGGCCACGCAGTCATGAGTGTATCGGGAGTAGAGTAGAGGGCTGAGGATGCAGCTTTGGGCGGTCCCAGTGCTGAGAATAATTGCTGGAGGTATTGCTGCCTATCCTCGCTGATTGCAGTCTGTTGGTCAGAAAGTCAAGGATCCAGTTACAGAGGGAGGTCTGAGTCCCAGGTCTCGGAGTTTGGTGATGAGTTTGCTTGGTATTATTGTATTGAAGGCAGAGCTGTAGTCAAAAAACAATAGTCTATCGTAGGTGTCTTTACTGTCCAGATGCTCCAGAGCTGAGTGTAGGGACAAGGAGATGGTATCCACTGTAGACCTGTTACAGTGGTAGGCAAATTGCAGTGGGTCGAGATTGTCTGGGAGGCTGGAGCTGATCCATGCCATGACCAGCCTCTCGAAGCACTTCATGATGGTGGATGTCAGAGCCACTGGTCGGTAGTCATTAAGGCATGTTACCTTGCTTTTCTTCGGTACTGGGATGATAGTGGTCTTCTTAAAACAGGACTGAAAGAGAGGATATAGCCAGTATAGAAAGGTGGGGGGGTAGGGGTGGAGCAAGAGCTGGCAGGTGATTGATGGATCTAGGTGAGGGGGGTGATAGGCAGATGAGGCAGGGGGGGAGAGTGGGATTGATGTCAGAAGCTGGAAGGTGATAGGTGGAAGTGACAAAAGGCTGAAGATGATGGAGTCTGATAGGAGAGGATGGTGGAGCATGGAATAAAGGGAGGAAGGTGGGGAGGGGAACCAGTGGGAAGAGTGTGCGGGTGATGGGCAGGTGGAGGGGAAAGAGATAGGGTGATGGTTGGGTGGATCAGGAGGAAAGGGAAAAGGAACAGAGGGGAAGTAGTTAAGGGAAGTTTGAGAATTCAATGTTCATGCTGCCAGGTTGGAGACTGCCCCAGCGGAATATGAGATGTTGTTCCATCATCGTCAAGCCTTTGTCATCTCCACCTATCACCTTCCAGCTTCTGCCTCCCCCCCACTCCCTCATCTGCCTATCATCCTTCCCTCACCTGTATCCACCTATCACCTGCCAGCTTTTGCTCCATCCCTTTCCTCCTCCTTTTCATACTAGTTATCTCCCCTCTTTCGGTCCAGATAAAGGATCTCAACCTGAAATGTCAACTGTCCATTTCTCTCCATAGATGCTGCCTGACCCACTGAGTTCCTCCAGTGCTTTGTATGTAGCACCTGGAGTATTTTGCTTCCATTTTTTTGATATCTGGTGTTCTTAGTTGGCCTAAAGGTTGTTCTGCAGGTGGAACTTTACATTGAAATGAAGCTACACAGAACAGCTGTGCCACCTTCAGCAGGAGCAGTGGGATAGTGCAATGAGTTATAGAGCAAAATTTCTGGTCCTTTTAGCAAAGTTATACATGTTAACTGTGTGTAATTTTGGGAGATGCTCATGAAGCCCAAACCTAATTGCACAGTGTCCCACCATGGCTGGAGTTCTCAAAGTGATTGTTCTCCAATGGAACCATTGCTGGAAAGAGCAGGATGGCTTGGGGTTACTTGAGGTGAACAGTACTGGGGTGCATAAAGGGGTGCGAGCCCTCATTTCCCTAGTTCTCAAGTCGACATAATGGGGGAGATCAGAGAGATTGGGCTCCACTCTCCCTCGCAAAAAAGTAGACGACCTTATCTGCAAAATACCAAGTGCAGAGTTGTATCTATTCACTTCACCCTCAATGATGCTGAAGGTAAGCTCAGCCCCTTTAAGGTGTAGACCTGTTTCCATGGGCCTCACTTGCTGTCAACACCTATATTTTGTAGTCACTTATTCACATTCCATTGTTGCAGCAGTGGCATCAATATTTGTGTTACATGTTGATTGAAGTAAATTGGTAAATTTGTACCGAGCTACAGTGAAAAACTTGTCTTGCATACCGTTCATACAGAACAATTCATTACAACAGTGCATTGAAGTAGTACAAGGTAAAACAATAACAGAATGCAGAATAAAATGTTACATTTACAGAGAAAGTACAGTTTAGGTAGACATATGGTACAAGGTCATAATGAGGTAGATTGTGAGGTCGAGAGTCCATATAGTGCACAGAAGGGCCCAATTCAGTTGCATGATTCGTTTCTCAAAATCCTAAAGACAAAGCATAAATCTGACATTTTGTGCTTCATTTTATATTTCAATCCAATTGTTTAGTGCATAAAAAGCCATAAAGCTACACCATTAAACTTCTGGACCATCGTGTCCAGTTTCAATCATGCGTATTTTTGTTAATCATGCTGTTCTTGCATTTTTGTGGTGCATGAATAAGGATTCATAGTCAGTGCAAAGTTCCATTTGTTAATTTAACATGGCTTTTATTACAATAAAAGAGGTACAACTCCATTTCATTCCACTTGTATGTTTTGGAAATTTAAATAAGCTACATGTCCTCCTGGATTGTTGGTACTATGACCCTTTGTATTGCAGTTTTTAAAACATTATTTTGCAGTAGGGTATTTTCTGGCCAAATTTTCTTTGTATACTTTCTCCTTTGATTCACCTGCCCAGTGTCACTTCTTGTAAGACTGTGAACATTAAGCCTGCTGCAGATTTCTGATGGTGTTTTGAAAGTGCCAGATATAATGAGGCACCGTCTCTCCAGTTTTTCATCACATCTGCTGGATGCCATCACTGCCTCTGTTTAACATACTCCTGCTGGGATCCCAATCAATCAGTGAGCTTTTAGTTGCACCCAGAGTTAGGACCTAAACTAACCAATCTGTATATCAGGGGCATGTGTCTAAGCACACTCATGCCATTTGCGAAAATTTTGTTGGCTGGGAGACCTGATAATGCGGCTCTTTATTTGTGCTTGTTGTATTGTATCAATAGGAATGGTTCCTTACTAGGTCTTAATAGGAATAGATTATTTTCTCTAATTAGGGATCAGCCAAAGAGGAAAAATTGAGACATATACATCTTGTGAAGATGCTGAGGAGGATGTGGGATTAATGGAGTGAGGTGAAGCAGGAAATTGAAATTTGCTTTTGATTGCTCTACCAAAAAGTTGCAATAGAGTTGCACTGCTGTAAGTTTCTACCTTTCCATACTCTTACTGATGTTTATTGCACTAAGGGAATGTATTACATTTTAAATGGTGAACTTCTTCCTTGATCCTAATCATGTGACATACTCTTGAATTTACGAGAAAAGAACTAGAAGTGCCACATTTCCCTGTGGAACTGTATATTTCTTCCAATCAGTGTGGATTGGTTTACTTTTCTAAGGTCCAAAGATCTAGATCTATATTATTTGAAGTTTAGAAGAATGGGGGGTGATCTTATAAGATCCTTGGGGGGGGCTTCAACTCTTCAACACCCATTCAGTTCTTGAACCAACCAGCACAACCCTAATCACTAGAGTTTAGCAACACTTTGATCACTTTGCACTAAAATAGACTTTGTTATTTTTTGTTCTAATTGTGTTCTTTCTTGTAAAAAGTGTTTATGTTTAATTTATGTTTTTCTTGTGAATGCTGCTTATATGATGCTATGTACCTGTGATGCTGCTGTCCTGTGCACACATGTACTTGTGCATATGACAATAAACTTGACTTTGACTTTGACACAGTAGGCACTGAGATGATTCCACTAGTGGGAGAATCTCTGCATGGGGAGGTGGTTACAAGATTTGGGGACAGAAATTTAAAACTGAGGCATATAGGAACAATTTCTCTTGGGATGGTGGACCTTTAGAATCCTCTACCCCACAGGGTTGTGGAACCTAGATCATAAAGGGTACTTAAAGAGGAAGTAGATAAATTTTGAAAGAGCGGGAAATTGAGGGCGATGGGGAATTGGCAAGAATGAGGAGATGAAGCCTGGGGCAGATCAACCATGATCATATTGAATGGTGAGTTAGGATTGTGGGCCAAGCGGAGAAGAAGTAGTAAGAAACTTATTTTCTTATGTTGTAAGATAAAGTGATATAATCTGACATAATATCAGCAATTTCTGATAAATGCGAGGTTATAATGGAGCAATGATTGTTGTGAGAGATCTACCTATGTCCATCAACTACCATTGAAGCTTAATTTAGTTGTCTTTGAAATAATTTTACAGTAAGCATTGTATGTACTACATAGAAATACACAAAGCATCCAATCACTAATATTTATTCAACATGTTTTTTTTATTTGCTCACAAATACCCACACTATTACTATAGACCTTCAGCCTTTCCTTCCTGATGTCTCGACCCGAAATGTCAGCAATTCCATTCCCTTCCAGCTGCTACCTGACCCACTGAGTTCCTTTAGCTCCACTGAGGTTTTTTTTGCTCTAGATTCCAGTCTCCTGTGCCTTCAGCCTCCTGTCCTTCATCTATCTTTTCTCTCTTGCTGACATCCTTTGTCTGAATCACTAATCCTGGAAGTGAAGTTCAGTCTCGCTGCTGTGTATACAGCAGTTTCTTGAAATATTTGCATTGTAATCCTTCATAATCCATTGTGATCTAATGCCAGGAGGTCTAGTTTTTCACGTCATCGGATTTGATTTTCCTCATACCAAGTAGTTTCCTAGGGTGTGCTCTCTAAATGCTCAACTTCTTTCTTATAGTTGAATCCCAACGTTCCACTTGCCACGTTAAACAAAGCTTCTTCACTATTATATTCCTTACCTCCTTGAGATAAAATCTAGAATTTTTTCAACAATCTGATAACTTTTGCAGCAAAAAACAATCTGCTGGAGAAACTCATCAGTGAAGCAACATCTTTGGGGTGGTGGGGGGGGGGGGGTAAGCAATTGCCGACATTTCTTGTCAAGACTCTGCATCAGGACTGAGAGTGGAGAGGGAAGATAGCCAATGTAAAGAGGGGTGAGAGGGGAGCCAGTAGGAGATTGGTGGACTGAGGAGGGGTGAAGGATAACAGACAGATGGAGCCAGGACAGAGAGGGGTGGAGTTGGGAGACAGACAGCTGGATGATACATGGAAGTAGACATGGAAAGAAAGGAACAGATGGAGCCATATGGGGGAAGGGGAGGATGAAGGCGGAGACAGAGGCTGGAGCACAAAGGCTATTACTGTAGTGCTGCAATATCATAAATAAGGAAGGTGATAATAGGAACCAATAGGGGAGAGATGAGGGGCAGATGGAACCATATGGAGGAGGGGATCCAGTGGGTGAAATGTAGGTGGATGGAACCAGAAGGAGAGGGGGGTGAAAATGGGTGATGGGGGTGGGGTATGGGAAAGGGAACAAAAAATAGCAATGCCATCTCAAAGAACTACACCACGTACTCAGCCTGCGTAGTCTACAACTCAACGTGAACAGTGAATTGTCCAATTTCGGGTATCCCTTACCTCCTGTGTTCCCGTCTCACTTTCCTTCCAATCCATCTCTGGTCTTCTATCACCCATTTCTGTACCCCTCCCCTCCTGGTTCTTTTCGCCCCAGATTCCAGCATCTGCAGTCTTTTGTGTATCCGTGATAACTTTTGCAGTTGACCAAGTTCTGCAGCAGGTAACCTATTTTTATTGTGTGAATCTTCCATGCAATAGACAAACTAGTTTTTCTGGTTATTTTGTATTTATTTCTTGAAATATCATTCAATAAAGACCAATAATGCATGTTCTAAATAAATGCTTTCAACTTTGTCATGCTCACTATGCTTATAAAATATAAAATGTTGTTTTTCCAGCTTCAGGACATCCACATTCTTTTTACTGCCGCCTTGAGCTGGGTTCTGATCGGGAAGTGCCTGCTAGCTTTGTCCACTATGTGGATGTGGAATTCGACATGCCCTGTACTTCAGCATCGAAAACAGCAGTTAGGTCGATCACAGTGGCCGACAAGACAGATGTGAGAAAGTGGGTTGTTTACAAAGCACACTACAATTATCAGGTAAACTCAAAGTTATCATCATCTTATGGCACATTACTATCTCATTTTCCTTGAACAGTGTGTACTTTGTACAGAAGCACTGATATGTTTCAAATGTTCAAACTTTCTCCCTTGCACATTCAATTCTGTTTCTGTGTTTTGTCCATAAAATTCTAGCACCATTCCACCCATCAAATCCAACTACTTGGAAAATACAAAGGAATGAGCTTAACTCATCCCTATAAACAAAACACAGCTTTTTATTTCATCTCAGAATGTGGATATTTATTGCCCAATCTGTGTTGTCTTGTTTAATACAACTGAATGTCTCATTGGCTTCTTCTGAGGACACTTTAAGAGGCACCCATTTTAGCAAATGTCTAATTGCTGCCTTGCACATTTTAACTCTAATTTTGCATCTTTTGAGAGCAGTGACAAAATAATGGAACAATTTATTGATTCACAAATACACCGTCTTTTTCAGAATATATTTTATGTATCTTGGCATGACAAATATTAACACCAAAATATTAACATTTGTGTTGGCATTAGTTGTGTAACATGATTTTATTCTGAAGTAACTTGAAAAGTAAGGCTTCCATCTTGTGTGCAGTGATGCTTCTTTGAATTTTGCGCAGGTGGAAATGGAACAGAAACGGGTTTGGGCTGCAAGTGGAGATGGTGTGGAAGCTGACCGTCCAAACGAATGTGCTCAGCAGTGAAGCAATCCCAGTGCAGAGACAAAATAATGGACTGTGCTATTACAATGTCATTTCAGCACGCCTGTGTGGCACATTGCTGTCTGTGCGCAAATTTCAATTCCTGAAGAGACCAAAAGAGAAGAAATTTTAATTGATGTATTTCCTGAATTTAAATGACTAAAAGTGTAGGGACAAACAGTACTGATTGAAAGGTGGATTCAATCCTCTGTATAGATTATATGTAGAGTACTGCATTTTCTCATCAAATACCACATAATCAATCTCAGTTTCTCTCTTGAATGTACTGAGAACCTGAGCAAGAGTGAACATGGGAATATCAGCTCTCACAGTTGAGCAACTCTTTGGCTTGTTGTTCCTTCTCTACTTCTTTTCCCCTTCTGAAAACACAGAAGGGAATCATCACATGTCTGCATGAAGCAGTTCTCCTTGTCCTGTTCGCCACTTGTGCATCTGAGTTTGAGGTTTTCTGATACTGGTCTTTTTCTGGGTGGTTCTGGAATGAGAAACTTCAGATTTAAAGATACATTGTTTCCTTTTTTAACTCTGCTGAGATTGTGGTTTGGAGCTTTCAGATCATAGAAATATTTTTTTGAAATTTTAATATTTCAATTCAGTACATTTCATTCATCCAAAGACAATATTTTTTGGATGAATGAAATGCACCCTGTACTTTGGAAAAGAAATTCTTTCTGTAGCAACAGGCAAAATTAATAGAATGTTGCCTTTTCTTATTGCTCCCATACTCCTTGGACTGCTTAGCTCCCTGACTAATTAGTGGGTAAATACACTACCTGGAGTTCTGAGCCTTGCAGGTGGGATGGCCAGTGATGCCAAGAATGGAAGTCAGGAGATCCAAATTTCAAGCCCCAGTCAGTGCTGAGTTTGCTGATCTTACCCAAGGTATTAATGGGGCCAGTGTAATCACCTCAGTGTCTTTGGTATTACTGGTCTTAGTGCCTTTGGGTTAGCAAAAATGAAAGAGTCATAGAGAGATACAGCAAAGAAATGGGGCCTTTGGCCCACTGAGTCTGGCCTGTCAAGTACCCATTTTAACACTAATCCTACCTTGACCCATTGTATTCTCCCCACATTCCCATCAACACCCCCTCAGATTCTGGAGGAACTCAGCGGGTCAAGCAGCATGCATGGAGAGAAAGAAATTGTCGACGCTTCGGGTCAGAACCCTGCATGAATCCTGATACAGGGTCTTGACCTGAAAAGTCAGTGATTCCTTCCCTCCCACAGATGCTGCTCGACCTGCTGAGTTCGTCCAGCAGTTGGTTTTTTTACTTCAGATTCCAGCATCTGCAGTCTCTTTTGTCCCCCTCAGATTCTACCACTTATACTAGGGGCAATTTTGCGTGGGCAATTAACCCGCTGATGCGCATGATATTTGGGATGTGGAGGAAACCAGAGCATCCTGAGAAAACCCATGCAGACATAGGCAGAATGTGCAACCTCCACACAGACAGAGGTTAGGATGGAACCCAGGTTGTGTGAGCTGTGAGGCAGCAGCTCTGCTAGCTGCACCAGTGTGTTGCCCTATTGGAGTGAAGTATGTGAAACATTCGATATTGGATCCAGAAGACTGCCACCTACTTTAGACCATGGTACCTTTGGCCACAATCAACAATGCCAGGAACAACGAGGAGAAGAATTTGCAGAATGGCAAAGTTTTTTAAAATCTCTATAATATGCTGCAGCTACTACCACATTGCTTTAAGGTCTAAGTAATTTTTTTTTTCATTTTATTCTAAGCAGAAAATTATAGTAGCCCGGCATTTTGAGATGAACATTTAATGAATGGTGAACTAATGAAATGAATAAAGAGGCAAAATGTCAGTATTCCAAGTATCCTGGATTTGTGTGGAAAGAAAAAAAAAGGGAAAAAGAATTAAGAATCTGAGGAAAAGTTTCATTGGAGGGGCAGGAAATTGTAATAGTATTTTGCAGGCACAATTTTATATTTGGTCAATTTTCCAAAGCTTCATATTGAGTGTTGATTGCCATGACAATTGTATGCCAGCAAATCACATGACACAAACAATGTTGTTGTAAAAGTATTTGTAATATTCAGAATACGGTTCTAATTTTTAATATTCCACAACTCAAGTTTGGTGAATGCCGGCAAAATCTCTTGTAGCACTGTTCACTGAATTGGAGGAAGGATTCCATGGCTTTTCAGAGAGTGTAAAGGCTATTTACAGAATGAGGGATGAGGAATTTTAACTACATATGGAGACTGGAAAAGGTGAAGTCATTTCCTTTGTCCAAAAAAATTAAAAGGGACTTGTTGTTTAAATATCATAGGACTTTAATTGAGTATATAGTGAGAGGCAGGAAGGACAGTTTCCAGAGGAAATAGATTTAGACAAGAGAATTGGAGGAGGTAGACTTTTATAGTGAGTTATGATCTGGTAAGAATGGTGAAAGCTGATCCAATAACTTTCAACAGTAAATTATATGTACTTCTCATATTCCTTTATGGTGTAAAAGACCATTTGTCCCATCAAGACTCAAAGCATTCCCATCAATCCCCATGTGCCACTTACTTCCCTATAACCCCATTTCCCCCTTTCATGTCCATCAACTCCCCCTGATTTTCCTGTCACGCATCTACACTCCGGTAGTTTTACTGTACCTGACTAACCTGCAACATGTCTTTGGGATGTGGGAGGAAACTGGAGCATCTGAGGGGAACCTATGCAATCACAGGGAGAATGTACAAACTTCACACAAACAGCACCAAGGTCAGAATCTAACCCAAGTCACTAACTGCTCCCTCACTGTGCTGCTCTTAAAGAGGAAATCTGTAGGTCCACAGGCTGGGAGCAGGGAGGGAGAGTGGGATTAATTGAATGGGTGTCCCACCAAAGAGCTGGCATGGGCACTGTGGGCAAATACCACCTCTTGTGGTGCATAATCTTAAGGTGGCATCACAACATCAGTATTATCAACAAGATGTGTGTGAAACTTAATGTGAAAAGATTTATTAAAAATTGTTCTTGCCTTTTTATGATGATTTGACTGTTCTACAGGCTATAAAGGCTGTTGGAACCAAGGAGTTACAGTGACTTAAAAAGTCACTTTACCTTAATGACTGTCACAAGCTTCCCATTTGTTTTTTTTTGTTCTATCCTGCTGTGTATGTTCCGTAGCATCCACGTACAATACAAGAACTCCCTTTTAAATTATTTGTTCTGAACCTTCACTATCTCTTATTGGTCTTTATATTAAATATCTCTCAAACCCCAATGTTAGATTTTTGATTAATCCAATCATAAGGTAAATATCCTGTCTTGCTCACTGCCGCACCAAGATAAGCTGCAAGGATAATACATTTGGAGACTGTGAATAGGCAGTCCTTTAAGGCTTTAGTACCACAGTGAAGTACCCAACCTCACCTGCGGTAACATCCATTCTGTTCAAAGAAATTTCCTGTTGAAGCTTTTGTCCTCATTTGCTCTATATAGGAGAAATCCATGGCTGTGTATCACTGTGAAAAGAACATATTCTTTTATAGAAGGTTCAGCAGTTAAAGGAGCTGATTGCATTTGGTTAAAGGAAGGTATCTCTGGTAACGGCCCAGTTGTAATGCGTGGACACAGGAAAACTTCCTCTGAAGGTGTAAAGATAAATTTACTCCCATGGTGAAGATGTCTTACATTTTTTAAGGTAAATTTAAAATGTCTTTTTACTGTAGCCCTACACCCTCTGAGATGTTTGGATTCCTCCAATGCTGTCCTCCTCTGTAACCCTGATATTCTAACATTCTACCATTGGTGGCTGCCCATTCAACCATCCAACCTCTGCAACTCCACCCCCAGTCCCTCTTTGTCACCCCATGAAGCCTAGATTGTCACCCATCTTAACATTTCTTAATGTGATTTGCTGTCATTTTTTTTATTCTGTTAAGGCACCCGTGAAGCACCTTGAGATGTTTGACTGCTTTAAAGTGCCATATAATTTTTATTTTAGAACCATGATAATGAATTAGTTTGATTACCCTTAACTTTATAAAGAAGAAAAAAAAATCAAAGCTAGGCTACCAACAAAATATACCCATCAATACTCTTTACACTTGTGTCTGCTTTAGTTGTATCGTAATGAAACTTCCATATATAACTGGCACTTGTTTGTATTTTTAAATAAATGTTTGGGGTGTCTAGCATTTTTTGACTCCAGGGTGCATTCTTCACTTGAGATTAAGTTTTTTTTAGTGGGTTGTTTTAATTACACCATGTTTGTTAAAAGGACATGAGCAGATTGAAGATTCTGTTGTAATCCAAAGACAAAACATCCTTCAACTTTGATTCGTGCTGTATTTAGAGTGATTAAAAGCATACTTTTGTAATTAAACTATTAGGACAGACTCATTAAAGAACAAAGATCAGCTATATTTTTTGGAATGTAGCTTCTCAACATAATTTCCTGATGTTTCTAGAAATATTTCTGACTGAAGTTGGTGTATAAATTTACCTAACCGAAACCAGTCCATCATTTGTAGGTATAAAGATGTATATATAAGGTGTGTAAGATTATGAGGGGCTTAGATAGAGTGGACAGTCAGCACCTTTTCCCCTGGGCAGCAATGGCCAATACCAGAGGACATCAGTTTAAGGTCAGTGGAGGAAAGTTCAGGGGAGATGTCAGAGGTAGGTTTTTTACACAGAGAGTGGTGGGTGCCTGGAATGCACTGCCGGGGGTGGTGGTAGGGGCTGATACAATAGGGACATTTAAAAGGCTCTTAGATAGGCACATGGAAGTAAGAAAAATGGAGGGTTATGGGCTGTGCAGGAGAGAAGGGTTAGATTGATCATAGAGTAGGTTTATGTGGGTTGGCACAACATTGTGGGCTGAAGGGCCCGTACTGTGATCTACTGTTCTATGTTCCATAAACTGAGTTCTCTGTGTTCTGGTAGAAAACAGTGGCACAGTGACTATGTTAATAGACTAGCAATCCAAAGACCAGGACGGATGCAGGTAAGGTCAAATACCACCAAGGAAATTGGGGAATTAAAATGAATTAATTTGGTAAGGATTAAAATACATGTAATAATGGTGTATCAATTGATTAGGGCACTTCATGCCATGTTTTGTGCAAGGTCCTTTGATAACAACATTTTATACAATGCAAGGCCCAAGGCATCATTCGTGATAAAACAGGCCTTGGATGCTTTGTGTGTACAAAGTTGGTTGGACTGGATCATGGTGGGGTGGAAGCAGTGGGTAAAAGGGGTGTGATCAGGCTGGCAGGAAATTGGGTTGAGTAAACTGGCAATGAGGACCCTGAAAAAAGAAGCCAAGATGCAGGGGTAATGAGAGCATTCACTGAGAACTGCACCTGAAGGAAAACCTACCTGGCAGTAACCACACCTTGGATTGCTAGGAATGAACCAGGTAAGGTTGTATTCCCTTTGATAAATGCCACAGCGGGTTCCCAATTCTCCAGTCAAGACTTGCTTTGTGCAAGACCCACTACATCTGTGAGCCTTGAAGATGCTGAGGAAATTTTCACAACTGGTGTTAAACAGGACTGGAAAATTATGGCCATCAAGGAAGTCTGGAGAGGCTGAGAGTGTTTTCTTTGCGACAGAGGAGACTTGCAAGATGTACATAATTTCATGAGGGAAGTGCCTAGTAAATAGGAATAACCTTTTTCCTTAGCAGAGGAGTCAAAAACCTGGGACACAAGTTTTTTTCTGACAAAGTATTTTGAGACACTTCGTCCCAGGCAACATCCTGGCGAAGCTCCTCTGCACAGTCCTGTCCTTCCTATAGTGTGGTGACCAGAACTGTACACAGTACTCCAGCTGTGGCCTGACCAATGTTTTATAAAGTTGTACCCTAACCTCCCTGTTCTTATATTCTGCACCCTGTCTAATGAAGATATGTATCTCATTCACCGCCTTCACCACCTTAACTACCTGTTCAGCTGCCTTCAAAGATCTTTGGACTTATACCCCAAGGTCCCCCTGTTCCTCAATATTCCATTACCATTCATGGTTATGTGTCCTACCCTTGTCCAGGATTCCCTGACAGGGGAGAGACGGGATGAAGAGCCTGTTTATGTGCTGCATGGCTTATTGCTTCATGTGGCTGGAACAAGAAGCTGCTAATCCTGAACACAGAGGTGTCTGTCCATCAACATTTGTGCCCTCTGTACAGCTGTGAACGCTGGCTCACATGCTGAAAACAGACACAGAGTTTGAACGGCTTCCACTTTTGTCTCAGAAAAATCCTCAGAGGTGCTCATTACCAATGGATCACTATTGCAGTCCTCAAGAGAACCACCTACGCTCTCTGCTGGAAGCTCCGGGTGAGCCATGCCCATCACTGCTCTATCTGGGGAGATCCGCTTAGTGCTGGCAAGGAGACACCAGAGAGCCAGGGCGCAGAGAACACTCCTTCCTGCACCAGCCCTGTGGACCACTGTGGGATAGTTTGCCACTTTAGCATTGGCCTCTCCTCCCACACCACTGCCAAACATCATTGTCTGACTGACTCAGCTTATTGCCTCTCCATCTATTATGTTGACAACAAGCCTTCAATGTTGACAACAGTTATGATTTGACCAAAGTTTATGACAAGTGTGAGAATCTGCAGCATGATAAATGAGTCAATCTTTCTACCCAACTTTTTATTAAATACAGAGAATACTGGAGATACTAAGCAGGTTAGGCATTATCTGTGGAAAATGAAAAAGAGTTAAAGTTCTAGGCCAATGACCTTGATAGAATTGTACATTTACACATGAACAATGGGTTCAGGTACACAGTTAATAACATCAGGGAGGAACTACAGGAGCCTGAAGACCCAAACTCAGTGGTTCGGGAACAGTTTCTTCCCCTCCGCCATCAGATTTCTGAATGGTCCATGAACCCATGAACACTACCTCATTATTCCTTTTTTTTGTACTATTTATTTTTGTAATTTATAGATTTTATGTCTTGCTCTGTACTGCTGCTGCAAAACAACAAATTTCACATCATATGTCAGTGATAATAACCCTGATTCTGATTCTGACTCTGAATGTCTTGATTTCTTCTGCATCTGCAACACTAAAATTTGCCCTAAAGGTTAATCAGAAAAGGATTTATCTCTGTTTATAATTTCTGTGGCCAATTATCATTTTTCTAATTAACAGAACCATTTGTGTTTGAGCTTTTGCATAATATAAGGCATGTATCACTGCCCAGAGTCTAACACTGCTGAAAGTGCATGGGGTACAGATGGAAGCCTTTTGTTCAAGGAGGCACACCAGTCCCACATGGATTTGTCATGTCGCAATATCCGTACAGAAGTAGTGTCACTTTTAGTGGTTTCTTCCCCTCTTCCAGTCAGCTCCCATAAGCTAACAGGTTCAGCTAATATCAGCAGTACTTATCCACAAAATCACTTTATGATTATGGTTTGGAATTGTAAAATCAATTGTAAAATTGTGTGTAAATGTCATCAGCCTGAAACTTCAACTCTTTTTCTCTCTCCATAGATGCTGCCTGACCCGTTGAGTATCTTCAGCATTTCTCTGTCTTTATTTCATATTTCCAGCATGGGTTTTTTGCTCTTGATTACTTGTAGGAGTCATAGAGTGATACAGCAGGGAAACAGGCCCTTCGGCCCAACTGGTCCATGCTGACCAAAATGCCCCATCCAAGCTAGTCCCACTTGCCAGCTTTTGGCCCATAACCTTCGAAACCTTTCCTATCCATGTACCTGTCCAACTGTCTTTTAAAAGTTGTTATTGTACCCGCCTGATTCCACATGCATACCACAATTTGTGTAAAAACAAAGTTGCCCCTCAAGCTCCTCTTAAATCCTTCAACTCTCACCTTAAGCCTATGCCCTCTAGTTCTTGATACCCCAACTCTGGGAAAAAGACTGAGTGCATTCACCCTGTCTATGCCCCTAATGATTTTATAGACCTTTGTAAGATCATCTCTCAGTCCCCTACACTCTAAGGAATAAAGTCCTGGCCTGTCCAACCTCTCCCTATAACTCAGTCCCTCAAATCCTGGCAGCATCTTTGTAAATCTTTTCTACACCATATCATCTTTCCTATAGCAGGGCAACCAAAACAGAACACAATGCTCCAGGCACAACCTCACCAGCATCCTGTACAACCGCACCATGACCTCCCAACTTTTATACTCAATATCCTGACTGATGAAGGCCAGCGTGCCAAAACCTTCTTCACCACCCTGTCTACCTGTGACTCCACTTTCAGGGAACCTGGAACTGGAAGGAGTTGAATTTAAATTCTCTGGATGCTTATGGGCACCCCAGTCTCTGTTACTCTGCACAAGTTATTGTTTCAACCAGCCATATCAAGGATGTATTTTTTGTTAAGTATCAGTGCATAATTTCCCAAATAAAAGCCTTAGCTGATTCTTATCTATGTATGTTTCCATTTTTAAAGTTCAAGGTGAAGATCTCAACAATATAAAACCGTTGATTTAATTTCACCTATGTACCTTTCTGGTTCTGAGCTTTTGTTACTAAATCCAGAACCACAGACTGTAAGAGATCAGAATCCAGTACAATTTCGAATTAAACAGAAGTAAGCAGATCTGTCCAACTCTTTTCTGTTAACATTAATTGACATAAGTTGTATTTCATGAAACTTAAGCCAGTAATGTTGTCTCTGTAGGCTGTTATTTTAAAATCTCGCTAACTAGTCTCAACTTAAAGGTGCATCTTCTTTTCCAACCTCAATAATTAGTATGTGTTCTTTATTTAGAAATATTTTATTACATGAGATTAATCGTAGAACTGTACAGCACGACACAGGCCCTTCGGCCCACAATGTTGTGCTGACCTTTAAACCTCGGACATGTGTTTCAATTTATTTTCAACCTTTTCAAAAATATCGAATAATGTTGGTGAATTAATTGAGTACGTGAACTATTCTGTGTGAAGGCACGTTTCATGCTTTAGAACCTTACTTGAATGAAATGTGAATAATTCTATAACATTTAATGGGCAATAAATGCTGACCTTTCAGTAATGAGTGAAGAAAACTCTCACTTTCCCTGTAACTAAGCAGCCAACTTGTTCTTAAACATAAATCTTTTGCCTCTATTTTTTTCAGTAACTGAAGTTTCTATTGTCTATAAAATTTAACAAGTACATCCTTCACAATTTGATCAAAATCTTTCAGTGATGTCAATGTTGGAAGTGAAACACAAGGGCTTATGCTACAGCGGTATGCATTTAGCAAATGCAACTCAGGAAAGGTTTCTCCCCGTTGCATTATAGGTGGTTGCTTGCAGTTTCAGATCGAATCTCCTTCTGGCACAAAATGGAAGGATCAAAAACATAAGCTGGCGCCACTCTCACAGTTGCCTCTTGTTGCTTAAAGTGTAACCGTACTCAATTTTTTGTACCCTGCTACTGGAATGAGGGACATTGATTTGCATGGGAGGGAATGGAGCAGGAGGAGACCTTTTCCGGGGAATATTTGTGGAAAAGTACATCTTGTAGCTGGTTCATCCTGTGTCATAGAGTCACAGAGCAATACAGCGCAGATACAGGCCCTTCAGCCCAAACAGTCCATGCCAAACACAGTGCCCACCCATCTAGTCCCAATTTCCTGCGCTCGGCCCATATCCCTCCAAGTCCCTCCCTCCATGTACCTATCCAACTGCTTCTTAAATGATGCCATTGTACCTGCCTCACCCACTTCCTCTGGCAGCTCTTTCCATATACTCACCACCCTCTGTGTGGAAAAGTTGCCCCTCAGGTCCCCTTTAAATCTTTCCCCTCTCACCCTAAACCTATGCCCCTAGTTTTGGACTCCCCAACCCTGGGGAAAAGACCGTGACCATCTACCTTATCTGTGGGATAAATGGAAGATTAATTTCAACAGGCATAAAGAAATTATTTGAGCTCTGGTGACTTCTGATTGGAGCTTCGACCTTGGGATGGCTCAGTGAGGTTAGTCACAGGAAAGATGTGGAAGCCATAGAGAGGGTGCAGAGGAGATTTACAAGGATGCTGCCTGGGATGCGGCGCATGCCTTATGAAAGCAGGCTGAAGGAACTCGGCCTTTTCTCGGAGCGACGGAGGATGAGGGGGGACCTGATAGAGGTGTCTAAGATGATGAGAGGTATCGATCGGGTGGATAGTCAGAGGCTTTTCCCCAGAGCTGAATTGGTGGCCACAAGAGGACATACGTTTAAGGTGCTGGGGAGTAGATATAGAGGAGATGTTAGGGGTAAGTTTTTTACTCAGAGAGTGGTGAGTGCGTGGAATGGGCTGCCGGCAACGGTGGTTGAGGCGGATACGATAGGGTCTTTTAAGAGACTATTGGATAGGTACATGGAGCTGAGAAAAATAGAGGGCTATGGGTAAGCCTAGTAATTTCTAGGGTAGGGGCATGTTCGGCACAGCTTTGTGGGCCGAAGGGCCTGAATTGTGCTGTAGGTTTTGTATGTTTCTATGTTTTCTATGTAATGCTTTGATGTGCCAGATTACAGCTGTGTGTACACAAGACTAGAACACAGCAATGGTGCTGATGCTTCAGTGCCAGACCAGGAGTGCTGCAGCATCAGAAGTGCCGGTTCTCAGAGGAGATCTGAAATCGAGGACCTGTGCTACTTCTGAAATATCTCAAAGAGCAGCAGGTGACTTGGCCAGTTCAAAACAAAAATAGGTTACCAATCATTACCAATCATTTTATAACTGACTTGGATGAGGATCTGGAAGGGTGGGTTAGTAAGTTTGCTGATGATACAAAGGTTGGTGGTGTTGTGGATAGTGTAGAAGGTTGCTGTAGATTACAACAGGATATTGATAGAATGCAGAGCTGAGCTGAGAAGTGGCAGATGGAGTTCAACCCGGAAAAGTGTGAAGTGATACACTTCGGGAGATTGAATTTGAAAGCAGAATACAAGGTTACTGGCAGGACTCTTAGCAGTGTAGACGAACAGAGGGATCTTGGGGTCCACGTCCATTGATCCCTCAAGGTTGCCACGCAGGTCAATAGAGTTGTTAAGAAGGCGTATGGAGTGTTGGCCTTCATTAGTTGGGGTTTTGAGTTCAAGAGCCGCGAGGTGATGTTGCAGCTCTAAGATCACACTTGGAGTATTGTGTTCAGTTCTGGTTGTCTCATTATAGAAAGGATGTGGAAGCTTTAGAGAGGGTGCAGAGGAGATTTACCAGGATGCTGCATGGATTGGAGAGCATGTCTTATGAGTACAGGTTGAGTGAGCCAGAGCTTTTCTCTTTGGAGAGAAGGAGGATGAGAGGTGATTTGATAGAGGTGTACAAGATGATAAGAGGCGTAGATCGAGTTGACAGTCAGAGACTTTTTCCCAGGGCGACAATGGCTAACACGAGGGGACATAATTTTAAGGTGATTGGAGGAAGGTATAAGGGGGATGTCAGGGGTAAGTTTTTTACACAGAGAGTGGTGGGTGCGTGGAACGCACTGCCGTCAGAGGTTGTGGGGACAGATACATTAGGGACATTTAAGAGACTCTTAGATAGACACATGAATGATAGAGAAATGGAGGGCTATGTGGGAGGGAAGGGTTAGATAGATCTTAGAGCAGGATAAAATGTCGGCACAACATTGTGAGCCGAGGGGCCTGTACTGTGCTGTAATGTTCAATGTTCTATGTTCTATTACCTTACTGCTGTTTGTTGGATCTTGCTGTGCACACATTACTCACTTCATTGCAACACTTCAAAAGACTAAGTTGCATTAGAATGTGCTGTGGTCATTAAAAGGCTCTTAAAATGTAAACCTTTCTTTGCATATCTGGAGTGCTCAGGATGTACATGATCTTCATGGGACTTGGGAATTGGTTTATTATTGTCACATGTACTGAGATACAGTGAAAAACTTCTGTTTTGCCTGCCATCCAGACAGATCATGCCATACATAATTACATCGAGGTAGTAAAAAGAAAACAGAATGCAGAATACAGTGTTGCATTTACAGGGAGAGTGCAGTGCAGGTAGACAAATAAAGTGCAAGGGCCATGATGAGATAGATTGGGAGATCAAGGAGTCATCTTTAGTGTTACAAAGGTCTGTCCAAGAGTCAGCGGGATAGCTGTCCTTGATCCTGGTGGTTTGTTTTCTCATCCTTTTGTATCTTCTGCCTGATGTGAGGGGGTAGAAGAGAGAATGTGCGGGAGGGGTCCTTGATTATGCTGGCTGCCCTCCCAAGGCAGAGCGAAGTGTAGACGGAGTCGATGGAGGCCAATTACAGCTGCTAGTTTGAGTCATAGAGTCATACAGCATGGAAACAGGCCCTTCAGCCCAACTGGTCCAAGTTGCCCCATCCAAGCTGGTCCCATTTGACAGCATTTGGCCCATAACCTTCTAAACCTTTCTAATCCATGTACCTGTCCAAATGTCTTTTAAAAGTTGTTACTGTACCTGCCTCAACCACTTCCTCTGGCAGCTCATTCCACATACACACTGCCCTTTGTGTAAAAAATAGTTGCCCCTCAAGTTCCTATTAAATATTTCCCCATCAGGCAGGAGGTACAGGAGCCTGAAGACCCACACTCGATGTTTTAGGAGCAGCTTCTTCCCCTCCACCATCAGATTTCTGAACGGTCCATGAGCCCATGAACACTACCTCGTTATTCCTCTTTTGCACTACTTATTTATTTTTGTAACTTATAGTAATTTTATGTCTTTGCACTGTACTGCTGCCCAAACAACAAATTTCACGTCATATGTCAGTGATAATAAACCTGATTCTGATTCCCCCCTCACTTAAACATGCCCTCTAGTTCTTGATTCCCCAACTCTGGGAAAAAGGTAAGATTTATTTATCAGTCACATGTACATCAAAACACAGTGAAATGCATCTTTTGCGTAGAGTGTTATGGGGGCAGCCCGCAAGTGTCGCCACGCTTCCAGCGCCAACGTAACATGCCCACAACTTCCTAACCCGTACGTCTTTTCGAATGTGGGAGGAAAACCGGAACACCCGGAGGAAACCCGCGCAAACACGGGGAGAATGTACAAACTCCTCACAGACAGTGGCCGGAATTGAACCCGGGTCACTGGCGCTGTAAAGCATTACGCTAACTGCTACAGTACTGTGCACTTACTTTCTCTCTATCTATACCCCTCATGATTTTATACACCTCTATAAGATCACCCTTTAGCCTCCTACGTTTCAAGTCCCAGCCTGTTCAACCTCTCCCTATAACTCAGTCCCTCAAGTCTTGGCAATCCTTGTAAATTGTGATCAAACAACCTGGCAAAGGTCAGAGGTTCCAAGTGAGGATGTTGTTCCATTCCTCACACCGTAGTTACCAGATGTCAGGGAACAAGTGAAACGTAGTGCTTTGGTGTTGTGCTATTTTAATAAGTTACCAGCTTTACTTGGTCTTTCACACTGCTTCAAACCATCACCTCATTAAAAGCACGGTAGGCTGGGACTTTACCATCCAGAAAGTCAACACCGACAGAGGTCTTAGACTAACAAAGTCCCAGGACATAAAAACATGAAGTGTTGCCCACAAGTGGGAGAGAGAGCACAACTATTCAGGTGATCGTGAACAAATGCAGGAGGGAAGTCAGGGGCATGTGGGCATGCTACGTTGGCGCCGGAAGCGTGGTGACACTTGCGGGCTGCCCCCAGAACACTTTATGCAAAAGATGCATTTCACTGTGTGTTTCGATGTACAAGCGACTAATAAAGATATCTTACCTTACCTTTTAATGGCCCAGAAACATTGAAGAGGAGGCAAGAAAAGAATGAATGCTGATGGAGTTCAGATGGAGCGTAAACACCAATGAGGGGCCGAATGGCCTGTCCTGTGCTGTACACCCTGTGGGATATTGAGTGAGAGCTAAATGACAACCTTTAAGCAGATGCCTCCTCTGCCCCCTACTGAAAGAAGTGCTATTGCAGGTCTCTGGATAAACTGCCGAGCATTTTATTCCCGGAAGTGAAGCTTGTGTGACGATCCGTTCACCGGCTCTGTCCTTGCTGAGATTTATCTATAGGGGGTTAATCTTGGATGCTTCCCCACCTCACATCAAAGAGCCTGGTGAGAGTGTCTCGCCAGGGTAAGTTATCATGCCAAATGCCTCCCCCATTGCCCTTGGCTGCCCCCATTTGTAAGAGGGTCAAGGCTTAAACATTGATCATTCTTAACAATTTCCTGAGTCATACAGCACTGAAGTAGGCCCTTCGGCTCATCAAGTCCACACTGATCATCAAGCACCCGTTTTCACTCGTCCTATTTTATTCTCCCCATACTCCCCTCAAATCTACCACTTACCGACACAACAGGGACAGTTTACAGCGACCAATTAACCCCCCCAACTTGCACGTCTTTGGGACGTAGGTTGAAACTGGAGAACCTGGAGGAAAACCACGCAGCCACAGGGAGAATGTGCAAACTCCACACAGACCGCAATAACCTCTCGCTCAATGTCAGCAAAACTAAAGAGCTGATTGTTGACTTCAGGAAGGGGAAGGAGGGTGAACATGCGCCAGTCAACATTGGTGTAGCGGCGGTGGAGAAAGTCAGCAGCTTTGTTCCTGGGCGTTAACATATCGGATGACCAGTCCTGGACCAAGCACATAGATGCACCAGAAGGAAAATGTGCCAGCATTTTTACTTTCTTTGGGGGTTAATGGGGTTTGACTTGTCACTGAACACTCTAACAAACTTCTACACATGTACTGTTGAAAGGATCCTGACTGGTTGCATCATGGCCTGGTACGGCAATTTGAATATGCAGGAACGTAAAAAGCTGCAGACAGCAGTGGACTCAGCCCAATACATCACGGGCACATCCCTCCCCACCATCGGAAGTGTCTACAGGAGGTGCTGCCTTAAGAAGGCAACATCCAGCATCAAAGATCCCCACCATCCGGGCCATGCCATCTTCTCGCAGCTACCATCGGACAGGAGGTACAGAATTTGTATTGGTATTAGTATTGGTTTATTATTGTCACTTGTACCGAGGTACAGTGAAAAGCTTGTCTTACAAACCGATCGTACAGGTCAATTCATTACACAGTGCAGTTACATTGAGTTAGTACAGAGTGCATTGATGTAGTACAGGTAAAAACAATAACAGTACAGAGTAAAGTGTCACAGCTACAGAGAAAGTGCAGTGCAATAAGGTGCAAGGTTACAACAAGTGACGTGAGGTCATAGTCCACCTCATTGTATAAGGGAACCGTTCAATAGTCTTATCACAGTGGGGTAGAAGCTGTCCTTAAGTCTGGTGGTATGTGCCCTCAGGCTCCTGTATCTTCTACCTGATGGAAGGGGAGAGAAGAGAGAATGTCCCGGGTGGGTGGGGTCTTTGATTATGCTGGCTGCTACACCAAGACAACAAGAGGTAAAGACAGAGTCCAAGGAGGGGAGGCTGGTGTCTGTGATGTGCTGGGCTGTGTCCACAACTCTCTGCAGCTTCTTGCAGTCCTGAGCAGAGCAGTTGCCGTACCAAGCTGTGATACATCCAGATAGGATGCTTTCTATGGTGTATCGGTAAAAGTTGGTGAGAGTCAAAGGGGACAAACCAAATTTCTTTAGCCTCCTGAGGAAGTAGAGGCGCTGGTGAGCTTTCTTGGCCGTGGCATCTACGTGATTTGACCAGGACAGGCTGTTGGTGATGTTCACTCCCAGGAACTTGAAGCTCTCAACCCTCTCGACCTCAGCACCATTGATCCAGAAGCTTGAAGTCCTGCACCACCAGCTTCCATAACAGCTACTTCCCTTCAACCATTCGGTTCTTGAACCAACTGGCAAAACCCTAATCACTGCAATTTAGCAACACTTGTGACCACTTTGATCACTTTGCACTAAAACGGACTTTTTTTTGTTCTAGTTGTGTTCTTTCTTGTAAGAATTGTGTATAATTTATGTTTAATGTATGTTTTTCTTGTGAATGCTGCTTACCTGATGCTCTGTGCCTGTGATGCTGCTGCAAGTAAGTTTTTCATTGCACCTGTGCACACATGGACTTGTGCATGTGGCAATAAACTTGACCTTGACAGCACTGGAGGTCAGGATCAACGCTGGGTCATTGGAGCTGTGAGGCAGTGGCTCTACCAGCTATGCCACTGGATGCTCAATCCTTTTCCCTCATAACTTTTTGATAACTATTAATGAGTGCTATTCAAGAAAAATGAAACAATCCCATTGTTGTGCTTTAATGTCCCAACGGTTTCTCTCCCTGAGTTGCTTGGGGCATTATCCAAGATTGCTGGGCACTGCAGCTCATTTAGCACTCTGTGGAGCTATGGCCTTGATTGGGCCAGCGAGGAGCAGGCAGCTCTCAACAATGGTACTGCAGAATAAATGGATCATCACTGTACCTCAGCTTTCTCCTACACAGGGAATTAGATGGGATCTATAAAAGGTTATTCAGCTCCCAAGTGAAGGGTATCTTAAACCATCTATCCACTTTTGTTCCATTTCTCTTAGTATATCTGCCAAGCAAGAATCCAGAGCTTTTAACTGACCCTCCCAGACCCAGTGTCTTTTTGTATGGGAGGGGGTTGGTGGGGTTCCACAGCCCCCGGTGTGAAGAGATTCCTCCTTGACAACCTGGCTCTAATGTTAAGGCAAATCTTTCTCAACAATGGTCGGCATGGACAGGGAACAGCACCGGAACAAACCTTTCGGCCTACCATGATGCCAGTCTAAACATCCCATCTTACAGCACATGGTTCATATCCCTCCATTCTCTGCCTGTTCATGTGTCTGTCTAAATGTCCCTTAAACATTGCTATTGCATCTCCCCCTGGCAGCCTGTTCCAGGCACCCACCACTCTCTGTGTAAAAAAACTTACCTTGTAAATCTTCTTCAAACTTTCCCCCTTTAACCTTAATGCTATGCTCTCTAGTATTTGACATTTCCACCCTGGGAAAAGCACTCTATCTACCCTATCTATGCCTCTTATAATTTTACGTATTTCTGTCAGGTCTCCCGTCAGCCTCCGATGCTGTAGAGAAAACAAGTTTGTCCAACTTCTCCTTATAGCTAATACTCTCCAATCCAAATGACATCCTGGTGAACCTCTTCTGCACCCTCTCTCCAGCCCCCACATCCTTCCTGTAATGTGGCAACCAGAACTGCACGCAAAACTCCAAATGTAGCCTCTGACCGTTGGCATGGTAGTGTAGCGGTTACCGTAACACTATTACTGCGCCAGTGACCCAGGTTCAATTCCTGTCTGTAAGGAGTTTGTATGTTCTCCCTGTGTCTGCGTGGGTTTCCTCCGGGTGCTCCAGTTCCTTCCCACGTTCCAAAGACGTACGGGTTAGGAAGTTGTGGGCATGCTATGCTGGCACCGGAAGTGTGGCGACACTTGCGGGCTGCCCCCAGAACACTCTACGCAAAGATGTATTTCACTGTGTGTTTCGATGTACATGTGACTAATAAAGATACCTTGTCTTATCTTATCCAACCAAAGTTTTATACAGCTGCAACATGACTTGCCAACTTTGCCCCGACTGATGAAGGCAAGCATACTGCACGCCTTCTATACCACCCCATCCACTTGTGTTGCCACCTTCGGAGACCTATGACTTGCACCCCAAGATCCCCCTGTCTGTCAATGCCCCAAGGGTCCTGCCATTTATACTTTCCTCTTACATTTGACTCCCAAAGTGCACCACCTCGCACTTAACGGGATTAAATTCCATCTGCCATTTCATCACCCATCTCCCCAATTGGTCTGTATCCTGCTGTATCCTCTGACTATTCACAGCTCTGGCAATTTTTGCATGACCTGCAAACTTACTAATCAGCTCATCCAGATTTTCATCCAAAACATTTACATATATCACAAATAACAGAGTTCCCAGCACTGATCCCTGTGGATCAACTCTGATCATGGACCTCCAGTCAGAACAACACCCCTCCACCACTACCCTCTGTCTTCTCTGGCCAAGCCAACTTTGAATCCAATCCACCAAGTCATCATGGGTCCCATGTGCTTTAATCTTCTGGATCGATGTAACATGGCTATTCTTCCGTACTCTGGGACCTCATCTGAGCCTGAAGACACAAAGCATACAAAGGTCTTGGTCAAGGCTACAGCAATTTCCTCTTTTGCCTCTCTCAATAACCTGGGATAGACCCCATCAGGCCCCCCAGGGACTTAGCCACTTAATGTTCGTCAAGAGTCCCACCGCTTCTTGACATCAACATGCCCTGGAATATCAGTGTAATCCTCCTTGATCTTGCTATGCACCTTGTCCTTATTGGTGAATACCGATGCAGTCCTCATTTATAAGATAAAGATAAGATAAGATCTTCATTAGTCACATGTACATCGAAACACACAGTGAAATGCATTTTTTGCATAGAGTGTTCTGGGGGCAGCCCGCAAGTGTCGCCATGCTTCCGGCGCCAAAAGAGCGCTCCCACAACTTCCTAACCCGTACGTCTTTGGAATGTGGGAGGAAACCGGAACATCTGGAGGAAACCCACGCAGACACAGGGAGAACGTACAAACTCCTTACAGACAGCGGCGGGAATTGAACCCGGGTCGCTGGCGCTGTACAGCATTTAGTACCTCGCCCAGGCAAAAATTACCTCCTTTGTCCTTGAGTGCTCCTACCCTTTCCCTACCTACCCTCTTGTTTTTAACGTATGTATAAAATGCCTTTCGATTTTCCTTAATCCTACTCACCAAGGACATTTCCCTGTTAGCCCTCCGGATTCACTGTTTAAGTTCTTTCCTGCTTCCTTTATCTTCCTCAAGGGCCTTGTCCGATTTCAGCTTCCTAAACCTCACATGCACTTCTTTTTTCTTTTTACTAAATCACAACATCTCTCATCATCCAAGGTTCTCGAAGCTTGTCATCCAATCATGTTGGTCCTGAGTTTAGCTCCTTGAACCTGTCCTGCAGTTTAAAAAGTTCATGCTGATCTGGTTGTAACTTCAGTTCTGGATTCCCTTTCTCCCCACGATAACCTTTCATCCTCTTGTTCGTCAAGAACCTGCCTACCTATGCCTTAAAAATATTCAAAGACTTTGCTTTGGCAGCCATTTGAGGAAGAGAGTTCCAAAGACTATGAGCCTCTGAAAGAAAAAATTCTGATGGATGAGCGATCCTTAGTTCTAGACTCTCCATCAAGAGGAAACAACCTCTCCCCATCCATCATGTTCACAAACAGTAATGAGGTGGATACTGATTCATCTGCTTTGTGTGGAGATGGGGAGGAAGGAGTTTTGGCCATCAAACCAGGGCTTGTTCCCTGCTCTTCACCTTTCAACACCTCGTGGAAGCTTTAACCAAGCCTGAAAATCAGTCAGAACTTTGAACATAGAACATAGAACACTACAGCACAGTACAGGCCCTTCGGCCCACACTGTTTTGCCGACATTTTATCCTGCTCTAAGATCTATCTAACCCTTCCCTCCCACATAGCCCCCTATTTTACTATCATTCATGTGTCTATCTAAGAGTCTCTTATATGTCCCTAATGTATCTGCCCCCACAACCTCTGCCGGCAGTGCGTTCCACGCACCCACCACCCTCTGTGTAAAAAACTTACCCCTGACATCCCCCTTATACCTTCCTCCAATCACCTTAAAATTATGTCCCCTCGTGTTAGCCATTGTCGCCCTGGGAAAAAGTCTCTGACTGTCCACTCGATCTACGCCTCTTATCATCTTGTACACCTCTATCAAGTCACCTCTCATCCTCCTCCTCCCCAAAGAGAAAAGCCCTAGCTCGCTCAACCTATCCTCATAAGACATGCTCTCCGATCCAGGCAACATCCTGGTAAATCTCCTCTGCACCCTTTCCAATGCTTCCACATCCTTCCTATAATGAGGCAACCAGAACTGAACACAATACTCCAAGTGTGGTCCAACCAGAGTTCTATAGAGCTGTAACATCACCTCGCGGCTCTTGAACTCAATACCCCAACTAATGAAGGCCAACACTCCATATGCCTTCTTAACAACCGTTGTATCAACATGAGTTGATACTCATGTGAAAGACCGTGCCTCTGATGGTACAGCTTTACAGGGACTTACATATGTTCTTGCCAATGCTGTGTGTCATTTTGGGAGCTGCACCTATTTATCAGCTCCCAGTTACAGCACTGTGGTAGTTTACCAACACACTCTCCCACAGACACTAATTGCCATCTGCTTGTTGACTGTGGATAAATGACTCATAACAGGCATTGACAGAAAATGACAGCTGTGTGTGGTGTTATGCCAGGGTTTGAGAGAGCTGTGTGACCCAGTCCCAGAACATCTTCTGGGTGCTTTCATCTCTGCTATCACTTGATCTTTACTTTGCGCCAGGAGACGTCAGAACAAAATCTTGAAGCAAGTTCTTTTCTGACTAAAACTGTATTTGATTGCAATAAACTGTGAACTCAGCGGGCCGAGCAGCATCTGTGGGAGGAAAGGAACTGCAGACTGTTTGGATTGAGACCATGCGTCAGGACTGAGGGTAGAGAGGGAGAGAGCCGGTATAAAGAGGAGAGGGGGAGTGAGGCCAGAGGCGATAAGATAGGTGGACCAAGGAGCGGTAAAGGGTGATGGGCGGATGGAGCCAGGTAGGGAAGGGGGAGGGTGGAGTTGGGTGACTGAAGATAGGAAAAGGCAGGTGGATGATAGGTGGAGGCAAGCAGATGGAGCAAGGTGGGGGGAGCTGCTGGAGGGAGATAAGCAGGAACACAAAGGGCTCCCAGAGCTGGACTCTGATAAGTAAAGGAAGTGGGAATGGGAACCATTAGGGGAGAGGTGTATGGCAAGTAATTCCCCTCAACCACCCCCCCCAACACGCCCCCAACCATCCCTCTTCCCTTTCCCAGCCTCTCTCTTTTTCTACCCTTTTTCCCTCTTTACCTTTGACCATCCCCTGGTGGATCTGCTCTCCCCTCCTCCCCCGCACCTGCCCATCAATATCTCTTGCCTGCATCTACCCTGTGCCCACCCCGCCTCCCCTCTTTTGTCCACCTATCACTGCTCTGCTTTTCCCTCCTATATATTGGGCTTCCCCTTTTCCTATCTTCAGTCCTGAAGAAGGGTCCTGACCCGAAACGTTGACTGCCTGCTTTTCTCCACGGGTGCTGCCTGGCCTGCTGAGCTCCTCCAGCATCATCGTGTTTTTCATCGTGTGGCAGATGGAACCACAACCAGATAGGGGAGGGGGGTGGGGAGTGAGGGGTGGGGAGGGGAGGGGGGGGAGGGTTGGGTGGGGAGGCGGGAGGGGAGGAGTAGGGAAGGGGTGGGGAGGGGAGGGGAGGGAAGGGGTGGGGAGGGGAGGGGAGGGGAGGGGAGGGGAAGGGTGGGGGGAGCTGGTAGGTGAAATGAGGGTGGATGGAAATGGGTGGGGGGGGCGAGAATGGGTGATGATGGGCTGGACGGGTGTAGGTGTGAAAGGGGATAAAAATAGGGGAACTGGAGGGGGACTGGAACGAGACCGAGTGTAGATTGGGAACTGTCTGTGGCTCAGCAAGTAGCACATCTCTCTCCCCAACCTTCCACTCCCCCAACTCCGAGTGAGGAAGGTCGTGAATTCAAATCCCACTCCTGAGACTTGAACGCACCAATCCAGGCTGAGGTCACCTTGCCGACCTGAGGAGTGCTACTGTGTCAGCGGTGCCCTCTCAAGAACACTGAGTTTGACCGAAGCTGTGCCTGTTCACTCAGGTGACAGTGAAATTTCCTGTGACCTTACTTTGAAGAAGGATAAAGAAGTTCTCTCCAGTATCCTGACCTTGTTGTTTGTGGCAGCTTACTGTACAGTGTCCTCAGATGGACCTTGGATACCACTGGAATTCTGGTAAGTTCTGTTTAAGTTACATTAAGGGCAGCACAGAGGTGGCAGAGCCACTGCTTCTCAGTGCCAGAGACCTAGGTTCAATCCCACCCTTGGGTGCTGTCTGTGTGGAGTTTGCACGTTCTCCCTGTGACTACATGGGATTCCTCCAGGTTCTCCGGTTTCCTCCCACAATCCAATGGCACGCGGGTGGGTGGGTTAATTGGCCATTGTGAATTGCCCCCAGTGTGTAGGTGAGTGGTGGAATCTGGGGGGAGTAGATGGGAGTGTGGGGAGAATAAAAAATGGGATTATGGTAAGAGTGGTGTAAATATAGGTGGTGATGTTCAGCATGAACTCAGTGGGCCAAAGGGCCCGTTTCCCTGCTGCATCTCTCACTTTCTCTCTAGGACTTACAAGACACTTGAACAAGGATGTTTATTCTAACTCATGACATGGAACACTACAGCACAGTACAGGCCCTTCAGCCCACAATGTTGTGCCGACATTTTATCCTGCTCTAAGATCTATCTAACCCTTCCCTCCCACATAGCCCCCCATTTCTCCATCATTCATGTGTCTATCTAAGAGTCTCTTAAATGTCCCTAATGTATCTGCCCCCACAACCTCTGCCGGCAGTGCGTTCCACGCACCCACCACTCTCTGTGTAAAAAACTTACCCCTGACATCCCCCTTATACCTTCCTCCAATCACCTTAAAATTATGTCCCCTCGTGTTAGCCATTGTTGCCCTGGGAAAAAGTCTCTGACTGGCCACTCGATCTATGCCTCTTATCATCTTGTACACCTCTATCAATTCACCTCTCATCCTCCTCCTCTCCAAAGAGAAAAGCCTTAGCTCGCTCAACCTATCCTCATAAGACATGCTCTCCAATCCAGGCAGCATCCTGGTAAATCTCCTCTGCACCCTCTCTAAAGCTTCCACATCCTTCCTATAATGTTCTGCCTACATCATAACACACAGGATGATGTCATTGTATCCTATGACCACATGACTTATTTATAGAATAAGTCATCTCTAAAATAACAACACAAATACAGCGACCTCACTGAGGACAGTTTTACTGCAACGCTTCCTACATCTCAACAAATCAAACACACTCCCTTGGCTGTAATATTTCAGGATTGTGAAAAATGTGTTTTCTTTCCTAATGCAATGTAATTATTGTATTTTTTAAAATTTATTCACGGAATGTTATACCAGCATTTACTGTCCATCCCTATTTGCCCCTGAGCCAAGGAGGCAGTTAACAGTCAATGACATTGGTGGGCCCTGGTGTCCCATTTAGGGCAGACAGAGTTTCCTCCCCTTCAGGACATCAATGGACTGGATATTTTTTACATGGTTATTGAGACTAGTTTATTTTTAATTCCATGTTTATTTAATTACTTGCAATTAATCCCCAGCTACCTTGGTGGGATTCGAACTCATGTCTCTAAACCATTGGTCCACACCCAGCTGCTAGTCCAGTACTTTACCCCTGTGCTACCAGACACTGATGGGACACTTTTGGATCCAATCGGTCAGAGACATGTCATTGGACCAATGTGTTGTAGCCAGATGCCTGTACTCCACATCAGGAGATCTGTGCCAACCTGAGTCCTGAAGAAGGGTCCTGACCTGAAATATTGACTGTCTGTTTTACTCCACGGATGCTGCCTGGCCTGCTGAGTTCCTCCAGCATCTTGTTGTTTTTTTTCATCTAGATTCCAGCATCTGCAGTCCTTTGTTTCTCCAGTACCTGTGCCAACTGCAGGATGGTGTTTAGCATCACCCCTGACTCTTCAAAGCTTTCAGGAGCAAACTCTGAAAATGAATTTCACCAATAAATGTAAAAAAAAGTTTTACCTCCAGACCTGCAACTGAAGAACATAGAAACTAGAGGACATAGATATGGGGTAGAGGGGTGAAAGATTTAGAGGGGATCTGAGTGAGACCACCTTCATCCAGAGAGTGGTGAGTACCAGGGATACACCGCGGACAGAGAGGTGGGAGCAGGTTTGCTGGCATTATTTAAGAAATGTCTAGACGATCATAAGACTATAAGGTATAGGAGCAGAATTAGACCATTCGGCCCATCAAGTTTGATCTGCCAGTCAATCATGGCTGATTGTTCTTTCTCTCAAACCCATTCTCCCTCCTTCTCCCCGTAACCCTTTAACCCCCCCCCCTCACCAATCAAGAACCTATCAACCTCTCTGCCTTAAATACACAGGAACTGCTTAAGCATAGAAGACTACCAGCCAAGTGTTGGAAGAGATAAGATGAGATGAGATTTCTTTATTAGTCACATGTACATCGAAACACACAGTGAAATGCATCTTCTGCGTCGAGTGTTCTGGGGGCAGCCCGCAAGTGTCGCCACGCTTCCGGCACCAATATAGCATGTCCACGACTTCCTAACCCGTATGTCTTTGAAATGTGGGAGGAAACCGGAGCACCCGGAGGAAACCCACATAGACACGAGGAGAACGTACAAACTCCTTACAGACAGTGGCCAGAATTGAACCCGGGTCGCTGGCGCTGTAAAGCGTTACGCTAACCGCCCCACTGGTCAGTGTGGACGTGATGGGCCAAATGGCCTGTTTCCCATGAATGGCCTGTTTTCAATGAGCTTGACTAAGGTGGTAAACCGACAGCACTGCTGAGCTGCAGGACGCAGAGGACACTTGTGTTTGCCTGCATTCTGTGGCTGAGCTCCGAGCCATTGGCAACTCACCCGCCAAAGCACAGGAGCAAAAGAATTGCACTCACCATCCGCAAGACAAATCCCCTGTACCAATACCACCCTCCGACATTAAACGTCCGCCAGGGGCCTGCAGACATTTCCCCTTCCATTCTTCCCAGTCTACACATCTTTCCCTCAACTTTTCATACTGTGGTAAGAATTTCCATGTTCTAATGCTTGTTGGGGAAGTGACTTTGCCCTGAACCCCTTTGTTGTGACCATCGGACATGAGTAGGTTCTAATTTTGGATTGCTTTAGAAAGCCCAAGAGCTGAAGTCACACATAGGAGCCTAAATATTGTTACATCCCCAGAGCCTACACTTAACCTGCTCAAAAGCTTCAGCTGTGATTAATTATGTATAAATGCTTCTTACATTAGGTACTGGAACCAGGAGATAGTGACGCTGAAGTATTTGGGCTTGGATTCCCTTGAGAATAGGCAAGTGGATCACGTTTTGCGATGACCTCTTCCTTTTATTTTCTCAGTCATGTACTGGGTTCTGTTGAATGCTCTTGGCTAACACATCAGAGAGAAAATAGAGGTGTTGCAGGCGATCTCAGTAAAACAGAGCGGACTTCACAAGAAGGACTGGGTGGAGGCTAAGGGACTGCTGCCTCTGACAGGGCATGCTAGAACTAGGGTCACAGTCTGAGGATATGGGACTGAGATCAGGAGCAATTTCTTCACTTTGGAACTCTCAAACCCGTGGGTATGGATGTTCGATCACTGATTGTGTTGATATCAATAGAGATTTAGATACTAAGAGATGTGGGGTTAGAATGGAAGCTATAGATGATATAGAAGATTGGATTTGAGTTTACAGTGGTGAAGGTGGTGCTAGGAATCATGTGGCTTATTCCTAGTTCCATTTATAAGAGCTGGGAAATTAAAATAATTTGACAGTTTAGATTGGTTTTGAAGCAATCTCATCAGTCATGTAGCAATGCTGAAAGTCCTGTCTTACAAAAGGTCCTTTTGAAAGTTATCCTCCACCCCCAGATATACTAGGATAGATGATGAACCCCAGTGATGGGCAGACTGGAGAAGCTGGGGCCATTAGAGTAAATTGGGAAATTGGTTTATTATTGCCACATGTACAGAGGTACAGTGAAAAACTTTGTTTTGCATGCCATCCATACAGATCAATTCATTACAACAGTGCATTGAGGTAGTACAAGGGAAAACAATAACAGAATGCAGAATAAAGTGTTATAGTTCCAGAGAAAGTGCAGTGCAGGCAGACAATAAGGTGCAAGGTCATAACGAGGCAGATTGTGAGGTCAAGGGTCTATTTTATCGTACTAGGGGAAGAATTAAAGGGAATTTAATTTAATGGAAGGGCACAAAATTCAGAGAGATTTTGATAAGGCAGATTAGGAGGCACTTTTTTCCCATTGACAGGAGCAGAGAAATAACCAGAGACAGAGGGAGGAGATTTTCTATACACAGCAAGTTATTACAGTCTGGAATGTGTGGACTGAAAGTTCAGTGGAAGCTGATTCAGTAGGAACCTTGGAACAGGAACTGGCTAGACTAGAGAAAAGTAAATACTGAGGGCTACAAGGAACAGGTAGAAGAGAGGGTCCAATTGGAGAGATCTCCCAAAGAGATAGCACAGGCACGTTGCGCTGAGTAGCCTCCTCTCATGACCGAAGGTCTCCCTGAAACCTAAACAGACTGGCTTTGCACCATCTAATAATTTGAATTCTTTTCCACAAACGTACCCCCTCAGGAGGCCACAGAGGAGGGGTCAGAGTGGGATTTCATCTTGACTTTGGGAAGTGATGTACAATGTCCTCCCACAGCAGATCACCAATCAACAAGTCAGGTGGCGTTCATGTACTGTGAGCCTGCATTGAAGCCTGCTGGCAGATGTTCTCTGAAGGTGGTGATAAGATAAAATAAGATAAGATATTTATTAGTCACATGTGCATCGAAACACACGGTGAAATGTATCTTTTGCATAGAGTGTTCTGGGGGCAGCCCGCAAGTGTCGCTACGCTTCTGGCGCCAACATGGCATGCCCACAACTTCCTAACCCGTACGTCTTTGGAATGTGGGAGGAAACCGGAGCACCCGGAGGAAACCCACGCAGACACATGGGGAGAACGTACAAACTCCTCACAGACAGCGGCAGGAATTGAACCCGTGTCTCTGGCACTGTAATAGCGTTACGCTAACCGCTACACTACCGTGCCTGCCCTAGAAGGGAGCTCTCCTCACATCTGAGAGTGAATGTTTGCCTCCACACAGCAAGAGCAAGTGTCTGCAGGCCAGAGGTGAACAGGGAGATCAGGCACCTTGTGCAGAAATGTGAGGCTTGTAGACCTCTGGAAAGGAACTAACCAAAGGAAACGCTTCACTCTCATCAAGTCCCAGACAGACCCTGGGCTGAAGTTGGGGTGGGTACCTTTCAAATTTCTGGGAGGTAAGCTTTCTAGAGATAATCCATTCAAGAGCTCAGAGAACGGTTTACCAGATCTGGCATTCCTGAGGTGTTGGCCACAGATAATGGGCTCAGTTCATCACAGAACACTTTGTGAGGTTCTCTAAAGGACTGGCAGTTTGATGACCAGACTTCATCACTTCAGTCGCTATAGGACAATGAAAAAGCAGGAGATTCGGCATGTCATTGAGGACTCTGACAAACTTCTACAGATGTATAGTTGAAGGCATTCTGACTGGTTACATCATGGTCTGGTGTGGGATGCCCCATGCACAGGAATGCAAGAGACTGCAGAAAGTGGCGGGACTCAGCCAGTTCCATCACGGGTACAGCTCTCCCCACCGTCGAGGACATCTACAAGAGCTGATGTCTCAGGAAGGCATATTGGTATGTGAAACGAGCTGCCAGAGGAAGTGGTAGAGGCAGGTGCAATTACATTTGGACAGATGCATGAATAGGAAAGGTTTAGCAGCATAAGGGCCAAATGCAGGCAAATAGGATCAGTGCAGATGGGTGTCTTGGTTGGCACGGATGAGTTGGGCCGAAGGGCCTGTTACTGTATGACTCTATGAATTTTCATTTGTTTATAAAAAAATTATTGGTAGTTGGAGAAAAAGGTTTGGTTTTACTGTCAGTTGTGATAACTACAGCACTATCTTCCAGTACAGTTGGCACCCCTGGCAACACAGACTGATACAACATGGAAACAGGCCATTCGGCCCACCATATCCATACCGACCAGCGGGCACCTATCCGTATTAATCCCATTTTCCAGCACTTGCTCCATGGACTCTTGACCTCACAATCTACCTCGTTGTGACCTTGCACCTTATTGTCTGCCTGCACTGCACTTTCTCTGTACCTGTGACACTTTACCCTGCATTCTGTTATTGTTTTACCTTGTCCTACCTCAATGCACTGATGTAATGAATTGATCTGTACGATCGGTATGCAAGGCAAGTTTTTCACTGTACCTCGGTACAAGTGGCAATAATAAACCAATTCCAATTCCAATTCGAGAGCTTGTCTCGACACTTAAGTGTTGCGAGTGTCTGCTTTCACCACTCTCTCCAGCAGTGTATTCCAGGTACGTTCATCCCCTCTTGTTGATATATCTAAAAGACAGCACCAATGCCTTTAGCGATCGGATTATGCAGCGCTGAAGGAGACTACACATGCCACCTGGTCTGCTTCAGCTCCTTTGAAGATTTAGTTTCTGTATTTTTTTTACCATTTCTATTAACTTTAATTCCCTTGTGAACACTTGCAGTAAATCTATATCTGCCATCACACCAGTAAGTGCACTCTAAATCCTAACGATTTATTGTCTGTAAAGCTCTGCTCTGTGGTTGAAACTCTCCCCTCTGTGTCTGAAGACTGTGGTTTCTAAGATCCAGTCCAGAGCTTTGAGTATAAAAAGAGCCTCTTGGCTGACGTTCTGGGGCACGACGAGGGTGTCCTGTACTGTGGGAGGAACTGTCTTTAGGATGAGACTGTAAACTTAGGCCCACCCTGCCCCCAGGAAGAGCAGAGGAAGGTTTTGGCACCTGGCTCACCGGCTGATGTTTGCCACATACCCACCCACCCACCGGAGCCTGGTTCCTGTTTCACTTTAAGAGGAACAGCACCACATACACCCCCAGGGTAGTCGACAACCCGACGGCATGGAAATTGAATTCTCCAGTTTCAGGTAACCCGTTCCCCCTCTGTCCCCCTTCTCTCTCCTCCTGATCCACCCAGTTCCTCCCACACCCACCCCAGCCCCCGTCACCCGGTTTCTCTCCTCACCCCCACCCATTTCATCTGCCCATCACCCACACACTCCTCCCACTGGGTCCCCTCCCCCCCACTGTTCCCATCTGCCCTCCCCACCTCCCTCACTCGATTCTACCTTCCTCTCCTATCAGATTCCACCATCTGCAGCCCCCCTGTTGCCTCCCTCGTCACCTCCCAGCCTCTGTCCTTATTTCCACCCTCCCCTCCTCACCTGATCCACCTATCGCCTGCCGGCTCTTTCCCCACCGCTCCCCCTCACCTCTTTATACCGGCCCTCTCCCCTCTACTCCTTCAGTCCAGATGAAGGGTCTCGCCCCAAAACGTCGACTGTCCAGTTCCCTCCACAGATTCTGCCCGACCCGCTGAGTTCCTCCAGCAGTTTGTTTTTTGCTCCTGATTCCGGCATCTGCAACCTCTTGTGTCTTCCTTTAAATTCATCTGGTCCTGTTGTCTGTACTCCCTTTAAACTTATAGGGTTCACTGGAATGTTATGGTGTGGCATCTCTTTAAAATAAGTGAATTAACAGTGTGTCGGAGTGGCACAAAAATAAAAACTTTTGAATAATCTGGAAAATCTGCTTTTGCGGCAACACTCAAGTCCTGAGCATGCGGGTTCATAGGATTTTACTTGTCCCACCACCAGACACTTCTTCCCTTCCGAACACTTTTCAGGACCCCCTTTCGGAGTCTGTCCTCGCCCTGGCTCTGTGGTCCACTGTCATCCAGACTCACTGCTCTTCTCATAGCGACAGCAGATGTCACACCAAGGCACGGGTAAGGGAGAATTGAACACGTGCATTCTAATGAGAAACTCCAAAAGATGAACTATACACTACAATTAGCAAGAGTTAATACGAGTCTCTTATGGACTGCGATAGGAGAATTGATATTGAGAAATAAGAAAATGGCAGAGAAATTAAAGGAGGAAGAACATAGAACATAGAACAGTACAGCACAGGAACAGGCCCTGCCGCCCACCATGTTGTGTTGAACTAATTAAACTAGTCACTTTGGGCAGGCATGGTAGCGTAGCGGTTAGCGTAACGCTATTACAGCGCAGGCGACCCAGGTTCAATTCCGGCCACTGTCTGTAAGGAGTTTGTATGTTCTCCCCGTGTCTGCGTGGGTTTCCTCCGGGTGCTCCGGTTTCCTCCCACATTCCAAAGACGTACGGGTTAGGAAGTTGTGGGCATGCTGCGATGGTGCCAGAAGTGTGGCGACACTTGCGGGCTGCCCCCAGAACACTCGACGCAAAAGATGCATTTCACTGTGTGTTTCCATGTACATGTGACGAATAAAGAAATCTTATCTTAATTAAATGCCCAACTAAACTAATCCCTTCTGCCTACACAATGCCCACATCCCTCCATTCTCTGCACATCCATGTGCCTATCGAAGAGCCTCTTAAGCACCTCTATTGTATCTGCCTCCACCACCACCTCTGGCAGTGCATTTCAGGCACCTACTACTCTGTGTAAAAATAACTTGACCCCACATCTCCCCTGATTAGCCTCACTGCCAACTGCCACTTTGGTCTGGCTCACATACTTTACTCCTTGAGTCCTATTCTGCTAGATTGGGGTTATACCAAAGAGTTCAGGCTAAATATCAGCTATTAAGGGATGTTGTTGAAGTCATGATCAGTAACTCTGGAGGGGGCAGGGGGCAGGGGGCAGCTGAGGGAAGGTGGGATGAAGTTTAGAAGAAAGAGAGGGTTGGTGTTAGGGTGAGGGATCTCTGTCAAGAGTCAGCACAGAGATGGTGTTTCCTCCAGTTGGGGAGTCAAGAATCAGGGATCGGAGTCTCAAAATAAGGGACTGAACATTCAAAGTGGTCAAAGTGGGAGGGGGTTGAAGAATTAACATACGAGCAACTGGAAAACTCGAGGTCACACTTGTGAAATGAACAGCAGTGTTTAGGATCCATTTCATTTGTCTGCCTGCACTGCACTTTCTCTGTAGCTGCAACACTATATTCTGCATTCTGTTATCCTTGTTACTGCCTCAATGTACTTATGTATGACAAGATCTGTCTGGATGGCATACAAACAAAAGTTTTCCACTGTATCTCGGTACATGTGACAATAATAAGCCAATACTGCCAATATTATGTTACTAATTATGTTCCATTTTAGTTCAGACTTCCAGGAGCTGTTTTTCCTCATTTACACAGGCTGGCTCAAATCTATTCTGACTTCAACAGCCAGGGCCCTAAACCTGTATATTTCTCTTTCCTCCTTTAAAATGCTTGTTAACTCCCATCTCCCTCCTGTCCAGGAAGGGGAAGGAGGGCGAACATGCACCAGTCTACATTGGGAGATCGGCGGTGGAGAGAGTCAGGCATCCTCCCCGCATCTGTGTGGGTTTCCTCCGGGTCCTCCCACATCCCAAAGACGTGCGGGTTAGGAAGTTGTGGGCATGCTATGTTGGCGCCGGAAGCATGGCAACACTTACGGGCTGCCCCCAGAACACTCTACGCAAAAGATGTATTTCACTGTGTGTTTCGATGTACATGTGACTAATAAAGATATCTTATCTTTAAATTCCTGGGCGATAACATATCAGATGACCTGTCCCGGTCCTAGCACATAGATGCAATCATAAGGAAGGCACACAAGTGTCTTTACTTTCTTACAAGGTTAAGGAGGTTTGGCATGTTACTGAACACTCTAACAAACCTCTGCAAATGTACTGTTGAACGTATCCTGACGGGTTGCATCACGGTCTGGTACGGCAATTCGAATGTGCAGGAATGTAAGAAGCTGCAGAGAGAGTAGTGGACTCAGCCCAATACATCACGGGCACATCCCTCCCCACTGTCAGTGGTATCTACAGGAGTCACTGCCTCAAGAAGTCAACATCTATCATCAAAGATCCCCACCATCCACGCTGTGCCATCTTCTCGCAGCTACCATCAGGCAGGAGGTACAGAAGCCTGAAGTCCCACACTACCAGGTTCAGGAACAGCGACTTCCCTTTAACCATTTGGTTCTTGAACAAACCGGTACAACCCTAATCACTGCAGTTTAGCAACACTATGATCACTTTGCACTAAAATGGACTTTTTTTTGTTCTAGTTGTGTGCTTTCTTGTAAAAATTGTGTTGAATTTATGTTTTTCTTGTGAATGCTGCTTATCTGATGCTATGTGCCTGTGATGCTGCTGCAAGTAAGTTTTTCATTGCACCTGTGCACACATGGACTTGTGCACATGACAATAAACTCGACTTTCGATTTTCAACTTTCTCTTGTAGTTGTGCATCTAATATTGTTTGCTAATGCTGCTGTAGGGCATCTTAGGACTTTTTATTTTGTTAAAGGTGTGACATTATTGTAAGTCACTGAGTGCCTGGGAACTCACCTCTGTCTGGAAAAAGGTGGAAGAACACCAGAGGTCTGTGACGAGTTGGACAGAAGACTGCAGATGTTGGCATCTGGAGCGAGAGAAAAAACAAATTGCTGGAGGAGAGAGTGTCAAGGAGCATCTGTGGGAGGAAAGGAACTGTCGACATTTCGGGTAGACATACTGCACCAGGACTGAGAGTGGAGGGGGAAGGTAGCTGGTATAAAGAGGAGAGGGGGAGTGGTGAGATAGGGGCCAGTAGGTGACAGGTGGGCCGAGGAGGGGTGAGAGGTGATGGGCAGTCTTTTACAATTTATGTATAATTTATGTTCTATGTGCAGTCTGTGGGCAGGCACGGTAGTGTAACGATTAGTGTAACACTATTCCAGCGCCAGCGACCCGGGTTCAATTCTGGCCGCTGTCTGTAAGGACTTTGTACGTTCTCTCCGTGTCTGCGTGGGTTTCCTCCGGGTGCTCCGGTTTCCTCCCACATCCCAAAGACGTACAGGTTAGGAGGTTGTGGGCATGCTATGTTGAGGCCGGAAGCGCGGCGACACTTGCGGGCTGCCCCCAGAACACTCTACGCAAAAGATGCATTTCACTGTGTGTTTCGATGTACGTGTGACTAATAAAGATATCGCTTATCTTAAAATGATGCTGCCGCAAGCGGTATCTTTTTTTATCTTATCTTTTTCATAGTACCTGTAGCTCACCGTACTTGTGCAGATGACAATAAGATAAGATAAGGTATCTTTATTAGTCACGTACATCGAGACACACAGTGAAATGCATCTTTTGCGTAGTTCTGGGGACAGCCCGCAAGTGTCGCCACGCTTCCAGCGCCGACTTGACTTGCAGCAGGTGGAGGGAGGGGTACGGGTGGAGCTGGGAGACAGAGCCAGCTGGGTGATGGGTGGAACCACACCAGGAATCAAAGAGCAGATGGAGCCAGCTGTGGGGAGGGGAGGATGAAGGTGGAGGCAGAGGCTGGAGGGTGATAAGCGGGGACATGAGGGCTACCTGTGCTGGAGACACCAGACACTGCAGATGCTGGAATCTGGAGCAACAAACACTCTGCTGGAGGAACTCAGCGGGTCAAGCAGCATCTGTGGGCGGAAAGAAATTGTCAACGTTTCAGGTTGAAACCCTTCATCGGGACAACCCGTGCTGGAATCTGATAGGTAATGAAGGTGATGATGGGATTAATCCTCACCCCCATTGACATACTATTGAAAATTATTCCTTGAAATGTCACCTGGTGTCTTTGTGAGAAATTCCGTAAATGCAAATTATGTTTTAAAATTAATCACTGCTGGTTTTATCTCCAACAGAAATGTAGGATAAATGCTAATGATACTTTTTTTTCCTTGTCAAGGCCTTCTATCTTTCTGACTGCAAGATTGAACTGCTTTAGACTATTCCACCATGTAAGGCCTCATGAGCTAGTCTGAAGTGGATGCAAGCTTTGCAACGTGGGTCATCTCTCCAAAGGGCTGTGAGGTACTCATCTCTTGTGTTCATCAAGAAGCATAGACTGTATTCAAATCTGTGTGAAGCCACAAGGAAGATTACAAGGATTTTGATTAATTATCTAAATCTGTCTGGTCGTGTCCGACTGAGGTTTGGAACTGGATGGTTCACTCTTCCTCATGATCCTAAAGGACTTAAGGGCGTGGATACTGATCTGAGGAGGGACATGGTGACTGGTCTGCTGCAGGATCAATGGATGTCCCACACTTATAAATCTGAGAGCTATAAGATAGTTTAATGCTGACTATAGGCATTCCAGTGCGTAAAAGAAGATGGGAGCTAAATTAAATGATATTCAGAGGCTACGCATGTTGCCATAGTTAATCTGAGTGGATTTTATGGGGTATTTTGCTGACAGGATAAGGCCATATAACGTGGTACCAAAGCCTAGAAGAAGTGTAAGTGAATCATTGCTTCACCTGATGGAGGGGAGACGGAAAATGGCGGGTGGTTGCTTAGGAAGGTGCTGTGAGAAGGGGGAGTTGGTGTTGGAGAGGAAGGAGTGAGTCAGGGAGTCACAGAAGAAAGGGTCCCTTTGGAATGCTGAAAGGGGAGGGAAGGGGAAGAGGTGACATCTTCACACTGTGAGTGTCACGGAGTCATAGAGCTCGGAAACAGGCCCTTCAGCCCAACTCGTCCAGGCCAACCTGAGCTAGTGTTGGACATTTTGGAGACTGTTCCATTGAACTTGGAGGCTGATGAGTGCCACACACAGTGCAGTAGTAGTAGCCTGAGTCGTAATCCAGAGGCCTGGATGAGCAATTCAGAGACCACAATTCAAATCCCACCACAGCAACAGTGGAATTTAAATTTGGGGGATAATTTGGAATTTGAAAAAGTAGCAACAACTAGTCTTAGCAATGACTGCCGTGAAAACTACCGGGTTGTTGTATAATCCCATGTGGTTTATTAATATTCTTCAGGGGAGAAATCTGCTGTCCTTACCCAGTCTGGCCCATGTGTGATTCCTGATCCATCAATGTGATTGAATCTGAAATGGCCGACACAGCCACTCAGTTGAATCTGAAATGGCCGACACAGCCACTCAGTTGCCAAGGAGCAATTAGAGATTGTGTTGCAGAGATGGGAGCAGGGGGAGGGATGGATGCGATGAAAGGGATGTCTGTGATAGTGTGAGGCCTGGTCAAATAGGGCCAGCTGGATTTCCCGCACCTCTGCTCTCACCTGCTCTCCTCCTGGAAAGAGCAAGGCACAGTTCCCCGGCCCTCACCTTCCACCTCACCAGCCTCTATTCAAAGGAGCACCCTTCACAATGTTTTTCATTTAAGCAGAGGCCCTGCCTCCACCCTCGGCACAGGATCCCATGGTGTTATTTCAAAAAGAGAATGGGGCAAATTCTTCCCAATGTCTGGCGCAAGATTTATCCCTCAAACACTAACAAGCAATGATCCAGTTATTATTCAGCTGTTTGTGGGAGCTTACTGTGTGAAAATTGGCTGCTATATTCCTATAACACTGACTGGGTATCAAGTAATTGAATGTGAAGGGCTTTGGGATATCACAAGATTCTGTAAGGCAACAGAAAAATGAAATTCTTTGTATATAATGGAATTCTATTTAAATAGCACAGATAAAGCTCTGGAGGACCTTAGTGGGTCAAGCAGCATCTGTAGAGCTAAAGGGATGGTCGCCATTTCAGGTCGAGACCCTGCATCAGGACTGAGAGTGGAGGGAAGATGGCCAGTATATAGAAATAAGAGGGAGGGGTCTCTTGTGTCTCCTTTATGCTAATTTTAATGCATTTAATGGTTTATTGGACAGGCGATTTAGATACTGAAGATCCTGAAAGGCACTAACAGGTTAGAATTTGAGAAGCTCTTAACCTCTTGCTGGGATGTTGAGAATAAGGAGCCAGCAGTGGACGACTAGAAATGAGGAGAAATTTCTTCAGTCTGAAGACTGCAGATCTTTGGAAGTCTTGACCCTAGAGAGCTGGTATAGGATGAGACAAATAGGTTTGTGTTTGAGGGATCGGAACAGCGTGGGAATCAGGCAGGAATGTGGCCGAGGTTGGCGGATCAGCCACGACCTTCTGCACTGAGTGTTAATTACAATTTATTCACGGGGAGCCTCCAACTGACAGTTAAGTTCAGTCAAAGTCAAAATCAAAGTTGAGTTTATTGTTATATGTACAAGTACACATATGCACAGGTGCAATGAAAAACTTACTTGCAGCAGCATCACAGGCACATAGCATCAGATAAGCAGCATTCACCAGAAAAACATAAATTAAACATAAATGATACACAATTTTTACAAGAAAGAACACAATTAGAACAAAAAAAAAGTCTATTTTAGTGCAAGGTGGTCAAAGTGGTCACAGTGTTGCTATACTCAGGTAGTGATTAAGGTTTTGCCGGTTGGTTCAAGAACTGAATGGCTGAAGGGAAGTCACTGTTCCTGAACCTGGAGGTGTGGGACTTCAGGCTTTTGTACCTCCTGCCCGATGGTAGCTGCGAGAAGATGGCATGGCCCAGATGGTGGGGATCTTTGATGATAAATGTTGCCTTGTTGAGTTAGCACCTCCCGTAGATACTACCGATGGTGGGGAGGGATGTACCCATGATGTATTGGGCTGAGTCCAATGTAGACTCACATCACCGAGAGTGCTTGGTGCATGGAAATACCCAAAGGAAGCTTACAGAATGTGATGCACAATGTTAGTTGCCATGTGCAGTAGATTTTCCACTGTAGATGACGTGGCACTCTTAAAATGCACCATTTGCCTGATTGAATTTGTACACCATTATTTGGTCGTGACCACATTATCGAGACGCAAGAGACCGCAGCTGCTGGAATCTGGAGCGACACACGAGCTGCTGGAGGAACTCAACAGGTCAGTCAGCATCTGTAGGAGGAAATGGAAAGTTGACACTTCTGGTTGAGACCTTTCACTGATGCTGCCTCACCCACTGAGTGCCTCCTGCACCTTTGTTCTGTGTAGGACCTAGCTTTGCACTAATTGCCTGGCAATTATTCAAAATCAGAATTATTGTTATTCCTCCCTAAGCTGGCCATCTCGCCTCTCCACTCTCAGTCCCGATGCAGGGTTTGGAACTGAAACGTCGACGATTCCTCTCCCCCCACAGAGGCTGCTCGACCCGCTGAGTTCCTCCAGCAGATTGTTTGTTGCTCCAGGTCCCAGCATCTGCAGCCTCTTGCGCCTAGATGATTATTTTAATTTTTAAGATTACGCGTTTGCTTGCAGTCAAGATACAATGACCAGCAGCGCTTCACTTGCTGCAAAGTGCTCGGGGGACGAGCCCGACGGAAAACCCCGCTGCAAATTGCCACCGCGTCCCATTCAACCGGCCGAGCATCGAACCGGCAGCGGCGACGCATGCGCGGGTGAGCCCGACGCGCAGGGACTACAACTCCCAGCGAGCCCGGCGCGGCCGCGGCGCCCGGATGTCTCTCGGAACCGGAGGGGGGGAGAGAGAGAGAGGGGGGGGGTGTCCCTTCTCGCGATAGTGGTGTGGGTGGCGGGGAGGAGGGAATCGCTGACGCAACGCCTCATTTGCGCGACCCTCCCTATAGCGGCAATTGAAGCTCCATTCGGCAGTATATAAGCGCTCGCTGGAAGAGGACGGACGGCTTTCTGAAGCCCGCTCCAGGCAGCTGCCTAATCCTGTTTATTTTTTTCTTATCAATTACCCTTTTTTCCCCAAAAAAAAGCCCCACCTCACCTGGATATTTCATTTAAATTCTCATCCGTATCCACATGGCGAGTTCGGCCAACTCAAACCCGGTGGTAAGATTTTTTTTGTGTGTGAGTGTGGTTGTTTTTTTATCCTCCGAAATAAAAGAGACTTTAAGATGGGAACCATTTTATATCTTTTTTTTAAGAAAAGGGTGCAAATAATCAAATTTCGCCTTTTGTTTCCCTCGCAACCAGGGTGTTTTATAAAAAAAGACAATTTATTTGCATTTATTTTAAAGAAAATGCGTCGTTTGTTTGTTGCAAAAGAAAATCACCACCCGAGGAAATCCCCTGCAACTTTGTGGTTTTAAAATATGACTAGAAAATAATTTATAATTTTTAATAACTTTCTTCCCCCCCACCTCAAAAAAAACAAAGTTAACTGGAGTAAGCACCAAAAATAAGGTGGTCTGCAGCAAAAAGTGCATGGGGTTTGTGTGGCTGGAGTCGGGCTTCAGAGCAAAAAGAGCAAAAGCAAATAATTTCTCCTCTGTGTATGTGTCCCTTTTTTTCCTTGGGTTGGAGGGAATAATTTAGAAATCAACATAAGTTGAAATTTAGTGATTGGAGCAAGGAAAAGCCCCTTCACCCACTTGCTTAATCATTTCCCCCTTTTATTATTTCTTTAAAAAATGTACTTGCCTATCGTAAGGCGATTCAGCAAAACAAAAGTTGGGAGTCTTGTTTAAATACATTCTTATGCGGTGCTTTTTTTCGGATGAAAGGTTGTTCAGAGGTGGTTTAACCAGGAAATTGTTTTTTCCCTGGGGGAGGGGAGCAGAATCTTGATGGGGAATAAGCCAAGAAAATCTTGGATTTTTTGTTTTAAGCATGTTTTAGGTTTGCACATTATTACTTAGAGGAAAATATATATGATATAAAAACGGAATGAAGCCCAAACACCAACAGACACTATTCCTGAGAGCTCACAGGAGGAATACAGGCAGGCGATGGAGGCTCAGGGTGAGCCATTTTGTTTGTAGCTGGTTGCACGGTGCATTGGGGAGCGGGGAGGAGGTGGGGTGGTGGAAATGAAGAGATCCACGGAAGAAAATGCCGGGGCTTTCCTGCTCCTCAGTCCCAACTCCTCCGAGGCCGGCGCCCTCTCCTTCAACGCCGCTGCCTGCCGCCTCCGAGGGCGGCGGGAGGCCTGGCTCCTGCGCCGCACCGCCGCCTCTGTTATAGCCGCCGCCGCCCGGCTGGGCTGTGCCTCCGGCCCTACGTCACGGGGAGAGCGGCCGCTTATAAAGGCAGGCACCCGGGCCGCCGAGCCCCTTCTCATCAGCTTGTCCCCGCTTTACCGGCGCGATTTAAGACTGGGGACCCTTTTTATTTTGCGGATCTCCTCCCTTGATGGCCAGCTTTATTTCGGTTGTCCCGCAGGGTTGCCACACTCTAGTGTTCAGTGTGTGAAAATACACTGCAAAAATTGCAAACACTTCTTTCCCAGAGTAAATCTTTTTTTTAAAAAAGTACGTTAACCTAAACATCAAATATTTTTTGTCTAATTTGTGATTATTTCAGATTAATCCTTGCAAATTGTATAATTCAAGTGGGAAGAGGGATTTTGCCACCAGAGTAAAAGACAGGAGAGCAGCTTTTTTCAAAGAGCTAGCATAACCTCAGTGGGCCGAGTGTCCCACATCTTTACTATGACTTACATGGTACTTGAAGTTAAGGAATTCTATCGTCGAGCTCCACTTGCTGGTGAAAATCGGGATCTTATTCGCACAAATGTCTGTGGAACACTGAAATATAGTTGTTGCATGTGTTGTCATTTTCATTAACACCTTTGCAGCTGGTTATTGATGTCACTTGGCCCCAATGGTTAAACTTGTGCTGTCATTTGCTCATATTATGAAACATCATCTTCATGGTGCTTGAAATTCTTGGCACATTGAGAACATAAAGTTGTTTTGCAATTAAAACAGAATTCTGGTAATATTGAACAGATCAGGCAGCATGCATAGAGAAAGCTGTGTGTGTGTGTTCCAAACACTGAAGAAACGAGAAGTGTCTCACTAAGTTCCTTGGTTTGTTCCACCATTTAATTAGATCATTATGCTCTATCCTTTATCTCTACTTCTATTCCATATTCCTGGATGTCCTTCCTTAATAAACATTTATCAAATTCAATGGAGTTTTAAATTGATTCAACATTCAGTCTTTGATATGATTCCAGATTTCACCTCTATAACAATGAAGCGCTTCCTTATTTCACCACAAATCATGGCTCAACCATGATCTCACTGAATGCCAAAATATAGTGCACTTATTTTATTTCCATTCCACATGGGGTTTTTAACAAAGGTTTGAATTGGAAAGCCTTTTGATGCAGTTAGAAAATTGGTTAGGATGTAAAAGAGGGGAATAAAGCATTTGCACTGATTGGGGATGTGATGTGAAATATCTTTCCTACATCTCCAGTGAATTTGTCAATTATTTTAAAAACTTTAATTAGCCCATTGCTTAACAGTCTAAATTCCAGGCAAATTTATGCGACTTGTTCTTGGAATTTAACCTGACAGTCTAGTGTATTTTTCCTTCCAAGAGAAATGTACCTTTTTTTGAAGTTTGGTCAAGGAAAGTGAGTGTGGTCCTCCAGGTGGGATCTGACCTTAGATTCCGTCACTCCTGAATTCCAGTGCCAGAGAGATAAGTTGTAAAATAGTTGTGTGTTTTTGTATGTGGACAGTCAAATCACTTTGTGCCTCCACAATTATGAGTTTGTTGCCATTAAATATTCCAGTGCTTGAGTCCATAATAATTGAGGACCTTGCACTTCCCACATTGAATATCTCACTCCCTTGTTGTAGTTTGATGTAATCTTGGATATATAATACTATATTGCTTAGGTAGAATATTTAATCTACAGTTCAAATATTGAGTAGCTAGGGCATACTTGGGGACATAACATCAAATCCCATCAATTAGAGCAAAGCAATTATTTCTCCTAATTTTTAATTATTTTCTTTCTACCTCTAATTCTGTATCCTGTCATTTTTGCTAATCTTTTTTGTGGTACACAAGAATGTAAGAAATAGAAGCAAGAATAAGCCTCATGGTGCAAACTTGTCATGGTTGAACCTCAACCTTTTAAGCCCATGTGCCTCCTAGACTTACTTGCTGTTCAAAAAAAAATTAATGTTAGCCCCAGGTATTTTCAATGACTGGTCATCCACCTTACTCCATAGTGGATATTTCTAAAGATTCCCAACCCCCACTTGAAAATAAGAATCTTCTCAGTCTTAAATAAATGATTCCTTATTTCAAACTCACTCTATCTAGTCCCAGAACCTATAACCAGAGAAGGCAGCCTCTCAGTGACTACTTGATCAATCCCTCTCAGACTTTTTGTAGGTTTCAAAGAGGTTGTCTCATTTTTTTTCCTGAACTCCAATTAATCTAGACTGAACAAATTGAGTTCTCCTCAAGGCAACTCCTTTAAGCAGGAAATTAGTCTAGTGAATCCACACTGCACAGCCTTCGTATTTTTTGTTTAATATATTAATTGAAACTTGTTAAACGCCTTGAAGCTATTGTTAGTTTTTTAGACTCTCCTTTGTGTATGTAATAGTGACCCCAAAAATGAATTAAAGTATATATATAATGCTCCTTGCACATAAAGCTACTGACTCCATATTGACCATTGAGCATTGGATAAGATTGGTTGGTGGGGGCAAGACACAAAGACAAGTACGGGACATACAGTGGCATGCAAAAGTTTGGGCACCCCTGGTCAAAATTCCTGTTACTGTGAATAGCTAAGTGAATAAAAGATGACCTGATTTCCAAAAGGCATAAAGTTAAAGATGACATGTTTCTTTAATATTTTAGGCAAGATTACTTTTTTATTTCCATCTTTTACAGTTTCAAAATAACAAAAAAGGAAAAGGGCCGGAAGCAAAAGTTTGGGCACCCTGCATGGTCAGTACTTAGTAACACCCCCTTTGGCAAGTATCACAGCTTGTAAACACTTTCCATAGCCAGCTAAGAGTCTTTCAATTCTTGTTTGAGGGATTTTCACCCATTCTTCCTTGCAATAGGCTTCTAGTTCTGTGAGATTCTTGGGCCGTCTTGCATGCACTGCTCTTTTGAGGTCTATCCACAGATTTTCGATGATGTTTAGGTCGGGGGACTGTGAGGGCCAAGGAAAAACCTTCAGTTTGTGCCTCTTGAGGTAGTTCATTGTGGATTTTGAGGTGTGTTTAGGATCGTTATCCTGTTGTAGAAGCCATCCTCTTTTCATCTTCAGCTTTTTTTTACAGACGGTGTGATGTTTGCTTCCAGAATTTGCTGGTATTTAATTGAATTCATTCTTCCCTCTACCAGTGAAATGTTCCCCGTGCCAGTGGCTGCAAAACAAGCCCAAAGCATGATCGATCCACCCCCCCGTGCTTAACAGTCGGAGAGGTGTTCTTTTCATGAAATTCTGCACCCTTTTTCCTCCAAACATACCTTTGCACATTACGGCCAAAAAGTTCTATTTTAACTTCATCAGTCCACAGGACTTGTTTCCAAAATGCATCAGGTTTGTTTAGATGTTCCTTTGCAAACTTCTGACGCTGAATTTTGTGGTGAGGACGCAGGAAAGTTTGGAGAGGGGTGGATCGATCATGCTTTGAGTTTGTGTTGCAGCCAGTGGCACAGGGAACATTTCACTGGTAGAGGGAAGAATGAATTCAATTAAATACCAGCAAATTCTGGAAGCAAACATCACACTGTCTGTAAAAAAGCTGAAGGTGAAAAGAGGATGGCTTCTACAACAGGATAACGATCCTAAACACACCTCAAAATCCACAATGGTCTACCTGAAGAGGCACAAGCTGAAGGTTTTGCCATGGCCCTCACAATCCCACGACCTAAAAATCATTGACAATCTGTGGATAGATCTCAAAAGAGCAGTGCATGCAAGACGGCCCAAGAATCTCACAGAACTAGAAGCCTTTTGCAAGGAAGAATGGGTTAAAATCCCCCAAACAAGAACTGAAGGACTCTTAGCTGGCTACAGAAAGCGTTTAGAAGCTGTGATACTTGCCAAAGAGGGTATTACTAAGTACCGACCATGCAGGGTGCCCAAACTTCTGCTTCGGACCCTTTTCCTTTTTTGTTATTTTGAAACTGTAAAAGATGGAAATAAAAAAGTAATCTGGCTTAAGATATTAAAGAAATGTGTTATCTTTAACTTTATGCCTTTTGGAAATCAGGTCATCTTTTACTCGCTTAGCTATTCACAGTAACAGAAATTTTGACCAGGGGTGGCCAAACCTTTGCATGCCACTGTACATACATAGTAGTTCCTGAGTACTTGGTTCCTTGTTTTTAGTAATATATTAATGATTGGACCTCAATGTAGGAGCAGGGTAAAAGGAGTTTGCAGATGGGACAAAAATTGGTTGTGTGGTTCGTAATGAGGAGAAAAGCTTTAGATTGTAGAAAGATGTAGATAGTCTGGTCAATTGGGCAGAAAAATATCAAAAGGAGTTTAATCCAGAAAAACGTGAGGTAATGCATTTGTGGAGTGGTGGCAATACAAGGGAATGTGCAGTAAATTTGCAGGTTTTTGAGTCATGTGGAGGAATGAAAGCATGTTGGAGTGTATGTCCACAGGTCCTAAAGGTAGCAGGGCGGTTATTGATTCTTTCCTTTTTCAGTTGAGGCAGAGAATATAAGAGTAGAAGGTTATGCTTATACTGTATATACCACTCCTAGGCAATCTCTTGGGATTGAGGATGACTTGCTTCCACTCTGGTTCTGAGGTGCCTGATGCCAACTTTGGCAGATTTTGCCACAGGTGGGGCAGGAGTTAATTGCTGTAGTGGGCTGGTGGTAATTTGGGAGGTGGTGTATTCCTTCCACCATTTATATTGGGTTTCTGTGTGTTCCCGATGAATAGACTTGAGATTGTTTATTCCATCCTGAATGTTTTTCTTTATTTTGAGCTAGGGATTCCCAGTTCTGTGGGGTTGTCACACTTTCTCAAAGAGGCTTTGAGAACACCTTTGAATTGTTTTCTCTGTCCTTCTGTTAATTTTTGCTGTGATGAAGCTCAGAGTAAAGTACTTGTATCAGCAGTCTGGTTTTGGGCATGTGGCCTTCCCAGTGGAGCTGGCTGGGTGTAATTAGATCTTCAATGCTGGGGACATCTCCCATCAGAGAAGGTTGACATTGGTTCACCAATCCAGCCCGTCGATTTAGAGAATTTTGTGCAGACAGCATCTTTCCAGTGCTATAATGAGTCTGTTGTAGTTAATCCATGTCTCAGAGGGGAGGCTACCAACAGACCATGTGCTGGTTTGAGGTCCTGATCTTCAAACACATTTTTCCTCAGACAACCAAAGGCTATGCTGTCATTTTGAACGTCATGGTGAATTTCATGATTGATGCCTGCCTTTGCTGAGTATTAGCTGGGAATCAGTTTCTGTGTACCAGGGTCTTGTCATAGACCTTTAACGTAAGGGAGGTGATAATGGTCCTGCCCTCCTATATTATTCTGAGACCTGGATTTCATATAATTGGCAATTCAGGGCATTGGAAAGACACCACCAAAGGTGTCACTGCAAAATCCTCCAAATCCACTGAAAGGATAAAGGAATGAATATCAGTGTTACCTCCCTGGCCAGCATCCTCAGCATTGAGGTCCTTATTATACGCAGATGGTTCTGTTGGGCAGGCCGTGTCATTCCCATGCCTGACACCAGACACCCTAAACAGACTATTATTCCAAGCTTTGTCATGGGAAGAGATTACCAGGCAGACAGAGGAAAAAGTTCAAGGATAAAGCTTTTCAAGTCAAAGCTTCCTTGAAAAAAAATGCAACATTCCTGCTTGACTCCAAGGAATCATTGTAGAGAAGGCGCATTCAGGGTGGCATTGAGAACTTAAGAGTCAGGAATACACAGAACCCTGTGTAAATGGCAGAAAGAGTGAACCACCTCAAAAACTACTGACCCACCACATGAGACACCTCCTGCTCCATCTGTGGAATTGTCTGCGGTTCCCATCATTTACCTAAGAACCCACCAAACCAGAGTGGAAGTAAGTCAATTTTGATTCCAAGGAGTTGCCCAGGAAGAAAATGATACATATATTGAGCACATGCACCGAGTCTTCTAGAAGTTCAGAGGGGATATTATTTGCTCCCCAAGGCCTTGTTTTTTAGTTGGAATATGGATTTTTATCATTGTTTTGTTGGCCTGGGGTAGGAGTAAGGCTGGACCAGGTGGTTTGCTGTGGGATTGAGTCAAGGAAACTTCAGTCATCAACAGTGACTGTTGAGGAGTTCTTTCAAGTGCACCTCGCTATCCCAAATGAGATCCCCTTGTTTTTGGCAGGGTGGACTCTTGGGTGTTGAAACTGCTGATGAATTTGAGTATGTCATCATTATCAGTGGGTTTGTGGATCTTGATACTTAATGGATATAGTTGTTTTATAGTTGATAGTTGGACAGATGAAGATATGAGGGATTGCATTGCCAGAGGGAATGGTGCACCTGCAAGGTAATTTATATGAAGAGTTGTGGCCTGGACTTGAGTTAATAAAGCATTTGAGGGGCTTGGAATAATGCATTCATCAGGATGCCACTGTGCTCATGTTCTCATATCTGTTTATTAGACCACTAACATCAGTAAATATTACTTGTGGTGGAGTGGTTAAGCTAGCCAGAGCTCTGGACCATTGATCCAGAAAGATTGGTTTGAATTTATTTAATTAAATCTGGAAGTCAATACAACTTATCATCCAAAAGAACCATGGACTTTCCGGATTCTTGTAAAAACTCATTCAGAGAAGGAAGTCTGCCGGTTTCCCAGAACCTTAACTGTCTTCTCAGTTCACTGGCAGTTCTGGATGGCAATAAATACTGACATTACCAGTGATGCCCTCATCCTGTGAACATAATAAAAATACTTGCATTCATGAGTCTAGGAGTTGACACGGCACTCCTGCTGCTGACTTCTGTGGCTGTCTGCAGGTCTTTGTGGTCTGCATTGTACCATCCAGCATGGCAAGGGAGAATCATCAGGCAGCCCTGGTACTTCTGCTGTCCTTACTCCTCCTCTTTGCTGTGTATTCTCATTAGATGTGATGCTTGTAATCTGCCTGTAAATAATAGCTAAACTAGGGTCCTGCTTGACATCATTGGAGCTGCTTTCTCCAGTTGGTCAGGAAACCTGGAAATATGACAAATAACTGCAGGAAATTTTAGTTCCGACAAATGTTGGTGGCCTTGCTGCATGCTTCTGAATGTTAAAATTCAGCCCAATGTTTTGGATGAGTGAAGCTTCATCAGAACTGAAAAATCCTTGAGATGTGGCAGGTTTTAAGGTGGCTGCTTTGGTTCTGCAGTGGAGGGTAATACCAAGGAATTGCTATACAGGAGGGGATGCTTGGATACGAGTGTTTGTAACATGGGAATAGGGAGGTAACTGGTTCCCTTTTTTTTGGGGGGGGGGGAGCATCTTAATCTGGTAGTGATCAGAATTGTAATGAAACATTTTCTATTTTGGCTACAATTATTACTACTGTAATGAAGTTGTGTATTTTGGTTTGATGTTGCAAGTAGTCACCTTGCATTTCTTGGTGTTTGAAAATTTTATTTTTCTTATTGATTTTGCATTTTCCCCCAGTAAAGAACCGTTTCTAGGGAAGTTTAATAGAATTTTTGCATTAATGTTTTAAACATGTTTAGTTGGTTCATCATTAAGTAAATATTTTTTCTAGTTCATTAAGGAAATGCAAACTATTGTTCCTAGAGCATAATTTAAATATAATTTTCCTAGAGTATTATTAATTTTCCTAGAGTATAATTTAATTCTTTAAGTTCACAAAAAAAATTAAGCATAGCTTGCTGGATATTAGCTAATTACCATTTGAAATTTTCACAAAGTGATTTCATCAAATGTCTCTGACAAGACTGGAGATGGATTAAACGGATCTATTCTTTGGTTGTTTTGCATACAAATCTTTACAAGACTTCAACATACAGTAATTATTTGCATTTCCTACTTGTTTTTAAAAGCTTTTCTATTGTGGGAAATCAGGGACATAAGTGATATTCAAATAACAGACAGAGGGCAAGGATGATTGGTCTGAGAACAGATGAGATGAAGCTATATTTAGGAGGGAGTTGGTAAAGGAGATAGAGGCAAGAGGACGATTAAGGTATCTGAGAGGACAGATAGGGAAGGAAATGGGAGGCATGAATGGTGCTGAGAGAGTTGGGGAAACAAATTGAACTCGTTTTTCGGTTTGCTGCATCAACTCGACTCCCCTAACTACACTCCATCAACTACCTGCCCTACTCCAGGAAAATAGGCATTTCTCTAGCCTTCCCCGAGCTCTGATCATCTTTGTAGTTGGAGGGACATTTTTAAGTTGCAGTCTTCTCTCTCTTGCTGTTACCTTTCCAACTCACGCCAAATCCTTGCCTATGCTGTATTATGTTGAGACTCGATTATTTCCCATTCTCCTTGCTGAAACTTCATCTCGTGCAGTAAGAGTTGCAAAGGTCATGTACATTGGTTAAATTTTAGCTGGTATTCTTGCATTGCATTACTTTGAATGCTGAGGTGGAGAGAGCAGAACAGCAGTGGTGCAAAACAAATCATGTTGTTTTAATTTGGGTCTCCTACAACAGTCTTTGTCCTATGGATGTTCAGCCTGTATTGTAACATTATATGGAATATGTGTAATTTTTGAATTGCTCTTATGTCAGTTATAGCAGCACTTACATTAAGCAAATGCATTTAAATTTGAATTTCAAATGCTGTGGCCACCAAATTACAATTTTCCTGTCTCATTAAAATGAATGGTGGATAATACAAGCTAGTTAGCACATAAACAGAAATATCGGGCTTGATTTTTTGCTCTGTTTATAAGGTGATTTGTTTAATGGGTCAGCTAACTAGCTGCCCTTCTTACATGTTTATGCCTTGCTTCTGTGTTAATTGGATATACAACACCAGAAAAGGCTGTGAAGCAATATTCCAGCCGTTGCCATGGTATAAGTAATTTTGATAATTTTGATTGACCATTTTGTTGCCTGAAACTATCTAAATCAAGATAAATTGGTTTGGTTTATTATTACTGTCACATGTACCGAGGTACAGTGAAAAAATAAACTTTGTTTTAGTTTTTGCCATCCATGCAGGTCATTTCATTACAATAGTGCATTGAGGTAGTACAAGGGAAAACAATAACAGAATGCAGAGTAAAGTGTTACGGTTGCAGAGAAAGTGCAGTGCAGGCAGACAATAAGGTTCAAGGCCATAACGAGGTAGATTGTGAAGTCAAAAGTCCTTATTGTACTAAGGGAACGTTCAATAGTCTTTTAACAGCGGGATAGAAGCTGTCCTTGAGACTGGTGGTACATGCTTTCAGGCTTTTGTATCTTCTGCCCGATGGGAGGGGGGAGAAGAGAGAATGTCCGGGGTGGCTGGGGTCTTTGATTATGCTGGCTGCTTTACTGAGGTAGCGAGAAGTGTAGACAAGAGTCCACGAGGGGAGGCTGGTTTCCGTGATGTGCTGGGTTGTGTCCACAACTCTCTGCAGTTTCTTGCAGTCTCGGGCAGAGTAGTTGCCATACCAAGCCGTGATGTATCTGGATAGGATGCTTTCTATGGTGCATTGATAAAAATTGGTGAAGGTTGACGGGGACCTGCCAGATTTCTTTAGCCTCCTGAGGAAGTAGTGGTGCTGGAGAGCTTTCTTGGCTGTGGCGTCAGGGCAGGCTATTGGAGATGTTCACTCCTAGGAACTTGAAGCTTTCAAACCTCTTGACCTCCGCACCGTTGACGTAAACAGGAGCGTGTGTTCACTGTTGCTTAATTTTTTCCCCCCTATTTCACTGTGGTAATGTTCAAGAGTAAAGTTGATGGGACCTGTGTTTTTGTTTTGTAACACGCATTGAAATTAAATGATGTAGTATAATTTGTTTACACTTTTAATTTTGAAGCAATTAGTTATTCGAACTAATTATTGTTGTGTATTTTTTTATTGGGAATGTATGGTGATACTCGATACTATTACAGTCCATATTCCAATCATAGAAGTTTTGTGATTTTCTGAATATATAGTATTATGGTTTCTTTGTGCACGTTAGTTTTGGTTCCTGGGAACCTGATTTCTCTGAGAACAAATTAAGTAGCACCATATTGTAATACCCTGATTGTTTAACCTTCATCCTCATGGATAGGAGATTTTGTGCTATCATTGTCTTTGCATTTGATTAATTCCATGTCTGTCCAAGTTCCAGTGAAATGAAAGGACTACAAAAAGAAATACATTGAAGTACACTTAAGGCAACCCTTTCGCATCCAGTGAAGCACTTTTTAAAGTGTTATTGCTATTTTGATGTTAGAAGACAAGGCACCCTTTGAAAACATTGATTTTGGTTGCTTTGGTTTCCTGGCAAGGACACAGTTTGAACTCTTCTGCTCTTTATACAATACCATAAAATTTTCTTTGCCCACTTTAAGTTCAAATTCATTGTTGTCATAGGCATACATACACAGGGTATAAATGCCATGAAAATTAGCTATTTGCAACAGCAGCACAGTACATTACAAGACGAGGACAAACATAGTTAACATAAACTTAAATTATACATAACTTACACGTGTGCAGAAATAAAACAAAATAAACATAATGACACTGATGCAAGATTGAGAGAGGAAAAAAAGATGTAGTCTGTGGGTAGTGTTAAGGTTATTCAGGTCGGTTCAATAATCTGATGGCAGTGGGGAAGAAGCTGTTGTTGAACCTTCAGGTGTGGGTTTTCAAGCTCCTGTATCTCCTGCCTTATGGCAGCATTGAGAAGAGGGAGTGGTGGGGTTCCCTGATGCTGTCTTCCTGAGACATTGCCTCTTGTAGATGAACCCGTGATGCAACTGGCCAAGACCACCACTCTCTGTAGCCTCTTGCATTCCTGTACATTGGAGTTTCCATACCAAAAGCTGTGATGCAACCAGTCAGAATGCCTTCCACTGTACTAGAAGCACAGTGGTTTACAGTCTCACCAAAAAGATGGATTCGCATTGAGGTTGTAGTATTAGCCTTGGGTTCTGACTTTGACCTTGGTATCACCAAGATCCATCAATCTCCTGTCAGTTTGGTCTAAATTTGTGCAAGAGTATAGAAATGGATAGATTAGTCTATTTCAGTGAGCTTTACATAGTATGCTATTGTTTGTATACTTCACAGAACCTAAACAATGGGTCAGTTTTGTAGCCAAAGGCTATGGACAGTTGTAGGTTGTGAGACTGGTTCCACTTAATATTAAGAGCTGATAATTTGTAGATGCTGGTATTGTGTTTTGTTGTTTAAGAAATGAAATTACTGGGCTAACATGGGACAAAGGAAGGAATTTATGCCTGAAGCCAGAGAAAATGGGCAAAATACTAAATGAGAACTTTGCATCAGTATTCACCAAGGAGGACATGGAAAGTAGCAAGATCAGAGAGGGGTACGCTGATATTTAGGACAATTTAATAACAAGAAGGAAGCGGTGTTGGGGTTCTTGAAGAATATTAACATGGATAAATCTACAGGGCCTGATGGGGTCTATCCCAGACTATTGAGAGAGGCAAGAGAAGTGATTGCTGGGGCTTTGACAGAGACCTTTGTATCTTCTTTAGCCACAGGTGAAGACCCAGCGGACTGGAGAAAGCCAGTATTGTTCCTCTGTTTAAGAATGGCAGGAGAGACAAACCAGGAAATTAACGGCCTGTGAGCTTTACTTCAGTGGTAGGGAAATTATTGGAGAAGATTCTAAGGGATATGATCTATCTGCATCTGGAAAAGCATAGACTTAGCATGGCTTTGTGTGGGGGAGCTCACGTCTTACGAACTTAATTGAGTTTTTTGAGGAAGTGACAAAGGTGAGTGATGAGCATAGAGCAGTGGATATTGTCTACATGGGCTTTAGTGAAACTTTTGACAAGGTCCCTCATGGCAGGCTGGTCCAGAAGACTTAGGGCACATGAGATCCACAGAGACTTTGTAGATTGGATTCAGAATTGGCTTGGCCATAGAAGACAGAGGGTAGTGGTGGAGGGAGTTATTCTGACTGGAGGTCTGTGACCAGTCGTGTTCTACAAGGATCAGTGTTGGGACCTCTATTGTTAATGATACATGTAAATGATGTGGATGAAAATATAGGTGGGTCAATTAATAAGTTTGTCGACAACACAAAAATGGGTGGAGTTGTGGACAGTGAGGAAGGTTGTCAAAGGATTCAGCAGGATATAGACCAATTGGAAATGTGGGAAGAGAAATGGAGTTTAATCTGGATAAGTGTGAATTGGTGCACTTTAGGAAGTCAGATGTGAGAGGAAAGTTTACAGTATATGGCAGGACCCTTTGCTGCATTGGGGATCTTGGGGTGCAAGTGGCAACACAAGTAGATAGGGTGGTAAAGAAGGTGTACGGCATACTTGCCTTCATTGGTCAGGGTTTTGAGTATAAAAGTTGGGAAGTCATGTTGTAGCTGTACAAAACTTTGGTCAGGCCACATTTGGAGTATTGTGTGCAGTCCTGGTTGTCAGATTACAGGAAGGAGTTGGAGGTTTTGGAGAGAGTGCAACAGGGATTTGCCAGGATGTTGCCTGGATTAGAGAGTATTAGCTACAAGGAGAGGTTGGACAAACTTGGGTTGTTTTCTCTGGAGAGCTGGAGGCTGAGGGGTAACCTGATAGAAGTTTATAAAATTATGAGAGCCATAGATAGGGTAGATAGTTAGAGTCTTTTTCCCCAGAATGGAAAATACTGGAGGGCATAGCTTTAAGTTGAGAGGGGGAAAGTTTAAAAGAGATTTATGTGGCAAGTACGTTACACAGAGAATGATGGGTGCTTGGAATGTGCTGCCAGGGTGGTGGAAGCAGATACGATAGCCAAGTTTAAGAGGCAGTTAGACACATGAACTGATGGGGAATTAAGCAATAGAGACAACATGCAGGCAGATGTGCAGGTTAAATTGGTATCATGGTTGCCACAGACATCGTGGGCCAAAGGGCCTGTTCCTGTGCTGTTTTATACAGAAGCCTGCACTGCTGATCAGGGATACAGGATTAAATCCCACGATGGGAGCTGAGCAATTTAAATTTAAATAATTAAATAAATCCAGGGTGTAAAGAAAGTACAGGCCATCCCCATGTTAAGAACACCTGATTTTTGGACACCACTATATATGAGCGAGCTCCCATAATATTATTAAATTCAAAAGTCTGATGTACGTACATTCCTTCATTCTTACAAACACAGAACTAGTTTCGTCTTTCTCTCCACTTTCGGTAATTGATCTTATCAGTCTTATATGCTTTTGATGCTATTCATTACAATACTATGGAGGTATGGTTACCACATCGAGTGATTTTTGTGTAGTTTCCAACTTGTGAACAAAATCGACTTGGGGTAAAAATGGAACCTATTTGTTACATGTGGGCGGCCTGTATCAGTAATGATGACTATAAAACTAAGTCATAATCCCTCTGGTTCACTAACACCTTTCAGGGAAGGAAGTCTGTTTCATACCAGATATCATACCAGAAAGGAAATCTGGTGTCCTAACATGGCCTCGACGTTCTGTAATTAACTTACAACTGCCCTCTGAATGGACTAGCTTGTCACTTGGTTCATGGGCAGTTGGAGATGAGTAATAATGATTGACAAGCTGGCCAAGTGACCTCAGGTCCCTCGAATGAATAATATACGAAAAACCTTGCAGAGTTTTGATGACGGAAATCTTGTCGAGTACTGAGAAACTTGAAAGCAAAGAATTTTGAATTTGGATGAATGTTGATTTCTCCTCTTTGAAGAACTTGGTGGAAACTTAATGCATTAACACCAGAATAGCAGGCATTCAGTGGGGCTTTGTGCAAGTAAGCTAACCTTGTGGGGATGATACCAGCGTGACCTTGGGGGATTAAAAAATAAATTAACTTAAAAGGAGGATGTTGCTTGTGTCTTTCAGTGTCAGCTGTGGTTCACTGGTGCATTAACTAAGTACACTTGAAGCACACAGCCATTTTCTAGCCAGAAAAATTTCACAAGCAAAAGAGATTACTATCTAGAAATATATTTGGGAAGTGATGGCTGAGGCATAAATGTTGGCCTAGCTGCTGGGAGAGCTTCCTACTTTTAGTGCTCTTTTAGGCTTACCTAGAGTTCAACATTTCATTGGAAAGAATTTCAACATATATCTAACGCAATAAGTTGAGAGTGGAAGAGGAAAGCAAGACAGGCAAAGAGAGTATATGGCAGTTAGTTTACTCAAAAGGGAAGTCAAAAATCTGCTGGTATTTAAATAATAAGTAGATAGAGGCGTGGTGTTACTTGGTAGGGATGAAGAAGGTGATCTATATTTAAAGGTGCAGGGCAAGGCTAGTAGCATACTTAAAAGTATTTTTGTCTTAGGGAGAAAATACAACATATAAGTAGAAATGTAGATGGTAGAAGTATTTGATAGACAAGATGAACTAAAAAGACTCTCTGTGCTTAGTGGACTCATTGCATGGTCTAATTGAATTGCATTCCAGTTTGCTGAGGGAAATGAGGGTGATGCTATTGGACGGGCTTGCATAATCTTCTAGTCTTCCCTAGATACAGGGGAGGTGCCAGAACAGTGGAGACTGGCAAAGGTGTCACCCTTTATTCAAGAAAGAGTGCAAGGATATTCTTATAACAGTGAGTTTAATGTGGGTGGTGGGTGAAGTTCTTCCTGCTATTGGGGCTGGGTCCTGTGTTTTAACCTCTCAGATTTTAACTGATGGAATTTTTAGGGGTGAAATGTTAGTGACATGTTGACATATTGTAAATATTGTCAATGAATAAGATGATATGTCTGATGAAATTAATGAAGATAAAGCCATGTCCTAATTGTATTATTCATAGAGTTATACAGCACGGAAACAGGTCCTTCTGCCCAACTCATCCACGCTGACCAAGGTGTATATCTATGCTAATACCATTTGCTTGCACTTGGCCCATAGCCCTCTAAAACTTTCCTCTCCATGTACCTGTCTTTCAGACATTGTAATTGTACCTTCCTCTGGTAGCTCGTTCTATATGGCCACCACCCTCTGTGGAAAAACCTGCCCTTCAGATCCCCCTTAAATCTTTCCCTCTCTACTCCCTTGAGTCTTCCCTTGCTGGGGAAAAAAGACAATGACTATCTATACTACCTATGCATCTCATAATTTTGTAACCCTCTAAGGTCACCCCTTAAGCCTGCTATGTTCCAGGGAAAACACTCCTAGCCTATCCAATCTCTCCTTATAGCTCAAACCCTCCAGTGCTGGCAGCATTCCTGTGAATCTTTTCTGTACCCTAATCACATGTAGATGAAGTGTGTAAAGAAAAGCTGTTCCCATTAGTTGGTGGTACAGGGTCCAGGGGTCAGAGATTTAAGGTTTTCGGCAAGGGATACAAGGGGAATGTGAGGAAGAACTTTTTTTACACAGCAATTGGCAATGACCCGGAACATGTTGCCCATGAGGGTGGCAGAAGTGGAAACAATCATTGATTTCAAGGGGGAATTGGTTAGACATTTGAGGGAAGTAGATTTGCAGGGCTACAGGGATAGGTTGGGGAAATGATGACACAGTAGTGTCTTATGACTATGAATTCTTGCCTTGGTCAATTTACTTGTTGTTGCAGTACTGACTTCCTATTACAAGATGGAATCAACTCATCAAATTCTCCTTGTGTCTTCATCTGCTGTGAATGTTAAGCTATTTAAATTGTTCATTGGTTATTGATTACTTGAACCAAATGTGATTGAGGCATAAAGGTTAAAAAACACTAGATGCTGGAATCTGGAGTAAAAAAAATCAAACTGCTAGAGTAACTCACAGGGTCGAGCAGCATCTGTGGGAGGAAAAGAATTGTCAGTGTTTCGGGTCGTAACCCTCCCAAAATGTCGACGATTCTTTTAGCCCCACAGATGCTGTTTGACCCACAGTTTCTTTCAGCAGTTTGTTGTTTGCTCCAGGTTAAAAATCTGGTCTAGTGTGGACACAAAGGTCTATTGTACAATTACTGGCATATTTTTTTCAATCTATTTTCCAATCTAAATATGTATTAAGAACCACTCCACCCCCTCATCTTTCTTCCCCCATCTCATTGGCTCTCATTCTGTATGGTACAATATAATAATCACACCTCTCCAACCACCCCTCCAAAAACCATCCTCTATATATACTTTTGGCTGCAAGGTGGAGCACGATGCTGTCTGTCTATAAGCACTTCCCAGCAGAGCTTTATGGTTTGTAGTCAATGGAAATCATCTCTGTTTCTGGCCAGTTGCAGCATTGTTGAAATCTACTAGTTCAGCATGAATCAAAGACCTTGTGTATAACTCACTGCTGGGTACTGAGCCATTGTGAGTGTTAAGCAGACATGTTCTAATTGATAGAAAGAAATGCCAATGTCTCATCAGGGAGTTCAGGATAACTTATTAGGAGAGGAGAAAGCCAGATTATAGTTACCAAGAAAATGGAGTGTTAAAGGCTCATGTAACAGACAAATTGGGTATAAATGGTATTGCAATAAATAAATGAAGCTGCCAGATCCAGTCGAGAAATTAATAGAATCTGTTATAAAAGGGCTCATTTTGAATTGGCTGCAGAGCAAATGCTGTTCAAGAAATTCCTACAGTTCTTAAGGAAAAGGGTATTGCGCTGGCTATTCTGAGATCCTAATTTGAGGTTTCAAGGTTGTAAATTTTATCCGATATTTAGTAAGGTATGATATTGAGTGAATGATTTAGTCACGTGTTAGCCCCTCTATTGAGGGAAATATTTTAAAAACATCTTACAAGATATTACGGCATTCATCTAATCACATGACAAGTCAAATTTAGTGCTGTCAAATACTACAACTAAATGGAAAAATCATTGGATATGAGTATGGGATGAATGAAATTAATTCAACACAGAGACCTGGGAATAACATTAAAATTTTATTCCCAGTATTTTACTTTGATAGGAAACAAATAATCTACCTGATAAACTAGGAATCTAAATAATGCACTCTGGTATGTCCATATATACAGTCAGACACCTGAACTAGTTTCCATTTTATACGAAGAGTTTCTCATCAGCAAATGTAGAGTTGTGGGACCTGAGCAAACAATGGTGCTTGCCGTGAAAGTCAATTAGCAATTGTAGCTGGCTGAAAAACATTTACTTGTAGTAACCCTGGGATTGTGGTTAGATAGAGGAATTGGCTTTCTGCTCCTCTTAGTTGTAGGTACAGCATTATTCAGAGGCTCCTATTGAGAATGTCTCAGTATATGTTGACATTGGCTGTCAATGAGACTGGTTCACCTCTAGGTGGTCAAATGGCCTGTTAATAATCATGAATCCAGACGTTCACTCAAAGCACTGCTGCTTTATGGATGCTATATAGGTTGGTGCTTTCCTATGGGACTGTATACCTAACATCTTTAGGGAAAAATTGAGAAAGATATTCTCAATGGATGTCTGTTGGTGATGAAGACTCAACAATATCTGGCAACACCAGGCTTATTACTATTATTAATAATACTGGCCTGCTTTTGAATGCTTAAGAGCCAAGTAAAGGTAGATATTTTCACTCAGTTTTAAAGTTTGTTTGTTGAGAAAGGTGAATTTTAAAAGGACCTTGAAAGGTGATACGAAGGGGCCGTGTTAGGTTTTCCCTTATTGCTCAGTCTGTTTGGTTACCTTTGTGTGCCCTGCTTGTTCATCTGTTTATAATTCACTCCACTGCTCTGTTGCAAATCCAATTATCTTGAAAAATGTATATTTTATAGAAAAACGTCCAATGAATTTCAGTATCAGTGTAATATCTGTAACCAAAAGTATAAACTGTGTTCACTCTTTAATCTCTTCTTGTTTATCTTGCTTTCTTCCTTTAGCCTAAACTCTACAGATCAGTGATTGAAGACGTAATTAATGATGTGCGGGAACAGTTCCTTGATGAAGGAGTGGATGAACAAGTTCTTATAGAATTAAAAACGGTAGGTTTTTATTTAAAAACTGATGCCAATTTTAAGGGTAAAACTAAATAGAAAAGTGAACGTGCTATGAAAGTTTTAATCGATTTATATTTTGGTGATAATCAGTTCTCTCAGCTTGGCAGCATTGTTTTGACATGTGCAATTTTGGCTAATTAAACACAAGAATCACATGAAATTGATTCTCTATATTTTGACTTTTTTATTGGTTATGTTTTATGACAGCAGTACAGCAAGTAGGAAATTGCGCTATAAAGCAATTTAAGTTCACCTTTCACAATTCTAAATGAGCAATAGATTTAGCCATCAATAGTGCAATTTTCTTGCAGTTATAAAATTCATTTTTGTGTCTTTTTAAGTTCTACAAGGTTTTAAGTGATATTCTTTTCTGCTGAAGTGTAGTTTAGGTTCACTGTTATTTTTCAGAATAAAAACAAAAAAAATGTCAGCAGTCAGTTTTACTACCATAATTACAAAGCTTGTATAATTACTCAGATTTATTTAGTTGAAATAGCATTGTGGCTCCATTGAGGATTGTAAAAACATCTATTGGCCTAACAACAAATTCAGCTGCAATTTGTTCTTCCCAGCATAAACGTCTGTGGGGATCCTTCCATTAAAAAGTGTGCAAAAAAAGACAGTATTAATAAAAGAAACACAATTTAAGAAGTCATAAAATTAAGTTTCTTTCCTGGTCTCTTGGTGCTTACTATTTTACTGGCATTACCTAATGCCTTGCAAAGACTTTTTCATCCAAGCCAAGTTGTAACATGATTAAGGAAATGATTTCCATTTTAAGTATTTGCTCATCTGTGTAGAGTAATGGAAGGAGCCTTTGTGTACTTTCCCACAGGTGTTTCCCAGCCTTAGCAAATGGTGAATAGCTATCAAAAGGGACACGTAAGGACTGGTCTCTCTCTGGTACCCTCTGGTTTGATCTTCCATCACAGCCAACACACTTTCCTCTTTCATTGGCATGTTCCTGTGCATGACAGGAGTTGCAGCTTTAACTTCTCACCATCTCGGGCCCAATCTCTCTGGGGGAAACTTGTATTGCTTTCAATTTAGTATATATTGGATTGGCTGCTCATAGTTTAGCCTATAGTGCATTGGAGAGACCAAATGCAGATTGAATGACCCCAGGTTTCAAGACACTTCTCACTTTAGTTCTTTGCTCCATTCTGACCTCTCTGTCTTTGCCTCCTGAGCTGTATCAGTAAAGTTCAACGTTAAGTCAAACAATAGCACTTCACCTTTCGACCAGGCACATTACAGTCTCCTGAATTTGGCATCTAATTCAACAACTTTAGATGATGATTCTGCTACTTCCACTTCCACCTTTTTTATGTTGACTTTTTATTTCTTGTCTGCATGTCATCCCTTTAGCATTTAATCCCTCCTGCATTCCACCCATCTTCCTGTTTGTTCTCTCCTTCCCATCTTCCTTTTTCTGCTTCTTAAAACTTGTCTATCCTAACTTTTCCAGTTCTGATGAGAATGTTGACCTGAACTGTTAACTGTGATTCTTTCTCCACAGGTGCTCCCTGATCTGTTTGTTGAGCATTTCAGCCTTTTGTTTTTACTTGAGATTTCCAGAACATACTGTATTTTGTTTTGTGACAGCTACTTCAACCTGTACTTTACTTTCTTTATGTTTTCCTCTAAATTTAATGAAATATTTTTTGTAATTACTGATGTTCTTGCCCCAGAAGATTTGGTAGATTTATTAAACGTGTGGCCCTTCCATTGACCTTTTAGAAGTAGATATGTTTAGGATTATTGACTTGGCTTTTGAAAAATAGCTTTGCAGTGTAATCTACCTTGAATTATGGTCACTGGTATTTCTAATCTTGCTGTGGTCAATTTCAACAACAGTATTTAAATGTTAATGATTTCTTGCTGTTAAGGTTAGATATGAGTAATGAATTAAATATTATTCCATTTTCTGAAAACACTAATCCAACTTGGTATACCCCACAATGCCACTTCTATTTCCCACAGAAGTTATACTACAACCTTTGCAAATGAGATTGCCATATTGACAGAGGCCCATATGTGCTTTTAAACCTCCTCAGACTTGTACAGTACTTGTAGATATACTTGAAACCAGATTCTTTAGATGAAAGTCAATCCATTGACTGCTTTTCTACATGCAGAGGACCATGAATTACTTGTGATGTTGTTCACCTTGTCTGATTTACACCCTAACAACTTGACAGGGAAAGAAGAAAATGGATCAAAGTAGGCAGAATTTTTATATAAATCATGCTCAGTAAGATGTTGCATCTGTCCCCAATCGGTCAGCCACAGGTCATCAGATATAAGATGTGACTTGCTGTTCACTCCAGAGTTCACATTCACGTTGAGTTTGTGTGTTGGAGTGCTCAGAGATCAATTAATGGTACCGCCAGACCACATAAACTTATGGTTTCCTTTTCTTTTGTAATATAAAGGTTAGAGTATGCACCTCCACCCCCCACCCCCGTCATCCGTCTCAACACATATGAAGCCAGGCCAACAGGGAAAACATGTTTTTCAAGCTTGTAGATCTGAAATTTAATCAAGCAAATATTAACCTGTGAAAAATGGATTCCAAATGGAGGGTTTAGCCTTTGACTCTCTGGTCAAAGCCTATAATCTTTGAACAGGGCATTTCTTCGTCAGGTTCTCCACTGTAAAGAAATGATGATTTGGTACTGAGATTACTTAAGACCCCTATTCCTCTCCCTGTACTTACAGTCCATACCTGTTGTTGAGATCTATTGCAGTTGAAGTACTTAAAGTTCATTATTATCTCATTCTTTGCTAAGGCACCTGATTAACTGAATTTTAAGCTGCTCACTCTTCACCATCTCTGGCTCTTTCACATTTCCTCCAGGGTTTTACTGTGACTTCAATCAAATAAACTGTAGGTAACTAAACTTCGCACTGGAACATGGAATTACTATAATAAAATATGAACATTGACCGTCTCTGAAGGACCTGCTTTGTAAGCTTGCACCCCTTGTTTTCAAAAACTGCCACAAAATTCTGCTAAGGTCAAACATTGCAGTGATATCTTAAAATCTAGTACGGTGTTTGGACAGAATTTAAAAGTGACTGTCAACCTATTTAGTTATTGTAAAACATAGCTTTCCCGGTTGATGTTTATTTTCTCATACTAAAACCTGCGTGTTAGACTTTCCTTTTTACTTGAACCGTTTCAGCTATGGGAGAACAAACTGATGCAGTCAAAGGCTGTAGATGGATTCCACTCGGAGGAGCAACAGATTTTAATTCAGGCGCAACAACAACAGCAGCAGCAGCAGCAGCAGCAGCAGCAGCAGCATCACCAGCAGCAGCAGCAGCAGCAGCAGCAGCAGCAGCAGCAGCACCAGGCCCAGCAGCAACAACAGACACCGCAAGTGCTCACCATCCCTGCTAATTCAGGTAAGTTACACTGGTGTGTTCCAGCGGGTCAGGCAGCATCTACAGAGGGAAATGGACAGTCGACGTTTCGGGTCGAGACCATTCACCTGGATTCGTGCGTTTTAGAAACTTTTAATTGGGGACATTGCAAATTGACATTTTGGGATAAGTGACAGTACATAAGTAGGGAGGGTGCATGACGCAAGTTTTATTAACGTTAGAAGGCAAAGCCTCTCGTCATTTCCTCCTTTCAGTTTTTGTGCTTCTCCCATGTCATCTGACTCAGCTGGTGTCTTTCCCAACTCTGTCAGAAGAAGAGAAACAAAGGACGGCAGATGCTGGAATCCAGACGAAAAACACGATGATGCTGGAGGAACTCAGCAGGCCAGGCAGCACCCGTGGAGAAAAGCAGACGGTCAAAGTTTCGGGTCAGGATATAGGAGTATGCGGGTCCTATGTGGGGCTTCCCCTTTTCCTATCTTCAGTCCTGAAGAAGGGTCCTGACCCGAAAGGTTAGCTGCCTGCTTGTCTCCACGGATGCTGCCTGGCCTGCTGAGTTAAGATATCTTTATTAGTCACATGTACATCGAAACACACAGTGAAGTACATCTTTGCGTCGAGTGTTCTGGGGGCAGCCCGCAAGTGTCGCCACGCTTCCGGCGCCAACATAGCATGCCCACAACTTCCTTACCTGTACGTCTTTGGAATGTGGGAGGAAACTGGAGTACCTGGAGGAAACCCACATAGACACAGGGAGAATGTACCAACTCCTTACAGACAGCGGCGGGAATTGAACCCAGGTCGCTGGTGTTGTAATAGTGTTACGCTAACGGCTACACTACTGTGCCTGCCTCCTCCAGCATCATAGTGTTTTTCATCCCGGTCAGAAGATCATTGGTTCATGTTCCATTCCAGGGGCCTGAACAGCTAACGTAGACTCACTCCCTGTGCACAGTGTTGGAGTTCTGCACTGTTGGACGAAGCATTAAATTAAGGACCTCCCTGTGTTAGTTGGTTTTAAAGGTCCTGTGACGCTACTCAGTAGAGGTGATAAGCTCTTCTTGGTAATCTGGTCAACATTTATCCTTCAACCAATGTTCAAAAACAAATTATTTGGTCATTATTGCTTGGCCATTCTGGGACGTTGTTGTGCACAACTTGGCTCCCTGTGTTTCCTTTGTCACAACCAAAAGTACTTCAGTGACTGTAAGGTGCTTTGGAAGATCCTGAGGTCATGAAAGGTGTTTGCACATGTACAAGTCTTTCTCATACTGCATGCGAATAATTTAAAAACATTCTGCATGTCTTTGCAGTTGCTCAGAGGCGTTTATCATTTAAAGCATTTTAGTGAAATATAGTAATCTTAAGTGAAAATATTTTTCTCACAGTCTTATGGAAAACAGCTTCTTCCCTGCCTAAACTATTGCTGGTAATGACGATGGATAGGGTAAAAAATGCTTATTAACAGAAGTCATCCCTTGCTCAGTATCATTCCCATCCTTTTGCTAAGGCATGAAGGTCATTTTAATCTAACTCACCTGGTATTTTGGGATGCAGGGGGTGTAAGTGAATGTCACAAACAGGTCAGTTGCTGGTTTTATCAAAGTTGGGCCACAGATCTTATCGTTAGTTTTCCCACAAGGCAGTTAGGTTAAAATCAAATATTTGTATAAAACAATTGAGCAGGGATTGCGGGGAGCAAGAAAGATATTCTCAGTCATCTCTCTTTGAGCAATGTCGCTGTTACACTGTCTGCTCCATTGTTTATGCAACAGGTTGTTCACAGACAGAATGTCATAAATGTGCCTGGGAAATAGGAATTTTTTTAGAGGCAAAACAGTGCATAAAAATATACATGACTAGTGTGTAGGTGTGGGGAGAATATACAGGATTAGTGTTGGGTGCTTGATGATTGGCATGGACTCAGAGGGTTGAAGGGCCTGTTCAGAACTTTATGACTCAAAGACTTTAAAAGTTCTTTTGTTTCTTTGAGATCATCACATTTGTAAGAGTTACACTTAGTTATATTTGTAGAGAGCAATTACTAATTTTATTTATATTTTGCCAATTGGAAGTCATAATCCTCTCTGTTAGTCCTCTTCCTTTCAAGGGTAATGTCTCAGTCATAGATCCAGTGAGCAAGCTGCTCCAGGCAATCTGTAGATCGCTGTGCTGCTTGAGAAGTACAGGAGAAAAGTAATTGTAAAATATTCTCAAGATGCAAAGCCAGATTTTAGGATACTCTCAATTGTCTTTCATAATTATTTCATAAACTGTTCTTGGACAAAGCCGTCACTTCAGTGTCAGAATGTTTTGATTAAGTTCCCTTTGTTGGCTCTGCCAGTGTGCTATGTGGGACTTTCAAAGAATAACGATCACCAGTATAACTCAGCTGCAGAGAGGATGAAACATATTTGCAAGTACTAATTGTAGTGTTTCACTTTGCCCAATTTATCCCATAGTTTTCTCATCTTCTCATAAATCAGGACCGCAAGTTATTATGCAAGACGGGAAACTAATACAGCATATGAATCCAACTGGCATGGTAAGGATATTCTTTTGTTTGTTCCTTGGCAGCTTTATTGATCATTTTCTTCTCTGATCCTGAAGGGGTTTGGGTATTAGACACAATTCCCACAAGGGCTGTCATTATTCATATGAGGGGTTTGCTGGCAGACTGTTTTACAACCATTCTTGTCCTAGTTCATTAGTTAAAAGTTCCTCATAGCTTCTGTCTTTATGGGAATTGATTTTTTTTTACTGCAGCCTTTGAGTAATTCTGTGAAAGTATAAAGCTGCCCATCAGTACATCTTTTTCATTGATTTTGCATTCTAATGCCAGAATGCTGTCAGCTTCACAACTTGGGCACTGATTAGTTTGGCATGCTCTTTTAGTTACTGCCACATGAGGGCGCATGGTCCTAGTTGTCCGCCTTTGAAATTGTATAAGCTTTTGATTATAAAGTGAAGACCAGCTAATTTTTCTAATTTGCTTTTGGGAATAGTGAATGCTCAGAGAGCTGATTTCAGTTCTGTTTAAAATCTGCAGCCTTTTCTACAGCTTCAGAGGGTATTTTGATGACTTGCTCCAAAGCTGTCCCAGTACTGCTCAGAACTCATCTTTAGGAGGTGTTTATTCTGCTTCAAATCCTTCTCCATTTTGGGAAACATCTTTTTATAGAAGGAATATGGATTTGAAACCTGCTCCCTTTTGATTGCTGAGTGAAACTCCTTTACTTTTCAATCCTGCTGTCTAACTCTAAAGGATTCAAGAAATTTTTTTTGTTATAGGGAAAATGGTTTTAAAATTATTTTGTATGGTGATCAGCTTGTTGCTTATCAGAACTTAAGAAGCACAACTGATGCATCTTAACTGTCACAATGGGAAAATATCCAATTGTGTGGTATACCATGTAATGCTGCTTTCAATTTCTGCAGGGCTTTCCTCCACTGGATAATTTTCCTTGTCCAATATCCTGTTACTTATGACCATAATTTCACCAGCTACATAGTTTTGCTTTCCATGTTGAAATATCTCATAGCTTGGGAAAAAAAATCCTCTTACATATCTTTACTATTAATCCTAAAAAATGTTGCCTCACTCTACAAAAGTGAACATGCCTTAGTATTAATCCTAAAAGATGTTGCATAACTCTACAAAGGTCTTCAAAATGCCTCTTTCACCATGATACAAGTGTAGATGTCACCGCAACCTAAGTGAAAGATGATCCACGTTTTTGCACTAAAGCAATCTTTTGATTGTTTTTGTCAGTCAAATAAAATTCTTCCAATTTCTTTTGCAGAGCGCAGCTGCCACTGCAGCAACTCTGGCATTACCTGCCGGTGTTCCAGCTCCTTACCAGCTTTCTAATGGACCAATACTAACAAATACAGGTAAAAGCAGGTCCTAACACAAGGCTTTTGTTTATGTTTACTTATCACAACAGAGAAAGAGACCACCAAGTTATTGCCGCTCCCAGCATGTTGTTAGGAGGGTGCAGGGACAGTAATAAATGCCAGTGATCTAAGAATAGAAATTCATTGTCTATTGCACTAATTACCTTTCAGTCACTAGAAAGGTGATGGAAAATATCCTCAATGGTGCTGCAGTATTGCAAGCACATTGAACTCCTGGGCTTTGGTTCTACCAATAGCATTGAATTTCAGCAGAGTTTAATGGATATATGTTGCCATTATCATTAGTTTACTGTAGATCAGTTTATATCACCTGTGGCATAACTTCTTGGTTCTTGTTTGATGACTGCTTGAGAACCTAGTTTTGCTTTTTTTTTGAATTGTCACTCTATATTTTGTAAAAGTACCTTGCAATTTAAGTAAGGTTTTAAACCGTCTAACACGTAGCAGCACTTCTTGTGGAAGGTCAGATGTGGTTGGATAGGGTCTGGACCAAGGCCTGAATGTCTTCAGTTTACAGCCAGCCAACTAATTCGTGCTGAAGCAGTTGCAACACACCTGGAACAGACTGCTCTAGAAAGGCAGCAGAAGCACTTTCGAAAGGCAACTATTTAAAGAGTTTGTAAGGATGAGTGGAAAGACTGGGAAAAGAAGTAGGACTAATTTGGATAGTTTTCTGAAAGTGGTGATAAGACATTTTTTTGTTTCAAATAAATCTTTCTAGTTCCAAATTTATGTTCTAAAAATACTACAAGTTGGAGCCCAATGCCAGGTTTTCCATTTATTTGTCTATTTTATGTGTAACCTGTTGGACGATATTTGTTTCTCCACAGGGCAACTGCTGCAGTTTGTACGAACCCCTAATGGGGCCCACTACTTTATCCAGCCTCACCAGCAAGTTGTACTGGCCCAGTCGGTCACTCAGCAGCAGGTCATTCAACAGATGCAGTCTGGCAGTGTGCAGGCACCTGTCATACAGCAGGTGCGTACAGCCGATTAGTTCTCTGCCAGACTAAGTATCAATCTGTGTTAGCAAAGAACTGGATAACTATATTTGCTGATTTTGAATGAAGAATAAATTCCTGTCATTGATTTTAGTTACTCAATATATTATACTGATTCTTATTGACATTTGAAAAATTGTTTGATATTTATGTTCAAGTTCAAGTTACTTTATTGTCGTTCATCCATGCTATAAAAACACATGGTGGAACGAAATGTCATTTTCTTCAGACTCTCACAACAGAGGACATACATAGAACAGAAGACATACAATAAACACAAACAAAAAACGAAATAGTGCAAGTACAAATAGTGCAAAAAAACGGTAAATACAAAATACAAATTTATTGCAGAGTTAGTGCAAAACTGATTTGGACAAAGAGAAATAGAAGCTCAGTGTGTTGTACTAATTGTATAAACATGTCCAGCAGCAACCAAAGTTCCTTATATGCCGTTGTGCAAACCAGAGCTTTTGATGCAGCATTTGTCTACTAGGGTATTCAGGAGTCTGACAGCCTGGGGGAAAAGACTGTTGTGCAATCTAGTAGTATAATTCTTAAATATTACGTTTTGCCTTAATTTATGTAATGCTATATGTTAAGAATCAGAATCAGATTTATTATCACTGACTTACATGACATGAAATTTGTTGCTTTGCAGCAGTGCAATGACGTAAAATTATTATAAATTACAAAATTAAATAAATAGTGCAAGAACTAAGGAATAACGAGGTAGTGGAATTGTAGATTAAGCTACCTTAATCTGCAATTCCAGTCAGATACACTTCAGTTAAGTAAAAATATAAAGCTATTTTGCCTTTTGTGAAAAGCAAAATTTTATTTTAGGTCTTTTTGCAGTGTAATTAATTTGTTACTTGCACACTGAATAATTTAGGTATGGCTTCTAATTTGTGATATTTTTGAGACAATGGGTTGGAAAGTCTGATTTACTCTCTCTCCATACAGATGCTGGCTCCACTGCCGCCTGGAACCATCCCTCAGCAGACTGGAGTGATAATTCAGCCCCAGCAGATCCTGGTTGCAGGGAATAAGGTTCCTTCAAACACACAGGTATACCTTTCATTAAAAGAGTAGATAGGCAATATGATCATTTGTCGCTTCCTTTCCTTCTAATCTTCGGCAAATTCAATTTGTTTCATGTGATATCAAGAAATGGCTGGGATACAGCAAAGACTCTAGAACCAAGGAGAATATCCCAGCTGTAATACTAAAGCCCTGCCCCTCAGAACGAGCTGTGCCTCCAGCCAAACTATTTTGAGTTCAGTTACAATAATAGCATGTACCTGGCAATATAGAAAATTGCCCAGCCATATCTTGATCACATAAAGCAGTGCAAATTCATTCTGACTAATTACCTCTCAGTCATCTAAAAAATATCCTCAATGGTCCTATCAAGTTGCACTCACTCTCCAATAACCTGTTCACCAATGCCCAGTTTGGTTTTCAGCAGAACAGCTTGGCTCCAGACTTCATCACAGTCATGGTTCAAACATGGACCAAAGATCTGAATTCCAGAGGTTAGGTGAGAATGATTGCCCTTGACATCAAGGCAGCATTTGAACCCGTGTGGGGTCAAGAGCCCTTGTGAAACAATTCACTGGGCATCAAAGGAAAAGCATTCCAATGGTTGGGGTCTCACACAAAAGAAGCTAGTTGTGGGTGAATTATCCCACCCCTAGGACGTGGCTACAGGAGTTCTTCATGTGCTAGGTTTAGCCATCTTCAGCTGCTTCATTATTGACCTTTCTTCCATTATAAGGGGATGTTTGTTGATGATTGCACAACATTCAATTCCACTAGCAGCTCCTCAGCAGATGGAGCAGACCATGCCTACATGTAGTAAGCCCTAGATAACATTCAGGCTTGTGCTAATAAGTGACAGAGTAACCTTCATGCCACACAAGTGTCAGGCAATTACCATCTCCAACAAGAGAGAGTCTAGCCGTCTACTCTTGACAGTCATTGGCATTACCATCACAGAGTCAGTCCCTGGAGGTCAGAAACTCAACTGGACCAGCCACCCAAATACTGTGGCTGCAAGAGCATGTCAAAAGCTTGAAATCCTGTGATGAGTGACTCACCTCCTGACATGCAAAAGCTTTATAAAGCATTAATAGGCTTAGGCAAAGGGAACTTTATGGAAGGAAGTTATGTATGGCCCCTTCTTGAGTCTTTGAGGTTTATCTGCAGACTAGACACAGGGGAGCCAATGTAAGTTGTGTGCCACACAAGAACTTATTATAACAAAATGGTGTTATAGGTAGTATAGTGGCACGGTTTGAGGACTGGTTAATAAACACTAAAGAGAATAGGAATAAACAGGTCAATTTTGGGGTCGGGTGCCTTGACGATTGTGGTACCACGTGGACCAGTGCTGGGCCCCAACTGTCCACGACCTGTATCATTGATTTGGATAAGGGAACGAGGTGTGGTTCTTCTAAGTTTACTGCTGATACAAAGCTGGGTGTCAGTGTGAGTTGTGAGGAGGATACAGAGAGAATTCAGAGGACATGGTCAGGCAAAGTGAATGAGCAGTAGATAGGATATGATGTGGAAAAATGAGAGACCTTCAACTTTGGTGGAAAAATAGAAATGCTGAGTAACCTTTAAATGGTGAGAAATTGAAAATTGTTGGTGTTCAGAGAGACCCTGGTGTTCTTGCATGCAGACCACTTAAAGTTAATATTCAGGTACAACAAGCAATTACGAAGGCGGTATGTTGGCCCTAATTGCAAGAGGGGTTGAGGACAGCGTTAAAGGTTTCGGTACTCCAATTGCATAGGGCCTGATCAGGCCACATCTGGTATATTATGTGCAAGTCTGGTTTCCCTATCAAAGGGAGGACATACTTGCTCTAGAAGGAGTGCGTATCGTTTCCTGGGCTAAGGGTTTTGGCCTATGAAAACAGATTAAGCAAACTGGTACTATAATGTCAAGAGTTTAGAAGAATGATAGATTATCTCATCTAAACATACAACATTTTCACAGGGCTTGAGAGGGTAGATGCATGTAAGATGATTCGCTAATGACATTCAGATGACATTGGTGAGGCTGCATTTGGAATATTGTGTTGAGTTTTGGTCACCCTGCTATAGGAAAGATGCCATTAAGCTGGAAAGAGTGGAGAGGAGGTTTACGAGGATGTTGCTGGGACTCGAGGGACTGAGTTATGGAGAGAGGTTGAGCAGGTTGGGACTGTTTTCATTAGAGTGTAGGAGAATGAGGGGTAACCTTATAGAGGTGTATAAAATCATGATGGCCATAGATAAAGTCAATGCACACAGTCTTTTTCCCAGGGTTGGGGAATCAAGAAGCAGAGGGCATAAGTTTAAGTTGAGAGGGGAGAGATTTAAATGGAACCTGAGGGGCAACTTTTTCACCCAGAGGGTGGTCAGTATATGAAATGAGCTGCTAGCGGAAGTGGCTATGGCAGGTACATTAACAACATTTAAAAGGTTCTTGGGATAAGTACATGGATAGGAAAGGTTTAGAGGAATATGGGCCAAATGAGGCAAATGGGACTAGCTTAGATGGGAGTCTTGGTTGGCATGGACCAGTTGGGCAGAAGGGCCCGTTTCCGTGCTGTTTGACTATGACCTGGCAATGGAATCTAGAACTGAGGATCTCACTCTCAAAATAAGGGGTTAGCCATTCAACACAGAGATGAGAAGAAATTTCTTCACCAGTGGTAGTGAGTCTTTGGAATTTGCTGCCCAGGGGGGTTGTGAAGGCTCAGTTACTGAGTATATTCAAAACAGAGATAGATATTTGGAATATGAAGTTCATGCAGGAATGTGCTGCTCAGATAAAAGATCATCCATGCAGAGCAGGTGGTAGTGGCCAAGTGACCTCCTGTTGCTTCCAGTTCTAATGTTCCCTCATCTATGAGGCACATGTCAGGAGTGTGATAGAATGCACTTCACTTGCCCAGACAGCTGTCAAGACAAAGTAGCCTCCTTGATTTACACCTCATCACCACCCTGAATGCTAATTCCTTCCACCACTAATAATTAGAGTCTATCATGTGTACCATCCACAAAAGCAAATGCAGTTACTTACCTACATTAGTCCAACAGAATCCTTGAGATATCTGATCTCAGCCACCAAGAGAAGCAGAAGCATTGATCATCACCCTCTTCAGGGTTTCCTCCTGTTTGCTCACCATCCTGAGTTGGAATTGTTTCTCCATTCCTTCATCGTTGCTGGTTCTAAACTCCCTACCCAACAGCACCGTGAGAGTGCCTTCACCACCACCTCTCCCAGGGGATGGGCAATAAATCCTGGTTTAGCCAGTGATGCCTACATCCCCAAAATATAAATATATTAAATAAAAACTGTAAAGCTTTTTTGCTTGGTGATCTTTTATAAATGCAAAGTCGGTGATATAATTCCATGATCTACATAGTCTGTGGGAAGATTTAACTGAGGAGGTTATTTAGGCAAAGCATGTTGTGGAGTGTAACCTTGGTGTTATACTCTGATGCTGTTTGTTGAACCATTTATATATACACACACACACACACACACACACACACACACACACACACACACATAAAAGTAAGTGACAGTTTGATTAATGACTTTTCAGGTAATGCAAGCGACCACCGTTACAGCAACCCCTTCAACACAGGTCGCTCAGACCAACAGCTCTGCCCCAGTTCAGCAACAACAACAGCAGCAGCAGCAGCAGCAGCAGCAGCAGCAGCAGCAGCAGCAGCCACCTTTAGTCATGCAGGTAGATGGGTCTGGGGACACCTCTTCTGAGGAGGACGAGGATGATGAAGAGGATGAGTATGATGATGAGGAAGAAGAGAAAGACAAGGAAGAGGTTGGAGAGGACGGACAAGTTGAAGAGGTAACGTGACTTTCATGGAAAAGTTATGGGTTCAGGTCCCATTCCAGAGCATAAGATGCAGTGACCCTCCACACTGAGGGAATAGAAACACCATGTTTTGGTTGAGAAATTAAATAGAGACCCTGAATGTGTTCTCTGGTGAATGTAAAATATCCCATGTGTTACGAACCAGCAACAAAAGAAACCCACTGAGTCATGATTTAGTGTTGAAAACTATTTTATTAATCACTACTTATGATAATAAGAAAAATAAAAGTAAAAATGTTAGTATGTTAGAAGTAAAAATATTAAACCTTGAACATTAGCCCCAAAACTGAACTCTTCGTGTGTGTGTGTGTGGCAAAGTCCCAAACTCCAAGTCCAGGAATGGTTCTTAAAGTTCAGTTCAGCAAGCCATAAGGTGAAACATGAGCAAAGGCTTCTTCAACAACCACCGTTGTCTGAAGATAAGATGTAGACGTAGAGAACATAGAGAGATTAATTACGAATTCCAAATGTTCCACGATGGAACCCAACCGACACCTCAGTGTTTACTTGGTAGTGACTTCCTCACCCCGAAAAGCATCCGACTCATGGCCGTCCACACAAATACCTGTTTCCTTCTACAGGTCAGCAACAAAGTGAACTCCACCGGATTACTTTCAATTTCCATACATGGATTTCAGTGACAGACACAGTTACTGTTTCTCATCCATCGATAGAGAAAACTAGCAGGCTAGTGTCTCTCTCCCTTTTCTCTCTCTCTCTCCCTCTTCGACTTCGACTGACCTCTTCAACAACGTCATTACGTCCTTTATCTTCTGTTGACGTAAGCACGCCACACACACACACACACACACACACACACACACACACACACACACACACACACACACACACAACTAACTCTACCTTAAAAGGACATTCACCGACTCCGTAACACATGGCACTACTTCAATGAAAGGTCACGCACACACACACACACACAACTAACTCTACCTTAAAAGGACATTCACCGAGTCCGTAACACATGGCACTACTTCAATGAAAGATAGGGGTCCTGATGTACTATTGGTATTGGTTACTAACCAAAATTTATCCTCACTCAGCATCACAAAAAACTATTATCAGATCATTGTCGCTGTGCTGTTGTGGAAGGTTGCTGTAGAGTGTTCTGGGGGCAGCCTGCAAGTGTCGCCACGCTTCTGGCGCCAACATAGCATGCCCACAATTTACTAACCCATATGTCTTTGGAATGTGGGAGGAAACCGGAGCACCCGGAGGAAACCCACGCACATTTCCAGTGCTCCTGTAACTTGATTAGGAACATTTCACTGGTATTTCATTGATCATTGACTGCAGAGTGCTTTGGAATGCCATCAGAGGTGCTATGGAAATGCAAATCCTTTTTCTAAAATAGGTCTAGTGAGAACATAACTCTGTCAATACTTAAAACAAAATCTAGAAATCCCTTTACTTGTCACTTGAAGTCTGTTTTAAAAGAATCTGAGACTGTGATGTTTTTGGTTTGTTGGACAAGTCGCTCATGCTGGAAAAAGGTATTATGCACATTGTAATTTAGAGGGTGGGGATTGTTTAAGTAAATGCAGTACTCATTGTATTTTCAGAATGGTTGTTCGGCTGTGTTTGCTAAACCCAGATTAGGAATTAATGAAAGCCAAAAAAAGCACACATTTTTGTGATTAAGGAATACAGGAAATTGATAATCTGCTAAACGTGAAGGGATAAAATCAAAGCTGTAGCGTTAGAATTGTTGTAAAATCAACAGGTTTGCATTCACCAGAAAGGTTGGGGGAGAGATGATTAGATTTCATTGAAGTGAAATGCTTGTTCAATTGGTAACTATTTATGTAAAATCATGATTTACATTGAAATTTTTTTAATCTTGTCTCAAAGCCATAGTAGTTAATGAATAGTAAAATGCAGAGGTATCCAAATCAATTGGCACCAGGGGTGCATGTTGCAAAATTCGTAAATTGGAGAGCTGCAAATCATACACATAATGTTTAGAAATTAATTTTATTGCCAACACTCCACTGTGGAAAATTTGTTGAAAGAGGTAAACTGCATCATGGCTAATCATTGCTAAGTACAGAAGAGTTGTGTAGGCCATAAGTCTTTCGAAATTGGAATTTGCTCTATTAAGTGCTGAAGTTTGTGTTATTTACATTTAAATTTGCAGCCACCTGCTGTATTCTTAACAAATTCTCCACCAGAATGTGGATGTTTGGTATGAGTTACATTTCACTTGACAAAAAAAAACTTCTGTTGTCAGCTTTCTCATTGAATACTGAAATTAATGGCTGTTCCTGCATAATTTTAATGTGGCTATCTTGTTCTTCCTTAATCGTGATCCAAGGGGATACTTAGGTGAAAGCTTGTGATTCATTCCGTGGTGACATTTCAAGTTACTAATTTATTATTGAATGAGCAATGCTTCTCATGTATAGCAAAGTGGTTTGCCACCATTAACAATACATGTAAAATCATCTTCCTTTCTGGCTTAAAACTTTTTCTGTTCATGGGTTTAGTGGAATTTGATGATGTCATTGCAAAGTTAATATAGGACTGCTAACAACTAAGTCTCACATATGCGCTAGGTCCCTCCCATCCCCAATATGTCTGATGCAGTTAGAGCACTAAAGAATTCATTTTCTTTGTATCTCTGAAAGCCACATTCAAACCATAAAAAAAGCTGAGTGTGGCTCTGAACCTCAGTTCAGCCATCCCTCTAAAATCCACATCCTTGGTACTTAACATTGACCTTGCAGGTAAATAGGTGGCGTGTGTTTGTTGTGATAGGGATGTTCTTCACAGTAGCGGCACTAATGTGAACATAGTAAAGCATCAAGATGATGCAATAGACATAAAAAGTATAAAGGAAGTGTTCCATCATCAATCTGCAGTTATTACTTGCCAAACTGATTGCTTTTAAATAGCATCTTGAACATAGGAGAAAATTATCAATGTGCTCTGCATATATGTAATCAGACTAGTAAGTAACAGTTAAGTTTGGGCATCAGAGAGGTCAGGATGGGAATTCCAGAGCAGGGCAATGGCGACTGAAACCACAGTGGTGGTTGGAAAGGGGCAGGGATTGCTTGACGGAGCAGACTGGAGGAATGGAAGATTCTGAGAATTGAAGGGCAAGGATGAGTATGTCTTTGTGTGTTGCAATGTTTAACTAGGCGTGGTTGATTTGATGAAACTGATTGTATATGAGTTAGTTACCTTCACTGATTCTCTCCTAGGAGCCACTGAACAGTGAAGATGATGTGAGTGATGAAGAGGGCCAAGAACTCTTTGACACAGAAAATGTCGTGGTGTGCCAATATGATAAGGTGAGAACCTAAAAGAAGATCAGAGCTTTGCTGTTGTCAACATGCTTGGCTCTCGGACTTAATCCTTATGAATGTTGTGAACTTCGACTATTTCAGAGTTATACATGTTCTATGGGAATGACAAGGTAAAAATGCCCATACTGAACTCTTTAAGTTCCTCTGTAGCATCAAGATGTTTCTGTGCCAGTAGCTCAATTGTTCATTTCTCTACAAATTTGTGAAAGGTTTCTGTGATACAATCTTCACCACAGCCCATTGACGTGCTTTGTGCTGCTCCTCAATCCTACTGCAGCCTCCCAGTCTGAACATTTCTGCCAATAATTCCATCCCTACACAGTTTTAAAACTTCTGTTATCATGATTCTTTGTTCAGTTTATTGCCTGAAAACTTACTGTTTTTTTTAGCTTTGGTGGCTTTCCACCTCAACCCATCCCACTAAGTCTGACTTGTACCTCCTACTTTCTCTAAATTCCTGATGCTTTCCTCATGGACTGACTCTCCTCTCTCTCAGCTCAGCTCTTTGAGTGTTGCTACTTATTGAACGAGATTTTGCCGGGTGCAATTTGTGTTTCAATCCATCAGTTGGCTGTCAGTCACCCCATCTGCAGATGGCAGTGAGCAGAAGGAAGAACTAGCTTTCAGAAATGCAATGGCTCTATTTTTCCTGGCTGATTTAGTGTAGAAAAGCTATCTACTTTTTGTCCACCTTAATCCTCTGAGATTTTCTAGAAGGGTCTTGGAACCTGGCATGAGCAGAGCCAGGTTCACTTGGATTAGATGGTTAGGGTCCTTTCCTTGAGCAGATCAGGAACAATAGGCCTGGGCAGAGTGACTGATTTCCCTTTGCCTTATCATGGCAATGGTTTCTGTATAATGCTGTCCAACCTGCATGAACTCTGCAAAGGGATTTGCTAACTGGCTGGAACACACTTTGCTATATTTATCTTCCACTGTGGAGCAGAAAAGCATTTAAGATCCTTGCTAATAGTTTGGTGCTTGTAAATAATTATTTACAACATTGATCCCTTGAGTGGAGATAACAGGTGTGAAAGCTTTCCTATATAGTACAACTGCTAAGATTTCTCAAGCAGGCATAAAGACTAGTACACAAGAGACTCTGCAGATGCTGGAATCTGGAGCAACACACAAAATGCTGGAGGAACTCAGCAGGTCAGGCAGCACCTATGGAGGGAAATAAACAGTCAACATTTTGGGTTGAGACCCTTCATCAGGACTGGAAAGAAAGGGGGCAGAAGCCGGAATAAAAAGGTAGGGGGAGGAGCACAAGCTGGCAGCTGATAGGTGAGACGGGGAAGGTAGATGGGTGAGGGAGGGGGAACGAATGGGAATGATGTGAGAAGTTGGGTGATAGGTGGAAGAGGCAAAGGGATGAAGAAGAAGGAATCCGATAGGAGAGGACAGTAGACCGTGGAATAAAGGGAAGGAGGTGGGGAACCAGAGGGAGGTGATGGGCAGGTTGTGAGGGTGGGGGAGGAGAAAGAGAAGGGGTGAGGGGGCCACAGGAAAGACTATAGTAGGAATAGGCAACATACCTGGTCCCATTGCCTCCCTTGAACATAGGACATGGAACTGATACATGGGAAGCATAAATGACCTTTGGAGTTCCTAAAGTGAGTGTGTTATCCGATTTAAGTCCTCTTCCACGTTGAATTATACAGCCAATGTTCCTTCTAATACTTGAGAAACTGAAGCTGGTATCTCAAACTATCAAAGTATATTTGGTTCTCAGAAAGCTTTTGAGCTTGGTCAGATCCTCATCTGCCAGGGGCAGGAGTATTTCAACAATCTGTTGCCGCTCAGATTTTTAAAACTCCAGACTTACCCCTTTTACTATAGACTAGGCTATGAACTATGTGTAACACAGACAAAAAGGGATTATTGAATTTTATTTTTATTAACTGATACCAAACTTACGTAAAATAGTGGAACATTAAGACATTTTTTACTCTTGTGTGGCTTGAGGCAATATGACAAGACTGATGTCCTTTTTCATTTTGTTTATGCAATCTGTGTGATGTTAGTTAACAAGGGATATTTATTGGCGGTTACTGTATGATCTGCGGATTGCTGTTTGACTTTCACATTTTATCTCCAGCCTGTTTTGACTCTCCATCAAAAGTGTTTTCTTTAGAACCTGCTGTCCCTATTGAACGTCTGCATGGTGGGATAATTGTGTTAATGATCCCGCGTATGGTTGGTGCATTACCACACGAAGTAGTGGAGTGGTTCTGCAGAAGTTTTTTTAAGCGAATAATCATGTATGGGTAGCCCTACCTCTTGGAATTTAAGGCAGGGGATTTGGGATGCTGTGTTTTGTTTGATTTATTATATTTATACTGGTTTATTGAATTTGTATTAGCACAGGAAAGCTTATAAAAAGAAACTTCCACCAATTAAAACAAATAGGACCATCTGGCAGGCGGTGTTCAACTCATCTCAGGACACAGTTTCACTTGCTGTGTGCTAAATAGCAATGGCTTATTCTGAGATTCGCAAAGTGAATGGAAACACACCTTGGCTGTCATTGACCATATGTTTAAGAACTTGAGAAGGGTTGGTTTATTTTAACTCTGCAGAAAATCTGAGATGGGGACTTGTGGAATTTAGAGTTTGGAAATCTTACCCAATTTCTGGGTATTAGCAAAATTATTCTGTTGATTTGTAAGTGGTTTGCTTTCGAAGGCAAGTACTGTGGTCCAGGTTTTTCTGGAGCCTGTCTCTAATCAGAACTGACTGGATTAAGCTTGCTTGCGGTCTGCTTCTGACTAACTTGTGGTTACAGCCTTTTGCACGTTAAAGCCTGGCATTTGCCTCCTGTTTTGTATTAGAAAAGCTCCCTGAAATGTAAACGAACTGGAAAATTAGGTATCCATTGAACATTTTAAATTTTCATGCATGACCAGATTTCTGTGAATTCCAGAGATTTGAATGGATGCATATGGGGTTACATCATAGCATAAATCGTAGTATGCTGGACATAATATTTACAGTCATTTGGAAATAATGACCTATTAAGAAAAGACCATTAAGGTCTGCAAAATTATTTCTGATTATACATTGTGTACATTTTTCTCTGTTTTTACTATTAACCAATTTGCTGAATTATTGATAGACCTGGGCAACGACAGAAGAGGCTGTGACTTAAATGTAGAGGGTATGATAAAAATAGTTTGCAGATGATACAAAAATTGGCCATGTGGTTTACAGTGAGGACAAAAACTGTAAACGGTAGGAAGCTGTGGGTAAGTGTGAGGTACTGCATATGGACAGATGTGAAAAGGTATGGGAATATACAATAAATGGAAGATTATTGTGGTACAGAGGATCAAAGGAATCTTGAAGTGTACATCCATAGAATCTTGAAAGATGGCAGGACAACTCAATAACGTGGTTGAAAAGGTATGTAGGATGATTTCCTTTATTAGCTGGGACATAGAATATTAGAGCAGGCTGAATAGAAATGTATAAAGTGCTAGTTACATCAAAGCTTGAGAATTTCATACACTTTTGGTCATTACATTATAGGGAAGGTGTGATTACATTGGAGAGACTGCAGAGGAAATTTACAAGGGTGCTACAAGTATTAGAAACTGAAGTAGCACCACCTGGCTCCTCAAGCCTGCTCTGCCAGTCACCAAGATTATGGTCCGTCTTCTACCTCAGCTCCATTTTCTTGCACTATATCCATATCCATTTAGAGTCAGAGTCATGCACAGAAGCAGGCCTTTGGCCCACCATGTCCATACCATTATGTACCAATTTCATATACCCGCACTTGTTCTGTAGCCTACTATACTTTGGCCATTCAAGTTCTTGTCTACAATATTTGTGTTGTGATTCTTAGTCTTATTGAGTGCATTGATCATTAACTATAAACGTATGCAAGATATTTGCAATCACCTGAGAGAGCTTTTGTGGTCAATGGAAAAACCAGTGGGAATGCCAGGATTTATTTTCTTAATCAAGTGGAGCTGGCACAGAATGTGTTCAAGAAACTAAGCTTCTACTTAAATTGGCAGCTGCTGTAAGAGCAGAGCAGGGTAGCACTGAAGATGACCACATAAGACCGTTTGTACTCATCTTTAGCAGGGGATGAAGTACAAGCCATGGTAAGAGCATTTCTACAGCCACTCCAATAAATTCAGCAGCCGGGGTTGTATCTGCTTCTCGCCCTTTTCGTTTTCCAACCCGCTGATGACTGGGGAGAAACCTGGAACAAGACTGAAAGGCCAACAGGATATTTGCAGTTAATTAGAAGCTGGAACAAACCGCTGAGTAGAGCATTTTTCTGGGTGTCGTACGTGATGAAGATTTGTTGGCCTAATATTTATTCTGTGATCGGAATTTTCATGAGTGTCACACATGGAGCTATCACTGTAAATGTAACTGTAGTCAGAAAGGAAAAGAAGCATGTGTGGATAATAAAATATTTGATTTGCTTTGGCAGATGTGCTGAATAAACAGCAATGAATCTTGGCATGGGATGCCATTCAATGCATTTATTTATTTTGGGCATTAAAATGAAAAAGAGACAGTATCCCTTATGTTGGTTTCTGAAGTAGCTTACTATATCTCTGGCATGAACTTCAACTATCTACACATTCTATAAATGTTCTTAATTAGGCTACTTCGTGGTTTCCCCGTTAGATCGCTGAATTTGGTAAAGCCACAAATTAATTATCTTCAGCTAATTTTATGTCCTTTTTTAACCCACTGACCTAGCTCTCAGTCTCAAGCCATATAGGGGGTTTCTCGTTAATGTTCTGTTGATTTAGGGGTCTTTAACAAATTTCCACTTCTATCAGTAATATTTGGTAATTTGATAATTGCTGGAATCAACACTTTGCACTTATACTTTGCAGTTAATATCCAAAGATCTTTAAAATGAAACAAAGTTTGACAAAAATGGAGAGGTTTGGGAATTTAGGAGAAACTGAAGCCACAGCTGCCAGTTGTGGTCTGATTAAAACTGAGAATGCCTACGCTAGAATTGGAGGAGTGTAGAGATGTTGGAGGGTTATAGTGCAGGTTCGAACTAATTATAAGGGGAGGGTCAACTCGATGGATGCATTTGGAAACCAGGATGAGAGCTTCGGCATTGAGATATTGCTGGGTTAGTGAATACAGGGATCACAGGTGGGCATTGTTACAGAATAGGCCTTGCAGAGAAAAGTTTTGGATGAATGAGCTCAAATTAATATAAGGTGGAAGATGGGATACCAACCAAGAGTGCATTGGAGTAATTGAATCTAGGGAGGAGAGTTTCAGCAGCAGATGAGCTGAGGTAGAACCTCACCCTATGTCATGTAGTAGCACTGAGGCAAAGCACGAGGTACAAGTGAAAAGTTGCAAATAGATCTGAGAACAGATGTAAAGAGAGTAGACAGGTTTAATGTTTTTGCTATAGGCAGAGGCATAAAATGGTTACTGATTGACCACTACTTGATATCATCTTTCTTTATTAAATAACAGGACTGTTTATTTTGAGGGGAGGATCCAGAAAGGAGGTGTGAGGTTGAGTCTGTTATCAAGAAAATAAATTACTTACCAAGCAACATAGGACCACCAACTCCTTGAACCTGATCCACTGCTCAATTAGATTATGACCGATCTGGACCTCAGTTCCATTCGTATCTTCATATCACAAGTGCATGTTTTTTGGAAGCTCCAAAAGGCTCACAATGTGTCGAGTTCTTTTCTCCACAGTTCCAGCATGAGAGTATAGCCATGGCCTACACCTAGTCTGAATTAGTTGGCTGTTCTAGGGTGATGCCGCGGGGCCAAGAGGTAGTGAGAATTTGTTGCTCCTACTGTCCTTTAAGCAGTTAACAATGGGCAATAAATGCTTGCCTTGCTGAGGCTGTCCCACAAAAGAAAAATTGAACTCTGTGGAATACTCAGTGGAGATGTGATGTGATGGCATCCATAGATGAACAGTTCAGTGGCTGGGTCATGGCCCACAAAAGAAAAATTGAACTCTGTGGAATACTCAGTGGAGATGTGATGTGATGGCATCCATAGATGAACAGTTCAGTGGCTGGGTCATGGATAAAAATATGCATAAAAGGTCAAGGACGAGGAAAGGTTATTGATCCCTGCCATCTAACATTCCCAGTATTACTGCCACAGCTCATTATTCACCATATGAACAGATGAAGTTTATCAACCTGAACCATTAACTTTTTTCTCTTTTCACAGAGGCTGCCTGATTTGCTGGATATTGGTAAATTGGTTTATTATTGCCACATGTACAGTGAAAAACATTGTTTTGCATGCCATCCATACAGATTATTTCACTACAACAGTGCATTGAGGTAGTACAGGGAAAACAATAGCAGAATGCAGAAGAAAGTGTTACAGTTACAGAGAAAATGCAGTGCAGGCAGACAGTAAGGTCCAGCATTTTCCATTTATATTATAGGCTTTTTTTGAAAAAGGAAGGGGGAGTGGTGAGGATGGCAGTTTCTTTTAGAGTTAACAGAAGTTTTCAATAAGTAGGTAACATTCTTAAAGTGGATTTACTGTCCTGCTTTTAGTTGCTACGCAGAAGTGGTAAGCTCTCTCCTTGAACTGCCAGCCCTCGTGATTGCCTTTTGATCCCTCACTGTGATCTTGGGAAGGAATTTCTGGAATTTTCAGCAGGATGCTACCTTCCCCAAGTTGGGGTTGAGTGCATCTTGAAAGAGAACTTGGAGATGGTCGATCCCCCAGGATTGTTGCTTTCGTCTTTCTCACTGGTTGATATTACAGAGAAGGGAGCTGTTGTCCCTCAAAACCAACAGAAGTCAGCAACTTTGAAGTTGGAGATAGTTGGAAGAGGAAACCAATCTGTGTTACTTTGTGGCACTGTTCGCCTTAACAATTGTTGTTGTATCTTTAGATCCACCGGAGTAAGAATAAGTGGAAGTTTCACCTGAAGGATGGGATCATGAACCTTAATGGGAGAGATTATGTTTTTTCCAAAGCTATCGGAGATGCAGAGTGGTAAGAATTCAGATCTTCCTGAGGAAAAAGGACAGGCTTATTGGACTGGACTAATGTGCACTTAAACTGGAGTATGAAGCCTGCAAGTGAAAAGAATACAGAACTACTGGAACCCAAGCTACTGAGTTGTACAACACTACATTACATGGGGAAAAGCCTTGCCACTGAAATGGCTAACATTTTACAAAGAGACAAAGAACAGTGTGCTTAACTATCAGTCATACCATAATACAGTCACTGCTTGCTGATTGATGAATACATCTACAGAGCTAACGAGTTTACAAGCTCCAAGACTCTTCCAAGGAGAAAGCATTTAGAGGACCTGGTCACTGTGCTTTGTGCTAAGTGCTGTCATTTGAACTGCATAGAAACTAAATATATAAAAGTTTAAAAAAAATGTTCTTTTATAGGGGAGGTTTATAGTTGGGGGGAGAAAAATCTTGTAAATTCAAATCCCTTCACTCGTATAGTGATTGAATAACTTCCAGAGCCAGGACCAATGTATTGTTAAGGTGTAACAATGGCTGATATATTTTAAAAAAGTAAAACAAAGTTGATGGATGACTTTGAATTGCGAACAGTTTGATAACCTAGACATGTATTCTGTTTACCTTTTTTATGCTGTGATTTTATTACGGTATGCAATATAGTTGAGACAAACTCTTCTAACCTATTGTTTTCACACCATACCTGTGATAATTTTGAAAGCCCGATCCCTGAGGCTGAACACACCAAATTGTGCTCTTATATAGTGCTGTTATCAAGTGTTCCTTTTGCAGGCATGTTTCATAGTTTTTTTTCTCCATGTGGCACATCAAACTATACTGTAGATCAGTGCGCAGCCTAATTGTAATTGACAATTTTTATTTTGGACTGCCACATTAGGTTTGAATAGAAATCATCATTCCTTTTAATTTTTCTCTGTTTTATTCCCTTCCTCACCCGCTCCTATCTGTTTTATATAATGGTTTTCTAATCTTGTGAAAGACTTTGGAATTTATTAGAAGAGTTGAGGGAATTTACCTTTTCAAAATGATGAGAGTGACATCACTTGTAGCTGTGTTTTCAACAGAGACAGTATTATGCGATTACTGAAATGATTCTTGAGGGAAAGGAAGTGGCAAAGTTTGCACATTGAGTGGTGGAACTTGCAAAAAAAAAGATGAGCGCCTTTTAAAAGAAAATTTTAATTTGCTTTCTAAGATGAAACCAACCATTTACAAGTTTTGCTTTTTTTTTTAAAAATTGAAAAACAAAAGCCTGTACACACGGCAAGTTGGGGGGGGGGGGGGGGGAAGAACAATTTTAATTAGCTGATCTCTTTTCTACTCCCCACAGCTTCTTAGTCAACTGGTGTTGTACATAAGTGTAAGAGGGAAATCTATTTATTATGTTTGTATAATTCATCTTGTACCATTTAAATCAAGGTTCTTGATAAAATAAAGTCATCTTTGTTTAAGGCCCTGCTTGTAAGACAATTAGAGAACTTAGTATTTTCTTGTTCTGAGATCTATTTTAAGTTACTTAAAGTATTTTGCCTTTGCAAAAATTTTAATTAAAAACGCCCTTAAAGTTTGTGTTTATTCCTTTAATTTACTAGATTTTGTGTAATTTCTCTGGGGGAAAAAATAAGTTGCATATATAGAATGTATCTCTAGTTTGCCCTAGTCATTGTAGGTCTTAAATCAGAATAATGTTCGGGTGGGGAGGGGAGGTAGATGTATATATGTAAATAATTAACCCCAGCTTCAGCATTTTAAACTGAGTGAGAATGAATACTTTGTTATAATTTATATTTTTTATTTCAAATATATTGTGAATCTCTCAAATTGGACAATTCATTGTACAAAAATTAAAATTTCACTATTTGTAATGTTTTTGGAACAGAGTATTTCAACTTTCATTGCCGAGTTGGCCAAAATCTATGCATCTCCAATGAATAACCCGATCTACTTACTGCTAACCAAGGATCAATTCTGAGGTAGATCACAGGATTGAGGTGATTGTAATTGTTTTTTTCAAAATGAAGACAATAATCCATTCCAATCGTTCCCTGGTGAAGTAGGGAAGTCCTGCTAAAATGAGCAAGTCAACAAGTAAGATACTTCTTTTACCCTTCAAGTGCCACGGTCTAATAGAACAAATTACCTGAAAGAGGCATTGTATAAGTATGTTTGAGTTATGAGAGGTATTTCTGGAAGGAAAGGATGAAAGAGTATAGAATGTGAATATGAATAGATGAAGCAAGTTCTGAAGAGTAGAAGAGATGTGTTTGACTGGTTTTGATATTTTGGGCTCTTACCCTGCTGAATTCCAGCTTCACAACAGTAGATTTTCAGTTAATTTATAGGTCAATAGATTTTTACAAAAAAAATTCCTGCTGCAATAACCGATACTTGGATTTGAGTTCCCAGAATAGGGGCGTACATATATCATGAGCATTACAAAAACTTGAACTAAAGAACAAGTGAATTTTGAAGACGGCCAGCATGGTTAGAAGCTAGGAAGTGGCAGGGTGTATCTGCAGCTTGCATTCCAGGCAAAGGCTGGATCCTGTGCTGCTCAAATAATGTGATTTACTGAACCCTTAGGCAACCAAGTGTACCGGCATGACTGCAGTCACTCCCTACTGCACTGTTCTCTGGAATTGGCAACTCATGTACAGTACTATACAGAGAATTCTATTGGAAGTGGTTTGATTCAGTGAACTGCTTCATAAAGAACCCTTGCTGTAAATAGATAGGTCTTTCATCTTATTAATTTGGGTGGGAACAAAACTAGAGAAGAAAGGTCAGTGTGTTAACCATGCTTCCATTCTCCTTGAACATAGAACAGTACAGCCCTTCAGCCCTTGATGGCAGTGCCAATCATGACGCCTCATTAAACTAAACCTATCTTCTTGCACATGATCCATTTCCCTCCATTCCCTGCATGTTCGTGTCCTTGTCTAATTGCCTCTTAAGCAACACTACCGTGTTTTCTTCCACCATCACCCCTGGCAGTGCGTTCCAGGCACCTACCACTCTCTGTGTAAAAAAAAACTTGCCCTGCATATCTCCATTAAACATTCCCCCTCTCACCTTAAAGCTATGTGCTCTATTTAATATTTCTACCCTGGGAAAAAGACTCTTGACTGTCTACCCTATCTATGCCTCTCATAATTTTATAAACTTCTTTCAGGTCTCCCTTCAGCCTTGGATGCTCCAGAGAAAACAACCCAAATTTGTCCAGCCTATTCTTATAGTTCATACCGTCTAATCCAGGCAGCATCCTGGTAATCCTCTTCTGCACCCTCTCCAAAGCCTCCATAATGGTGTTGAATTCCATGTGTTTATTTTTGGATATATATCTTTGAACAATATATTGTAGAAAGTGGTCTTTGACCATTCAAGTCATTAGCCACTAGTTCAGCACAATCTGCTTGGGTGTTTTTACCTGGCACACCTCAAGGACTGATCCCTTTTGTTTTGCCTCTGTTCCTCCCATGGGTACAGGTAATTTAGCTTATGCCTATTCTTCAGATGCAAGGCCATGAAGTGAGTACCAGCAATCTCTTCATGCCTGGAGGACCATCACTCCCAAACTCCAGAGCTTCGGCACTGCCCAGCCACTTGCTGCGTCAGCAAAGATTGGGAGTTGAATCTTGTACCTTCTGTTAGCTCAGTCACATGCGAGTGAGTGCACTTGTACAGGAAGTCACTGTGCAAATTATGAAGCTCCCCTAAAAAGAGGCATGCTTTCATTTATATAGTCCCTTGGGGTGACCCAAAATGTCAATTAAGTACTTTTAAAGTGTAGTCACTGTTGTAAGAAATGAAGCAGCCAACCTGCACAGCAAGCTCCCATGTACAGCCATGTGCTGACCAGGACCCCAGGGAGAACTCCCTGCTCTTTGAAATATATCTCCAGGATCTTTTACATTCACTTTTGCTTTAATGCCCAAAAGAAGGCACCTTCATCAATGTAGCCAGCACACCCTCAGTGGGACCGTAGGCCTGAACTCACCTCCAAGGGAATTGAAGCCAAGATCTTGTGTTGCCCATTAAGCTGCAAGGATGTTTCTTAAGAAAAATAAAATTCTCTCAAATCAGCGAGGGTATGAGACCAAAGTAAGTCAAGTTCCCAGGTATTCGTGGCATTTTTAGTTTGGACTACAGGTAGCATCATTCATTTTTAGGCTAGGTAACATCAATTGCACCATTCATTGCATGAGCTATTACTTGGTTCCATTGTTAAATATTGGGGATCTCATATTCCACAGTTCTGATTGTAAATGCCATCTCAAATGAAAAATGAATCAGTGGCCTTGATAATTTGTTCAATTGAATTCTAAAGTCCATTTATAAATTTACTGCTGCTTCATTCCTATGGTTCAAGTCCATGGAGCCACCAGCTCTGGTATGAAGCCAGTGTGTGCTGGATCAGGCCCATGTGTAAAACAGTTCCCAGACTGACTGCTGAATAAACGCCTCCTATTTATTTAATTCCTTATTGCAATAACAGAAGACCAAAATACACTTAAACATAGAATGCACCTCTTGATCACGACTTTTGTGCTTAAAACAGTTCTTCAAATATTTTCTTGGCTGTGTGGACTGACCAATCTAATGTTTAGAATCAGAAATATAGTCTTTTTTTTATAAAGTTAAACAGAAAGTACTGTGGGTACCGGTTTAGTGAAGCAGTGGACAGGACAAATTATGGAATTGAATGCAATGGATTTACTGTACTTTAGGCTTAAAATAGAAAGCTGCGGAACAATTATATCCAACTGGATATCGAAAGGATCAACTTTCAGTTTGGATTGGATGCAGACCAGAGGTGAAAGATTAGTGGGTTAGCTACATCCCCTTCTTTCATAACCTCAGGGTAACTTTACAGTCAATGAAGTACTTCGTGAAGCATAGTAGCTATTGTTAGAAACACAACAATTGCACCATTGCCTGGATCTGCACACAGTAAAGTAGAAATGACCAAATACACTAATGTTGGTTGAGGGATGAACTTCACTGCTGTTTAAAATAGTGCAGTGAGACCTGAGAGGGCTGATGGGATCTTGGTTTAATTTCTTAGTGGAGAAGGAGTTTAGCTACTCCCAGTCTAGCTTGCATGTGATTCCAGTTGTATTCTTCATGTTTAATCCTTTCAATTGGTATTGTGAGCCTTTTAATTGTACAAATGATCGCTGCAAAGTAGTAGACTCTTCACTCTCTCATTAGCAGGCTTTCTCAGTAGACCAAATACTAGCCAACATTCATCTCTTTCTAGTTAAGGTGGCTGCAATTTGCACAGATGTCCCTGTGTGTACTACCCACTCCCCTGTCCCCGACCCTGTGGAAAGTCAAATATGGCGTTTCTTCCACTAAGCTCTCGTCCCATTTCTCCTCTAAGGTGCTGCTTAAGCCTCCCAAATATTAAAAAGCCAGGTTTTGGTCACCTATTTTAATATTTGCCGTGTCTGAATTGACTGCATTTCAAAAGAATGCCAAATGAAAGCTCTTACAGGAATGTGCCTGGATCTGAGTTACGCTTATTGCTTCTGTGAGGACCCATTAGTGGGAAATGTAGGACAATATTTGTTCCAGCCCCACTCATTGGACTTCACTTGCTGGAGGAAGCTGCAAGAACCTCTCCATTCTCAGCGATGGCGGGACCCAGCACAAATTCCAAAGGCAAGAGTGAGGCATTCGCAACCATGTTCAGCCAGAAGGGCTGAGCACACGATCTATCTCGACTTCCTCCTGAGATACGCATCATCTTAGAAGCCAGTCTTGTACTATGCCTCACTGAAACGTGGCTCATACCTGCCTCACCTGACTCTGCTATTCAACCTGACGGCTTCTCAATTCATCGAATGGACCATACAGAGTCCTCAGACAAAGTTAAAGGTGGAGGGGTCTGCTTCTTAACCAATAACTTGTGGTGCTCAGACGTGACGGTCCTGGCGAGCTCCTGCTCACCCAGCCTGGAATATTTAATGGTGAAGTGTCGACTATTCTACCTGCCAAGGGAGTTCGCTTCAGCTATCCTGATGGCAGTCTACATACCACCACAGACGGACATGAAGCCTGCACTCAATGAGCTATACTCTGTGGTCAACAACCTTGAGACAGGATACCCTGAGGCCCTCTTCATCATCACAGGGGACTTCAATCAGGCCAACCTCAAGAATGTATTATCAAAATACCATCAGCACATCTCCTGCTCCACCAGGGGCGCCAACACCCTTGACCACTGCTATACAACCATCAAAGATGCCTTCCGAGCCACCCCTCGTCCTCACTTTGGGAAATCAGACCACCAGGCTGTGCTCCTCCCTGCATACAAACAGAAACTGAAACGGGAGGATCTGGTACGGAGAGTCGTGCAGTGCTGGTCTGAGGAAGCAGATGAGCTCCTACGTGACTGCTTTGAGACAGTGGACTGGTCCATGTTCAAAGACTCAGCTGCTAGCCTTGATGAGTATGTCACCACCATCACGGACTTTATCAGCAAGTGTGTGGAGGACTGTGTACCAAAGAAGACAATACGGGTGTCCCCAAACAGGAAACCATAGATGAACCGGGAGATCCACTCCCTACTGAAGGAGAGGACTGCTGCACACAAATCTGGTGATCCTGATCTGTACAAGAAATCGAGGTATGACCTTTGGAAAGCTATCAGGGATGCCAAGAGGCAATACCAACTCAAAATAGAGTCCCTGACCAGCCGCCAGTTATGCAAGACGAAGTCAGGCTGCATAGCTAACAGCGCATCCCTTCCTGATGAATCCCCATTCTATGTGCGTTTTGAACAAAAGGAAAATGGATTGTCACCATCCACTCTGACAGCCACCAACGCAGCTGAACCTGTGATCACAGTGGAGGACGTAAGATCAGTCTTCCGGAGAGTGAACACGAGGAAAGCACCTGGCCCAGATGGTGTCCCTGGCTGCGTGCTCAGATCTTGTGCTGATCAGCTGGCAGAAGTATTTGCGGACATACTCAACCTCTCCCTGCTTCAATCTCAGGTTCCCTCCTGTTTTAAGAAAACCACTATCATCCCAGTACCGAAGAAAAGCAAGGTAACATGCCTCAATGACTACCGACCAGTGGCTCTGACATCCACCATCATGAAGTGCTTTGAGAGGTTGGTCATGGCACGCATCAACTCCAGCCTAGCAGACAACCTGGACCCATTGCAATTCGCCTATCGGCGAAACAGGTCTACAGTGGATGCCATCTCCCTGGCCCTTCACTCAGCTCTGGAGCATCTAGATAGTAAAGACACATATGTTAGACTATTGTTTATTGACTACAGCTCTGCCTTCAATACAATAATTCCAAGCAAGCTTGTCACCAGACTCCGAGACCTAGGACTCAACACCTCCCTCTGTAACTGGATCCTTGACTTTTTAACAAACAGACCGCAATCAGTCTAATGATAATCAGTGTAATGAATACCTCTGGCACGATTATTCTCAACACTGGTGCCCCACAAGGCTGCGTCCTCAGCCCTCTACTCCCTATACACTCATGACTGTGTGGCCAGACTCTGCTCTAACTCCATCTACAAGTTTGCAGATGATACCACTGTTGTAGGCCGTATCTCAAACAGCGGTGAGTCGGAGTACAGGAAGGAGATAGAGAGCTTAGTGGAATGGTGTCATGACAACAATCTTTCCCTCAATGTCAACAAAACAAAAAAGCTGGTCATTGACTTAAGGAAGGGGGGGGGGGTGTACGTGCACCTGTCTACATCGATGGTGCTGAGGTCGAGAGGGTTGAGAGCTTCAAGTTCCTGGGAGTGAACATCACCAACAGCCAGTCCTAATCAAATCACATAGATGCCACGGCCAAGAAAGCTCACGAGCACTTCTACTTCCTCAGGAGGCTAAAGAAATTTGGTTTGTCCCCTTTGACTCTCACCAACTTTTACCGATGCACCATAGAAAGCATCCTATCTGGATGTATCACGGCTTGGTACAGCAACTGCTCTGCCCAAGACTGCAAGAAGCTGCAGAGAGTTGTGGACACAGCCCAGTGCATCACGGACACCAGCCTCCCCTCCTTGGACTCTTGCCTCTACCTCTCATTGTCTTGGTGCAGCAGCCAGCATAATCAAAGACCCCACCCACCCAGGACATTCTCTCTAATCTTCCATCGGGTAGAAGATACAGGTGCCTGAGGGCACGTACCACCAGACTTAAGGACAGCTTCTACCCCACCGTGATAAGACTATTGAATGGTTCCCTTATACAATGAGATGGACTATGACCTCACGATCTACCTTATTGCACTGCACTTTCTCTGTAGCTGTGACACTTTACTCCGTACTGTTACTGTTTTTACCTGTACTACATCAATTTACTTTGTACTACCTCAATGTAACTGCACTGTGTAATGAATTGACCTGTATGATCGGTTTGTAAGACAAGCTTTTCACTGTACCTTGGTACAAGTGACAATAATAAACCAATACCAATACCAATTCTCTCTTTGAGAGCACTGAATACCACAAAGGCTATGGGGCCAGACAATATCCCAGCTGTAAGACTGAAGACACGTGCTCAAGAACTAGTCATGCCTCTAGCCAGCTTGTTCCAGTGCAGTTACAAAACTGGCATCTACCCAACATTGTGGAAAATTGCCCAGGTACGTTCTGTTCCACAAAAGGCAAGACGAATCCAATCTGGCTTATTGCGCCACTGTGAGTCTACTCTCAATCATCCGCAAAGTGACACTAGGTCTGTCGATAATGCCATCAAGAGATAGTTACTCACTAATAACCTGTTCACCAAAGCTCAATATGGGGTCTTGTGAGCTCCAAATCTCATGGCATTGGTCCAAACATGCAACAAAGAACTACTTGAGGTGGGAGTGACTGCCCTTGACATCAAGGAGCCCTGGGTTGATTTCAATGTTAGAGTCATACGTCACACAAAGGAAGATGGTTGCGGCTGCTGGAGGTCAACCATCCCAGCCCCAGGACATCACTGCAGGAGTTCCTCGGGGCAGTGTCCTAAGCCCAACCATCTTCAGATGTCGCATCAAAGACCTTATTTCCAACTTACGGTCGGAAGTCGGGATAATTCTATGTGGAATTCTTCAGCCAATGAACCAGTCCATGTCTGCTTGCAATAAGACTTCTACAACAGTCAGGGATGGAATCTCAGATGGCAAGTAACACTTTTGTTGCAGAATAGCCAGACAATGACCATCTCCAATGAGAGTGGGTCTAATAATCTTTGACCTTCGGTGGCATTACCATCATCCAGTTACCCACCATCAATGTCTTTGAGAGTCATCAGAAATTTAACAGGACCAGAACATAAATACCATGGCTACAAGAGCTATTCAGAGACTAGGGTCCTGTGACTCACCTGCTGACACCCCAAAGCCTCTCCACCAAGTTAGGAGCATGGTGGAAGGCCAATCATTTGATAAGTGCAGCTCCAACAACTCTTGAGAAGCTCAACACGTTCCAGGACAAAGCAGTCTACTTGATTGGCACCTCTTCCAGCACCCTGAACATTAATTCCCTCCACCACTAGTGCACCCTGTCTGTTGTATGTACCATCTACAAAATTCACGATTAGATGCCTGGGCAACTGCAACAGCACCTCCGAAACCTGTGAACTTTACCATCAAGAAGGACAAGGGCAGGGAACACCACCATCTAAAACCCACCACCATCCTGACTATATCACCAGTCCTCCACTGTTGCTGGATCTAATCCCTGGAGCTCCCCACACAACTGCACTCACCAGAAGGACTACAACAGTTCAAGAAGGGCTCACCACCACCACCACCACCACCTTGAGGATAATTAAACACAGGCTGTAGTACAGCCTGCTGAGTTCCTCCAGCATCACAGTGTTTTTCATCTAGATTCCAGTATCTGCAGTCTGTAAATATAAAAAAAACAGAAAATGCTGGAAACACTCAACAAGCCAGGCAGCATCTGTGGGAAGAGAAACAGAGTCAATGTTTCAGGTTGAAGACTCTTTGTCGGAGGAGAACTTCCGCATTTTTGGGAGAGAAGTGGTAGTGAATTCAACAGTAACTGAAAGTCAAAACAGCAGATGATGGAAATCTGAAATAAAAGAAGAAAATGCTGGAAAAGCTCAGCAGGTCATGCAGCATTTGTGTTGACATGAAACATTATTTCTCTTTCCACAAATACTGCCTGACCTGTTGAGTGTTTCCAGCATCTGCAGTGTTTTGTTTTTCATTTACTCATCGGTAATAAGTGCCAGTGATGCCTGCATCCTGAGGAAGGAATAAGTATATCCTCACCCTGTTCACTGTTAACTCCCATGCTCGCTGACCTTACATGGTCTCTTGGTGCAGTAATGTCGCAATATCCTGCTTCTTGTCCTCAGATCCCCACCAGGCCCTCACCTCCTTATTTTAGTAACCTCCTCGAGCCCTACAACTCTTTGCTCTCCACTTACTGTGGCCTCATCATCACCCTCCATTCCAATAACTCCAGCAGCAGAGATAATGTCCAATGTTCCCAAGGCCTTAAGAATACTTCTTCCCTGAAACTTCTCCACCACTTTTAGTTCTGTGTCACATTTTTTTGGATAAATCCTTGAACCCTTCCAGGATTCTATCACGAAGAAGGAAAAGTGATTAAAACCAAGGCTGAATGTGAATGATTAGCAATGTGCGACGTTTAACAATGTCAGAGGCACTATCTAAATGCACTTACCCTTTGAGAACCCTTTGTGTTGCTGCTTATCCCCTTCAGCAACCAACCTTCACACTCCCCCCCACCCAGCCCGTTCCATCTGCCTCTTGTTTTCCCTCTTTGTCTGCCTCCAGCTATCATCCACCTGTCACCTTCTCCCAGCTCCAACCCCCTCCCCTCCCCTACCTGGTGCAACCTGCCCGTCACCTTTCACCCCTCCTCAGTCCACCAATCAAGATAAGGTCTTTATCAGTCACATGTACATCGAAACACACAGTGAAATACATCTTTGCGTAGAGTGTTCTGGGGGCAGCCCGCAAGTGTCACCACACTTCCAGCGCCAACATAGCATGCCCACAACTTCCTAACCCGTACGTCTTTGGAATGTGGGAGGAAACCGGAGCACCCAGAGGAAACCCACGCAGACACAGGGAGAACGTACAAACTCCTTACAGACAGTGGCCGGATTTGAACCCAGGTCACTGGTGCTGTAATAGCGTTACGCTAACCACTACACTACCGTGCCTGCCCTGTCACACCACTCCCCCTCTCCCCTTTATACTGGCCATCCCCCCCTCTCCACTCTCAATTGTGATGCAGGGTTTCAACCTGAAACATCGACAATCCCACTACCCCAACAGATGCTGCTTGACCTGCCTGAGTTCTTCCAGTAGATTGTTTGTTGATCTAAATGCATGATGTTGCTGGGGAACCTGGTGATAATGGTAGTTTGACAGCAAGGAAGGTATAGGACTGAGAGGTGCTGTGAAAATAGATGGGGCAAGTTATTGCATTGCATCTTGATGGTGGCACATGGTGCATGGATTATGGAGTAAATGGATCACAAGTCATAGAACACTACAGCCAGAAACAGGCCCTTCGGCCCATCTGGTCCATGCCGGCCTGGTTTTCTGCCTAGTCCCATCTACCTGCACCCGGACCATATCCCTCCATACCTCTCTCACCCATGTACCTATCTAAACTTCTCTTAAATGTTAAAATTGAACCCGTATCCACCACTTCTGCTGGCAGCTCATTCCACACTCGCACCACCCTCTGAGTGAAGTAGTTCCCCTCCAGATTCCCCTTAAATATTTCACCTTTCACCCTAAACCTCTTGTTCTCATCTCACACAACCCGAGGGGAAAAAGCCTGCATGCATTCACCCTATCTATACCCCTCATAATTTTTTATACCTCTGTTAGATCTCCCCTCGTTCTCCTGTGTTCCAGGGAATAAAGTCCTAACCTATTCAACCTTTCCCTATAACTCAGGTCTTCAAGTCCTGGCAACATCCGTGTAAATTTTCTCTGCACTCTTTCAAGCTTGTTGATATCTTTCCTGTAGGTAGGTGACCAGAACTGCACACACTACTCTAAGTTTGGCCTCACCAACATCTTATACAACTTCAACATAACATTCCAACTCCTGTATTCAGTGTCCTGATTTATGAAGGCCAATGTGCCAAAAGCTCTCCTTACGAACCTATCTACCTGTGATGCCATATTCAAGGAATTATGGGTCTGTATTCCCGGGTCCCTTTGTTCTACCGCACACCTCAGAGCCCTACCATTCACTGTGTAAGTCCTCCCTGGTTTATCCTCCCAAAGTGCATCACCTCACACTTGTCTGCATTAAATTCCATCTGCCATTTTTCAGCCCATTTTTCTGGCTGGTCAAGATCACACTGAAATCGTTGATAGCCTTCCTAGCTGTCCACTACGCCCCCAATCTTGGTGTCATCCACAAATTTGCTGATCCAGTTTACAACATTATCATCTAAATTATTAATATAGATGATAAACAACAACGGACCCAGCACTGATCCCTGCGGCACACCACTAGTCAGGGAGACAATCATCTACTACCACTCTCTGGCTTCTCCCGCTAAGCCAATGTTGAATCCAATTGATTACTTCATCCTGAATGCCAAGCGACTTAACCTTCTGGACCAGCCTCCCATGCGGGACTTTGTCAAAGGCCTTGCTAAAGTCCATGTAGACAATGTCCACCACTTTCCTTTGATCAACCTTCCTGTTAGCCTCCTTGAAAAACTCTATCAGATTGGTTAGACATGACCTGCCATGCACAAAGCCATGCTGACTATCCCTAATCAGGCCCCGTCTATCCAAATACTTATATATCCTGTCCCTCAGAATACCTTCCAATAATTTACTCACAACTGGCGTCAGGCTCACCGGCCTATAATTTCTCAGCATTCTTAGAGCCTTTCTTAAACAAGATTAGCTATCCTCCAGTCCTCTGGCACCTTACCCGTGGCTAAGGATGTTCTAAATACCTCTACCAGGGTCCCTGCAGTTTCTGCACTAGCCTCCCACAAGGTCCAAGGAGACACCTTGTCAGGCCCTGGGGATTTATCCACCCTAATTCACCTCAAGACGTCAAGCACCTCCTCTTCTGTAATCTGGATACGATGCAAAAAATTAATTTAAGGTCTCTCCCATTTTTTTCGGCTCCACTCATAGATGACCGTGCTGATCTTCAAGAAGACCAATTTTGTCTCTTACTATCCTTTTGCTCAAGATAGCTATGGAAGCCCTTGGGATTCTCTTTCACCTTGTCTGCCAGAGCAACCTCATTTCCTCTTTTAGCCCTCCTGATTTCTCTCTTAAGTGTCCTCTTGCATTTCTTATTTCTTTCATCAAGCAACTCATTTGATCCTAATGGCCTCTACCTGATATGCGCCTCCTTTTTCTTTACCAAGGCCTCAATATCCCTCGATAGCCAAGGTTCCCTAATCCTGTTAGCCTTGCCTTTTATTCTAATAGGAAGATACAGATTCTGTATACTCTATATTTCACCTTTGAAGGCCTCCCACTTACCAAGCATCTCTTTGCTGGAAAATAACCTATCCCAATGCACGCCTGCCAGATCTCTTCTGATGCCCTCAAAATTGGCCTTCTTCCAGTTTAGAATCTTAACCCTAGGACCAGTCCTGTCCTTCTCCATAATCATCTTGAAACTAATGGAACTATGATCACTAGATCCAAAGTGTTCCCCTACACTCACTTCTGTCACCTGCCCGGTCTCATTCCTTAAGAGGAGATCCAGTATTGCACTCTCTCTAGTTGGGACCTCTACATATTGATTAAGGAAACTTTCCTGAACACACTTAACAAGCTCTATCCCATCCAGTTCTTTTACAGTATGGGTGTCCCAGTCAATATGGGGAAAGTTAAAATCACCTACTATCACAACTTTATATTTCCTACAACTGTCTGCTATCTGTCCACAAATTTGCTCCTCTAAATCCCACTGGAGATCTATAATATAGTCCCATTAACATCATCATCCCTTTTTTATTCCTCAGTTCCACCCAAGTTGCCTCGGTAGTCAAGCCCTCCGGTATGTCCTCTCTGAGCACTGCCATGACATTTTCCCTGATGAGTAATGCCACTCCTTCCCCTTTAATACTTCCCCCTCTATCATGTCTCAAACAACAGAACCCCGGAACATTAAGCTGCCAGTCCTGCCCCTCCTGCAACCAAGTCTCGCTAATGGCTACAACATCATAATTTCACGTACAGATCCATGCTCTAAGTTCATACGCCTTACCTACAATACTCCTTCCATGTAATAGACACAACTCAGAACATTAATCCCAGCATGTTCAACCTCTTGGTTTCCATCTTTGCTTGTAGTCTTAACAACTACTTTCCCCACAGCCCCTCCACTTGCTGCCCTGTCACTCTGGCTCCCACCCAGTGGTCAGGGCTCCATTATTGTGGAATGCTACGTCCTGTATTCTGAAAATTCCATTCCCTATCCAGAAAGCAGCTGGACAGCCAGCTCCCAGACCAGTCAGAGATGGATGACAGAGAAGAGGCTCATCCTGTGAATTTTCTTCCAGTCCAGATGAAGGGTCTTGACCCGAAATGTCGATTGTCCATTTCCCTCCACAGATGCTGCCTGACCCGCTGAGTTCTTCCAGCAGTTTGTTTTTTGCTCCAGATTCCGGCATCTGAGTCTCTTGTGTCTTCATTCTTTCTCTGTTGGAAACTATGCAGCCTCCCCTCGACACCGTATCAGCTCTGTGTGGGGATCACCATTGAGTTGTACAGCATAGAAACAGGCCCTTCAGCCCACTGTGTCCATGCCGCCCATTGTACCTCCCTACAACAATCCCATTTACTTGGTTGGTAGTCTTCTATGCCTTGGAAATCCACGTTCCTGTCTCAATGCTTCTGAGGTAGTCAAGTTTCAAACCAACAGCAATGGGGGAGCAATATTAAGGTCACCGAGGGCCAATTCTGTCTAAGAGCAGCGGCAGAGGCTCCTTTAGAACTCTGAAGTGGTTAAAGAGTGCCTTTTAGAAGTTAAGGACAAGCAGCATGAGTAGGCTACCTGACATGTTCCCCCGTGCTTGTGGTCAAAAGAGTTTGTTCAAGTTAACAGTTACTGTAAATATTGGGAAAGCAGATACTGTCCTAATCCATCAGGCCAAAAGCGAGGCTTGCAGCAGGGTGGAGGTTTTATTTGTTTGTATTGGCAGCCGATTAGTTCAGTGTGGATGATGCTGCTCAGGTTGCCAATAACAATGCTGCTTAGCAACTGGTGTGATGAATGGGAGTAACAGGGAGCATTCCACACTGGAAGCAGTGTCCTTTCGGTCAGACTTCCTTCTTGTTACTAACTCGTGGGTCAAAGGACCAAAAGTTGTGAGTTGGTTGCTCAATGCAGTTTTTCAACAGGTCGGTGAGCTTAGCTCTGAGCAGGAGAGGAGAACACATCAAGGGGAGCGGTGCACATGCTCCTGTCTACATCAATGATGCTGAGGTCAAGAGGGCTGAGAGCTTCAAGTTCCTCAGAGTGAACATCACCAATAGCCTGTCCTGTTCCAACCACGTAGACACCACTGCCAAGGAAGCTGATCATGGCCTCTACTTCCTCAGGAGACTAAAGAAATTTGGCATGTACCCGTCGATCCTCACCAATTTTTATCAATGCACCATATAATGCATCCTATTTGGATGCATCACAGCTTGGTACGGCAACTGCTCTGCCTCTGAGTTCAAGAAACTGCAGAGAGTTGTGGACACAGCTCAGCACATCACAGAAACCAGCCTCCCCTCCATGGACTCTGTCTATACCTCTTGCTGCCTCGATAAAGCAGCCAGCATAATCAAAGACCCCACCAACCCTGGACATTCTCTCTTCTTCCCTCTCCTGTCAGACAGAAAGTACAAAAGCCTGAAACCACGAACCACCAGGCTCAAGGACAGCTTCTATCCTGCTGTTATAAGACTATTGAATGGCCCCCAATATGATAAAGTGGACGCTTGACCTTACAATCTACCTCGTTATGGCCTTGCATATTGTCTGCCTGTACTGCACTTTCTCTGTAACTGTAACACTTTATTCTGCACTCTGTTATTGTTTTCCCTTGTACTACGTCAGTCAGTGCACTGTTGTAATGAATTGATCTGTATGAACGGTGTGCAAGACAAGTTTTTCACTGTGCCTCAGTACATGTGACAATAATAAACCAATTTACCAATTTACACCAGGGTTTTTGGAAGTCTGTGGTGATGACAAGGGAAAAGTGGGTCTCAGGTGCAAACAAACACCATTTGATCCCTTTTCCTGGAATTAGGAGATGGGAAAGAATTTGTTCATTTGATGCAAAATATATCAAACCGCTTTGGAATAGAAGATCTTTTAGATTTGTATAATCTTCACTTTACCAGCCACCATCACCAAAAGGCAGGTTATTGGCTCACCATCACACTGCTGATGGTGGGACATTGCTGTGTCCAAAATTGGTTGCCTCCTTTCATATGTACACCTAACCTGGTCTCGGAGAGTGTCAATTACATTCTTTCTTGAAACATAGTCACTCTTAAGCTATAGGAAATGAGGTGACCAATTTTACTGAGGAAGCACACTTGTATGCTTAAGGGCACGGTAGTGTAGCGGTTAGTGTGATGCTATTACAGCACCAGCTACCCAGGTTCAATTCCGGCTGCTGTCTGTAAGGAGTTTGTACATTCTCCCTGTGTATGCGTGAGTTTCCTCCGGGTGCTCCGGTTTCCTCCCACATTCCAAAGATGTACGGGTTAGGAAGTTGTGGGCATGCTATGTTGGCGCTGGAAGCGTGGCAACATTTGCAGGCTGCCCCTAGGACACTCTACGCAAAAGATACATTTCGCTGTGTGTTTTGATGCACATGAGACTAATAAAGATATCTTATCTCTTATCTGTTTGACTTGGTTACAATGAGTCAAGTTTCCAAGGTCGGCATGGACATGGTGGGCCGAAGGGCCTGTTTCTGTGCTGTATGACTCTAGGGCTCCTCAGGATGTTGACCAACAGCAGGTGAAAAGATAATGGCACATGCGATGGATGAGAATGTGTTTTATCTTTCTTACTAATTCTGGGGATGACATTAATGGCCGGTTGTCCAGGCTGGATACAATGGCCAGCTATACCATTTCATTAGGAGGTTAAGAGTCTCCAGACTGGCAAAGCAACCTGACACCTTTTGGGGTGATTCGTAACAGGCTCCATGGCTGAAAATCCGGCCCTTTTGCCTTTGTTCCCACAGAGTGAACAACCTGATAAGAGTTTCAGAGCCATTTTGAAAGGTCTTCTTTCTCAAACTGGAAAGTCTTCTCCTGGAGTTAGTGGGACATTCAAATTCACTGAGAGATGGAATGGAAAGGTAGAAAGCTCAAATGTTGCTAAGAACTGAGAAGACCCTTGAGGGAATAAGGCCAGAGGTTGGGGTTCTCTGGGTTTGAGAGTTGGAGGTTGGGGTTCTCTGGGTTTGAGAGTTAGAGGTTGGGGTTCCCAAGGTTTGAGAGTGTCAGGAAGGTGACATTCAGGGTGGAATATTCAGCTGCTCTAGGTCAAGGCTGTCTTTCTAATGTGATAGTTTGGACAACCACAAGGCTTAGCAGCCTCCCCAAATGACAAGATTGATTTAGGTAAGGTGGGACTCAAGGCATTTTTAGAGGGGAGGGTGGACTCCCCTCTCTGAAGGGCATTAGTGAACCTGTTTCTTTTTGTCACACAGAACAGTGCCACAACAGTTCCAGGGTCTATGGAAAGACCAGGAGGGTTTAAATGGATGGCTCCACCAAAGGACCAGTATATGCACAATGGGCCAAATAGCCTCTTCTGCGAGGTATCATTCTATGATTTCAAATGATTTCCCCTTCAGTCTAGGAAATAGGGGCAACACACATAATGACTGCTGATTGATATGTGATATACTGCCCAATCCACCTTCACCTTATAACCATCCAAGGGCAAATACTGCAGATACTGAAAATAGGAAATAAAAACAGAAAATACTAGAAAAACTCAGCAGACCTCCAGCACAGTTCCAACATAAATTCGAGGAACGCCACTTCATCTTCTCATTGGGCATGTTACAGCCTTCCAGATTCAACATTGAACTCAACCATTTCAGATAGCCAGCCATTCCAGCTTTGTAAAACAAGTAAAACTGCAGATGCTGAAACCTGAGTTCTGAGGAAGGATCCCTGACCCAAAACATTGACTTGTTTCTCTTTCCATGGATGCTGATTGACTGGCTGAGATTTTCCAGCCTTTCACTGGACTTTTCCAGCATTCAGTTTTATTCTCTCCTGGGGATTTCAGAGTTCACTCTGTGCCTCCTACCTCTGCCTCTCCCGAAGACACACCTTCTGTAATTTGCTAGCCTTTCCCACCTTCCCTCAGCTGCCACCACAACCACTTGTGTTACCCTGTCAATGTGGCGCAGCTGGTAGAGCCGCTGCCTCACGGCGCCACAGCCAGCATAATCAAAGACCTCACCCACCTGGGACATTCTCTCTTCTCTCCTCTTCCATCGGGTGGAAGATACAGGAGCCTGAAGGAACGTACCACCAGACTTAAGGACAGCCTCTACTCCACTGTGATAAGACTATTGAACGGTTCCCTTATACAGTGAGATGGACTATGACCTCATGATCTACCTTGTTGTGACCTTGCACCTTATTGCACTGCACTTTCTCTGTAGCTGTGACACTCTACTGTTATTGTTTTTAACCTGTACTACATCAATGCACTTTATACTAAATGTAACTGCACTGTGTAATGAATTGACCTGTACAATCGATATGCAAGACAAGTTTTTCACTGTACCTCGGTACAAGTGACAATAATAAACCAATACCAATACCAGAGACCCGGGTTCAATCCCGACCTCCGGTGCTGTATGTGTGGAGTTTTCATGTTCTCCCTGTGACCCCATGGGTTTCCCCAGATTGATTGGCCACTGTAAAGTTGAGTGAGTTGTAGAATCTCGGGGGAGTTGATGGGAATGTGGGGAGAATGAAATGGAATCTGTGTAGGGTGGTTGATGGTGGGGATGGACTCTGTGGGCCGAAGGGCCTGCTTCCACTCTCTTTAACTGACAGTCTCTCTGGGTGTGCATTTCTAGCTATTTCCAATTCTGGTCATTAACTTGAAACGGTAGCAACAAACAATCTGCTGGAGGAGGAACTCAGCAGGTCGAGCAGCTTCTGTGGGGTGGGTTGAGGAATTGTCGATGTTTCACGTCGAGGGTCAAGACCCTGCATCAGGACTTGAGAAGTTAACCCTGTACCTCTCATCTGATAGCAGTCTGCCTGATTTGTTGAGCGTTTCCAGTTTTAATGCCACACAGGAGCTACTAATGCTGCACAGGAGCAGGACGTCCAGTGTCTATCTTCCTACTTTAAGTTGAGTGAGCTAGGGCTTTTCTCTTTGGAGAGGAGGATGATAGGTGACTTGATAGAGGTGTACAAGAGGCATAGATCGAGTGGACAGTCAGAGACTTTTTCCCAGGGCGACAATGGCTAACACGAGGGGACATAATTTTAAGGTGATGGGAGGAAGATATAAGGGGGATGTCAGGGCTAAGTTTTTTTACAGAGAGTGGTGGGTGCGTGGAACGCACTGCCAGCAGAGGTTGTGGGGGCAGGTACATTAGGGACGTTTAAGACACTCTTAGATAGACATATGAATGATAGGGAAATGGAGGGCTATGTGGGAGGGATAGATCTTAGAGCAGGATAAAATGTCAGCACAACATTGTGGGCTGAAGGGCCTGTACTGTGCTGTAATGTTCTATGTACTCCTGATGTCACTAGACTGGATTAATTGGTATCCAACCTTCCTTACACAGCACCTGCTGAGCTGAGGTCTTACCTGCACCATCACCGACATGGGTTACCACATCCAGATGTTTCCTCGCACAGCTTTCAGGGTGAGCTGATCTCTGAATGAGGTATCCACATTTCTTTATAACTTGTCAAGGTTCTGATGAAACAGAACCTAAACCCTACAGAACCCAAAGGCAATCTGCAGCCTCTTGTACCATAAAGCAGCATAAATCAGAATTTTCACTTTATTTATCTGTATGTTTCTTTTCCATGTCTTTACACAAAGTAGCACACAGCAATGTGTGGAGTATCCCATAACAACATGAAAAGAGGCCATTCAGCCCATCAGATCCCTGGAATCCCCTGCTGTCTATTCCCTTGGAAACAGTGCTTTTCACTCAACAGGTGGGTGACAGTCAGTGCCGAGTGGTTGGGCTGAATGGCCTGTTTCCATGTTGTATCTCACAGGTGTCCAGTGTTGTATTCCCACGGGTTCTGAGTTAATGTTCACACTCCACAGGGAACATTTTAACTGGATATTCTGGGTCTACTTTCTGCTCATCGAGGTGGAGGATATTAGTGTTTGGAACTGCACCGACAGCCAGTGGTCCCTAGCACAGGGGAGGGGAATCTAAAACAAGAGGGCATAGGTTTAAAGTGAGAGGAGAAAGATTTAAAGCGGACCTGAGGGGCAACTTTATCCACACAGAAGCGGGGATATGAAATGAGCTGCCAGAGGAAGTGGTTGAGGTGGGTACAATTCCAACAATTTAAAGACATTTGGACAGGTACATGGATAGGGAAACTTTAGAGGGATTTGGGCCAAATGTAGGCAAATGGGACTCACTCAGGTAGGCAACTTGGTCAGTATGGACGAGTTGGGCCGAGGGGCCTGTTTCCGTGCTGTATAGCTCTATGACAGCACACTGGACCCACGTAGAGAGCAGTTTCCTGCATCCCCTTATGTTACAGCCACACAGCTTAAAGTGGATGTGTTAATGCCAACGTGATCTGTGTGTGTTTACGTGATTGATGGCTGTATTGTAGTTTCGCTGGAAGAAATTTACCTTTGATTCCTTAGTGTTAACCAGGTGACATTCACTGGAATCAACACTAACATAATGTGGTGGGGAGGGGGAACGGTACAAGTGATTGGCCAAAACTGTGTGCAACGAGACCAGCTTTATTTCATCTGTGGACAAGATCTGATACAAACCATAACCGGTGCCACCAGCTGGGGATTAGAAATGCCTCAATTGGGCATCACTCCTCCTATTTTGTGCCCAAACCAGGGATCACCGGTGTAAAAGCACTGAAGAAGTGGAGCACTTCTGAGAGTGAAGTTGGCACCTTTGGAATTGATGTGAGTGGCCACTGGTTTTAGATATGGCTGCTTAAAGTGGTGGGGCTGTGTGATAAGGATCGTTGTAACAGTTCTAAAGCACAGAATCTGGCCCTTCGGTCCACCACGTCCATGCTGACCATTGCAGCCATCTATATTAATCCCACTTACCTGTATTTGGTCTGTAACCTTCTAAGCCTTGTCTAGATGCTTCTTTAATGTTGTGGGAGTCTCTGCCTCCACCACCTCTTCAGGCAGCATGTTCCAGACTCCAACCACCCTCTGTGTGAAATAATTCCCCTTCAAATCCCCTCTACACCTTCTACTTCTCACCTTAAACCAACACACAAAAAGCTGGAGGAACTCAGTGGGTCAGGCATCTTAAACCTATGCCCTTTTTTCCTAGGCACCCCCACCATGGGAAAAGGATTCTTACTACCTATCTTATCTAGCCCTCTGTATACCTCTATCAAGTTACCCCTCGGTCTTCTCCATTCCACGGAAAACAAACCCAGCTTATTCAATCTCTCCTTATAACAGGACTTGGTGCAAAGTTCACTGTTGGCTTCCAGCAACAGAACATATCTCCATTGCTCAAATCAGATGTGGAGTCTGAGATCACCTGTCTTAGTGAGGAGGCTGATTTAGCATCAATGGAAGGGGTGGGGTAGATGTACAAAAGGATCTTCCTGGGGCGTGTTAAGCTGCTGTTTCTTCATGGTGCTTTCCGAGTGTAAATACAACGCTCTACTGCTTGATAGCTCTTGGAGGGCCAGGGTGTGCACACCAGCGGCTCTACTTCCTCAGAAGGCTAAGGAAATTCGGCATGTCCCCATTGACCCTCACCAATTTTTATTGATGCACCATAGAAAGCATCCTATCCGGTTGCATCACACGTTGGTACGGCAACTGCTCTGCCTGTGACCGCAAGAAACCGCAGAGAGTTGTGGACACAGCCCAGCACATCATGAAAACCAGCCTCCCCTCCATGGACTCTGTCTACACAATCATAATCACAACATAATCAAAGACCCCTCCCACTCCAGTCATTCTCTTTTCTGCCCCCCGCCCCCCCATCAGTAAGAAGATACAAAAGCTTGAAAACATGCACCACCAGGTTCAAGAACAGATTCTATCCTGCTGTTATAACTCTTGAATGGACCTCTTATACAATAAAGATGAACTCTTGATCTCTCAATCTACCTCGTCGTGGCCCTTGCACTTTATTTGTCTGCCTGCACTGCACTTTCCCTGTAACTGTAACACTATATTCTGTATTCTGTTATTGCGTTTCCCTTTGTACTACCTCGATGTGCTTATGTTTAGAATAATCCGTATGGGTGCCACGCTAAACAAGGTTTTCTGCTGTATCTTGTTACATGTGACAATAGTAAACCAATTAGTATGAACTGAACAGTCTCACTCTAGGCTAAATAGAGTCAGTGGTTGCTGTGGGGCTATTGAAACAGGACTGGGATTCCTCAGTTAAATTAGACCCACTTTCTCCATGTTAATGATCCATCTCAATAGGTCATTGGATGGAGCACCAAGTTGGGACAACTGAACCCTCTGGTGACGATACAAACGTAAGTATGTTCTACTGCAGTTCTGTATGGTGACGAGTTAACCAGCCACGGTTACAGTTCACTCACTCGGCAATCTCGGCCAGCCGCTGCCGCCTGCCGCCGGTTACCGCGGTGACAGCGGGCACCGCAGGAGATGCGGCTGAAGCTGGCGAGGTGGCTGCCGGAGGAGGAGCTGCTCTTTCGGCCGGAGACAGTCTGCCCCCGGTACAGCTGCGCCCGCTGGCGGCAGAGTCCCACCTTGCTCAGCAGGACGAAGACGTCCCTGCGGAAGGCCCTGGTGAAGATGGCGTAGAGGAAGGGGTTGGCGCAGGAGTTGAGCGGGTAGAAGAGCACCAGCAGTATCTTGGAGTTGGTCACGGTTATCAGGGGTCTGTTCAAGATGGCGGACAGCGCGTAGAAAGAGATGGGCGCCATGCAGGTGAAGTCGGTGAAGATCAACACCGCCATCCTTTTGGCAATTTTGGTGTCCTTGCCACCCGGTTTGTAGTGAGGGCTCTTCACCGTGATGTAGATCTTGATGTAGCAGGCACAGATGATCATGAAAGCCACAATGTTGAGCAGCAGCACCAGAACGACATAGCCCTGAGCCAGCAGGGTCCCGGTGTCCATTGGTAGGCAGATGCTGACCTTGATGTAGCTGCTGACCCCCACGATGGGCAGAAGGGCCAGGACAGAGCAGAGCAGCCAACCTCCAGCCATGATCGCCGTGGCGTGGCGCAGCCGGATCTTCCGGTCCAGGCGCATGGCAAAGTTGATGGCATACCAGCGCTCCAACGTGATGACAGTGAGCGTGTAGACTGAGAACTCACTGGCGAAGACACTGAAGAACCCAGCCGAGTTACAGCCGGGCCCCGTCTGCCAGTCTATGGCGTAGTTGTAGTATTCGCTCCTGGTATAGAGGTCCACCGAAGCGATCTGGAGCAGGTAGACACCCATGCAGAAGTCTGCAATGGCCAGGTTGCACATCAGAAACCTGGGAACTGTCAGCTTGTAGTGGCTGGTCAGCAGAATCAGGAGAACAAAGACGTTCCCCCCTATAGCCAACAGATTGACAAACCACACAATAGTCCGCAAAGAGTTGTAACCCATAATGTCCTCGCAGGGGTTGAATTCATCCGGTTCCGGCCGGCACACAATCTCCTCGCCGCCCCCACACACCAGGTAGTCATAATGGCTGTCGAAGGCTTGCACGTGATCTTCCTGAGGGTTCTTCAGCTCCTGGCCAAAGCCAACCTCTCCGTCGCCTTGCTCCTCGAAGAACACGTAATAGTGGGAGTTGCTGTGTGAATCCCGCCGCTCCAAGCCCTGCTCAGGGCTGCGGCCGCCTGTGTTGCCCTCCGCGTAGTCTTGGTAAAAAGGCCCGTCGTACAAAGTGAAGGACCTTCTCTGTCGGAGACCAAGGCCAAAGGTCTGGTTGCACATCAGTGACTCCAGAAGCCTGTAGGGCAAACTGAGGACCAGGAAGATGCGCATTAGTCTTGGAACATCAAACCCTTCGAAAATCACGTGAAAAGAAATCGACGGGACGGGTATTTTGTCATCACTGTGGTGAAGTCAGCAAGCTGCCTCCAACTGTAACAGAGTCATGGAGACACCCAGCATGGAAACTGCCCACTGAGTCTGCTCCAACCATCAACCACCCACTTACACCAATCCTACACTGATCCCACTTAATTTCCTCCCCATTCCCCTCATTGTCTCCCAGATTCTACCACCCACCTGGACACTAGGGGTAGATTACAGTGGCTAACTAACCCACCCAAAGACGTGTGGGATGTGGGAGGAAGGTAAGATAAGATAAGGTCTTTATCAGTCACATGTACATTGAAACCCACAGTGAAATGCATCTTTTTGCGTAGAGTGTTCTGGGGGCAGCCCGCAAGTGTCGCCACGCTTCCGGCGCCAACATAGCATGCCCACAACTTCCTAACCCGTACGCCTTTGGAATGTGGGAGGAAACCGGAGCACCCGGAGGAAACCCACGCAGACACGGGGAGAACGTACAAAAACCCACGTGGTCACAGGGAAATCGTGCGAACCGCAACAGGCAGCGCACCTCGGGCTCGAACCGGGGTCACTGGAGATCTGAGGCAGCAGCCCTACTCACTTCACCACTGTGTCGGCCCCCCCTACTGATGTGTTTCAGTTGGCGTGGAAGCTCAAATGCTGGCTGGCATGATCAATGCGGCCCTCAGCAAGTCTTGAGCTCGGCCAGTGAACACTTTCCAGTCTCGGGCACTCTCCCTGCCGCATGCATTGAGGCAGAACCTCCTCCACGATCTTCTGCCATTGTGGAGGGTGGAGATGGCGGTAGAAGTGTTGGTGAGGGGATGGCAGAGGGCAAGTAGGGTTGAGGGTGAGGGAGCAGGATTGCGACAAGGAATTAGGGATAATATCAACATCTGTCCAGAATATCCTCCGTGACTGAACCTCCATAACCCTCTCAGGGAGAGTGTTCTAAGAAAGCATAGAACATTACAGCACAGTACAGGCCCTTCAGCCCACAATGTTGTGCCAACATTTTATCCTACTCTAAGATCTATCTAACCCTTCCCTCCCACATAGCTCTCCATTTCTCTATCATTCATGTGTCTATCTAAGAGTCTCTTACATGTCCCTAATGTATCTGCCCCCACAACCTCTGCAGGCAGTGCGTTCCACACACCCACCACTATCTGTGTAAAAAACTTACCCCTGACATCCCCCTTATATCTTCCTCCAATCACCTTAAAATTATGTCCCCTCGTGTTAGCCACTGTCGCCCTGGGAAAAAGTCTCTGACTGTCCACTTGATCTACGCCTCTTATCATCTTGTACACCTCTATCAAGTCCCCTCTCATCCTCCTTCTCTCCAAAGAGAAAAGCCCTAGCTCGCTCAACCTATCCTCATAAGTCATGCTCTCCAATCCTGGCAACATCCTGGTAAATCTCCTCTGCACCCTCTCTAAAGCTTCCACATCCTTCCTATAATGAGGCGACCAGAACCAAACATAAAGCAAGGCCAAGATCGGAAGATTTGGCAATCAGGCGGAGGGGTATCACTGAGGACATGCTGCAGAGGTTCCTGTTTCTTGCAGTCTAATGGAACGTGGCAGTTGGACCATAAATGCTCCTTGACAACAAATTGCTGGTGAATTCTGGTGTCCACCATCCCACCTCCCTCCCTGGCCTGGCCCATCCCCGAGGGCACAGACTCACCCCTTGTTTTTCTTCCAGTTCTTAAAGGTGCAGGGTACATGAGACCGGCTCTTGTCAAGTGAAGGAAGGTCTTCAGAGGAAGCAGCTTCTTCAGGGTCCAAGGGATGGTTGTGCTGGTGATTGGATTGGTTGGGGAGGGAGTGCCTGAAGACACTGGCAGCAATGTAGGGGAGTGGACAATCTCTAAGGCAGAAGATGGGATCTCCAACAGTGGCCCTTTAACTAACGTTGAGGTGGACCAGACACTTCCATTAAATCGTCCCCCAATCTCTGTGTGTGGTACAGCTTTGCCTCACTGATGCCACAATGCATTGTACACCACGTGACATCCCTGAGCAAGTGCAGCGGTCTCCAGGCACCAATGCATCACGTTGACAGGTGAGCCAGCAACAGTTTTGCTCGGACTTCAGACCCAGATGCTTGGGCTTCCCCAGGACAGAACTAGGCAGCACCTTCTCCCAATAAGCCAAGTAGTACTGAGATGTGAAGGAGTTTCTTCCCTCAGTGTATAGGGGCATAAGAGATGGGAAAAGTAAGAGGCCATTCAGCCCCTCGTACCTGCTCTGATACTCACTAAGACCTTGGCTGATCGAATAGAACTGCAGATGCTGGAAATCAGAAACAAAAACAGAAAATACTTGAAACACTCAGCAGGTCAGGCAGCATCGGTGGAGAGGGAAAGAGTTAATGTTTCAGATGAGGGATCCTTCATTACACCTTAGAGAGAGATGTTAGTCCAGGTAGGAGCAAAGTGTGGATGGAGCAAAGGGAATCTCTCTGATAGGGTGGCAAGGTGGGATTTGAGTAAAGCTCTTTATGTCTTCTCTAGTTCTGATGAAAGGTCCCAGGCCCAAAACACTGACTGCTTCTCTCTCCACAGGCACTGCCTGACCTGTTGAGTGCTTCCAGTATTTTCAGCGATTCCACTTTTTACCTCAGTGACACTTCCTTGCACTAACTCCACATGCCTTAGTTGCTTCATATGACTCTGTGCTTTAATACCAACCTCTGTCCAGAATATATTCAGGTGGAGTTCCTCCCGGGTGGAGTGTCCTAAGCAATCAAGGCCGAAATCAGTGGATTTTTGGACATTAACGGAATCGGAAGACATGGAGATCGGGCGGTAAGATGACACCGAGTTCAAAGGTCAGCTAGAACATGCTACGGAGGTTCCTGTTTCTTGCAGACTAATGGAACGTGGCAAACTGGACCCTAAACGCTCCTTGACAACAAATTCACTGGTGAATTCTGGTGTCCATCATCCCACCTCCCTCCCTGGCCTGGCCCATCCCCGGGGGCACGCACTCACCTCTTGTTTTTCTTCCAGTTCTTAAAGGCGCAGCAGTGGCTTGAGTACGTGAGGTCAGCTCTCGTCAAGTGAAGGAAGGTCTTCAGAGGGGGCAGCTTCTTCAGGGTCCAAGTGTTCTTGGCCATCAGTTCCTTCAGTGGCTCCAGGCCTTTGGACGGGAGGGAGTGCACGCTGGTCTGAGACACATCTCTGGAGCGAGGTAAGGTTTATTAGTCACATGTACATTGAAACACACAGTGAAATGCATCTTTTGTGTAGAATGTTCTGGGGGCAGCCCGCAAGTGTCGCCATGCTTCTGGCGCCAACATAGCATGCCCACAACTTCCTAACCCGTACGTCTTTGGAATGTGGGAGGAAACCAGAACACCCGGAGGAAACCCACGCAGTCACGGGGAGAACGTACAAACTCCTGACAGATAGTGGCCAGAATTGAACCCGGGTCGCTAGCGCTGGAACAGCATTACGCTAATCGCTACACTACGGTGCCTGAGGTGGTCATGGGGAAAATGGTGGGAAGAAGGGTTTTCTGTCAGCATTGTATTACAGGAAGAATCCTGAGTTACCGACATTGATCTGCTGCCCACACGAATTCCCTCAGTCTTTGTGAAAACCAAATAATGACGAGACAGAGTACATGAAGGAGAGAGAGAGAGAGCCTAGTGGCATGGTGTCAAGACAACATCCTTTTCCTCAATGTCAGCACTACAAAAGAGCTGGTCATTGACTTCAGAAAGCAGGGCGGAATACACACCCATCTGTATCAATGGTGCTGAGGTGGAGGTGGTTGAGAGCTTCAGGTTCCCAGGTATAAACATCACCAATAGCTTGTCTTGGTCCAGCCACATGGACGTTATGGCCAAGAAAGCACACCAGTGCCCCTACTTCCTCGGAAGGCTAAGGAAATACGGCACATTCCCGATAACCCTCACCAATTTTCACAGATGCACGATAGAAAGCATCCTATCCAGATGCATCACAACTTGGTGTGGCAACTGCGAACACAGCCCAGTCCATCACGCAAATCAGCCTCCCCTCCATTGACCGTCTATACTTCCTGCCGCCTCGGGAAACAGCCAACGTGATCAAGGACCCCTCCCACCCCGGTCGTTCTCTCTTCTCCCCCTTCCCATCGGGCAGAAGATACAAAAGCTTGAAAGCACGTACCACCTGGCTCAAGGATAGCTTCTATCCTTTTGAGACTCTTGAACAGAAATCTTGTACGATAAAGATGAATCTACCTCATCATGGCCCTTGCACCTTATTGTCTACCTGCACTGCACTTTCTCTGTAACTGTAACACTATATTATGCTTTCTGTTATTGTTTTTCCTTTTGTACTACCTCAATGTACTGACGTATGGCATGATCTGTCTGGATGGCATTCAAAACAAAGTTTTTCACTGTATCTCGGTACACATGACAATAATAAACCAATTACCAAAGCCCCAAACTTGGGTGTATTGATCCCCATTCTCTCTGGTTGTGTGTTGTAAACATTCACCCAAAAACAAGCCAACCTGAAACCAAAATTCCCATCCACCCAGTGACTACTTACAGCAGAGTGGGTCCACTCAGCACTCCGGCGAAGACATCCTCGCTGAAGGAAGACAGGAGCTTATTCTTGTGCAGGTAACTGTTGAAGATAAGGTTCAAGCAGCTCTTTATTCTGACACTCTACAAACCTGACACTTCACAACCAGGGGCGCCAACATCCAGACACCCGAGATGTTTGACTTGGTTCACGGGCGATAAGAGGGTGCGAGAGTATCACCCCTCAGCCATTTCTGTACCCAGGTCCTGCCACCCAGTGTCGAGAGATAGGTGGCCATAATCTCACAGCGGCCAAAGTGAAATTTCTGGTATTTCTGGAGACAGAAGAGATTGCCGATGCTGGAATCTGGAGCAAAAATAAAACTGCTGGAGGAACTCAGCGGGTCAGGCAGCATCCGTGGAGGGAAACGGACAGTCGATGTTTCAGGTCGAGACCCTTCATCTGGACTGGAAGAGGGGAGATGGCCGGTATAAAGAGGTGGGCGGAAGGGGCGGAGCAAGAGTTGGCAGGCGACAGGCGGATCCAGGTGGGGGAGGGGGGGGTGATAGGCAGATGGAGGAGGGAGGAAGTAGCGACAGAGGCTGGGAGGCGATAGGTAGAGGGCTGCAGGTGATGGAATCTGATTGGAAAGGAAGTTGGAGCATGGAACCAAATAAGGGAGAGAGGAGGGCAGATGGGAACAGTGGGAGGCAGGGACCCAGTGGGAGGAGTGTGTGGGTGATGGGCAAATGGAGAGGGTGGAGGAGGGGAAACAAACAGGTTGATGGGGGCTGAGGGGGGTAGGAGTGTGAGTAAGAGGAACTGGGTAGATCAGGAGAGAAAAAAGGGTAGATTACTTGAAATAGGAAAGCTGAACTCCTAATGTTGTTTTGTGTCAGACTTGCCAGCAAAATCAATGCCCACGGTGTGTTGGCATTGATTAGTCGGGGTATTGAGTTCAAGAGCCGTCAGGTAATATTGCAGCTCTACAGGACTCTGGTCAGACCACACTTGGAGTATTGTGTTCGGTTCTGGTCGCCTCTTATGGAAGGATGTGGAAGCTTTAGAGAGGGTGCAGAGGAGATTTACCAGGATGTTGCCTGGATTGGAGAGCATGTCTTATAGGTTGAGTGAGCTGGTGCTTTTCTCTTTGCAGAGAAGGAGGATGAGAGGTGACTTGATAGAGGTGTACAAGAGGCATAGATCGAGTGGACAGTCAGAGACTTTTTCCCAGGGTGACAATGGCTAACATGAGGGGGCATAATTTTAAGGTGACTGGAGGAAGGTATAAAGGGGGATGTCAGGGGTAAGTTTTTTACACAGAGAGTGGTGGGTGTGTGGAATGCACTGCCAGCAGAGGTTGTGGGGGCAGATACATTAGGGACATTTAACAGACTTTTAGATAGGCAAACAAATGATAGAAAAATGGAGGGCTATGCGGGAGGGAAGGGTTAGATAGATATCAGAGCAGGATAAAATGTCGGCACAACATCGTGGGCCAAAGGGCCTGTACTGTGCTGTAATGTCCTATGTTCTAAGAGTTACCATCACAGACCCAAAATTGGCTTCAACAGAAACCGGTGACTGAGAGGGTTACAGAGTGGAGTTCCTCACTGTCCACCACCAGGACTGCTGGTGGTTTCAATACACATGATGGGGCTGGAGTTGAGGGCCCTGGGAGCAGTTCTGAAATCTGCAGATGACAAAAAACTTGGAAACGCAGAAACCAGAGAGGGAAACATTCCCAGACTTCTAGAGGATAAATACAGGCGATGGAATGTGGGAGATGAAATCAGCTCAGAAGAATGTGAGGAGGTTCAGGAGGGTAGAAAAAGTCAGGAGAGCCAAAACTTGCAAAACGGTACAATGCTCAAGGGGGAGTAAGAAATATCATTGGAGACATTTAACTTGTCAGAATTAATTCCATTGGATAATAGGTATTTGTTCCTTTTCCAATTGGTTATGGAAATAGCCCCCTCAATGGATTGAATTGGGGAGCTGGAGTGACATCTAGCAAGAGCAAAGCAAGCTTCCTTCCCTAAAGGACAGCTGTGAACCAAATGGGCTTTTAGAACAACAGTTCAGTAGTTGACAATGGTTTTAGAGTTCTGCAAGTTATTTAATGACATTCCCAGCTGTTGTACTGGGAATCCAACTCATGTCTCTGGATCATCGGTCCAAGGCTCTGGAAGCAAACCATGGCGCTACATTAACCATTCGCTGGCAGAAATAAATCGCGCTTCTTTTTTACAATGAGAAAGCCGACTCCACCTGCCAGATGTTTAAAGAGGGAACAGTAGCTGTGATTATTCTGCTCACCGGTGCTGAATATCCAGTTCCAGCTCCTTGTGACTGCAGTTCCAGAGCACTGTGCAAGGTCTTTTCAAACACGGCTAGGGTTAAGAATACCTTGGACTCCACTAGGAACCTTGGGGCAAGGCAGTGCCAGGGTAAATAATCTCTGTTCGTTTTAAATTTAGCAGATTTCCACTGCTGCCTGTTGCTACTGTGAAGGCTCTTCTAGTTCTTGTGATGGATCTTTGCTCTCTGCAGCTCCTCCTTCCCCTTGCTTTTCCTCACCCTTGTCCCAAGGTGATTAATTCGGTGATGACATATCAGGTCATCACGTTCCCTAGAGAGAAACAGGCTCTTCGGCCCATTGAGTCCATACTGACCATTAACCACCCATTCATACCAATCTCCCCACATTCCCATCAACTCCCCCCAGACTCTACTCATCTACATCCTAGGGACAATTTACAGCAGTCAACTGACCTACTGAACCACATGTCTTTGGGATGTGGGAGGAAACCGGAGGCAGCCAGGGGAAACCCACACAGTCACAGGGAGAACACACAAACTCTGTACAGACAAGACCCGAGGTGAGGATTGAACCCGGGTCTCCAACACTGTGAGGCAGCGGCTCAGCCAACTGCGCCACTGTGCCGCAAAGTTTTAGGGTCATGTCTGGCAGTGCTCAAAAGGCACTTGCATTTCCAGAGGTGCCTCAGGAGGTGCTGGGAAACCATCTGCAGCCAACGAAAGGCTAGGAGCACCGTCTGTGCACAGCAAGATCCCAGAAACTGCGGTCTGTGATGAACAGATGAACTGCTTGAGTGATGTTGTTTGTTTGATTAAAACCCATCAGAGCACCGGGGGCTAACTCCCTCACTGTTCTTCGATCCGTTCCACCCCAGACTTGATTTACTGCCTAACTCCAAGGACGGATGTCTCTGCTGGCGGAACAGTCCGTGCTGCCAGATTCAGGCTCCATTAGACTCTTTCATTGGCCTGACAGACTCCAGCTTCTCATGTTCCTGGAACACTCCTCCAGGATTTACCAGGATGCTGCCTGGATTAGAAGGCATGTGCTATAGGGAGAGGTTGGACAAACTTGGGTTGTTTTCTCTGGAGCAGCGGAGGCTGAGGGTAGACCTGATAGAAGCTTATAAAATTATGAGAAGCACAGATAGAGTAGACAGGCAGTATCTTTTTTGAAATGTCTAATACTAGAGGGCATGCATATAAAGTGAGGGGGATGTGCAAGGCAAGCTTATTTACACAGAGAGCGGTGGGTGCCTGGAATGTGCTGCCAGGGGTGGTGGTGGAGGCGTTTAAGAGGCTCTCAGTTGGGCATATGGATGTGCAGAGAATGGAGGGATGTGGACATTGTGCAGGCAGAAGGGATTAGTTTAGTTAGGCATTTAATTACTAGTTTAATTCGTTTGGCACAACCTCGAGGGCCGAAGGATCTGTTCCTCTGCTGTACTGTTCTATGTTCTATGATTTTCCCATCCATATTCCATCTCGTTCCCACTGGAACATTGTCTTCCCAGTTCTGGCTTCACAGGATACACTTTGGACTGCAGTCGCACCTGTATGTTGGCTGCTGCTTGGAACCCTTCTCCTGCCCATGTCCCTCCACCTATTCTCCCCACCTCTTCCCGATTCTCTCCCCTTCCTCCTTTCAGGAATTTGTCACCCATGAGCTCCAAACCAGTCAATCCACCGCCCTATTCTTCTGCTGCAGTGTTGGGTTTGTCCCTTGGAATATCTTACCACATTAAAGGCATTAAATTTGTTTTTGGATTGATTCTACAATTACATTCTAGTTCTCCCAGCATCCACCACAGTGCTGACTGCTGGGTCTTGAAACAATAATCTCACATCAGACATGAATGCAGCTCCAACAACTCTCAAGAAACTCCACACCATCCAGGACAAAGTAGTCGGCTTGACTGACACCCCGTCAACCTCCTGAACATTCACTTCTCACAGTTCACACTAACCCCCAGCTTTGTGTTGTCTGCTGACCTGGAGAGGTTGCATTTAGTTCCCTCAACTAAATTATTGACATATATTGTGAATCGTTGTGACCCTGGCACTAATCCCTGCAGTAAGGAAGTCATGTTGCAGCTGTATAAAACTTTGGTCAGGCTGCACTTGGAATATTGTGTGCAGTTCTGTTTGTCCCATTACAGGAAGGATGTGGAGGCTTCGGAAAGGGTACAGAAGGGGTTTACCAAGGTGCTGCCTGGATTAGAGAATATTAGCTACAAGGAGAAGTTGGACAAACTTGGGTTGTTTTCTCTGGAGTATCGGAGGCCGAGGGGAGATCTGATAGAGGTTTATAAAATTCATGAAGAGGCATAGATAGGGTAGACAGTCAGAATCTCCATCCCAGGGTAGAAATGTCAACTAATTGAGGACATGCATTTAGGAAGAGAGGGGGAGAGTTTAAAGGAGATGTGCGGGGCAAGTTTTTTACACAGAGAGTGGTGGGTGCCTGGAACGGGCTGTCAGGTGTGGTTGGAGGAAGCAGACACAATAGAGGTGTTTAAGAGGCTGTTAGACACATGAATATGCAGGGAATGGAGGGATATGGATCACATGCAGACAGAAGGGATTCGTTTAATTCAGTATCGTGTTCAACACAGACATTGTGGGCCGAAGGGCCTGTTCCTGTGCTGTACTGCTTTATGTTCCATGTTGACCCCATGAGTCAATGACTACCACCCAGATTAAGACCCACTTATCCCTACCCTGTGTCCTGTCTGTCAACCAATTCTCAATCCATGTCACCCACAATCCCATGCACTTTAACCCATGCAGGTCAACCTTACGTGGCACCTTATCAAAAATCTTCTGAAAGTCCAAGTACATCATACCCTCTGGTTCTCCCTTTTCTATTCTACGATTTACATCCTTAAAAAACTCCAGCAGATTTGTTAAGTATGCTTTCCCATTTATAAACCTCTGTGGATTTTGTTAATGCTTTCCAGATATCACATCTTTTATAATGGAGTCCATCATTTCCCACTATCGATCTGTGATCCCCTGTATTTCTCTCTCCCTCCTTTTTCAAATAGCGGGGTCACACTGGCCACTGTCCAGACACACAGAAAGACAATAAAAAAAAGCCAGTGGAGGAACTCAGCCCACGAGGAACGTGGCCCGCTGAGTTCCTCCAGCTGATTGTTTGTTGCTCCACGTTCCAGCACTTTCAGCCTCGTGTGTCTACACAGAAAGACAAGGTGGGGCGAGAGAGCCGAACAGCAACTGTTTGCATTATTACAGCACCTTTAACTAATAAAATATCCCAACTTGCTTCACAGACATGTCATCAGGAACTGACCAATGAGCTACTTAAAAGAATGTCAGGCCAACTATCCAAGGGATCGATCGATAAGGTGAACGCACACAGTCTTTTTCCCAGGAAAGGGGAACAAAAATCTAGAGGGAATAGGTTTAAGGTGAGAGGGGAAAGGTTTAAAAGGGATCTGAGGGGCAACTTTTTCACCCAGAGGGTGGTGTGTATATGGAACGAGCTGCCAGAGGAAGCGGTAGAGGCAGGTACAATAACAACATTTAAAAGACCTTTGGATAATTATGTGGATAGGAAAGGGGTTTAGAGGGAAATGGGCCAAATGCAGGCAAATGGGACTAGCTTGGTGGGCACCATGGTTGGCATGGACGAGTTGGGTCGAAGGGCCTGTTTCTGTGCTGTATGACTCTACAGGGTAGGGGGGAGGTAGGGAAATGGAGAGGTTTATGGATGGGATCCTGAAAACATGGCCAACAGTAGCAGAACCACAGCGCTTCATGGAACAGCAAACCTGTTGCTGCCCTGTAGTACAGGTAAGGCAGCAGCCAATTTGTGCATAGTGACATCCAGAAACAGAAATATGATGTTTCAGTGATGCAAAATACTGGCCAGTGCATCATGGAGAGCTACCATGTTCATCAAACAGTGCTATGACTGCCTTACCATCCAACGGAGGGGGAGGTGGGTCTTGGATTGATTGTTCCTTTGGATAACAGTGCAGCACTCCCTCAGTTCTGCACTGAGATGTCAGCCTAGACTTTTGCGTGTAAAGTTTCTAGGGTGGGACTTGATCCCACAGTCATCCGATTGGAGTGGCAAGACTACTGTCAGCTGAGCTGTAGCTTAGAAGCAATGCAAGTGGGACCTTACAAAGCTGGTCACTGACTTCAGGAAGGGGGTAGTGCAAATGCTCCTGTCTATATCAACAGTGCTGAGGTCGAGAGGGTTGAGAGCTTCAAGTTCCTAGGAGTGAACATCACCAACAGCCTGTCCTGGTCCAACCACGTAGACGCCACAGTCAAGGAAGCTCACCATTGACTCTACTTCCTCTGGAGGCTAAAGAAATTTGGCACGTCCCTTTTGACACTCACCAACTTTTATTGATGCAACATAGAAAGCGTCCTATCTGGATGCATCACGGCTTGGTATGGCAACTGCTCTGCCCGGGACTGCAAGAAACTGCAGAGAGTTGTGGACACAGCTCAGCACATCACGGAAACCAGCCTCCCCTCCATAGACTCTGTCTACATTTCTCGCTGCCTCGGTAAAGCAGCCAACATAATCAAAGACCCCACCCACCCCGGACATTCTCTCTTCTCCCCTCTCCCATCAGGCAGAAGATACAAAAGCCTGTACATATCACCAGGCTCAAAGACAGCTTCGTTCCACTGTTATGACTATTGAACAGTTCCCTAATACAATAAGATAGACTCTTGACCTCACAATTTACCTCATTGTGACCCTGCACCTTATTGTCTACCTGCACTGCACCTTCTCTGTAGCTGTTACATTTTATTCTGCATTCTGTTATTTTACGTTGTACTACCTCGATGCACTGTTGTAATGAATTGATCTGTAGGAACGGTATGCAAGACAAGTTTTTCGCTGTACCTCAGTACAAGTGACAATAATAAACCAATTCCAATTTCTACTAACGATGTAGCCTCTGTGCCTATCATTGGCCACATTCTGTGAGCTGTAATCCAGGCGTCTACTTATCAAACCTTGAACCCTTGTGCGATATACGTGATACCTACACAGCATCTAGTTTGGTTCCATTAAAGGCGTAAGCTTGGACCTTAGTGAACCCATTGTTGTAGAGTTTTCTGTGAGGAAGGAAACACAGAAGAAGCCATTAATCTGACAATGAAACATCATGTATTGTATGCAAGTTTGAAAGCTACTTCACTTAAATTGCATGTGAACTCTGAAACTTTGCAATTTTCTCTGATTAATTTACTGCTAATTTTCTGGTGTTTGAGGGCCGTGTTTCGTGAAGCACCCAAGAGGTTGGCCCTTATACTCGAGGCAAAAGAACTCCACCAACCAGCCCCTGCTGTTCAACACTGTCCTGTGGAAATGACGATTCATGCTAGGACCCTGGAAAACAAGGGCCACTTCTTGGATGTTGGGAGTTCGAGGGAGGGAGACATGACGAAATTCACCACTGACCTCAGTGGGACATCGCAGTCTTTCGGCAGTTGAGGAAGAGGAACTTGGACCTGGCACAAAACTCATGGTCTACAGGGCAGCAGTTATCCCTGCCATCCTCCATGTTTCTGACACCTGGACTATCTACAGTAGACACCTCCAGGCTCTGGAAAGACACCACTGATAGTGCCTCTGCAAAATTTAACTCAGACAAGTGCAAGGTGAAGCATTTTAGGAAGTTAAACCCATGCCCCAGGACTTACAGAGTAAATGGAAGGGTCCTGGGTAATGTTGTAGAGCAGTAAGACCCAGGGATTTCAGTACATAGTTCCCTGAAAGTGGAGACACGGGTAAACAAGGTGGTGAAGAAGGCGTATGGCACGCTTGCCCTAATCGGTCAGGGCACTTGAGTACAGGAGCTGTTACAGCCACACAAGATGTTGGGGAGACCGCAGCTGGAGGAATGTGTGCAGTTCTGGTCACCATTTTATAGGAAGGATGTGATTAAGCTTGGGAGGGTGCAGGAAAGATTCACGAGGATGTTGGCAGGACTGGAGGGCTTGAGTTATAAAGTGAGATTAGATAGACTGGGACTGCTTTGCCTGGGGTGAAAGAGGCCGAGGGGTGGCCTTATACAGGTCTATAAAATCATAGATAAGGTGAATGGTCACACTCCTTTTCCCAGGGTAGGGAAGTCTAAAACTAGAGGGCATAGGTTTAGGGTGAGAGGGGAAAGATTTAAAGGGGACCCGAGAGGGAAGTTTTCAACAGAGGGTGGGTATATGGAATGAGCTGCCAGAGGAAGTGGTAGGGGTGGGTACTATTACAATGTTTAAAAGATATTTGGACAGGTACATGGATAGGAAAGGCTTAGAGGGATATGGGCCAAATGCAGTCAAATGGGACCGGCTCAGGAAGGCACCTTGGTTGGCATGGACTAGATGGACTGAATGGCCTGTGTCAGTGTGTATATGGCTCTAATCTCCTCCTAATTCATTGAGAGGATAAAGGAACCAACATCAGCAGCTAACATCCCCAGCACTCAGGCCCTAGTTATCCTCAGTTGCTCCATTGGACAGGTCACGTTGATTGCCTGCCTGACATCAGATGGAGAAGGAGTATCCAAGATGGTAGCAAGAGCCTCAGGTCAATGTACCTGGAGCATGGAGAGGCTCTGCAGAGATGGTGGAAGGAGTGAACCAACTCCAAAAACCACCCACCCACTTGCCCCATCCATGGAAGAGTTGTTGTTTCCATATTTGCCTCAAATCTAAGAAATGTTTTGTCATTTGTGTTTAACTCCTGGATTCCTTGGTTGTTCTGCATTACTCAGTCACCAGACTCCACTCTCACCTGACCCTACCAGACTTACCAGACTTAAGGACTTGAAGACTTAAGTCCCACCAGACTTAAGGACAGCTTCTACTCCACTGTGGTAAGACTAATGAACGGTTCCCTTATACAGTGAGATGGACTCTGACCTCACAATCTACCTTGTTGTGACCTTGCACCTTATTGCACTGCACTTTCTCTGTAGATGTGACACTTTACTGTTATCGTTTTTAGCTGTACTACATCAATGCACTCTGTACTACCTCAATGCACTCTGTACTAACCCAATGTAACTGCATTGTGTAATGAATTGACCTGTACGATTGGTATGCAAGACACGTTTTTCACTGTACCTCGGTACAAGTGACAATAGTAAACCAAAACCAATACACTCACTCCGTACTGACATCTCTCCTGATCTTGCACTGCCTCCTGTCTTCCCTGCGCTAGCCCCTATCCTGATCCCATTCTGACTCCATACCAACCTTGCACCAGCTCCTATCCTGACCCCTGAATTCTGATGCTCATCCTTCACCTGCACTGACTATCCCGATTCCAACCCTGACCGCACACTGGCCTTTGTTCTGACCATGCACTGACCCCTGCACTGACCACAACTGATGCCATATTGATTCCTGTCCCAGCCCAAGACTGATCCCTGCTTTGACCCCCCTTACTGACCCCTGTCCTGAATCCCACACTGACCACCACCTTGACGTAAGCAGTCCCTGCACTGACCCCTACCCTGACTCTGGCTCGATTCTACCTCTGAACTTGGCAAACCGCTCTCCAAGACCTTGTATGGCGACATACCACACATTCCTTATGGGAACGCTGCATCCTATTCGGATTATTTTATCAGATTTCAGGATCGGCACGATGTACGGGTTGGGCAAATTCCTTGGCAAAGTGAGCCTGAATGAAACGGAAGGGGATGTCTTGGACAAGGGGGCAGTTTTCCTGTTTAGCGGGCAGCTCAGAGCTTGATCAGGTCTGGCCTGTGGTGCTGACTGTGGCCTGGCAGTTCTTTCAGTGGTTTGGAGCTGGTTCCCATGATTGATGAGCTGGGGTCAGCTCAGGTGGAATCAGACTGAAATATTCCAAGTACTCATCCTTCTGTCAAACCCACAACCAACACCCCACCACCCGAAACTCAGCAAATCTCCAGGATATCTATACTCCTCCTGGCCCCTTGCCCATCCCCCACTTACAACACTCCACCCTACAGCTGTCTGGGCCCAGTGCCCAGGAATTCCCTCCCCACCCCGTCCAACTCCCTCAGAGACAACCTCTTGGTGACTCCTCTGAACATTTGTCCGTGTGCCCGACACTATTACTGTCTGATGACACTCTTTAGGCACCTTGGGACATTGTGCAAAGATAATACAGTCATAGGGTGGTACAGCACAGAAACAGGCCCTTCGGCCGACCGTGTCTGTGCCGGCCATCATGCTGATCTATACTAATCCCCCTTACCTGCATTAATTCCATATCCCCCATTCCCTGCTCATTCAAGAACCTGTCCAGATGCCTCTTTAATGTCGTTATTGACCCTGCCTCCACCATCACCTCATTGCTCATTCCAAGTACCAACTACACTTTGTGTGAAAAATTTACCCTTCCAATCATCTTTGAAGCTCCTCCCTCTCACCTTAAAAATTATGCCCTTTAGATTTAGACACCCTCACCATGGGAAACAGCCCTTCCGATGCCTTTTACTTTTTGCTTTTTTTTCATTTTCGGCTAGTAGGCTTAACCGCATTTACTTAACAATGCAATATAACAGCAAGGAGTTGCCAAGAGGTGTAAGTTGCCCATTATTTTGTATTTCTGTAACTCAGATGGAAATAGGGATGTGATTTGCATGTCATTATGCCAAGGCCTAGCACTCTGTCACAGAAATATTTCTACACCACTCAGTGATAAATGTTACATCTCCATCCACATTAGCAGCGGAACACATCACCACCCCAACATCAACACGTACCGTCCTTCTTCATCACTGTGGGGTCAGAATCCCACAACTTTCAGCCTGTGGGAAACCGTCACCACAGCAGGTCAAGAGGAAGGTCCATCATGGCCGCCCACCCAAGTGGGGGGCAGGGAACAGGAAAGAAACGGTGGCCTTGCCAGCACGGCCCACACCCTGAGAATTATAACTATCTCCAGTTCTTGATATTTGGTTACATCTCCCTTCCCTCCACTGGGGTGGCTGGTGTTGAGGACACCACTGGCAGTATGTAATGGCGTGCCATCGGTTGTGTGTAGTGGTGTACCATGGGCAGTATGTAATGGAGTACCATGGACAGTATGTAACGGTGTACCATGGACAGTATGTAATGATGTACCATGGGCAGTATGTAATGGTGTACCATGGACAGTATGTAACGGTGTACCATGGACAGTATGTAATGGTGTACCATGGGCAGTATGTAACGGTGTACCATGGACATTATGTAACGGTGTACCATGGACAGTATGTAACGGTGTACCATGGACAGTATGTAATGATGTACCATGGGCAGTATGTAATGGTGTACCATGGACATTATGTAACGGTGTACCATGGACAGTATGTAATGGTGTACCATGGGCTGTATGTAATGATGTACCATGGACATTATGTAACGGTGTACCATGGACAGTATGTAATGGTGTACCATGGGCAGTATGTAATGGTGTACCATGGACATTATGTAACGGTGTACCATGGACAGTATGTAATGGTGTACCATGGGCTGTATGTAATGATGTACCATGGACATTATGTAACGGTGTACCATGGACAGTATGTAATGGTGTACCATGGGCTGTATGTAATGATGTACCATGGACATTATGTAACGGTGTACCATGGACAGTATGTAATGGTGTACCATGGGCTGTATGTAATGATGTACCATGGACATTATGTAACGGTGTACCATGGACAGTATGTAATGGTGTACCATGGGCTGTATGTAACGATGTACCATGGACAATACCACAATGGTGAAGCACAGACAATAACTCATGTTATAACCACCTCCTCCCTTTCCTGTTTCCGTTGGCGATAACCATTACGTGAGCTGTGCAGTACTTTACACTCTTGCTTGAAGTGCCCCTTGGAGATGTTTCTGCTTGTATTCCAGGAATTCAGTAAACCGGTGTAGTGACCTCAAATATCCAGGGCTGGACTGGATTACAGTCTGCTTATGTGAACAGTCTGCTGAGGTCTGGTTTCCCCATACCCCTCCCCTCCACCCACCCCAGCCCAGAGGTCACAGTAAGGTGGCCATTCAACCAGGAGCTGCTGTACTTACAGAGTGAGCGATTCATTGCCCAACCCACCGAAGGCATTGGCAGGGATGGTCGAAATAAAGGGATTGTCAGCGATTTCACTGTAAAGGAGAATAAGATAAGCAGTGGTCACAAAAGCTGCCCCGGGCAACTCCAAAGCAAGCAAGCAACCAGATCGAGTTCGATTCCACCATCATGGAAAAGATGAGCTTGGAGTTGTCTAAATGGGAGTTCAGAAAGATGAGGGGGGGGATCTCATTGAAACCTACCGGATACTGAAAGGACTGGATTGAGTGGACATGGAAAGGATGTTTCCATCAGTGGGAGAGTCTAGGACCAGAGGGCACAGCCTCAGAATAAAGGGATGTCCCTTTAGAACTGAGATGAGGAGGAATTTCTTTAGCCAGAGGGTGGTGAATCTGTGGAACTTGTTGCCACAGACGGCTGTGGAGGCCAAGTCATTGGGTGTATTTAAGGCAGAACATAGAACAGGACAGCACAGTACGGGCCCTTCAGCCCACGATGTTGTGCCGATCTATGTAAACCTTATCCCCATTCAATCTATCCCCCTCTTTACTTCACCTCCCATAACCCTCTATTTTTCTTTCATCCATGTGCCTATCTGAGAGTCTCTGAAATGACCCTATTGTATCAGTCCCTACCACCACCCCCGGCAGTGTGTTCCAGGCACCCACCACTCTCTGTGTAGAAAACCTATCTCTGACATCCCCCCTGAACTTTCCTCCACGCACCTTAAACGGGTGACCTCTGGTATTGGCCATTACCACCCTGGGGAAAAGATGCTGGCTGTCCACTCTGTCTATCCCTCTCATAATCTTGTATACCTCTACTAAGTCTCCTCTCATCCTCCGTCATTCCAGAGAGAAAAGCCCTAACTTGCTCAACCTCTCCTCATAAGGCGTGTTCTCCAATCCAGGTAACATCCTTGTAAATCTCCTGTGTACCCTCTTCAAAGCTTCCACATCCTTCCTATAGTGTGGTGACCAGAAATGTACATAATATTCCTAGTGTGGTCTAACCAGAGTCTTAGAGATGCTGCAACATTACCTCTCGCTCTTGAACTTAATCCCCTGGCTAAAGACCGTCACACCATACACCTTCTGAACTGCCCTATCTACTTGTGAGGCAACTTTGAGGGATCCATGTACTTGGACTCCAAGATCTCTCTGTTCCTCCACACTGCTAAGAATCCTGCCATTAACCATGTACTCTGCCTTCAAGTTTGTTCTTCCAAAGTGTATCACTTCACATTTCTCCAGATTGAAATCCATCTGCCACTTCTCTGCCCAGCTCTGCATCCTGTCTAAATCCTGTTGCAACCTACGACAACCTTCTTCAGTATCTACTACACCACCAACCTTTGTGTCATCTGCAAACTTACCAACCCACCCTTCCACTTCCTCATCCAAAACATTTATAAAAATCACAAAGAGCAGGGGTCCCAGAACAGATCCCTACGGAACACCACTAGTCGCCAACCTCCAGGTCAAATACTCCCCTTCTACGGCCACCCTCTCCCTTCTGTGGGCAAGCCAATTTCGAATCCACACAGCCAATTTTCCATGGATCCCATACCTCATGACTTTCTGGATGAGCCCACCCTGGGAAACTTTGTCAAATGCCTTGCTAAAATCCATATATACCGCATCCACCGCACTACCTTCATCAATTTGTCTTGTCACTTCCTCAAAAAACTCTATTAAGCTCATGAGGCACAACCTGCCCTTCACAAAGCCATGTTGACTATTCCTAATAAGACTATGCTTCTCCAAATGCTCATAAATCCTGTCCCAAAGAATCCTCTCCAACAGTGTGCCCACCACTGACCTTCCACCTTTCTTGTTAACCATGGTTCCTTTACTCTACCATCGGGATAAACCTATCTAGAAGCCCACGTAAGTGGCCGCTAAACAACCTCCACATTTCTGTGGTACATTTACCAAAGAACATCTGTCCCAGTTTATGCTCCCAAGTTCTTGCCTGATACCATTGTAATTTGCCCTCCCCCAATTAAATACTTTCCCATAATGTCTGCTCCTATCCTTGTCCATGGCTATGCTAAAGGTCAGGGAGTTGTGGTCACTATTCCCGATATGCTCACCCACCGAGAGGTCTGTCACCTAATCAGGTTCATTGCTTAGTATCAGATCCAGCATGGCCTCTCCCCTAGTCGGCCTGTGTCAGGAATTCTTCCTGTACACACCTAAAAAATTCTGCCCCATCTAAAACTTTTGCACTAAGGAGGTGCCAATCAATATTAGGGAAGTTGAGATCACCCATGACAACAGCCCTGTTATTTTTGCACCTTTCCAAAATCTGCCTACTTATCTGCTCTCCAGTGTCCCTGTGGCTATTTGGGGGCCTAGAGAATACTCCCAATAGATTGATTACTCCCTTCCTGTTTCTGAATTCCACCCAGACTGACTCAGTAGACAATCCCTCTATGATGTCCTCCCTTCCTACAGCTTCCTATTCCTGGTTAGCAATGTCACCCCCCCCCCCCGCCCACCCCTTCTATCTCCCTCCCTATCCCTTTTGAAACACCTAAACCCTGTAACCTCAAGCAGCCACTCCTGCCCTTGCGACAGCCAAGTCTCTGTAATGGCCACAACATCGTAATTCCATGTACTGATCCATGCTCTAAGTTCATCACCCTTATTCTTAACACTTCTCGCATTAAAGCAAACACATTTCAACCCAAGGCTTTTTTTCCCTCTCTCCTTACCTTTGACTCATCCCCCGGTGGATCTGCTCTCCCTTCCTCCCCGCACCTGCCTATCACTATCTCTCACCTGCACCTACCTATCACCACCTTGTGCCCACCCCGCCTCCCCTCTTTTGTCCACCTATCACTGCTCTACTTTTCCCTCCTATATATTGGGCTTCCCCTTTTCCTATCTTCAGTCCTGGAGAAGGGTCCTGACCTGAAACGTTGACCGCCTGCTTTTCTCCACGGGTGCTGCCTGAACCTGCTGAATTCCTCCAGCATTATCGTGTTTTTCATCCCGTCTATAATCATTTGTTCTCTAAGTATAGTTAAAATCTACTGCCAGGGTCCAATGATCACACTATGCTGAGCTTTAACTCATGGATTGTATTGGCCAAACAATGTTCTTGTTCAATACTTTTTTCTGCTGCTGATACTTTTGACTGCTGGTTACGCATGACTTTGATTTTAAAATTCATCCCAGTATCCAAGTCTCTCTCTCATCTCTATCGCTGTAATCTTCTCCACCCTTGAAACTCTCTAAGATCTTTCAATCGTCCCATCAACATCAGCACAGTACCTGCAGCCTTGCATTCAACTGCCTATGCCCCGTGCTCGGAGATTCTCTCCCTCAGCCTCTCCTCCTCGCTATCCTCCTTTAAGACACTCTGTAAGACTTGGAGACACAAGAGACTGGAACCTGGAGCAAAAAAACAATCTGCTAGAGGAACTCAGTGGATCGGGCAGCATCTGTGGAGGCAGAGGGATGGTCAACATGGGGCAACAGGGTCCTAATGCAGGGACTCAACCCAAAACGTCAACCATCCCTCTGCCTCTACAGATGCTGCCTGGCCTGCTGAGTTCCCTCAGCAGCTTGCTTTCTACTCCTTAAGACTTATTACTTTGACCAAGCTTTTGGTCTTCTATCTGAATACGAGGGCCAGCATCAATATTTTCTTGTTTGGTAGTTCTGTGAAGTGACTTGAGGTGTAGCAGTTAGCGTAACGCTATTACAGCGCCAGCAACCCGGATTCAAATCCAGCCACTGTCTGTAAGGAGTTTGTACATTCTCCCCGTGTCTGCGTGAGTTTCCTCCGGGTGCTCCGGCTCCCTCCCACATTCCAAAGACGTACAGGTTAGGAAGTTGTGGGCATGCTATGTTGGCACCAGAAGCGTGGTGACACTTGCGGGCTACCCCCAGAACACTACACAAAAAGATGCATTTCACTGTGTGTTTCAATGTACATGTGACTAATAAAGATATCTTATCTATTTGCCTCATTAGAGGGACTACACAAATGGAAGTTGTTGTTATTGATTGGTCTGAGGTTTGGGAACCGTCCAATTTTATCACTCAGTAAAAAACGTCACGAGCCAGCCCTGTCCAAACAAAATTCAGGTCTGAATTCTTGCTTCAACGTGCCTTGTGGTGAATGTGATCACTAATACCAATGGTTCAGTCAACAGCAATCCCAGCTCAAGGGCAGATGGTTGTAGATCTGAGCCCCACCCAGAAGCACATGATCTGGTCCCAGAGCTGGACAGAAGCAGTGCTATGCTGTCGGTGAGTACAATCTTTTGAAGCAGACCTTAAAATGAAGCACCCTTGAACAATGGCAAGGGTTTCGCCAGTGTCTGGGGCACAGTTTGACTTAAAGCAAGTCCTCTGATGTTTATAGGGGACGTAGGAGAGAACTTAGGGAAGAAATAAGGAGGGCATAAAAGGGACATGAAATAGCCTTGGCAAGCAGGATTGAAGAGAATCGCAAAACCTTTTATACATTGGAAGCAAGAGGGTAGCAAGAGAAAGAGTTGTTCACCTCAGGGACCAAAGGTTTGTGGAGCCAGGGGATTTGAGTGGGATCCTAAATGAATACTTCTCATTGCTATTCACCAGGGAGAAGGATGCGGAAGATGGGGATGGGAGGTGAATGCTGATATTCTGGAACTTGTCAGGAAGGTACAAGTGTTAGAGATGTTTGCACACATTAAGTTGTATAGATCGCCAGGGCCTGACAGGATCTATCCCAGGGAGCGCTGGGAAGCTGGGACTCTAAAGGAGATTTTTGAATCTTCATTAGTCACAGGTGAGGTACCAGAAGACTGGAGAATAGTGAATATTGTATCCTTAATCAAAAAGGGCAGTAGGGATAAGCCAGAAACTACAGGCCAGCAAGCCTCACATCAATAGTAGGGAAATTATTGGAAGAGAATTCTCAGGGACAGGATTGGAAAGGCAGGGACTGATTAGGAGGAATCAACATAGTTTTGTGCATGGAAAATCCTGTCTCACAAATATGATTGAGTTTTTTGGGGCAACTAAGTAAATTGATGAAGGCAGTGTGGTAGACATGGTTTGCATGGACTTTAGCAAGGCTTTTGACAAAGTCCTGCAGGGTGGGCTGTTTCAGAAAGTTAGGGCGCATAGGATCCAAGGTGTGTGGGCAAACTGGATCCAAAATTGGATAAGAGGCAGATGGTAGTGGCCGAGAGGTGTTTTTTTAACTTGGTCTGGAACCAGTAATGTACTGCAGGGATCAGTGCTGGGACCACTGTTGTTTGTCGCATATATAAATGGCTTGGATGAGAATGTAGTTGGACCGATAAGAAAGTTCACCAATGCTAAAGAACTGGTGGAGTTGTGGATAGTGAAGAAGGTTGTGAAAGGATTCAGAGGGACATGGATCAGTTGGAAAGTTGGGCAGAGAGGTGGCAGACGGAATTTAATCCAGACAAGTGTGAGGTAATGCATTCTGGGGCATCAAATACTAACACGACATATACAGTAAATGGCAGGGACCTCAGGAGCATTGATGTACAGAGGGACCTTGGGCTCTAAGTTCATAGCTCCCTGAAAATGGGGACACAGGTGGAAAGGGTAGCAGTAAAGGAACTTGCCTTCATAGGCTGAGAAATTGAGTACAAGAGTTGGGACGTCATATTGCAATTGTACAAAACACTAGTCAGGCAGCACTTGGAGTATTGTGTACAGTTCTGGTTGCCACGTACAGGAAGAATGTGGTAGTACTGGAGAGAGTGCAGAAGAGATTCCCTGGAATGTTGCCCGGAATGAAGGACTTTAATTATGAGAGATTTGATAGGCTGGGTTCATTTTCACTGGAACATAGGAGGCTGAAGGGTGACCTTATAGAGGTTTATAAAATTATGAGGGGCATAGATAGGGTAGACAGTCAGAATCTTTTTTCCCAGGGCAGGGAAGTCTAGAACTAGATGTCACAGGTTTAAGGTGAGATGGGGAGAAATTTAAAGGGAAGCTGGGGGGTAGGTTTTTCCACACAGAGGGTGGTGGTTATCTGGAACGAGCTGCCAGAAGAGGTGGCAGAGACAGAAATAATTGCAGTTTTGCACACAGAGGGTGGTGGTTATATATAACTGACCTCAGAAATGTTCTGGCAAGCCACACGGCTGTTACTGAACTTACTAAGCAAAGTACCGCACTCCATGAGGTGTGGGGATTGAAGAAGATGGCTCCCCATCATATTCTCAAAGGGATGGGCAGTGAACGCTGGCCTTGCCCGAGACTCCCATAGTCTATGAAGAACATAAAGACTAAGGAGTGCTTTGGAGGTGGCCAAACCCCTGTCCCTTCTGAGGAAAAGTCTGGGTCACACACTGGCCTCATCAGCCACCTCAGATTCTACAGAACTTCAGTGGAAGCAAGTCATCCAAGGGATGGTTGAGGAAGTGGAAGGCGGTGCAGTGGTTCAGTTACCAGTAACCCAGAGGCTTGGACCTTCAGGAGTTCAAATCCCACCCCAGCAGCTATGGAATGTAAGTTCAGTTAATGATCTGGAATTTTAAAATAAGCCCAGCTCGTCTGGGTAAGGTGACCACAAAACTACTGGATTGACATAAAATCCCATCTAGGCCACTAATGTTTACCATCCTTACCCAAGCTGGCCTGAGTTCTATTTTCCACGTAAGGTAGAAGGAGGTGATTTCAGCCCACCAAGTCTACACTGGTCACAGAGAAATCCATCAACCCCACTCATTTTTCCTGGAACCTATTCCCTCCACGTTCCCATCAACTCCCCCAGATTCTACCACTTGTCTGCATACTGCGGACAATTCACAGCGGCCAATTAACCTATCAACCCTTTGGGATGTGGGAGGAAACTGGAGCAACTGGGAGGAAACCCACACGGTCACAGGGAGAACGTGCAAACTCCACTCAGACAGCGCCCGATGTCAGGATTGAACCTGGGTCATTGGCACTGTGAGGTAGTGGCTTTACTAACTGCACCAGTGTGACACCCAGACCCATTGAAATGTGACTGATGAGATATCTTTATTAGTCACATGTACATCCAAACACACAGTGAAATACATCTTTTTGCATAGAATGTTTTGGGGGCAGCCCGCAAGTGTCGCCATGCTTCTGGCGCCAACATAACATGCCCACAACTTCCTAACCCGTACGTCTTTGGAAACCGAGCACCCGGAGGAAACCCACGCAGACACGGGGAGAACGTACAAACTACCTACAGACAGCAGTGGGAATTGAACCCGGGTTGCTGGTGCTGTAATAGCGTTATACTAACTGCTACACTACACTGACACTGAAACGGCCCAGCTAGACAGTCTGTTCGGGGCAATTAGAGACAGGCAATAAGTGCTGGCCATTACATTGAAGCCCAGATCCTGAGGACAAATACAGGCAGTCCCAGAATTTTGTAAGGGCTCTGCTGCTGAGAACTGTCTGTAAACCGATTCCTCTGTAAGTCAGAGACGTCCGTTTTCTATAGCTGCCCATGTCGTACCGCTGCACGTACATTTGCTGTAATTCTTTAGGTTTACTTACAGGACATGTATTTATGGTGAGAGGGGGAAATTTCAGGGAGATGTGGGGGACAGGTATTTTACACAGAGAGTGGTGGGTGCCTGGAACGGGCTGCCAGGGGTGGTGGTGGAAGCAGATACGATAGTGGTGTTTAAGAGGCTGTAGATAGACACATGGACACGCAGGGAATGGAGGGATGTGGACCATGTGCAGGCAGAAGGGATTTAATTTGGCAGCGTGTTCGGCACAGAGATCGCAGGCCTGTTCCTGTGCTGTACTGTTCAATGTAATCACCCAAACACTAATGGAATATATACAGTATCCAGTCATTATCAAATACTCTAAAACACTTTATTATTATTATAAGCAGTTTGAAAAATGCTTGAAAAATGTCTGGGAGAATTTGCATAACATTGGATTTCAGGCCATCTGTAACCTGGGGGGCTCCTGTAAATAAATATAAACCTGCAAGTTCTCTCTGAGTGGGTGAGGTTCCAAACCCTCCACCCTGTCACCTTTATGGTGCTCACTGCAAGTCACCGATAGTGCGGTGAAACCAAAGAGCTTGTCCTACATCACCGCACAGCGTACAGGCACTGAATGAGCTGTGGGAGGTAGGTGACGACTCCCTGAGGATGAGGCCGGGATCCACCAACTACTTACATCAGGAAGTTCACGTCAGTGGAACGGATTTTTGTCAGGTCGGGAAATCTGGCCAGGCCGGTGTTGAAAATCCCACTGTAAATGGAACAAGAAAGCCCAGCATTAGTGGAAGGAGTTCAGGTCAATTCACCATCTGTGAACACGCGCGGGTAGATCTCCTGACGCTTGGAAAAGGAAGGAAGATCTTACACTCTGATCTCACCTAATCAGGTTGCCCTGAAGCAACAAGGGCCTGGTTGTAGTATGGGAAACACAACAACCGATCGGTACACAGCAAGCTCCCACAAACAGCAACATGATAACGACCAGATACCTGGCATTTAATTGTCGGGCAAAGGATAATTATTGGCCATGTCACCAGAGAACACTCCTCTTTTCTTCCAGATAGCACTGTGAGATCCTTTATATCCACCTAAAAGAGCAGGTGGGGCCACAAGTGTTTCACCAGAGATGGTGTTTCTTACATTGCAGCACTCCCTGAGCCTCAACTTGTGCTCAAGTCTCTGGACTAGGACATCAACCCAGAAGCTCCTGACTTGGAGGTGAATGTCACACCCAATGAGCCTGTCTCTGTGCAAATTGGCTGCAACATTTCCCAAGCCGACCAGATGTGAAAATGGCTGTAATGCACTGGCAGGTCCTGATCTCCCTTCCTACAGGTGGGATGAGGGTTCAAGCCCCTCTGTGACGATGGCATAAAGTGGGGAGGTCTCCGTAATGGACTCTTGACAACGTCATCAATGCTGCCACAAATCTACTGGACATTGTGCCAATAAGAAACAATTCTGTCATCACAAGATCACAAGACAAGGGAGCAGAAGCAGGCCATTCGGCCCATCAAGTCTGCTCCAAGGAAAAGGGAAAAAATGAGAAATGAGAAATGGGGGGGGGAGGAAGAAGAAGGAAAAAAAAACTATTGTAATCCCAATTTCTGGCCTTATCCCCATATCCCTTGATACCCCAATTATTTACATATCTACCTATCTCTTCCTTGAATGCCCCCAATGATGCGGCCTCCACTGCTGTACCTGGCAAGGAATTCCACAATTTAACCACCCTCTGGCTAAAGAAATTTCTCCTCATCTCTGTTTTGAAAGTGTACCCTCTAATTCTAAGATTGTGCCCTCTGGTCCTGGACTCACCCACCAAGGGAAACAGCCTAGCCACATCTACTCTGTCCATTCCTTTCAATATTTTAAATGTCGCTATGAGGTCCCCTCTCATTCTTCTGTACTCCAGTGAGTACAGTCCAAGAGCCGACAAACGCTCATCATACGTAAGCCCTTTCATTCCGGGAATCATCCTCGTAAATCTCCTCTCAACCCTCTCCAACGCCAGCACATCCTTCCTAAGATATGGGGCCCAAAACTGCGCACAGTATTCCAAATGAGGCCTCACTAGTGCCCTGTAGAGCCTCATCAACACTTCCTTACTTTTATACACTATACCTCTTGAAATGAATGCCAACATAGCATTCGCTTTCTTTACCACCGATCCGACCTGGTGGTTAACCTTTAGGGTATCCTGCACGAGTACCCCCAAGTCCCTTTGTACTTCTGTCCTTTGAATTTTCTCTCCTTCTAGATAATAATCTGTCCGTTTATCTCTGTTTCCAAAGTGTACAACTGCACATTTCTCAACATTGAATCTCATCTGCCATTTCCTTGCCCATTCTCCTAAACTGTCTCGGTCTCTCTGCAAACTTCCTGTCTCCTCAATACTCCCTACTCCTCCACCTATCTTGGTGTCGTCTGCAAACTTAGCCACAAAACCATTTACTCCATCATCCAAATCGTTAATGTACAAGGTAAAAAGGAGCGGCCCCAACACCGACCCCTGCGGAACACCACTAGTAACCGGTAGCCAACCAGAACAATATCCTTTTATTTCCACCCTTTGCTTCCTGCCAACCAGCCAATGCTCCACCCATTCTGTTATCCTACCTCTAATTCCATGACTTCTCATCTTATTAATCAGTCTCTTACGAGGGACCTTGTCGAAGGCCTTTTGAAAGTCTAAATACACAACATCTACCGCCTCTCCCTTATCCACCCTACCTGTGATTTCTTCAAAAAACTCCAATAGGTTGGTCAGGCAGGATCTTCCCTTCACAAAACCATGTTGGCTAGGACCTATCTTGCCTTTCACCTCTAGGTATTCTGTAACCCCATCCTTGAGGACAGATTCCAATAACTTTCCCACCACTGACATCAGACTAATAGGTCTGTAATTTCCTTTATGCTGCCTCCCTCCTTTCTTATACAGCGGAACTACATTTGCGACCCTCCAGTCCTCCGGAACCATGCCAGAATCTATCGGTTCCTGGAAAATTATCACCAATGCCTCCACTATCTCTAAAGCCACCTCCTTCAGAACCCGGGGATGCACCTCATCTGGTCCAGGAGACTTATCAGTCTTTAGCCCATTTAGTTTTCCTAGCACCTTCTCTCTAGTAATCTTAACTGAACTCAGTTCCATTTCGTGAGACTCCTGACTAACTGGCACATTGCTGATGTCCTCCACGGTGAAGACTGATGCAAAATACTCATTCAATTCCTCTGCCATCTCTTTATCGTCCATTATAATATCTCCTGCACCGTTACCAATTGGTCCTATATCAACCCGTGTCTGTCTTTTACTCTTTATATATTTAAAAAAACTTAGTATCCTTTCGAATGTTATCCACCAACTTCCTTTCATAATTCATCTTTTCTTTCCTAATGACCTTCTTAGTTTCTCTCTGCAGGTTTTTAAAAGTTTCCCAGTCTTCTGTTTTCCCACTAATTTTTGCTTCTTTGTACGCCGTCCCTTTTGCTTTTATTTTATCCTTCACCTCTCTCGTTATCCACATTTATGCCCTTTTTCCATTCAAAGCCTTTTTTCTTGGAATATATCTATCCTGCATTTTCCTTATTTCCTGTAGAAATTCCTTCCATTTCTCCTCCGCCGTCCCTCCAGCTAGCTTACTCTTCCAATCAATTTGGGCCAACTCCTCTCTGATACCACTGTAATTTCCTTTGTTTCACTGAAATATCAATACACCAGTTATCAGCTTCTCCTTCTCAAACTTGAAACTGAACTCAATCATATTGTGATCACTAGTTCCCAGTGGTTCCTTTACCTTTAGTTCCCTAATCACCTCCGGTTCATTACACAGCACCCAATCCAAAACAGCCGATCCCCTGGTGGGCTCATCAACAAGTTGCTCCAAAAAACCGTCCCGTAGACATTCCACAAACTCACTCTCCTGAGTACTACCGCCTTGCTGGATTTCCCAGTCCACCTTCATGTTAAAATCCCCCATAATTATCTTCACATTGTCACTCTGGCATGCTTTTTCTATCTCAAACTGCAACTTATCGTCCACTTGCTGACTGCTATCTGGGGGCCTATATATAACTGCTACTATTGTCCTTTTACCCTTGCTATTTCTTAGCTCCACCCATAAGGATTCCACCTCTTCTGACCCAATGTCCTTCCTTTCTATTGATTTTATATCGCTACTAACCATCATGGCCACACCTCCCCCTCTGCCTACCTGCCTATCCTTCCTATACACTGTGTACCCCTGGACATTCAGTTCCCAATCACATCCATCATAAAGCCATGACTCGGTGATTGCCACAATGTCGTATTTATTAATCTGTAGTTGTGCCACTAGGTCATCTACTTTATTCCTAATGCTACATGCATTTAAATATAGTACATTTAGTCTAGTATCTGCTATTGATTTTGTTGTACTTCTATTGTTCAGCAGATTATCCTGACTTTTCACCTGTCTATCCTTCTTACCATCTTCACTACACACTATCTTAGACGTTCCTATATACCTCATCCTCTATCCTAACATCCTGTATCCTAACATCCTGATTTGTTGTACTTCTATTATTCAGCAAATTATCCTGACTTCTCACCTGCCTGTCCTTCTTGCCATCCTCACTGCACACTGTCTTGGACTTGTTTCTATAAACTTCCTCCCTTACCTTAGCATCTTGTATCCTAACATCCTGGTTTCCATCCCCCTGCCAGATTAGTTTAAACCCTCCCCAACAGCTAAATTAAACATTCCCGCCAGGATATTGGACCCTTTGGAGTTTAGGTGCAACCCATCTTTAGCGAATAGGTCATGCCTCCCCCAAAAAAGGTCCCAATTATCCAAAAATCTGAAGCCCTGCCCCCTGCACCAGTCACTCAGCAAGCATTCATCTGCCAGAGCTGTCTATTCTTTCTACCATTGGCACGTGGCACAGGTAGTAATCCTGAGATTACCACCCTTGAGGTCCTACTTCTCAACCTTCTCCCTAACGCCTTGTATTCCTCCTTCAGGCTCTCTTCTCTTTTTCTACCTATGTCATTGGTACCTACATGTAACAAGACTTCTGGCTGCTCACCCTCTCCCCTCAGAATATTCTGGACCCGGTCCGTGATATCCCGTACCCTGGCACCAGGGAGGCAACACACCATCCGAGATTCATTGTCGGTTTCGCAGAATCTGCTATCCGTACCCCTTACTATAGAATCCCCAATAACCACTGCATTTTCGCTTTCTCCGCTGGACCACAGTACCAGGCATGGTGCCAAGGTCCCGGTTGCTGAGGTCTTCCTCTAACAGGTCATCCTCTCCAACCAACGGTTTTTGAGGGGGACCGCCACAGAGGTACTGTCTACAAACTCTTTATAATTCCTATTTCCTGCTCGCTATCCCTAATCAGCCGAAGGTCATCGAGCTGCTGCTCCAGACTCTCAATCCTTTCCTTGAGGAGCCGCATCTCAGTGCACTTTGTGCAGATGTAGTTATCGGGGAGTCTGATAGTCTCCCAGAGTCCCCACATCTGACACTCCAAACATGTGGGAGGAACAGACAAAGCAGGATGCTTACGTTATCCTTTTTAGTGAGCTGGTTAATGAGCAATCATGGGGCAATCATGAATAATCATGAGCAATTTGGTATGTCACCAAAGACTATTACAAATTTCTATAGATGTACAGTGGAGAGCATCCTGACTGGTTGCATCACCGCCTGGTATGGAGCCTCCAATGCGCAGGATCACAAGAGGCTGCAGAGGGTTGTAGACTCAGCCAGCTCCATCACGGGCACAACCCTCCCTGCCATCGAGGACATCTTCAAGAGGCGGCGCCTCAAGAAGGCAGCATCTATCATGAAGGACCCTCACCACCCGGGATATGCCCTCTTCTTGTTACTACTATTGGGGAGGAGGTACAGGAGCCTGAAGGTCTGCACTCAGCATTTCAGGAACAGCTTCTTCCCCTCTGCCATCAGACTTCTGAATGATCCATGAACCCACAAACACTACCTCGTTATTCCTGTTGTTTTGCACTATTTATTAATTTTTGTAATTTATAGATTTTTATAGCTTTGCACTGTCCTGCTGCTGCAAAACAACAAATTTCACATCATCTGTCTGTGATAATAAATCCGATTCTGATCCTGATTCTGGCACCGTTAACATTCCGGGGAAGAGTGACCATAACATGACAGAATCCTTCATTAAGATGGAAAGTGAAGTACATCAATCCCAAACTATATTTAACCAAAAGTATGAGGAATGAGGTGGCAATGGAGCTTCATTAAAAGGTGCGTGTGGGTAGGTAATAGCTGACACTGAGGGAACAATTGCAGGAAATGCACCACAATTCCTTCTAGTACAGAAACACGTGAAAGGAAAGTGACCCAACCATTGCTTAGAAAGGAAGTTGTGGAGGAGAACCAGCAGTAGAGAAGGCAGATAAAGTTGCCAGGAGACTCCTGAGGATTGGGAACCTGAGAACTTCCTCCCTTAATCAAACTCTAAGACCTGGTTTTCTAAGATATCTTTATTAGTCACATGTACATTGAAACACACAGTGAAATGCATCTTTTGCGTAGAGTGTTCTGGGGGCAGCTCGCAAGTGTCGCCACGCTTCCGGCGCCAACATAGCACGCCCACAACTTCCTAACCCGTACGTCTTTGGAATGTGGGAGGAAACCGGAGCACCCGGAGGAAACCCACGCAGACACGGGGAGAATGTACAAACTCCTTACAGACAGCGGCCGGAATTGAACCGCTACACTACTGTGCCTGCCCTACTCTACTCTAAAAACGAGTATTAAACTTCCGGACACGAAACAGGCTGTCACGGTTTCGACATGTAACAAGAAAAAGAGCAGCAGAGACAAATATAAGTCGCTTAAAGTCACAAACAGGAGAATTCGTAACAGGAAACAATGAAATACTTTGTTCTGTCTTCACTGAAGAGAAAGCAAATAACTTCCCAGAAATTCTACGGAACCGAGAGTGTAATGAAAAGGGGAACTTAAAGGAAATTGGTATTAGTAGTTAGTATTACTAACCAATACTACAGGCCATCCCCAGGTTAAGAACTGCCCGACTCATGGACACCACTACATACAAACGAGCTCCCATAATATTATTAATGCAAAAGTCCGATATAAGTACAAACATTCGTACCTCCAAATGGCAGAACTAGTTTCCTCTCTCTCTCTCTCTCCACTTTCAGTAATTGTCCTTTCTTTCCAGTCTTGTTGTTTTGGTGCCATTCATCACAATACTGTGAAGGTGTGGTTACCATATTGAGTGAATTTTGTGTAATTTCTGACTTATGGACAAAATCAACTTACAGGTGTCCGCAACAACACAGCCTGTTCATTACCCAGGGACAGCCTATATCCCGTAATACTAATTTCCTTTAAGTTAGTATCAGCAATGATAATTCCCAGGCTAGAATAACCTTTATCCCTAAATACTAAAAGATATATAGCACAGCACAGCACAGGACCTTCGGCCCACAATGTTGTGCTGACCTATAGAGTACTAAAGATACAGATTTATCTAGAGAGCAGCCACTGTGTACTGATACTGAGGGGAATACTGACAAACCCATCCTCTGGAGCACACAAATCCAAACAGGGACTGGTGTCTGTAGTACTCACAGGTATTTTAGAACAGGGAGATTCTTGAAAGCCTCCGGGTCGATCTGACTTAAATTCTTTGCATTCCGTATCTCTCTGTTAATAAACAAACATGATATTTTATGACAGCATTTTGTCTTTGTGGGTTCTCACCTCTTAATTTCAATCATGTTTACTTCTGTTACAAAAGGACAGAACAGATTGGGAATCAACCCTTGCCTAATCTCAGCTCGGTCCATTCACTGCATGGACTGCAGCTTTTGAGCAAGTGGCTCACCCACCTTCTCGAGGGCAATTGGGGATGGGCAATAAATGCTGGTCTTGCCGGCAATGTCCACTTCTTGTGAACGACTCAAGAGTCGGTGGAAGCCAGGAAGAGCGTCAGAGACTCAAGAAGTCCATCATGTCCCCACAGAAGGCTTCACGCCAGCGATGGTGATCAGGAAAGGAGAAACCACGGCTCATTCCTCAGGGAATTCTGGATGCGCTTGGGGAGAACGCTTCAATCTCTGGAATTCGGGACCAGCAGCTTCTGTCAAAAATACTCACATGTGCGTAACTTTATCCAGACTGCAGAAAGCCCTAGCATCCACTCGCTGAAGAGTTGCATCGATGGAAATGTATCTGGGAGAGAAAGGTGGAAAAGCTGGGGTAATCATTGGGCCATTTTGTAGAAGGCTTGTCCCTTCTCTTTCTTTTTCAATCTTTTTATTAGTTTTCAAATTAATACAGATTAATATACAACATTGATGTTTGTACATGTAATACAAAGAGCAGGAGAACAATTGGCCTAGATAATCATAAAGAACAATAAAATATAAAAAAAAATCTGTAGATCTCATGATCTCTTAGTAAATTAACATAATATAAAGAAAAAGATTTATTATATATATCAAAGAAAAGAAAAAAGTCCCCAAATCAATAAGAAAAATTATAAACAATATATCAAACCAAACAGAAAAATTTCAAAAAAAAAACAAAAGAATACTGGACTGAAATTTCTCAGTAGAAACAGAGCAATATTATATCGTCAACTCCGTTCCTCTAAATTGGAAAGTTATTGAAAGGGGATCTATATCATGTGAAAATATTGAATAAATGGACTCCAAATATCTTCAAATTTAAGCGAAGGATCAACAGTGCCACTCCTAATTTTTTCCAAGTTTAAACATGATATAGTTTGAAAGAACCATTGAAAAGTAGTAGGGGGTATTGGATCCTTCCATTTAAGCAAAATGGATCGTTTGGCCATTAATGTGACAAAGGCAATCATACGGTAAGTGGATGTTTCTTCTCAATTGCCATTTTGTCACACTGTGGTTTCACTGATCCTCAATCACCTTTTCTCCTCTCTTAAAGTTTTCCACCTTACCTTCAAATCCCTCCAAAGCCCCCCCCCCCAACTTCCTGTTGTTTGTGATATGTATAAATAACTTGGACAAAAATGTAGATGGGCTGGTTGGTAAGTTTGCGGATAACACAAACATTGGTGTTGGGGACAGTGAAGAAGGTTGTTAACAGATACAGCAGGATATGGATCATGGGCGGAGAAATGGCAGATGGAGTTTAATCCAGGCAAGTGTGAAGTGTGGCACTTTGGGAGGTCAAACGCAGAGGGAAAGTACACAGTAAATGGAAGGACCCTTAGGAGCATTGATGTACAGAGGGACCTTTGGGTGCAAGTCCATAACTCCCTGAAAGTGGCAACACAAACAGATAGGGTAGTAAAGGAGGCGTACGTCATGCTTGCCTTTATCAGTTGGGGCAAAGATAGAAGAGTCTGGAAGTCACGTTGCAGCTGTATAAAACTTTAGTTCGGCCGCACTGGGAGCATTGTGTGCAGTTCTGGTCACTCTGTTACGGGAAGGATGTGGAGACTGTGGAAAGGGTGCAGAAGAGGTTCACCAGGATGCTGCCTGGATTGGTGAATATTGGCTATAAGAAGAGGTTGGGTTGCTTCCTCTGGAGCATCAGAGTTTGAGGGGAGACCTGATAGAAGTTTAGAAAATTATGAGAGGCATAGATAGGGTAGATAAGATATCTTTATTAGTCACATGTACATCAAAACACACAGTGAAATGCATCTTTGCGTAGAGTGTTCTGGGGGCAGCCCGCAAGTGTCGCCACGCTTCCGGCGCCAACATAGCATGCCCACAACTTCCTAACCTGTACGTCTTTGGAATGTGGGAGGAAACCGGAGCACCCGGAGGAAACCCATGCAGAAACAGGGAGAATGTACAAACTCCTTACAGACAGCGGCCAGAATTGAACCCGGGTCGCTGGCGCTGTAATAGCGTTACGCTAACTGCTAGTCTTTTTCCCAGGGTAGAAATGTTGAATACTAGAGGGGGAAAGTTTAAAGGGGATATGTGGGGCAAGTTTTTTTTACCCTGAGAGGGGTAAGTGCCTGGAACCTGTTGCCGGGGTGGTGATGGAGGCAGACACAGTGATGGTGTTTAAGAGGTACTTAGACAGGCACATGAACATGCAGGGTATTAAACGATATGGATCATGTGCAGGCAGATGGGATTAGCTTAATTTGGCATCAAGGTCGGCACAGACACTGTGGGCCAAAGGGCCTGTTCCTGTGCTGTACTGTTCTATGTTCCTATCTCTTCCACCCCTTTGACATGTTGAGATACTGTGCTTTTCCGACTTTGGTCTCTGTAGTAACCCTGATTCCATTGCTCCACCACTGATGGCCATGTCTTCGGTTGCCTGGGATTCATGCACTGGAACCTCCCTCCCTAAACCTCTTCAAGAAGCTCCTTAAAATGTCTCCTCTGACCAAGCTCTTGGTCATCTGCTCTGATATCTGGGAGACACCAGAGACTGCAGATGCTGGAATAGGAACATAGAAAACCTACAGCACAATTCAGGCCCTTCGGCCCACAAAGCTGTGCCGAACATGTCCCTACCTTAGAAATTACTAGGCTTACCCATAGCACTCTATTTTTCTCAGCTTCATGTAACAATCTAACAGTGTCTTAAAAGACCCTATCGTATCCGCCTCCACCACCGTTGCCGGCAGCCCATTCCACACACTCACCACTGAGTAAAAAACTTACCCCTGACATCTCCTCTATACCTACTCCCCATCAACTTAAACCTGTGTCCTCTCGTGGCAACCATTTCAGCCCTGGGTAAAAGCCTCTGACTATCCACACGATCAGTGCCAGCCACAATGTGGAGCAACAAACAATCTGCTGGAGGAACTCAGTGGGTCAAGCAGCATCTGTAGGTGGAGAAGTTTTGGGTTGAAACCTGAAACCCTACACCAGAACTGGAAATGGAGAGGGGAGATAGCCAGCATAAAAAGGAGAGGAGGAGGGGTGAGGCAGGGGCCGGTAGGTGATTGGTGGACCGAGGAGGGGTGAAGGATGACAGGCAAATGCAGCCAAGTCAGGGAGAGGGAGTAGTGGTGGAGTTGGGAGACAGTGGCAGGTGGATGAGAGATGGAGGCAGACAAATCAGAATCAGGTTTATTATCACTGACATATGTCAGGAAATATGTTGTTTTGCAGCAACAGTACAGTGCAAGACATAAATGACTATAAATTACAAAATAAATAAATGGTGCAAATAAAAAGGAATAACGAGGCAGTGTTCATGGGTTCGTGGACCGTTCAGAAATCTGATGGCGGAGGGGAACAAGCTGTTCCTGAAACGTTGAGTGTGGGTCTTCAGGCTCCTGTACCTCCTCCCCAATGGTAGTAATGAGAATAAGGCATGCAGCAAGGTGGGGGGGAAGGGAGTATGAAGACTGGAGACAGCTGCTGGAGGGAGATAAGCAGGGACACCAAGGGCTACCGGTGCCAGATCCCGATGAGGTGTGAATGGGAACCATTGGGGGAGAGGTGTATGGCAGATGGAACCAGAACCAGATGGGGGAGGGTGGGGGGAAACCTGTGGGTGTGTATTGGGTGGATGAAACCACGAGGGGGAGGGGGACGAAGATGCGTGATGGGGGGGCTTGAAGGAAAAAGACAGAAATGGGAGGACCAGAGGAGGATTGGACGGACAGAGGGGGCAGGGTGGGGGAAGGATTGTTTGTTGCTCCAAAATCTTCTTGTGGAGCTCAGGCAAATTTCATTCAATCTCCTGTGTATCGGCTTTGGATGTGTTGTTATGTTCAAGGTGCTTTATAAATGGAGGCATTGATTCATGCTGCCACAGTAAACCTCAAATCTCTTCCTGAGGTGGCCTAGCAGGTCTTGGAGTTCAGGCAAGTCCACGGTAGTCCCTACCCAACACCCAAAGCTATGTATTCTCCAGCAGAGTCTGCCGTCTTTGATCAGAGGAACGGTAGCATAGTGGTTAGCGTAATGCTATTACAGCGCCAGCGACCTGGGTTCAATTCCCGCTGCTGCCTGTAAGGAGTTTGTACGTTCTCCCCGTGTCTGCCTGGGTTTCCTCCGGGTGCTCCGGTTTCCTCCCACATTCCACAGACGTACAGGTTAGGAGCTGTGGGCATGCTATGTTGGCGCCAGAAGAGTGGCGACACTTGTGGGCTGCCCCCAGCACATTCCCAGTAACACAAAAAGATGCATTTCACTGTGTGTTTCGATGTACATGTGACTAATAAATAAATATCTTAATACCTTAAATGAACCTGTCACCTCTCCCTCTGATCCGTGGTCAGTTGTGGACTTCTTATTTGGGGTGAAACCACTCAGGACATGGGCAGCAGGTGCTCGATCCTCCCAGTCGTCCTTCAGGTCACACACCAATCCTGTCCTGGAGAATCAGCAGGTATCCCTCTGGGTCAGGGAACTCTTGAGGATTCACAACCCTTTCAGTGACCTTGTCTCCACCCCAAACAGCTAACACTGCATCCTGCAAGCATGCTCACTAGTTATGGATTGTCCCTCCAGGCATGGTGCAGCGGTGAAGTTACGGGATCTACTGCCAGAGTGTGGGCCACTGATCAAGAGAGATGAGTTCAAATCCCACCATAGCAGTTGAGGAATTTAAATTCAAGTATTTAAAAACATGTATATATTTTTTTGAAACAAATGTCAGTCTCAGTAAAAGCATCAGATTGTGGTAAAAACCCATTTTTTTCATGGAAGGAAATCTGCCACCCACACCTAGACTGACCTGCTTGTGATACATTTTTAATGGCCTCACTAGTTCAAGGGAAGTAAGGATGTACAATGATTGCTGCTTTTGCCAACAATGTCCACATCCCATCAACAAATAGTGAATAAGTAGAACACCCTCTCATCATCCATCCCTCTCTGAACCCCCTATAGGTTTCAGTGAGATGACCCCTCATTTTCTAATCTCTGTAAGGGACCATCTTGCTGAATGTCTCCATACAGGACAATCCCACCTCCAAGCGCTCCATCCAGGGAATCTAGGCTGCACTGCCTCTGGGGTAAGGAAGTGTGGAGATGGAAACTGATGGACACCAAAGACCAGAACATTTTCATTTCTCTTGTACACCATCCCTTTGCAATGAAGGCCAACATATCATTTGCTTTCCTAATAGTTTGCAAAAGATTGGTTGTGATGTGTACAGGTAAAGCAGTATTTTCCTCTCTTTAGACCATCCCTTGCAAGCGACAAGGACAGAAAACTAGGAAGCAAATGTCACAGATCTAAATCATTCACTTTCCTACAACCGTCAGGTTCTTGAACCGACCTGCATAACCCCAACCTTACCTCAGCAACGGAACACTATGGACCACATCCTGCGCTACCATGGACATGTCTCTGAATGTGTTTTTTTTCACACTAAGGTCTTGTTTCTGCACAGTCTTTTTATTTCTCTCTCTCTTCGCTGCCTTGCATAATTTATATTCTGTGTGTTATGTGTACCTACGTGCCTGTGATACTTCTGCAAGCAAGTTCTTCATTGTACCTGTAAGGACTTCAGGAAGCGGGGCAGAGAACATGCCCCTGTCTGTATTAATGGTGCTGAGGTTGAGAGCTTCAAGTTCTTAAATGTAAATATCACCAATAGCTTGTCCTGGTCCAAGAAGATGCTAAGGCCAAGAAAGCACACCAGCACCCCTACTTCCTTAGAAGGCTAAGGAAATTCGGCAAGTCCCCGATGCCTTCGTGAACTTTTATCGATGCACTACAGAAAGCATCCTATCCAGGTGCATCACAGCTCGGTACGGCAACTGCTCTGCCCAGGACCGCAGGAAATTGCAGAGTTGTGACCACCACCCAGTCACACAAACCACCCTCCCCTCCAATGACTCTGTCTATACTCCCCGCTGCCTTGAGAAAGCAGCCAACATAATCAAGGACCCCTCCCACCCTGGACATTCTCTCTTCTCCCCCCTCCCATTGGAGAGAAGATACAAAAGCTTGAATACATGTACCACCAGGCTCAAGGATAGTTTCTATCCTGCTGTTATAAGATTCTTGAACTGACCTCTTGTATGATAAAGATGAACTCTTGACCTCACAATCTACCTTGTCATGGCCTTTTGCACCTTATTGTCTGCCTGCACTTTCTCTGTAACTGTAACACTATATTCTGCATTCTGTTATTGTTTTCCCTTGTACTACCTCAATGTACTTATGTTTTGTAATGATCTGTCTGGATGGCATGCAAAACAGTTTTTCACTGTATCTCAGTACATGTGACAATTATAAACCAATTACCACTTGTGCACATGACAATAAACTCGACTTGACTGTCCATGTGGTTCACTCACTAAGCAAGAGGTTTCCTCAATGGTAAAGTGGGTGGGCAGATGCGGATCATTAATACTTACATCCTTGTGATGTTTGGGAGCTTTGTAAAGGCTTCTGTTGGGATTGACTTGAGCTGAGTCTCCATGAATCGACTGACAAAAAACAATAAGAGCTCACATTTAATACCGTGCATTGCTGAAAGACGATCATTCATAATCAGACTGCAAATTAATGTTCTGGTCACATTATTTTCTCACATGGTTCTTGCTGGCCTTCTGGAGGGGTTTCTGAGTCTATCAACAACACCAGCACCACCCAGCTGAGACCTAAAGGGACCACACAGCTAGACCTGGGATCTTCCTGGGCTGATTGGCTCAGTACCACATGGGATGGTTGATGTGATGAATGTGCAAATAAACCATCCGTTCTGGGACCCCTGCTCTTTGTGATTTTTATGAATGACTTGGATTAGGAAGTGGAAGGGTGGGTTAGTAAGTTTGCGGATGACGCAAAGGTTGGAGGGGTTGTAGATAGTGTAGAAGGTTGTCGTAGGTTACACCTGGATACAGACAGGATGCAGAGTTGGGCGGAGAAGTGGAGTTCAATCCAGATAGTGTGAAGTGATACACTTTGGAAGAACGAACATGAAAGTGGAGTACAAGGTTAATGGCAGGACTATGAGCAGTGTGCAGGAACAGAGGGATCTTGCGGTCCAAGTCCATAGATTCCTCAAAGTTGCCGTGCAAGTTGATAGGGTGGTTAAGAAGGTGTATGGAATGTTGGCCTTCATTAGTCAGGGTATTGAGTTCAAGAGCCGCGAGGTAATGTTGCAGCTCTATAAAACTCTGGTTAGATCACACTTAAGAGTATCGTGTTCAGTTCTGGTCGCCTCATTATTGGAAGGATGTGGAAGCTTTAGAGAGAGTGCAGAGGAGATTTACCAGGATGCTGCCTGGGTTAGAGAACAGGTCTTATGAGGAAAGGTTGAGCGAGCTAGTCGCCTCTCATCCTGTGTCACTCCAAAGAGAAAAGCCCTAGCTCGCTCAACCTTTCCCCTTTGGAGTGATGCAGGATGAGAGGTGACTTGATAGAGGTGTAGAAGATTATGAGGGGCATAGATAGAGTGGACAGCCAGCACCTTTTCCCCAGGGCGGCAATAGCCAATACCAGAGGACATATGTTTCAGGTCAGAGGAGGAATGTTCTGGGGAGATGTCAGAGGTAGTTCTTTACACAGAGAGTGGTGAGTGCCTGGAACACACTGCCGGGGGTGGTGGTAGAGGTTGATACAATACAGACATTTAAAAGGCTCTTAGGTAGACAAGAAACTGCAGAGATTTGTGGACATGGCCCTGCCTGTCACGGAAACCAGCCTCCCCTCCTTGGGCTCTGTCTTTACTTCTCGCTGCCTTGGTGAAGCAGCCAGTATAATCAAAGACCCCACCCACCCAGGTCATTCTCTCTTCTCTCCTCTTCCATCAGGTAGAAGATACAGGAGCCTGAGGGCACGTACCACCAGACTTAAGGACAGCTTCTATCCCACTGTGATAAGACTATTGAACAGTTCCCTTGTACGATGAGATGGACTCTTGACCTCACGATCTACCTTGTTGTGACCTTGCATCTTATTGCACCGCACTTTCTCTGTCGCTGTGACACTTTACTCTGTACTGTTATTGTTTGTACCCGTACTACCTCAATGCACTCTGTACTGACTCAAGTGACAATAATAAACCAATACCAATACATGGATGTAAGAAAAATGGAGGATTATGGGCTATGATGGAGGGAAGGGTTAGATTGATCATCAAGGTGTTCATATAGTTCACCACAACATCGTGGGCCAAAGGGCCCGTACTGTGCTGTACTGTTCTATGTTCTAATAACTTACATTTGGATACCAACTGAATGTGGTAAGGCAGTATCAAAAAAAACCTGACACTCAAACTTGAGGCCACTGAAGGAAACGTCTGGGCAGATGAACGAAAGCCTGATAACAGAAGAGTCTCAAAGAAGAAGAGCCGGACAGATGGGGGAGATTCATGGAGGGAATTCCAGAGATGAAGGCCTTTGAAGGTGAGGGCATGGTGGGATTGGTGGTGGAACGAGGATGATCGAGGAACCAGAACTGGAGGAGCAAGGAGCTGTCCAACAAATGTTGAATTGTAGTGCACTGCTAGAGGGGCATTACACTGGTAACCCCTCTGATTCCTCGGGTCATAGAGTCATACAGCACAGAAACAGGCCCTTAGGCCCAACTGGTCCATGCCAACCAAGATGCCCATCTAAGCTAGTCCCATTTTTCCACATTTGGCCCATAGAAGAATATCCATGGATGTAACCCTTACATCCATTTCACCAGGTGGATAGAAAATACTCTCAAAAGCATAAGAAATGGAAGCAGGAGTAGACCATTTGGCCCCTTTCCCTTGTTCTGCCTTAGTGCTACTTTTGAGCCAACCCAATATTCTATGATTGTGTTAATATTCAAAAATCTATCAATCCCTCTCTTGAATATAGTGACTGAGCCTCCACAGCTCTCCTAGGTAGAGAGAACAGTGGCTCACTGGAACAGCCACTTGCCCCAATATTTATCCCTTTGCATACACCTGAAATGAGAGAATCTGCTCATTGCTTCATCACCATGGGAGCTTGCTGCATGCAAAATGGCTGCCACGTTTCCTAGCTCCCAACAGTAATTACACTTCTCCTTCGACTCCATTGGAGATTCCTGAAAGTGATGGTAAAAACACTATAGAAATGTGAGTTGTTATTGTAAGGCTGCAGGAGGTTACTGAGATAGGGCAGAACATTGAAGGTAGCGAGCTGCTCTCACCAGATCTATTCATTACATCTATTATAATCATTCTACTCTTTTAATTCTCAATCCTAAGACTTTAAGAATTGCAAACAACGTTCTCTTAAATCTGCTTACAGGTCTGGCGATCTTTCGACCACCCGGAGCAACTGATAAAGATGAACTCTTGATCTCTTAATCTACCTCATTGTGGCCCTTGCACCTTATTGTCTACCTGCACTGCATTTTCTCTGTAACTGTAACACTACATTCGGTTGTTTTTTACCTTTTGCACTACCTCGATGTACTTATGTTTGGAATGATCTGTCTGGATGGCATGCAAAACATCATTTTTCACTGTATCACTAATAAACCAGTTCCTAATTACCATGGAAGGAACTGAAAAGCAGGATGAGAATTTTTACAGCAAGGTTTGGGATTGGATTTGGGATGAATCTAGGTGCTGTCCCAAGAACTTCAGCAGATCCTGTATCCTGGTAACCAGACATGAACAGGGTATTTGAGGTTTGGGTTAGCACTGTACTGATAAACCTTTTTCAGCCCTGCAGTGAGATTTAGAAGATTTCATTTCTCAGTGAGAAACATTCATTTAGTGTCAGAGTACCGAGAATCCCACCAGGAGGAAAAGTGTCGGGCAGTGTTCCACTCCCATCACTTTCTGTGGTCCACGCTGGGAAGTGTGGGAATGAGGGCTTCGGGATTAGGATCAGTTCTTACATTGGTTGGGAATGATTTGGCAACACTCTTCAATGTTCAACGGCATCACCGTCACCAATTCCCCCAGAACAATGTCTTGGTGGTGGTGGGGGAGAGGTCACCATTCACAGGAAGCTTGACTACACTTTTAACACAAATGCCTGGCTCCGAGGCCAGGTCAGAGACTGGGTATCATGTGATGTTTTAAAAGAAACAGAATATGCTGGAATTATTCAGCAGCTCGGGCAGCATCTGTGGGAAGAGGAACTGAGTCACCGTTACAGGTTGCGACACAAGAGACTGCAGATGCTGGAATCTGAAGCAACAATCTGCTGGAGAACTCAGCAGGTCGAGCAGCATCTGTGGGGGGGGGGGGGGGAAGGAAATGTCTGAGCTCCTCCAGCAGGTTGTTTGCAGCTAACGTTTCAGTTCGAAGAGTTTGAGGAGGGTCTTCAGCCTGAAACATTAGCTCTGTTCCGCGTCCCACAGATGCAGCCTGACCTGCTGAGCATTTTCTGTGTTTTAGAGTTTTAGCATCTGCAATTTTTTTTGACTTACCTCCTGACACCCCAAAGCCTTTCCACCATCTCCAAGACACAAGTTAGGAGTGTGGCATACTCCCAACATGCCTGAACAAGTGCAGTTCCAACAATGCAAGAAACCCAATAGTACCCTGGACAGAGCAGCCAATCTGATGCTCCAAACTCCTAAACACTCCCTCCCTTCCTTCACCACTGGTGTATAGTGGCCGGAGTGTATAACATCCACAAAACGTCACTCACATAGAGTCCTCCAACAGCACCTCCCAAACCTGTGACCTCTACCACCAAGACAAGGACAGCAGTCCTATGGGAACATCACCACTTGCAGGTTCCTCTCCACGTCACACCCCATCTATAACGTCACTTTCATCATCGCTGGGGCTAAACCTTGGAATACCCTTCCTAACGGCACTGTGGGCACACCTTCACCAGAAGGAAAGATATTACTAAACTGGAAAGAGTGCAGAGAAGATTTACAAGGATGTTGCCAGGACTTGAGGGCCTGAGTTATAGGGAGAGGTTCGGCAGGCTGGGACTTTATGCCTTGGACTGTAGGAGACTGAGAGGTGATCTTATAGAGGTGTTTAAAATCATGAGGTGCATAGTTAAGGTGAATGCCCTCGGTCTTTTCCCCAGGGTTGGGGAATGGAGAACTAGAAGGCAGAGGTTTAAGGTGAGAGGGGAGAGATTTAATAGGGACCTGAGTGGATTTAATAGGAACTTGAAGGGCAACTTGAGGGTGGTATCTATATGGAATCAGCTGCCAGAGGAAGTGGTTGAGGCCGGTACAATAACAGCTTTTCAAAGGCAGTTGGACAGGTACATGGATTGGAAAGGTTTAGAAGGTTATGGGCCAAACGTTGGCAAATGGGACCAGCTTGGATGGGGAATCTTGGTCGGCATGGACCAGTTGGGCCGAAGGGCTTGTTTCCGTGCTCTGTCACTCTATGAACTCCCCACCACTTTCTTAAGGGAAATTAGTGATGACAGTAAGTTGTGGCCTTGGCAGTGATGTTCAGAATGGCTAAAAACACTAGTTTTTAGCCTAGCATCGTAAGTGCCAGGCACAGAGCTCTGAAAAGGTGAAGCAGGTTCATCACAGAGTTCCCATTCCATTATGGACTTGTTGCTTGCGATAGTCCTACTGGGAAGTGATTATAAAACTTCTGGAGAGACTGTGGTGAAAACGGCCATGTGCCTTGATGTTAACTTTGATCCTTGCTGTTACAACAGTCAAGATTCTTGGTCAAGTGTGAAAAAGGTGTTTTGATGCAAGGCACTTCCCCCCGATCCTGGGGTGTCAATGAAAAATATTTTGCACGACTCTTACCTCAACCTCCCCTTGTTCACAGCCAAACTTGAGCTGTTCTATTTGTTGTACCACTTCTCATCCAGTCACAGAGTCATACAGCATGGAGACAGGCCCTTCGGCCCAACTGGTCCATGCCGACCAAGGTGCCCATCTAAGCTGGCCCCACTTGCCTGTGTTCAGCCCACATCCCTCTAAACCTTTCCTGTCCATTTACTTATCCAAATGTCTTTTAAAAGTTGTTATACCCCTCCCCACAGCCTTAATAACATTATTTCCTTATTGTTATGCCTGTAAAATACTTTACTATCATGTTCCTTTCTACCTTCCTAATTTTTACTGACTTCACTCCTTAACCCCTATATATTTTCTCTAAAACCATCTCTATACTAATATCTTCTTTGTTCCTTACCCTGGTATGTTCCTTTACGTTTTTAATCATGCATGGAGTCTCAGGAATATTTAGTTTATTCCTGCTTGTTAGTGAAATACCTGTCCGTTGTTATTGTACCGGCCCCAACCACTTCCTCTGGCAACTCGAACCACATTCGGACCACCCTCTGCATGAAGAAGTTGCCCCTCAGGTTTCCTTCAAACCTTTTCCCTCTCACCTTAAACCTATGCCCTCTAGTTTTTGATTTCCCCAACCCTGGGAAAAAAACTGTGACCATCTGCCTTATCTACGCCCCTCATGGTTCCTGTTCTTAGATTATTTATTTGACCAGATTATGTCACAATTTGATTTGGGCAGGAGAGCAGGCATCTTTGTTAACTGGCACAAAGCGTGATCTGCATCTCCCCGTTACCAGTCACTTCAACTACCCCCACCCAACACTATCACTGATATGTCAGTCCTCGGCCTCCTCCACTGCCAGGAGAATTCCAAGCGCAAACTGGAGGAACAGCACCTCTTTTTCCGTCTTGGAACCTTGCACCTAACAGCATGAACATTGAATTCTCCCACTTTAGGTAATCCGCACACCCAACCATGACTCTTCTTTTCTTCCCTTTCCTATCCTCTCTTTTTTCTACCCTTTTTCCCTCCTTACCTTTGACCCAACCCCCGGTGGACCTGCTCTCCCCTCCTCCCCCGCACCTGCCCATCACTGTCTCTTACCTGCATCTACCTATCACCACCCTGTGCCCACCCTGACTCCCCTCTTTTGTCCACCTATCACTGCTCTGCTTTTCTCTCCTATATATCGGGCTTCCCCTTTTCCTATCTTCAGTCCTGAAGAAGGGTCCTGACCCGAAACGTCGACCACCTGCTTTTCTCCACGGATGCTGCCTGGCCTGCTGAGCTCCTCCAGCATCATCGTGTTTTTCATCTAGATTCCAGCATCTGCAGTCCTTTGTTTCTCAAAGTGAATGGGACTGAGTTTCAGAAGTGATCAATTCACATCCACTACCACACTGTGTGTCAGCACACAGAGGAGATAATTCTGTCCTATTGAGTGTTGGGGTGCACAGCCGATGGAGAACAGGCCAGACATTAGTTACATACCTAATCTGCTGCGTCAGAATTTGGAATGACAAAGTGCAAGATTGCCACACCAGAGGTCCCACTGCTATTTATTTGCAGCCACACACAATCTGCTGGAGGAACTCAGCAGTCGAGCAGAATCTATGGGGGAAATGGACAATCAACACCCTGTATTCAAGGAATTGTTGACGTTTTGGGTTGAAACCCTGCATTCAGGACTGATGCAGCGTCTCGACCCGAGACGTTGACAATTCGTCTGCAGGCGCTGCTCGACCCACTGAGCTCCTCCAGCAGAGTCTCTGTTGCTCCAGATTCCAGTATCTGTAGTCTCTTGAGTCTCCATGCCTAATTATTCTGACATCATCCTCACTCTCCTCAGCTTCCTATCACCCCCCTCACCTGGATCCACCTGTAGCTCTGCTCCACCCTTTCCCCACCTTTTTATACCACCTGTGTTCAGTTCTGCTCACCTCATTATAGGAAGGATGTGGAAGCTTTAGAGAGGGTGCAGACGAGACTTACCAGGATGCTGCCTGGATTGGAGAGCATGTCTTATGAGGATAGGTTGAGCGAGCCGGGGCTTTTCTCTTTGGAGAGGAGGATGAGAGGTGACTTGATAGAGGTGTACAAGATGATAAGAGGCACAGATCGAGTGGACAGTCAGAGACTTTTTCCGAGGGCGACAATGGCTAACACGAGGGGACATCATTTTAAGGTGATTGGAGGAAGGTATAAGGGGGATGTCAGGGGTAAGTTTTTTACACAGAGAGTGGTGGGTGCGTGGAACACACTGCCGGCAGAGGTTGTGGGGGCAGATATATTAGGGACATTTAAGAGACTCTTAGATAGACACATGAATGATTAAGAAATGGGGGGCTATGTGGGAGGGAAGGGTTAGATAGATCTTGGAGCAGGATAAAATGTCGGCACAACATCGTGGGCCGAAGGGCCTGTACCGTGCTGTAATGTTCTACATTCTATCACTCCTCTTTCTTTCGAGTCCGGATGAAGGGTCTTGGCCCAAAATGTTGACTGTTCTTTTCCTTCCAGAGATGCTGCCCGACCCACTGAGTTCCTCCCATTCTTTGTCTGTTGCTCCAGATTCCAGCATCTGCAGTCTCCCGTGTCTGCCTAATTATTCCTTTTGATTTGTTTTCCCAATGAAGTGGGGGTTAAAGGCAGCTGCTGCACATCCTTGTTTGCCCTCTGGATGTGGAGAGGAGCCATATCTCTGAGCAACTGTAAGTGTTGGAGTCACAACTTCCACTGGCAAGAGGGTAGGGGGACGGATTGAAGAGAGATCGCCAGAGGAAACAGTGGCTCATTCAAGGAGCTGTACAGTAGGCCAGAGAGACAAATTAAGAATCAAAGTATTATACCTGTGTAGCTTCCTTAAAAGAGCCCTGTCTCTGCTTCTTACCCACAGCCCTATAATGTTTTGTTTTCAAATCCCTATCAAATTTCCAGTCTCTTTTGAAACTACTTCCAGCTGTCTTTCACACTGCATTCCAGATCAGAGCAATTTGCTGCATAAAATATCCTCATCGTCCTTCTGATTCTCTTGGCAATTACTCTTCGAGATGTGCCCTCTGGCCACCTTCCCTCCTGCCAGTGGAAACAGCTTTTCTTTTTGACGTACTATTCTAAGAATGTTATTATTGAAACATTCCTGGCTCTGGGAGTCAAGTCGTGCTGCAATTCCCCACGAAACACTAGCTTGGATTTTTCAGGGAAATGCTGGTCATGATGTGTGGAACAACTAGCATTTGTCTGTCACTGTGTTTTGCGGTTCATGAGTGCATGAATATTGAGGTCCCAAACCTCTGGCCCCTCTTTGTTGGTGGTTTCATTGATCTGCTTGTAGTCCAGACAGAGTGCAAAGGAACCATGATTCCTCGGCATTTATACAAAGAGAATTGCCCGCAAAACTAGTCTCAGGTTTCAGGGAGTTTCAGAAACATTCAAAGCTGTTGGGAGGTTTGACAGCCAGCTAAGCCAATGAGTGTGGCTGCAGCTTGGCTGGATGCTAAAACTTTTTCAACTCTTTTGGAGTGGGGCTTGGTTCAAGACACCCCTCATTTACATTGTTCGGCCCTTTGATACTTGCATTCCAACTGCTGTGAATCTAGTTGTAACTTTAGGAAACACAGGAGACTGCGGATGCTGGAATCTGGAGCAACACACAAGATGCTGGAGGAACTCAGCGGGTCAGGCAGCATCTGTGGAGGGAAATGGACAGTTGGCGTTTCGGGTCGAGACCCAGATGAAGGGTCTCCACCTGAAACGTTTACTGTCTATTTGCCTCCACGAGATGCTGCCTGACCTGCTGAGTTCCTCCAGCATCTTGTGTGTTACAGCTTTAGGATATGGATGAGACAAGTGTATTGTTACTCCAAAGATTACCAGCAGCTGGATGTTGACCAGAGACCTAGGCTACACTGATCTACCACTTTTATGGTGATCCTTATGCTATCGTGCACTGCATGAACAGAAGGACGTTGAGGATATTTTATACAGCAAATTGCTCAGATCTAGAATGCACAGTGTGAAAGAGTATTCTACTTGCGCATATATGAACTTGAGCACATGACAATAAACTCGACTTTGACTATGGTCAAGTTCTGTATTATTTCTCCCACTGTAAAATCAAATAAAACATTTGGACCAAATCAGCAGGAGATTTTGTTAAGCCTACAGAGAAAATACTAAAGCAGAAGGAAGCAGAGGAGAAATTGGACCCGTGATGAATGCAGAATTAACTAAAATCCAAGGGTTGCAATCACTTTCATTCTCAGGACTTTGATGTCGCTCCCGTTACTTTACAGGAGGCTCCACAAGTGAAGAGGTGCGGTGCACAAGGACCTGTCGGATGTGATAGTATCTGGACAAAGGGCTATGTAGTTACAGAGCTCAAAGACCACCAGGTGTAGAGGAGCAGAGTGTAGAGGAGCAGAGAGATCTGGGCGTTCATATCCACAGATCACTGAAAGTTGCCACACAGGTGGATAGGGTAGTTAAGAAAGCTTATGGGATGTTAGCTTTCATAAGTCATGGGATCGAGTTTAAGAGCCGCAAAGTAATGATGCAGCTTTACAAAACTCTGGTTAGACCACACTTAGAGTACTGTGTCCAATTCTGGTCACCTCATTATAGGAAGGATGTGGAGGCGTTGGAAAGGGTACAGAGGAGATTTACCAGGATGCTGCCTGAATTAGAGAGTATGGATTATGAGGAGAGACTAAAGGAGCTAGGGGTTTACTCATTGGAGAGAAGGAGGATGAGGGGAGACATGATAGAGGTGTACAAAATATTAAGAGGAATAGATAGAGTAGACAGCCAGCGCCTCTTTCCCAGGGCACCAATGCTCAATACAAGAGGGCATGGCTTTAAGGTAATGGGTGGAAGGTTCAAGAGAGACGTCAGAGGGAGGTTTTTCACCCAGAGAGTGGTTGGTGCATGGAATGCGCTGCCTGGGGTGGTGGTGGAGGCAGATACGTTGGTCAAGTTCAAGAGGTTGTTAGATAAGCATATGGAGGAATTTAAGTTAGAGGGATATGTGGGAGGAAGGGGTTAGATAGTCTTAGGTGTGGTTTGAAGGGTGGCACAACATGATGGGCCGAAGGGTCTGTATTGTGCCGTATTGTTCTATGCTTCTATGGTTACAGAGCATTGACAGCAACAGCACACTTGGCCGCATGGATCCAAGCTTGTGCCAACAGTAGCTCCCTCCGCCCTACCACACAAGGCTTGCCCTGCCATCTCTAAGTCTATCCCACTCCTACACACAGGGCTGTCTCCACCTTAGGCCCTTCCACGCCTTCACCCGAGGCTCCTCCCACATCAGGCCCTTCCAATGTCAATGTCAAATTCTGGAAGGCATGCATTTAAGGTGAGAGGGGGGAAGTTTAAGGGAGATGTGTGGGGCAGGTTTTTTTTAAGCAGAGAGTGGTGGGTGCTGGGAACAGGCTGCCAGGGGTGGTGGTGGAGGCAGATACAATAGTGGTGTTCAAAGAGCTTTTATATACAGTAGACACATGAATACGCAGGGAATGGAGGGATATGGATCATGAGCAGGCAGAAGGGATTTAATTTGCACTGTGTTCAGCAGTGACACTGTGGGCCGAAGGGCTTGTTCCTGTGCTGTACTATGTACATGCAAGCACACACATGAGCACCAACACACAAATGCAAACATGTACACACACACACATGCTTACAAACACGCGCACACACACAGACAGACACGCAAACACATATACACATGCGCACACATCCAAAGACATACACATGCATGCTCTTGGAAACACACTTGGAGTATTGTACGCAGTTCTAGTCACCAGGGTACAGGAAGGATGTCACTAAGTGGAATGGGTGCAGTAAAGATTCACGAGGATGTTGCCAGGATTGGAGGGCTTGAGCTATAAGAACTGAATGGATAGGCTGGGACCTTTTTTCCCTGGAGAGTAGGAGGCTGAGGGTGACCTCATAGAGGATTATAAATTCATAAGGGCCATAGATAAGGTGGATCATTATATTCTTTTTCCCAGGGTAGGGGTGTCTAAAACTACTTTGTTATTTTTTTTGCACTATTTATTTACTTCTGTATGTTATTCGTATTTTATGTCTTTGCACTGTACTGCTGCCGCAAAACAACAAATCTCACCTCATACAAGTCAGTGATAATAAACCTGATTCTGATTTAAGGTGAGACAGGAAAGATTTAAAAGGGATCTGCAACTTCTTCACACAGAGGATGGTGGGTATACGGAACGAGCTGCCAGAGGAAGTGGCAGAGGCGGGTACAATTACAACATTTAAAAGACATTTGGAGAGGTACATGGATAGGAAAGGTTTAGAGGGATATGGGCCAAATGCAGGGAAATAGGACTAAAGGAGATAACTTAGTTGGCATGGACGAGTTGGGCCAAAGGACCTGTTTCCACGTTGTATAGCTCTATAACTCTCCCTTAAGCCACACACACAAACACACATGCAGAGAACTGCATTATCATATTCAACATGACAAGTCTAAGGGTTTACCATTCAACCTGAAAATAATTCTGTGCTTCTTCTGCTTGGTGTAGAACACACACTCTCTGCACAGGAGTACACTTCATTTACCCAGCTTAGGAACAAGCTGGAGGAGCTAAGGCTTAGGGGGTCCCAAGAGCATGTAGGACAATGCCAAAAGTTAATGCAGAGCTTACCAGAGCTGCTTACACAGCTATGAGCACGCAGTTAGGAGGATAACAATAACCCTGTCCTTTTTAATAACAGATTTGAAAGCTGGAGATGGTAATATGTCTAACAATTAACTTAAGTTACAACTATTCAAAAACATTAATCTTAAAACTGCATACGGATTATTTCATTTAACTCTGCTAGAAAGGCACATGTGAAGAATTCCCCAGGTAGGGTGAACAATCCTTGTTCACAACATTTGACTGAAGGGAGCTAAAATTACATCACACTTTTGTTTCCTGTCTTTTAAACAGTTTTAAACACCAAACTTGCATTATGTAGCTCTTGCCAAGGTTAATTTTTTGTTGGGTGTTTTATTACTCTCGGGACATGGAACATCCATTGATAAGAAGCACCGTGTCCTGGCCATTAACCGGCTCCATCAGTCTCTCTATGGGACCATAACTTTCACCCTGGGCTTTCACTGTGATGAACGATCCTGCATCTTGCAGCACAAACCAGTTCTGATGTGACTTCACCATGAAGCATGATAATTCAAAGGTAAACATCTACAATTCGAATGCGTCCCTGGAAAATTTACTTGTGATTATAAGCTGTTATGTGGGGATCTGAAATGTGGGGGGGGGGGGGAAGGTGCATGATATCACATGATGTCACACTTTCACACATTGACAGCAAACACTGAAGGATGCTTTACCAAAATAAATCTTCTGCTCTCTTCCCCTTTCAACCAAATAGTGGTAATGTCGTTTCTGTAGCAACTCTCGGCAAATGGCCTTAGTGTGCAGCCTTTCCCTACTTAACCCAAACTCCTACCTCCTCTCAGGAGGTCTTGTGTTAACCTGCCTCGCTCCCCTTTCAGCGCAAGCTTCAACTCGGCAGATGGACTGTGGTCAAAGTCCATCAGCGACGCTGCCGCTGTATCAGTGGCCGTTCCTGGGTCACCACACCTGGAGACAAAAACACAGACCCCCAATCCAGGCAACCAATGCCGGTGATCACTAGTAATGGCACGCTCCTGGGCCATAACAACAACAGACAACTGGGCCCATCTGTCTCCAGTGGCAACCCAAAAGTTCCCCTCCTCCATAACTCAGAAGCTCCCTCCTACATACCTGTCCAACACCACAGGTGCCATTTCAATGGGAAGTGGTTGAGGGTATTCCAGATACACCCTGACCTACGACAGACTGACTTACAGTAGTATCGACGCCCATTCTTATAGCTGCTTCGCAATCAATACAGTGGCCCTTATCACCTTTCTCAGGTGGGCAACAGATACGGTTCACCTCCTCATCACAGTGTGCACACCCAGCAGAACTGATCACCTCATGCCCAAGCTGACTGGGTGCATCACGGTCTGGTACGGCAATTCAAATTAGCAGGAACGTAAGAAGCTGCAGAGAGTACTGAACTTTGCCCGATATATCACTGGCACATCCCTCCCCACCGTCGGTAGTATCTACAGGAGGCGCTGGCTCAAGAAAGCAACATCTATCATCAAAGATCCCCACCATCCGGGCCGTGCCATCTTCTTACAGCTACCATCGGGCAGGAGGTACAGAAGCCTGAAGTCCCACACCACCAGGTTCAGGAACAGCTACTTCCCTTCAACCATTTGGTTCTTGAACCAACCGGCACAACCCTAATCACTGCAGTTTAGTAACATTATGATCACTTTGCACTAAAATGGACTTTGTTTTCTTTGTTCTAATTGTGTTCTTTCTTGTAAAAATTGTGTTGAATTTATATGTAATTTATGTTTTTCATATGAATGAAGCTTATATGCTGTGTTCCTGCTGCAAACACGTTTCTCATTGCACCTGTGCACACATGTACTTGTGCACATGATGACAAAGTTGACTTTGACTGTGAATTGCACTCAACCATCTTTACCGGCAGTGACTTTCTTCAGAGACTTGCAACCCCTTCCCGTGACAACCGTAACACCCAGACATCTTGAAGAGGCATTCAGAGTCCACTGGCTCTCACAATGTCCATGGCTAGATCTCCTGCCTTTTACACCCCACCCACATGACATCCCTCGTACCCACATGCTCACTGGTCTCCCACTGGTTGCATCCCGGACTCGGCCAGGAATAAGACCACATCCCCATTACCATTCCGTGGGCCTGTTCCCCACTTGTACCTTGAAATTGTGTGCGGGTGAAAATGTTTCACATTTTGAGTGCCATCTCAATGGCAGTTATTATACACGCCACCTCAACTATTGTTACATAGAACATTACAGCACAGAACAGGCCCTTCAGCCCACAATGTTCTGCCGACATAGCTATTCCCTCCTACCTACAGAATGCCCATATCCCTCTATTTTCCTCTCATTCATGTGCCCATCCAAGCCCCTCTTAAACGCCCCCAATGAGTTTGCCTCCACCAGCCTATCAGGCAACACATTCCAGGCATCCACCACTCTCTCAGTGCAAAACGTACCCCTCACGTCTGTTCTCCTTGTTAATGCTGAATTCCCTCATTCCACCAGTTTATGCACTAAACAATCCCAAGCCTGATCTAAAAAGGTCTGGAAAATGTCTTCAGCCTGAGTATCAGCTGACCATTTGCTCTGGCTCCTGGTTGTACATCCTTGTAGTTCTCACGGATGGCACTTTCAAGGATTTCACTATATCCTTGTGTGAGATGTCATCCATAGGTCCTGGCAAGAGTAGACTCGCCAACACCTCATACGTCTCTGGTCCTACCACCAGCAACAACTCGCCTTCCCCTTCTTGCATATCAAAATCAAAGTCAAAGTGAGTTTATCGTCTTGTGCACAAGTCCATGTGTGCACAGGTGCAATGAAAAACTTACTTGCGGCAGCATCACAGCCACACAGCATCAGATAAGCAGCATTTACAAGGAAAACATAAACTCAACATAAATTATACACAATTTTTACAAAAAATAGCACAAATAAAACAGAAGAGAACTGTCCATTTTAGTGCAAATGGTCAGAGTGGTCATTGTGTTGCTAAATTATAGTGATTAGGGTTTTGCCAGTTGGTTCAAGAACCGAATGGTTGAAGGGAAGTAGCTGTTCCTGAACCTGGTGGTGTGGACTTAAGGCTTCTGTACCTCCTGCCTGATGGTAGCTGTGAGAAGATGGCATGGCCCGGATGGTGGGGATCTTTGATGATGGATGTTGCCTTCTTGAGCCAGCACCTCCTGTAGATACTCCCGATGGTGGGGAGGGATGTGCCCGTGATGTATTGGGCTGAGGCCACTACTCTCTGCAGCTTCTTAGGTATCGCCATATTCCTCTGTTTGTATCCTTCCAGGAACTCTGACAGTATCATTTACCGTCAGAAACATTTCCATTTCCTCCATACGCAGGACAAGTAGTTGAATTTACGCATATCTCTTGAGCTTGCCGGCGTATCTGCCACACCTTTTGCCTGCCATAATCCATGCTCTCCTCAGAGAATGCTGTTCTCTATTTCCTTCCCACTGGATCACTGCCCTGCTACTCCCTCAAGCAGCGACATCCTTTCAAGTGTAAAGTAATGCATTTTGGAAGTCAAACTCCCCACCATCGGTAGGATCTACAGGAGGCATTGCTGCAAGAAGGCAATATCCATCATCAAAGCTCCCCACAGTGAATGGCAGGAGACTGAGGAGTGTTGATGAACAAAGGGACCTTGGTATTCAAGTCCAAGGGTCTCCTAAAGGTGGCAACACAGGTAAATTAGGTGGTGAAGGAGGCATACGGGAAGCTTGCCTTCATCAGCCATGACACAGAGTATAAGAGCAGGGACATCATGTTACTACTTTATAAAGTATTGGTGAGACCACACCTCAAGTACTGAGTGCACTTCTGGTCACAATACTACAGGAAGGATACGAATGCACTGGAGAGGGTGCAGAGGAGATTTACCAGGATGTTGGGTGGATTGGAGTGTTTCAGTTATGAGAAGAGTTTGCACAGGCAGGGTTTGTTTTCCCCGGAGCAGAGGCTGAGGGGGGTCCTGATAGGGGAATAGGTAGGGTAGATAATAAGGATCTTTTTCCCATGGTGGGGGTGTCCAAAACAACTGAAGTCCCACACCACCAGGTTCAGGAACAGCTACTTTCCTACAACCAGCAGGTTCCTGAACCGACCTGCACAACCCTAACCCTACCTCAGCAACGGAACACTACAGACCACCTCTTGCACTACCATGGCCTTGTCTCCCATTGTGTCTCCTTTTTTTTGCACCAAGGTCTTGCTTTTGCACAGTCTTTTGCTCTCTCTCTCTTGTCTTGTATAATTTATGTACAATTTATAATCTGTGTGCTGTCTACCTACACGCCTGTGATGCTGCTGCAAGCAAGTTTTTCACTGTACCTGTACCTCACTGTACTTGTGTACAGGACAATAAACTCCACTTGACTTGACTTGAACAAGAGGGCATAGGTATAAGGTGAGAGGTAGGAGGTTTAGAGGGGATCTTGAGGCGGAAATTTTTCACACAGAGGGTGGTTGGATTTTGGAACGTCGTACCTGAGGGGGTGATGGAGGCAGAGACTCCCACAGCAATTAAGAAGCATCCAGACATACACTTGAACCACCAAGGCCTGGAAGTCTACAAACAAAATGCACGTAAACAGGATGAGTATAGGTAAGTACAATGGTCGTCATGGACATGGTGGGCTGAAGGGCCTGCTTCTGTGCTGTATTCAATATCAAACTCAACACCAATATAGTGTCTGTCGGCTCTTTCATGTTACCGGTTGCCTAAGCAAATAATAGAGACAGGGTTATCAATAAAACATCCTTCAGTGAATGTATTAGCTCTATACTAACAGCAGTGTCTGGTGACAACAAGGCATCAAACGTTGTGTAACACGTGGGACACTCAGTTGTTAAAGTTACATTTATGTTCATGAGCATCTCAGACTGAGCCGTACCCATGGATTATGTAGAAGCTGAATTGTCATAAACTTTAAAAACAAATTTTAAAATTATTATTTTAAAAGCTCGATAATTAAAGGGTCTTTAAATGTGGTATGAAAAGGAAGTTGGTTAAAAGGAAGAGAGTCGTGATAAACAGGGTGGAGGGTGGTAGACAGAGGCATTCCCCAGGGGTCAGGGTTGGGACCACTGTTTCATTCGACACATACCAGTAACTTAAACACGGATACACAGCGTGAAATTTCCAAATGATGCACGGTTGGAAAATGTGGTTTAACAGCCAGGAGGGTAATAAAAGTCTGCAAGAGGACATGGATACACCGGCTGAACAGGCAAACCAGTGGCAGGTGAAGTTTAAGATCAACAAAGAAATGTGAGGTGATACATTTTGGCAAAAAGAATAAGGAGAGACAATATTGATTAAATAGCACAGTTATAAAGTACGCGCAGGAACAGATGGAGTTGGTGTCTCTCCATTCATAAACTGTCGGCAGTGGACGGGCATGGAGTGAAGGAGACTGAGAGGTGACCTTATGGAGGTGTATCAGATCACGAGGGGCATGGACAGGGTGAAATTGTATCTGGAGGTTCCCTCCGGGATTTAGGCCCAGTGATGATGAGGGATAGACAATATATTTCCAAGTCAGGGACTTGGAAGGAACCTGCAGTTGGTGATGTTCCCATGTTCCCGCTATCCTTATCCTCCTTTGTGGTACAAGTTGTGGTAAATTCTGTTGGAGTAGTCTGGGTGAGTAACTGCAGTGCATTTTACAGACAGTACACACTGCAGCCAAAGCAGTGGAGGGAATAAATGTCTGGGATGGCAGATGGGTTACCGATCGGGGGAGCTTTTGTCCTGGGTGATGTCAACCTGTCGGTACCTGTGATGTTTCCTTACCCACCCCTTAAAGGGCTTATTCTTTCTTTAATGTTATACCTGTAAAATACTTTGCAATTTTGTTATACTGTATGTTCTTTCCTACCTTTCTAATTTTTACTGACCCCCACTCCTTCACCCCTTTGTATTTTCTTTAATCATATAATACCATCACTGTAATGTCAAAGTCAAAGTCGAGTTTATCGTCACATGCACAAGTACATGTGTGCACAGATGCAATGAAAATCTTACTTGCAGCAGCATCACAGGCACATAGCATCAGATACACAACATTCACGAGAAAAACACAAATTAACCATAAATTTTACACAATTTTTACAAGAAAGAACACAATTACAGCAAAGAAAACCAAGTCCTTTTTGATGCAAAGTGGCAGGCCTCTTTCCTTATCCTCGAAGGTTCCCTTATGTTTTTACTCAATCATGGAGCCTCAGGAGTGTTTCGGTTATTCTTTCCTGTTAGTGGAATATATTTTGACTGCTACCAAAAACTCAGTTACACCTCCTTCAACAAAGCAGAACACTTTCAGTGTTTGTTTTACAACAAGAAGAGTTTACAAGTGGTTAGTGTTTGTCAGTTCATTGATTCCATGTGATTTCTCTGGAGATGGTTTCATTTGTGTTCCAGGGGTGAAGTGGTACGCACTGATATCAACTTGTGAATTCCCATGATTAACTGAAAGTGTGTGTAGCTCTGATGCAGTAGTCAGATTTTATGTTTATATTCATTTATTCATACTTATCCATTAAGCTCATTGATTCACTGCTAGCTCCCAGAACATCGCCATCAAATCCATTATCCACTTATTTCCCTGTACCCTGTTTCCACCCATCAATTCCCCACCCATCTACACACTAGAGGCAATTTGCACTCCATTGGAAGAATGCAGTAGTTTAAGGAGGTTTACCACCAAGCAGTGGTTAGAACACACCTGGAGTATTATATGTAGTTCTGGTCACTGCGCTAGAGAAAGGATGTGCTTAAACTTGAAAAGGGTGGAGAAAGGATTCACAAGGATGTTGCCTGGATTGGAGGGCTTGAGTTATAAGGCGAGATAAGGTAGGATTTTTACCCTGGAGTTCAGGAAGCTGAAGGGTGACCTTATAGAGGTTTATAAAATTATGAGGGGCATCAATAGGGTAGATGGTCACAGTGGTATTGGTATTGGTTTATTATTGTCACTTGTACCGAGGTACAGTGAAAAGCTTGTCTTACAAACCGATCGTACAGATCAATTTATTACACAGTGCCGTTACATTGAGTTGCATTGATGTAGTACAGGTAAAAACAGTAACAGTACAAAGTCTCACAGCTACAGAGAAAGTGCAGTGCAATAAGGTGCAAGGTCACAACAAGGTAGATCGTGAGGTCAGAGTCCATCTCATACAATAACTGTTCAATAGTCTTATCACAGTGGGGTAGAAGCTGTCCTTAAGTGTGGTGGTACGTGCCTTCAGGATCCTGTATCTTCTCCCCGATGGAAGAGGAGAGAAGAGAGAATGTCCCGGGTGAGTGGGGTCTTTGATTATGCTGGCTGCTTCACCAAGACAATGAGAGGTAAAGACCTAGAGTCCAAGGAGGGGAGGCTGGTGTCTGTAATGCACTGGGCTGTGTCCACAACTCTCTGCAGTTTCTTGCAGTCCTGGGCAGAGCAGTTGCCATACCAAGCCGCGATACATTCAGATAGGATGCTTTCTATGGTGCATCAGTAAAAGTTGGTGAGAGTCAAAGGGGACAAACTAAATTTCTTCAGCCTCCTGAGGAAGTAGAGGCACTGGTGAGCTTTCTTAGCCGTGGCTTCTACATGATTTGACCGGGACAGGCTGTTGGTGATGTTCACTCCCAGGAACTCTCAACCCTCTTGACCTCAGCACCATTGATGTAGACAGGTGCATGTACACTGCCCCCTTCCCCCTTTCCTGAAGTCAATGACCAGCTCTTTTGCTGACATTGAGGGAAAGGTTGTTGTCATGACACCATTCCACTAAGCTCTCTATCTCCTTCCTGTACTCCGACTCATCACTGTTTGAGATACGGCCTACAACGGTGGTATCATCTGCAAATTTGTAGATGGAGTTAGAGCAGAATCTGGCCACACAGTCATGAGTGTATACGGAGTAGAGTAGAGGGCTGAGGACGCAGCCCTGTGGGGCACCAGTGTTGAGAATAATCATGTCGGAGGTATTGCTGCCTATCCTCACTGATTGTCGTCTGTTTGTTAGAAAGTCAAGGATCCAGTTACAGAGGGAGGTGTTGAGTCTTAGGTCTCGGAGTTGGTAAGGGAGTCTAAAACTGGAGGGCATAGGTTTAAGATGAGAGGAGAAAGATTTAAAGGGGACCTGAGGGGTAAGTTTTTCACACAGAGGGCAGTGGGTATATGGAACAAGCTGCCAGAGGGAGTGGTGGAGACAGGTACAGTTATAATAAATAAAAAACATTTGGACAGGTACATGGATAGGAGAGGTTTAGAGGGATCTGGGCCAAATGCAGGCAAATGGAACTAGCTCAGGGAGGCAATTTTGTCGGCATGAAGGAGTCAGGCTGGAGTGCCTGTTTCTGAGCTGCACAACTCGATGAATCACATACTCAAGTGCAAGAAGGGATGATATATCCTGTGTATGAATGCACATGAATACGGAAGAGAGAACATCTCACGGAAGACTGTTCACAACCTTGGAATGTTGCAGCAGCTTTACAGGCAATTAGCTAGTCACTGCAGTAATACAGGAAACTAGGCAGATATCTGTACACACCGGGATATCACAAATGATGGTGGAATAAGTGAGAAGATCATCTGTCCATCGATAAGTGAGAAGACTGACAGGCGAGAAGGCCAACCAGTGTAGCAAACAACCATTTGCTTTACAATTTGTATCAGTGTCGGTCATAGTCATAGAGTCATACAGCAGGGAAACAGGCCCTTCGGCCCAACTGGTCCATGCCGTCCAAGGTGCCCATCTAAGCTAGTCCCATTTGCCTGTGTTTAGCCCATATCCCTCTTAAGCCTTTCCTATCCATGTATCTGTCCAAGTGCCTTTTAAATGTTGTTAACGTACCTGCCTCAAACACTTCCTCTGGCAGCTCGTTCCATATACTGACCACCTTCTGGGTGAAAAAGTTGCCCCTCAGATTCCTATTAAATCTCTCCCCTCTCATCTTAAACCTATGCCTTCTTGTTCTTGATTCCCCAACCCTGGGAAAAAGATAGTGTGAATTCACCCAATGCCCCTCATGATTTCATACATCTCCATAAGATCAGCCCTCATTCTCCCACACCTGTTGAACCACTCTCCATAACTTATTCCCTCGAGTTCTGGCAAAATCCTCGTAAATCTTTTCTGCAAAGGACTTTCTGTCAGTACATTGGAGGGGGGGAGAGAGGGGCTGTGAGGCAAGGATGTGATTGTGCTGGAGAGAGTGCAGAGGGGATTCACCAGGATGTTCCCTGGACTGGAAGATTTTAAGTTATGGGGAGAGACTGTATAGGCTGGGCTTGTTTTGGAATTGGAATTGGTTTATTATTGTCACTTGTACTGAGGTACAGTGAAAAACTTGTCTTGCATACCGTTCATACAGATCAATTCATTACACAGTGCACTGAGGTAGTACAAGGTAAAACAATACAGAATGCAGAATAAAGTGTCACAGCTACAGAGAAAGTGAAGTGCAGGCAGACAATAAGGTGCCAGGTCATAACGAGGTAGATTGTGAGGTCAAGAGTCCATCTTATTGTACGAGGGAACCGTTCAATAGTCTTATAACAGCGGGGTAGGAGCTGTCCTTGAGCCTGGTGGTATGTGCTTTCAGGCTTTTCTCCCTGATGGGATGGGGGAGAAGAGAGAATGTCCGGGATTGGTGGGGCTTTTGATTATGTTGGCTGCTTTACTTAGGGAGCAAGAAGTATAGACAGAGTCCATGGAGGGGAGGCTGGTGTCCGTGATGTGCTGGGCTGTGTCCACAACTCTCTGCAGTTTCTTGCAGTCAGTCCCGGGCACAGCAGTTGCCATTACAAGCTGTGACGCATCCAGATAGGATGGTTTCTATGGTGCATCGATAAAAGTTGGTGAGTGTCAAAAGGGACATGCCAAATTTCTTTAGCCTCCTGAGGAAGTAGAGGCACTGGTGAGCTTTCTTGGCTGCGGCGTCTACGTGGTTGGACCAGGACAGGCTGTTGGTGACGTTCACTCTGAGGAACCAGGACAGGCTGGAGTGAAGGAGACTGAGGGCTGACCTGATAGAGATCTGTAAAATCATGAGAGGCAGAGATAGGGTGGATAATCAGAATCTTCTTCCCATGGTAAGGCCATCAGACAAATAGGGCATAGATATAAGGTGAGAGGGAGGTGTTTTGAAGGGTATCTGAGGGAAAAGTGTTTCACACAGAGAGTGGTTGATATCTGGAACGTGCTGCCAGAGGTGAAGGTGGAATCAGATACAATCACTGTGCTTAAGAGACATTCAGTCAGGCACTTTAAACAGGTAAGGCAGAAAGGGATACGGACCTAATGTGGGCAAATGGGATTAGTGTAGATGGGTACAAGATTGGCATGGACTTGATGGGCCAAAGGGCCTGTTTCTGTGCTGTATGACTATGACTCTAATTTAGGTCTGTCTACCCCTGCCAACAGCAGCAGCCACTGACTGACGGGGTTGGTGACTTTGGCAGCAACTGTCTCAAGTAAACACAGCACAAAAGCTTCACTGCAGGCCAAAGACTCTACTAAACCTCAATGTTACATTTGAAATGACCGCTTAGAATTTTTAAATGGGGAAAAAACAAATTCCAATCCATTTGGGATATAACAACTGTTTCGTTGAAACACATACCATTGATATCCCACTGCGTCGTATTATGTATTTGGCTTGGTAGTTAGTATTGGCTCTGAGTCAGAAGACTGCAGGCTTCAGCTACATTCTCGGGCTGTGTGTGTGTGTGTTAAAGCTTGCCCCATTCAAGATCTACTGAGGAAAACAGTAAACTGAGCTCCTTTTCAGACAAGGTATTGAAACAAGGACGCATCTTGGGACCTGTCTGCTTGTGGGAATGTAAGAAGAAAATCACGTTCCTTAATGTTCTGCACTTATTCTCTGTTGTAAAATCAAAGTCCATACACACAACATCCGTTATCATTTCAGGTTTTTTTTCTTCATTTACATAAAAGTACATCGTCTTTTTCCCAGGGAAAACAAGAGGGCATAGGTTTAAGATCACAGGCGAAAGATTTGAACGGGACATCAGGGGCAGCTTCGGTAGTGCAGCTGTTAGCATAACACTATTACAGCGCCAGCGACCCGGGTTCAATTCCGGCCGCTGTCTGTAAGGAGTTTGTACGTTCTCTCCGTTTCTGTGTGGGTTTCCTCTGAGTGCTCCAGTTTCCTCCCACGTTCCAAAGATGTACGGGTTAGGAAGTTGTGGGCATGCTATGTTGGTGCTGGAAGCATGGCGACACTCTACGCAAAAGGTGCATTTCACTATGTGTTTCGATGTACATGTGACTAATAAAGATATCTTATCTTCTTCACGCAAAGGGTGGTGCGTATTTGGAATGAGCTGCCAGAAATAGTAGTTGAGGCAGGCACATTAGCAACATTTAAAAGCCATCTAGATAAGTACATGGATAGGAGAGGTTTAGAGGGCTATGGGCCAAACGCGGGCAGATTGGACTAGCTCACTGGGCAACACAGTCAGCATGGATGAGCTGGGCCGAAGGGACTGTTTCCATGCTGTGTGACTCTATGACATATGTAGCAATTTCACCTTTGCTTTAAGATTCTGACAATGATCTCCATCAGAATTGTGGAGCAGCTGATTTGGTTACAAGGGTTGGCACCTGTATCTAAATGGAATCACCACTTGCTTGACTTTTAGCAGAAAATCATTCCAGTAGAACCCTGAAATATAATTTCCAGCGGGTGAGGTGAGAGGGACTCCCACGACATCTCCCTTAGCAACTCCTACAGCACTCAGGAAAGTTAATGCCATCCATGCAGTATGGTTGATCAGCACCCCCACCCACCATCCTAAACACTCATTAACCCCCACCATGTGCACACTGGCTGCAGTGTGTACCATCCACATAATGCACAACAGTCAATCATCCAGGTGACTACAAGAGCACCTTCCAAACCCATGAACTCTACCACCTGAAAGAACAAGGGTTTCAGGTACATGGAAACACTGCCACCTGCAAGTTCTTCTCCATGTCACACACCATCCTGACTTGAAAATACATCACTGGGTCCTTCACCAGCTCTGGGTCTAATTCTTGAACTCCCTACTCAATAGCACTGTGGGAGCAACCTTCACCAAAAGGACTGCAAGTGGTTCAAGAAGGCAGCTCACCACCACCTTCTCAAGGACAATTGGTATTGGGCAATAAAAGCTGATCTTATGAGTAACCTCCAGATCCCTCAAATAAATAAGGTAAATAAATAAATATCATTGTGCGTTGACACTGGCTCTCTGTCAAGTTCACCAAACTTCAGAGCATCCTCATTATTTAGACAAAGCCACTGGGAATGAAGTAGTTTGCTTTTGGAGAAATGTAAACGGCATATTAAAATGCAGGGTCTGTTTCAGTTTCCTTGTACAGCTCACTCCCACTAATAACTGAGATAAGGGAGCCCAGCATCTGTTGACTAGGGGATAAATAATGCCCCCATTAAACACCATAATAATGGTATGGGATGTTAATATGGCTGGACAAGGTCTCCATACACAACATCCCAGCCAGGGATGCACTCCCGCAGTCCTGCAGCGGCAGAATCAGCTGGATTGTGCGATCAAGACTTCAGCTGAATGATATTCGTTAATGAGCAAAGTAGATCGGTTCTGTTATTCAAAATACTATTGAAAGATGAAAATACATATGATAAAGCTGTCTAAATGAAACAAAACATCTCTCCACTAATAAAGACACAAAGGAATTTGCTCTTCAAACTTAGATGAGCAATATTTAAACTCCATGGTGGGGTTTTATCTTCTAAATTCAGAAGGTTATGGGTTTAACTTCACTGTACACAAGCACATTATGTGCTGAGTCAGATGTTTCTGGTTTAAGCTGAGCCACTCTGCAGAAGGATGGAGAGGATGCCTCAGAACTATTTCAGGAGGTTGGCCAGGTTGCCTGAACAAAGGATTATCTGGAACATCTAATAGTACTGTCTGGAGTTAATGCTTCTCCTGTCTCTCCTCATCTAAGTTTTTCTTCATCTTTAAGCTGGAAAGACTGCAGAGGAGATTTACAAGGATGTTGCTGGGACTTGAGGGACCGAGTGATGAAGGTTGAGCAGGTTGGGACTTTTTTTTCACTGGAGCGTAGGACAATGAGGGGTGATCTTATCAAATCACTAGGGACATAGATAGGGTCAATGCGCACAGTCTTTTTCCCAGGGTTGGGGAATCAAGAACTAGAGGGCTTAGATTTAAGGAGTGGAGAGATTTAATAGGAACTTGAGGGGCAACTTGTTCACCCAAAGGGTGGTCAGTATAAGGAACGAGCTGCCAGAGGAAGAGATTGAGGCAGGTACATTAACAACATTTAAAAGGTACATGGATAGGAAAGGTTTAGAGGGATATGAGCCAAAAGATGTATTTCACTGTGTGTTTCGATGTACATGTGACTAATAAAGATATTTTATCTTAAGTGCAGGCAAATAGGACTCTTGGTCGGCAGGGACCAGTTGGGCTGAAGGGCCTGTTTCTGTGCTGTATGACTCTTAAGGTTATGATCACAATTCTCAAGTTATCAGTAAAACAATAATTTATCCATTCCTGAAATCCCAAAACAGATAAGCTGGTAATTTATCACATAACTGTTGCTAGGTCCTTGTCAAATGAAAATCAGCTGCTGTGTTTCCTACAAGAGTGATTGGTCTGCAAAAATAGCTCAAGAGCTGCAAGATGTTTCTTTCCTGGAATGGATTTGAAATGCATTTTCCACTTTGATGTTTTATAGATGTTGATTTCCTGATGGGTGTTGGAGGAGGGGACGGATGAAGCGCACTGACTTTACATTCCCTCAGTGCAAAGTAAACAGAAAGAAGTTGGGCCAAAATGACCTCTTGCTGGTGATTTGGAAGGTAAGCACCAGTGAGGTGATCCCTGAGGGTCACTGTTGGAGTTTCTCACCTCCTGTTCCATTGTTGGGTTCTGGGACCAGGGGCAGAGCAGAAATACCCTGAGCTTTGTGCATTCAGACACACATTGCACAAACATGTGTGTATATAGAGATACAAACACAAACATGGGGTATGCACTTCCACATGTGCATGCATGCACACAGACAAAACTTCACATGTGTATAGGCGCACACAAAATCAGAACCACTGGTCATAAAAATATACATATTTATATCCATGGGGTCCAGGGGTGAGCTAGCCAATTGGATACAAAATTGGCTAGGTGGAAGGAGCACCTCTGTTGTAGTGAATGGTCGTTATTCAGATTGGAGGCCTGTGACCAGTGGTGCGCCGCAGGGGTTGGTGCTGGGTCCACTGTTGTTTGTCATCTATATTAACGATTTGGATGACAATGTTGTTAATATGGTTAGTAAGGTTGTGGATGACACCAAAATTGGTGGTGGTGTGGACAGTAAAGAAAGTTATCTAAGATTATAACAGGATCTAGACGAACTGGAGAAGTGGGCCAAGGATTGGCAGATGGAATTTAACTTGGACAAGTGTGAGGTGTTGCATTTTGGTAAGCTAAAGCAGGGCAGGACTTGTACGGTAAATGGTAGGGCCCTGGGGTGTGTTGTAGAACAGAGAGACCTCAGGGTACAGGTTCCCTGAAAGTGGCGACATAGATAGACAGGGTGGTAAAGAATGTATTTGGCAAGCTCGCCTTCATTGATCAGGGCATTGAGAACAGGAATTGAATCACAGACGACGATGAGTCAGCTTACCAGAGCGAGATAGGACACCTCGTTGAGTGGTGCCTCAACAGTAACTTCTCACTCAAAGTCAGCAAAACTAAAAAGCTGATTGTTGACTTCAGGAAGGGGAAGGAGGGCGAACATGCTCCAGTCTAAATTGGGGGATCGGCGGTGGAGAGAGTCAGCAGCTTTAAATTCCTGGGCGTTAACATATCAGATGACCTGTCCTGGACCCAGCATATTGATACAATCAAAAGGAAAGCGTGCCAGCAACTTTACTTTCTTAGGAGGCTAAGGAGGTTTCGGCTTGTCACCGAACACTCTACCAAATTTCTACAGGTGTACTTTTGAAAGTATCCTGACTGGTTGCATCACGGTCTGGTACAGCAATCTGAATGTGCAGGAACACAAGAAGCTGCAGAGAGTAGTGGGCTCTGCCCAGTGCATCACGGGCACATCCCTCCCCACCATCAGTAGTATCCACAGGAGGCACTGCCTAAAGAAGACAACGTCCATCATCAAAGATCCCCACCATCCGGGCCGTGCCATCTTCTCGCAGCTACCATCGGGCAGGAGCTACAGAAGCCTGAAGTCCCACAACACCAGGTTCAAGAACAGTTACTTCCCTTCAACCATTCGGTTCTTGAACCAACCAGCAAAATCCTAATCACTACAGTTTAGCAACACTATGATCACTCTGCAGTAAAATGGACTATTTTTTTGTTCTAATTGTGCTTTTTTCTTGTAAAAATTGTGTATAATTTATGTTTAATTTATGTTTTTCCTGTGAATGTTGCTTATCTGATGTTCTGTGCCTGTGATACTGCTGCAAGTAAGTTTCTCATTGCACCTGTGCACATATGGACTTGTGCATATGACAATAAACTTGGCTTTGGCTTTGATACGTCATATTGTAACTGTACAAATCATTGGTGAGACCACACTTGGAGCATTGTGCGCAGTTCTGGTCGCCCAGCTATAGGAAGAATGTCATTAAGCTGGAAAGGGTGCAGGAAAGATTCACGAGGATGTTGCTGAGACTTAAGGACTTGAGTTATGAGTCAAGGCTGGATAGACTGGGACTTATATTCCCCTAAAGCATTGGAGGCTGAGGGGTGACCTTATGGAGGCTATAAAATCATGAGGGGTGTAGATATGGTGGACGGAAACAGTCTTCTCCCAGGGAAAAACTCAGGGACATAGATTTAAGGTGAGAGGGGAAAGATTTAAAAGGGATCTGCCAGTTTTTCAGAGGGTGGTGGGTATATGGAACGAGCTGCCAGAGGAAGCTGTAGAGGCGAGTACTATTACAATGTTTGAAAGACATTTGGACAGGTACGTGGGTAGACAAAGTTTAAAGGAATATGGGCCAAATGCAGAAAAATGGGACTAGTTCGGACAGGCATCTTAATCAGCACGGTTGAATTGGGCAGATGGGCCTGTTTCCCTGTGACTCTACAACTCTACACATATTCAAAGGCACATGCATGTAGATACACACACACACATAGATACGCATGTGGATACATAACGTACATGCAGGTACACCCATGTGAATACACATGCACATGAATGCACACACATGGATACACACACCAACATACATAAATGTAGTCTGGTGTGTGTAGGATTTCCAAAATACATAGCAATAACCCACCCAGACTACTCCAGCAGCACCTCCCAAACCTGTCAGCTCTACCAACCAAAAAGGATGAAGGCAGCGGGGTCACAGGAACACCACCGTTTGCAGATGCCCCTCCAAGTTGAATGGTTCCCTTATACAATAAGATGGACTCTGACCATGGTAGTGTAGCAGTTAGCGTAACGCTATTACAGCACCAGCGACCCAAGTTCAATTCCCGCCACTGTCTGTAAGGAGTTTGTACGTTCTCCCCGTGTCTGCGTGGGTTTCCTCCGGGTGCTCCGGTTTCCTCCCACATTCCAAAGACGTACGGGTTAGGAAGTTGTGGGGATGTTATGTTGGCACCAGAAACGCGGTGCCACTTGCGGGCTGCCCCCAGAACACTTGAAACAAAAAAGATGCATTTCACTGTGTGTTTTGATGTACGTGTGACTAATAGATATCGTATCTTCTTACCTCACAATCTACCTTGTTGTGACCTTGCACCTTATTGTCCACCTGCACTGCACTTTCTCTGTAGCTGTGACACTTCGTACTGTTACTGTTTTTACCTGTACTACCTCAGTGCACTCTGTAACATTACTCAATGTAACTGCACTGTGTGATGAATTGACCTGTACGATCGGTATGCAAGACAAGTTTTTCACTGCACCTCAGTACAAGTGACAATAATAAACCAATACCAATACCATCCTGACTTGGTCCTTCATTGTGGCTGGGTCCAAATCCTGGAAGTCCCTACCCATTGTGTCGAGTCCTTCCCCAACAGACAAGATGGTTTGTCGCCAACCTTCTCAAGGGCAATTCGGGATGAGCAACAATGCCTCTCCAACAACGCTCGCACTAATCACACGGTAAACAGACATGCACCATCATACACCCAGACCCATGGAACCACATGCACAGTGCTCCGCTGCAGGCATGGACTTACTCACGTGTGAATAAGCCCTGACTAAAATCTGTTCCAAAGGGTGAAGGTGCCCCGAGTTTACAGCCGACCCATTAAGAAGGGGGGCTGTACTCACCGGCGTTAAATAGGGTTTACAAAGCGCTCAGGTGCATTGGCAGAACCTCTCGGTTCCAACCCCGTGCGTGCGGCTCCTGTTCCTCGGGAGTCAGGTGGGGAACTGACCATATTCCTCTAGCAGTCTAACAATGCAGAAACCCTTACAACCAGCACGGAATGGGAGACGGCATTGCACCTGATAGTTGCAACCACCAACTAACCCGGGTCACAGACACCGTTCCAGCAGCGTTTACTGTGAATACCCGAGTTGCAAGGGCTGGCGTTGGGTGGCAGGTAGATTATTAAAGAGCATCCCTTGGTACAAGGGGAACGCGCCCCAACCGCTCCACGCTGGCTCAATGCAAAGTGCACCCAGTGGGGAGAGCGCACACTCAGAGGTGGGCTACTCACATGTTCTCCGTGCTCTGGGGGAAGGTCGGGATGTGATCGATGGACTTGCAAGTTATCTTTAAAGAGCTCCACTCTGAACACTCACACACACTGGGGCACTGACTCGCTGCGCCTTCACTTCCAGCCCGGCTCAGTCCCAGGGAGACTTGGGTCAGAGTCAACGCCTGCAAGGTGAGCAGGAGCATCGTCCAACTCAGCCTCCCTCAAGGCAAACCATTCAAGGAAACTCGCAGAGCTTCTTCTCTCGAGTATTCCTGCAGCGTTGCATTCGAGTTCCCGCCGCCAGGAGCCCTCACGCAGGTTTGCGAAGGCGTTCATTGCCAGCGCTGGCGATCCCAGGTTCTGGAAGTTGATTGACAGTTTACTACCTTCCTGCAGCTTGCCCATTCAAATAATTGCAACCGGGAAGGGATGAGCCAATTTTAAAATAATGCAGTTTTATTTTAAAAGCTCTTGCTCTCTTTTGTTCCGCTTTCCGGTGTAACCGTGGAGCAACAGTTGCAGTTTTACCTTGAAGCCGAATCATCAGGGTTTGTTTTAAGAGTCAAACGGCACAAAAACGGGCCCCAAAACGTCGACAGTTCCTCTTGCCCCCACCACAGATGCTGCTCGACCGGCTCAGTTCCTCCGGCAGATTGTTTGTTGCTTCTTTACAATATTTTTATTAATTCCACAAAGAAAACACAGAATACCTGAATCAGAAAGGGGATAAAATACTACTAAATACATTGTGTTAAATCATACTTGAAATCACAATACCCCATATTGGTAAACAAAAATGATAATTGATCAATAAATAATTTTATGATAAAAAAAATCTAAACCCACTACCATGGAGGCCACAGCTGGAATACTGTGTACAGTGTCTGCGTGGGTTTCCTCCGGGTGCTCCGGTTTCCTCCCACATTCCAAAGATGTACAGGTTAGGAAGTTGTGGGCATGCTATGTTGGCGCCGGAAGCGTGGCGACACTTGCGGGCTGCCCCCAGAACACTTGACGCAAAAGGTGCGTTTCACTGTGTGTTTCGATGTGCATGTGACTAATAAAGATATTTTATCTAATTGTCTTCCATTGTCTGCTTCGTAATTCCCACCATCCTAATTTCTTCCTAATTTCCAGTTGTACATCAACTGTCCACATCTGCCATGCCTTCTTTACTACCAACTCAACCTGCATTAACCTTAAGGGAATCCTGAACTAGGACTCCCGGGTCCCTTTGCACTGGGGTGTAGTGGACAGTGAGGAAGGCTATCAAAGCTTGCAAAGTGATCTGGACCAGCTGGGAAAATGGGCTGAAAAATGGCAGATGGAATTTAATGCAGACAAGTGTGAGGTGTTGCACTTTGGGAGGACAAACCAGGGTAAGACTTACACAGTGAATGGTGGGGCACTGAGGTACATAATTCCTTGAAAGTGGCGTCACAGGTAGATAAGGTCTAAAGAGAGCTTGTGGCACTTTGGCCTTCATAAATCAGGGCATTGAGTAGGGGATGTTATGTTGAAGTTGTATACGATGTTGGTGAGGCCAAACTTAGAGTATTATGTGCAGTTCTGGTCACCTACCCACAGGAAAGATATCAGTAAGCTTGAAAGAGTGCAGAGAAAATTTACACAGATGTTGCCGGGACTTGAGGAAAGGTTGAATAGGTTAGGACTTTATTCCCTGGAGCGCAGGAGAATGAGGGGAGTAGAGGTATACGAAATTATGAGGTGTATAGATAGACTGAATGCATGTCGGCTTTTTCCCCTCAGGTTGGGTGAGACTAGAACTAGAGGTCATAGGTTTAGGGTGAAAGTAAAATATTTAAGGGGAATCTGAGGGGGAACTACTTCACTCAGAGGGTGGTGCGAGTGTGGAACGAGCTGCCAGCGGAAGTGATGGATGCGGGTTCAATTGGAACATATAAGAGAGGTTTGGATGGGTACATGGATGGGAGGGGTATGGAGGGCTATAGTCCGGGTGCAGGTAGATGGAACTAGGCAGAAAAGCAGGCCGGTATGAACTAGATGGGCTGAAAGGCTTGTTTCTCTGCTGTTGTGCTCTATGACTTTATGACCTCTGATTTCTGAATTCTCTCCCCATTTAGAAAATAGTCTGCACCTTTGTTCTTCCTACTAAAGTGCATAACCCCAAACTTCCCTACACTGTATTCCATCTGCCACTTCTTTACCCATTCTCCTAACCTGTCCAAGTCCTTCTGCAGACTCCCTGCTTCCTCAACACTACCTGCCCCTCCACCCATCTTTGTATCATCCACAAACTTGGCCACAATGCCATCAGTTCCTTCACCCAGATCATTAATGAAGAAAGTGAGAAGTTGTGGTCCCAACACTGACCCCTGTGGAACGCCGCTAGTCACCAGCAGCCTCCTGAAAAGGAGGAAGTGTACGAAGTGAAACATATAAGGTTCTGAGGAGCATTCATAGGACGGACGTGGAGGGGATGTTCACTCTTGTGGGTGAACCCAGAAAAATAAAGGGTGACCTACTTAGAGATGAGGTGACATTTTCTCTCTGAGGGTCATGAGCCTTTGGAACTCTCTTCCTCAAAGGGCAGTGGAGGCAGAGTCTTTGAATATATCTTAGGCCGAAGTAAAGTCTTGATAAGCAGGTCACTGCAAGTGAGCAGGGTTTGAGTGCTGTAAGATCAGCCTTGATTTCATTAAAAGATGGACTGGCCTCAGGGGCTGAAAGGCTTAATCTAGCTCCGAATTTGTACTTTTGTATGCTCGTATGCAACACAGGGCTGAATTTATGGCCAAGCAGATTCTTATAGGATAAGATAAGATCTGATTTCTTTATTAGTCACACGTACATCGAAACACACAGTGAAATGCATCTTTTGCGTAGAGTGTTCTGGGGGCAGCCCGCAAGTGTTGCCACGCTTCCGGCGCCAACGTAGCATGCCCACAACTTCCTAACCCATACGTCTTTGGAATGTGGGAGGAAACCGGAGCACCCGGAGGAAACCCACGCAGACACGGAGAGAACGTACAAACTCCTTACAGACAGTGGCTGGAATTGAATCTGAGTCACCTGCACTGAAATAGCGTTACACTAACTGCTACACTACCGTGCCTGCCCATTTATGGCCACTTATGCCCATTTAGGCCATTTATGTGTCAACTTTTACATAAGAAAACATAAGAACATGATAAAATAGGAGCAGGAATAGGCCACTCAGTCCCTCAAGCTTGCCCTGCCATTCAATATGACATTGGGTGATCTGTCCCAGGCCTCAGCTCATCTTTGGTGCCAATTCCCTGTCTTTTCCTGATCATTCAAAAATTTATATGCTGTCCTTCTTTAATTACCCGCAATGACCTAGCCTCCACAACACTTTGGACCGCCTACTTCAGGACTTCCTGTAGGAGACGTGGCCAATGTAGGAAATGCAGCAACTATTATATGCACAGCAAGCTCCCACGAAAAGCAAAGACATAAATGATGGATTAAGCTAGTTTGAACGGTTGAGGGATGAGTATGGAGTTGGTTACATACAGATATGCTGATAAGGAGTAAGCTGATGGTAAACAAAACTGACCAGAGATGTAGATTCAATTGGACTAATCTTGTACAAGTTTGCTCTTTCAATGACAATGCAGAGCTCAATAACCCATCCAGGGCAAAGTGAATTCACAGTGCATGTGAGTCTCTCAGATATTAATTGCCTGAGGAAAGTATTCAATATTTTTCTGGGTTACCGTTGTCCTTTCCATTAAGTTGTGCTTCTTCATCACTACAGGAGTGCTCTCCAGGTGCCTTGGTTACAACAGATTCCACAGAGATTTGAAATGCTCCACTTTCCTCTCCTATCAGATGCCATCATCTTCAGCCCTTTGTCACCTCTACCTATCACCTCCCAGCCTCTGTCGCTATTCCCACTCTCCCCTCCTCCATCTGCCTATCACCCCCCCCCTCACCTGGATCCACCTATCACCTGCCAGCTCTTGCCCCATTCCTTCCCTGCACCTTTTTATACTGGTTGTCTCCCCTCCATCTTGCAGTCCAGATGAATGGGCTCAACCTGAAACATCCACTGTCCATTTCCCTCCACAAACGCTGCCTGACCCGCTGATTTCCTCCAGCTTTTTGTGACTGAGGAAGTGGAGGGGTGGGTTAGTAAGTTTGCGGATGACACGAAGGTTGGGGGTGTTGTGGATAGTTTGGAGGGCTGTCAGAGGTTACAGAGGGACATAGATAGGATGCAGAGTTGGGCTGAGAAGTGGCAGATGCAGTTCAACCCAGATAAGTGTGAAGTGGTTCATTTTGGTAGGTCAAATATGTTGGCGGAATATAGTCTTAATGGTAGTACTCTTGGCAGTGTGGAGGATCAGAGGGATCTTGGGGTCCGAGTCCATAGGACGCTCAAAGTGACAGCGCAGGTTGACTCTGTGGTTAAGAAGGCATATGGTGTATTGTCCTTCATCAATCGGGGAATTGAATTTAGGAGCCATGAGGTATTGTTGCACCTATATAGGTCCCTGGTCAGACCCCACTTGGAGTATTGTGCTCAGTTCTGGTCAACTCACTACAGGAAAGATGTGGAAGCCATAGAGAGGGTGCAGAGCAGATTTACAAGGATGCTGCCTGGAATGCGGAGCATGCCTTATGAAAGCAGGTTGAGGGAACTTGGCCTTTTCTCCTTGGAGAAATGGAGGATGAGGGGGGGACCTGATAGAGGTATATAAGATGATGAGAGGTATTGGTCGGGTAGATAGTCAGAGGCTTTTCCCCAGGGCTGAATTGGTGGCCACAGGAGGACATAGGTTTAAGGTGCTGGGGAGTAGATATAGAGCAGATGTCAGGGGTAAGTTTTTTACTCAGAGAGTGGTGAGTGTGTGGAATGGACTGCCGGAAACGGTGGTGGAGGCGGATACGATAGGGTCTTTCAAGAGACAGTTAGATAGGCATATGGAGCTGAGAAAAATAGAGGGCTATGGGTAAGCCTAGTAACTTCTAGGGTAGGGACATGTTCTTCACAGCTTTGTGGGCCGAAGGGCCTGAATTGTGCTGTAGTTTTTCTATGTTTCTATGTTTCTAAAAGTCTCGGCCACTTTTTTCATGTTCTTCCTGAGTCTTTATCAGAAGGCGAACTAAAATATTTGAAGTGCATAAAAACTAATTTGAACACCACATGGAATAAAAGGAAAGATTTCCTGATACTAAATAATAACTAATTCTATCTCTCAAAAGTTTCTTCCCTTCTCTCCTGAGGAGAATGGATGCTCATGTCCTAGTAACTCTTTCTCTCTGTCTACCTATCTATCTTCCTCTCCGTCCCTCTGTCTTTCCCTCCTTCTCTCTGTCACGCACACCCCTTTCAAGTTAACCTTTATACTGCCCTCAATGGTCAGAAAGTGAAAGTGAAGGGGTTGTGAAAACCAAATCCAACATCCTCATTGGACACCCTATCCATGCACCATGCACTTTCCAACAGAGGTTGCCTGGCTCAGTATGAGGTTGAGCCAACCCCTACTGATTGCCCTCTCCTCCACCACCACTATCCTACCCAAGCCTCTCCCCTCCACTATTCCTGACTCCATATTCCTAAGTAACAGTACTGGAGGAACTCAATGGGTCACAGAGTCATACAGCACGGAAACAGGCCCTTCGGCCCAACTGGTTCATGCCAACCAAGATTCCCAACTAAGCTAGTCCCATTCACCCATTGTTTGGCCCCTTATCTCTCTAAACCTTTCCTATCCATGTACCTGTCCAAATGTCTTTTAAGTATTGTTATTATACCTTCCTCAACCACTTCCTCTGGCAACTTATTCCATTTGTTCACCACCCTCTGTGTGAAGAAGTTGCCCCTCAGGTTCCTTTTAAATCTTTCCCCTCTCACCTTAAAATTATGTCCAATTTTTTGAATCCCTTCCACTGGGAAAAAAACTGTGTGCATTCACTTTATCTATGCCCCTCATAATTTAAACACCTCTATAAGGTTAGGACTGACTGATTCAGGGCTTCAACCCGAAACATTGACAATTCCTTTCCCTCCACAGATGCTGCTCGACCCCCTGAGTTCCTCCAGCAGACTGTTACTCCAGATTCCAGCATCTGCAGTCTCTTGTGCCCCCATATTCCTAATGTCCTCTTTTTACTGATAAGATAACCATCCATCTCATAGAACATATAGAATGTAGAATACTACAGCACAGTACAGATCCTTCGGCCCACAATGTTGTGCCAACATCTTATCCTGCTCGAAGATCTATCTAACCCTTCCCTCCCACATAGCCCCTCCATTTTTCTATCATTCATGTGTCTATCTAAGAGACTTAAATGTCCCTAATGTATCTGCCCCCACAACCTCTGCTGGCAGTGCGTTCCATGCACCCACCACTCTCTGTGTAAAAAAACTTACCCCTGACATCCATAAGCTTAAGTTCTCTCTCCCCCTCTCTCTGCCCCCACTCTCTTCCCCTCTCTCCCCCCCTTTCTCCCCCTCTTTCTCCCCCTCTCTCTCCCCTCACTCTCCCCCTCTCTCTCCCCTCACTCTCTCCCCTCACTCTCTCCCCTCCTCTCTCTCTCTTTCAAGGATAAAAAAGTATCTCCTCCAGGGCACTGAAACCATCAGTTCTATATTCCACTTTCTTCTTATCACATCCTTTCTTGTTTCTCTGGTGTATCAGTCTTTCTGTGGTTCGGGCTGTTCTAATCTTCCCTCTCTCTTTATCTTCTAACCTCCATGGGCACTGTCCTCCTAATGTATCAAATCCATCCCTACCCTGACACGTTCTTTCTCAATGTCCACGTTTGTGGAACCTCTTACTTTTAAGACATATGCTGGTGATATCAAGGTAGATGGGAAAGCAAGTTGTACAGAGGACACAAACATTGTGCAAAGGGATACAGATAGATTAAGTGAGTGGGCAGACGTGTGGCAATGGAGATACGATGTCCACTTTTGTAGGATGGGTAGAAAAACAGAATATTGTTTAAATGGAGAGAGACTACAGGACGCTGTGGTACAGAGGAACCTGAGTATCCTTGTAAACCAAACACAGAAAGTTAGAACAGAGTTATGGCAAATAATTAGAAAGGTGAATGTTGACCTTTATTGCAAAGGGGAGTATAAAAGTAGGGAAATCTTGCTACAACTCTAGAAGTCATTGGTGAGACACACATGATGTAATGTGTAGAGCCTTAGTCTTCTTACACAAGAAGGAATACACTGGAGGTAGTTCAGAGGAGGTTCTTAGGTTGTTTCTTGGGATGAGGAAATGGTCTTACGAGGAAGGATTGTGCAGGTTAGCTGAACACTGACTGGAGTTTAGAATGACAGGTGATCTCACTGAGATTGGGATTCTGAGGGCATGGGCTAAGTAGATACAGAGTGGGTATATCTCTGTTTGGGGTAATCCAGAACTGGGAGGCCCTGTTTAACATGGAGATGGGGAAGAATTTCTTTTCTCAGAGGCTTGTGAATCTTTGGAGCTTTATATCCTAGAGGATTCCAAAGTCTGAATGCAGGCATGGTAGTGCAGGGCAGGCACGGTAGTGCAGCGGTTAGCGTAACGCTATTACAGCGCCAGTGAACCGGGTTCAATTCTGGCCACTGTCTGTAAGGAGCTTGTACGTTCTCCCCGTATCAGTGTGGGTTTCCTCCAGGTGCTCCGGTTTCCTCCCACATTCCAAAGACGTATGGGTTAGGAAGTTGTGGGCATGCTATGTTGGCACCGGAAGCGTAGCGACACTTGTGGGCTGCCCTCAGAACACTCTACGCAAAAGGTGCATCTCACTGTGTGTTTCAATGTACGTGTGACTAATAAGGATATCTTATATTCAGTGTATAATCATTTGGACATGAGCTGGGAGCAGGATGAGGCCATTCAGCCCTCAAACCTACTCCACCTCTTAATAAGATCATGATTCATCTGATTGTAACCTCAACTCTACATTCCTTAAACCCCTTGCTTATCAAGGGAATATTTATTTCTGTCTTGACAATATGCAGTTTCCACTTCCCTTTGAGGAAGGCATCTAGCATGCACTCTTATACTCAAGGAAGTCATGCTGAGCTATATCAAACTTTAGTCAGACCACACTTGGAGCATTGCGTGCAGTTCTGGTTGCCCTATTATAGGATGAATGTGGAGACTGTGGAGAGGGTGCAGAAGAGGTTTACCAGGATGCTGCCTGGATTAGAGGGTATGAGCTCTGAGGAAAGGTTGGACAAACTTGGGTTGTTCTCACTTGAGCGTCGGAGGCTGAGGGGAGACCTGATGGAAGCTTTTAAAATTATGCGAGGCATAGATTGGGTAGATAGTTAGAATCTGTACCGCAGGGTAGAAATGTCAAACACCAGAGGACATGCCTTTAAGGTTAGAGGGGTAGTAGTGGAAGCAGGCAGTTTGGTGGAGTTTAAGAGGCTTTTAGATAGACACATGAATATGAAAGGAATGGAGGGATATGAGTGATACGCAGGAGGAGGACATTCAGAATAAATTGGCATCGAGATCAGCACAACCTGTTTTTCACTGTACCTTGGTACGTGACAATAATAAATCAATACCAAGACCAATACCTTGTGCAAAGTCCCACTGTATATCACTGTGTTACTGCCTCCTCTCAGTCCAAAGCATAAGCTCAGTCAGTTGATCATACAGAAGGTGGTAGGCAGCTTGAAGGTATCATGTGAAGTACAGAACGTTCATGATGACAGAAAGGAAGACCTACATTATATTGCCTTGGTTTACCTACATTGGCCAACAAGGTCATGAATGAATTCCAGTAACCTATAGTGGGATTTTCCAAAGGGAGGTTGTCTTGGTGGATACCTCAACCCAAACTCGATTGAACAACCTTTGAGAATTTTTACAGGATAATGCAAACTGGAAGGATTCAGTAATTCTCCTTTTTAGGCTCAAGACTAATACAATGAAAACTGCTGTTAGCAATAGTGTGATTCGCAAAACTATCCCTACTTGATTGGCAGTACTCCCTCTCTGACATTCCATTTCCATGCACACTCATTCCTTTCCCTGTCCCTGCATCATAGGGCTCAGCAACAAGCAAAGAAGAAGAGCCTATCAGATTTTTACTGTAATAAATTCCAGCGTTGGACAATGTAAGTAGAATCTGATCCGCTGCAGATGTTTTGTACTGACCTGTGTAATTTTTTGTCTGAAACTACACAAAATATTTTATTTGTTGGATGTGTTGTGTGGGATTAATGCATCAAAAATATACTACAATATATTTGGAGGCTTATTTTTGCAGTATTATTTATTTCATTCAGGATCAGGTCGAGATCAAGAATAAGAGTTATGGGCCTTAAGCAGGAGTTCACCTGCATTTCTGTAGTGCCTCTCACAACCAAATTGCTTTAAAAGACATGGAGTCTGCTTGATGTGTAACCTCAGTTGTAATAGAGGAAACAATTTACCCACTGCAAGGTTGTACAAACAGGAATAAGATAAGTTAACTAATAATCTCTCTTACTTCTGGTTGAGGAATAAAAATTACCTAGGTCTCTGGCAAAATCTTCCCCACCCACCTTCCAAAAGTAGCAGGGGATCATTTTCATTGACTTGAGCCGATAGATATCCTGTCTGAAAGATAGCACCTCAGTCAGTGCTGAAGTGAAGAATTCAATCCTACATAAATGATAACCAAAGCCACTTAATAATGTCAAGCTCATTATATTTCTTTGCAATAATTACTGCAAAGATAAGGGAATTAGGGTGCAATATTAGAATTGGCAGGCTGAGCCACAAGTTAGATCTTCCAGCCAAGTGACATTCAACTGATTATGTTAGGAATTGACTAAACTAATACAAAATGGAATTCCTGAGCATCCTGTGGACATTAAATCAGTTGGGAATATTATTGTCCATGTTGTGTGCAGCAATTTTAACCTTTAGATCTTGTTGATGAAGATAATGGAATTTTGGAACATTCCCAGAAGATATTGAAACAGGCTTCGGAAAGAGAAAAGCAGACAGAAGTTTAAAACATCAGGCATCTGTCATCACTCAGTAGATGCAGCTCTCTAAACTTTAAAAACACTGCCTATTTTTGATGCATTAATCCCACACAACACATCCAACAAATAAATTATTTTCCTAGTTGTACACCAGGTATTGGAAACGTTGGCTGCTATACGTTTCATTGTGGTATTAAGTATGGGAATAGTGTTTTTTGACACTCTCCAGACTTATGAATTTTACTTCCCGGATCTAGCTCAGCAGTTTGCTTTGTTGGCTCTTGTGTTGTTACGGGAGTGGTTGCTAGGATACGCATGCAACAAAAGCAGCCAATGAGTTCAGAAAGTATTATTCACCAATAAAACTTTAAATAACTACTGAAATGTAAAATTTCACAGCAATGCTGTTGGAAATGTTGAGCACTATTTGTAAAATTGACATTATTCACACATGCATACATGTTGTTGTTGTCTAATAATAAATAACATAGGTTTCTTGCATTCTACTTTTTTAAGGAACAACTGTTTCTCCTGCCCACTCTTTTGATTAACACAAATAAATACCTCAGTTACAGTTGTAAACAGACTATGTGAACACAGTGAATATGTGCTCACTAATATTGATAGCAGTAATTTCTGGACCATGGCCTCAAGTGAATCTCTGCAAGGTAATGTTGTAATACTGAAGCCATTTTTCATTCTTATGTTTCTAGACCTGGATGTTGTTGGCCATGCCAGCATTTATTGCTCACCCCTAATTGCCCTTGAAAAGGTCGTGGCGAGGGTAATTTGCTAGGGCACTTCGGAGGGCATTTAAGAGTCAACGATATGGGCTGGGACCAGAGTCACAAATAGGTCAGGCTACGTATTGATGGCAGATTTCCTCCCCTGATGGACATTTGTGAACCAGGTGGGTTTTGAAGGAAAATTGGCAGATTGCACGGACATCATCACGAAGACTAGTTGGTATTCATCCTACCAATTTCCAGATTATTAATGGAATTTAAATTAGAACCCTGGATTTTTGGTCCAGGGCTCTCAGTTACTTGTCTGGTAACTCCTTGCAGTAACTGATACGGAGTTATATCATCTGCATCAGAAGGTGTTCAGAGTGATTTGCCTTTTAGTGCACTAGGATCCTACAAAATTCAAGGTAAGTTTTCCATTTGCATCAAGCCTTTAATGATCTTGCAATGTCTCAAAACATTTTACAGTCAATGAAGAACTTTGGAAATGTAGCAAATGAGGTAATGCAGGAAAATTGGGACACAGCAGGCATCCACAAACAACAATGGCATAATGACCAGATAGCTGCTTTTTCATTGTTTTCAGTTTCTAAGTATAAAAATTGGTGATTGGTTGACATCTGGTAATTGGTAGTTAGTTTATTATTGTCACATGTACCGAGGTACAGTGAAAAGCTTTGTTTGCGTGTCATCCGGACAGATTATTCCATACATAAGTACACAGGGTAATAAAAAAAGGAAGACAAAACAGAATGCAAAATATAGTGTTACAGTTACAGAGAAAGTGCAGTGCAGGTAGACAAATGAAGTGCAAGGGCCCCAACAAGGTAGATTGAGAGATAAAGAGTTCATCTTTATTGTATAAGAGTTCAGTTCAAAAGTCTTCTAACATCGGGATAGAGGCTGTCCCTGAGCCTGGTGGTACGTGTTCTCAGGCTTTTGTATCTTCTGCCCAATGGAAGAGGGTTGAAGAGAGAATGACTGGGGTGGGAGGGGTCCTTGAATATGTTGGTCTGCTTTACCAAGGCAGCAGAAAACGTAGAGAGAGCCAATGGAGGGGGGGCTGTTTTTTGTGATAGACTGGGCTGTGTCCACAACTCTCTGCAACTTGTGGTATTGGACAGAGCAATTGCCGTATCAAGCTGTGATGCATCTGGTTAGGATGCTTTCTATGGTGCACCTGTAATGGTGTGGGTCATCGGGGACATGCCAAATTTCCGTAGCCTTCTGAGGAAGTAGAGGCATAGGTGTGCATTCTGGGCCATGGCATCAATGTGGCTGGACCAGGACAAGTTGTTGGTGATGTTTACACCGAGGAACCTGAAGCTCTCAGCCATCTCCACCTCAGCACCATTGATACAGACAGGGGCATGTGCTCTGTCCCACTTCCTGAGGTCAAAGATCAGCTTTTTTGTTGACATTGAGGGAGAGGTTGTTGTCCTGACACCATGACACTAGTCCTTCTGTCTCCTTCTGTACTCTGTCTTGTAATTGTTTGAGATCTGGCCCACTATGGTGGTGTCATCTGCAAACTCGTAATCTGTTTCCAAACATTGAAATTTATGCTGATACACCTGTCCCACAACTACTTCTATGTGAATCCCTATATGTCTCAGCTAGACTTGAACAATCTTTATTTATTATTCAGACATTAGATATAGGTTTTGCTGTCAAGGCCAGCATTTGAATCAGAATCAGATTTATTATCACTGATATATGACGTGAAATTTGTTGTTTTGCGGCAGCAGTGCGATGCACAATATAAAAATCTATAAATAACAAAAATAAATAAATAGTGCAAAAAAAAGGAACAATACGGTAGTGTTGAGACAAGAAATTCTGCAGATGCTGGAATCTGGAGCAATACACAAAAAGTGCTGGAGGAACTCAGCAGGTCAGGCAGCATCCATGGAGGGAAATAAACAGCTGATGTTTCGGGCCGAGACCCTTCATCAGGACTGGAAAGGAAGAGGGCAGAAGCCAGAATAAGAAGGTGGGGGGAGGGGGAGGAGCACACGCAGGCAGGGGATAGGTGAGTCCAGGTGAGAGGCGAGTCCAAGTGAGGGGGGACGGTAGGTGGGTGGGCGAGGGGGAGAAGATGTAAGAAGCTCAGAGGTGAAGGGTAGAAGAGGCTGAGGGCTGAAGAAGAAGGAATCTGGTAGGAGAGGGTAGTGGACCATGGAATAAAGGATGGGGGAGGGGAGGAGAGGAGATGGGCAGGTCATCAAGGTGGGGGAAGGGAGCCACAGGAATAAGGGAAGACAAAGGAGTGGTGGGGGGGGGGGGAGAAAAAGAAGGGGAGGGGTTACTGGAAGTTAGAGAAATCGATGTTGAGGCCATCGGGTTGGAGACTCCCAAGGCGGAATATGAGGTGTTGCTCCTCCAACCTGCACCTGGCCTCAACGTGGCAGTAGAGGAGGCCATGGATAGACATGTTGGTATGGGAGTGGGATGTGGAATTGAAGTGGGGGTGACCACCGGGAGGTCCTGGCTGTTGCGGTGGATGGAGTGAAGGTGCTCGATGAAGCGGTCACCCAATCTGCGTCCGGTCTCACCGATATACAGGAGGCCGCACCAGGAGCACTGGATGCAATAAATGACACCCTCGGAATCAAAGGTGAAGCACTGCCTCACCTGGAAGGATTGTCTGGGATCCTGAATGATGGTGAGGGAGGAGTTGTAGGGACAGGTGTAGCATGTAGCAGGTAGTGTTCATGGATCATTCAGAAATCTGATGTTGGAGGGGAAGAAGCTGTTCCTGGATCATTGAGTTTGCGTCTTCAGGCTCCAGTACTTCCTCCCTGATGCTAGTAATGAGAAGAGAGCATGTCCTGGATGATGAGGGTCCTTGATGATGGACGCCACCTTCTTGAGGAACCACCTCTTGAAGATGTCCTCGATGATGGGGAGGGTTGTGCCCATGGTGGAGCTAGCAGAGTCTACAACACTCTGCAGCCTCTTGTGATCCTGTGCATTGGAGGCTTCATACCAGGCGGTGATGCAACCGGTCAGAATGCTCTCCACTGTACATCTATCAAAATTTTTAAGAGTCTTTGGTGACATACCAAGTCTCCTGAAACTCCTAATGGAGTAGAGCCACTGGTGTGCCTTTTTCATGATTGGATCCATGTGATGGGCCCAGGATAGATCCTCTGAGATGTTGATGCCCAGGAACTTGAAGATGCTCACCCTTTCCACCGCTGACCCCTCAATGAGGAATGAGTTGCTCATTCCTGGATTGTCTTGAAAAAGTGGTGGTGAACTGCCGTCTTGAATTGCTGCAGTTCTAGTGATATTGCTGGTACAGTGCTATTAGGTAGGGAGTTCCAGCATTTAGAGTTGGTGATGGTGAAGTAATGGTGATATACTTCAAAGTCAGGATGATATGATTTGGAGTTGAGGGATTCCTATGCATCCACTGCTCTGGTCAGGTTATGGGTGTAGGAAAAGCTTTTAAAGAAATTTAATCTTATGCTCCAGTTCAGAATCTGAATCAGGTTTATTATCACTGACTTAGGTCGTAGATGGACATTGATCTGAACCTTTAGGTCTGATAATCTACTGGCTTTACTCTTAAGCATGGGTGCAACTACTGGGGCGAAGGTTGTTTTTGAGGGCAGATGGATGCAGATGAACTCCTCACCCAAAGTGTTAATGAATGGGTGGTGTCATATCTCACAAATTCACTTTCTGAATCCTTAAAACTGAAATTGATAGGTTTCTGGATGTTAAAGGAAACAAGGGCCATGGAGACAAGACAGGAAAATGGTATTGAGATAAAAGATCAGTCAATGATCTTATAATAGAGAAACAAAGGGCCGCAGATGCTGGAATCTGGATGAAAAACACGATGATGCTGGAGGAGCTCAGCAGGCCAGGCAGCACCCGTGGAGAAAAGCAGGTGGTCGACGTTTCGGGTCAGGACCCTTCTTCAGGACTGAAGATAGGGAAAGGGGAAGCCCGATATATAGGAGGGAAAAGCAGAGCTGTGATAGGTGGACAAAAGAGGGGAGGCGGGGTGGGCACAAGGTGGTGATAGGTAAATGCAGGTAAGAGACAGTGATGGGTAGGTGTGGGGGAGGAGGGGAGAGCAGATCCACCGGGGGATGGGTCAAAGGTAAGGAGAGAAAAAAAGGGCTAGGAAAGGGAAGAAGAGAAGAAGCATGATGGGGGGGGGGGTTGTGGGGAAGGGGGGTGGGGATTACCTAAAGTGAGAGAATTCAATGTTCATGCCGTTAGGCTGCAAGGTTCCAAGACGGAAAATGAGGTGCTGTTCCTCCAGTTTGCGCTTGGAATTCTGGCAGTGGAGGACGCCGAGGACTGACACATCAGTAATAGTGTGGGAGGGGGAGTTGAAGTGACTGGCAACGGGGAGACGCAGGTCGCGGTTACAGACAGAGCGCAGGCGTTCTGCGAGACGGTCAACTAGCTTCTGCGTTTGGTCTCACAAATGTAAAGGAGGCCACAATGATCTTATAATGGTGGACCAGGCTTGAGGAACCAAATGGGCTCTTCCTGTTCCTATTTCTAATGCTTTTATGTTCCCAACAAAACTTGGCAGGGTTATAAGTAATGAGGAGGATAGTATGGGACTTCCACAGAGTTGGGGGCGGGGGGCAGCAGGCAGTCGTAAGGGAGATGCAATTTAATGCAGGTAAGTGTGAAGTGCCGCAGTTTGGGAGAAACAATTTGATGCTGCAGCATAATCTAGATTTTGAGGAGGGAGAGTTGGAGTTGTGAGAAGAACATAGGTGCATAAGAACATAAGAAGGAGCAGGCAATCCAGCCCTTGAACCTACTCTACCATTCAACAAGATCCTGGCTAATCTTTATATCATTGTCACTTTCTTGTACTAGGCCCATCTCCCTTGATTCCCTTCACATCCAAAATCAGTGCCTTGAATATGCTCAGTGACCAAGCCTCCATATCTCTCTTGGGTAGACTTGCTACGCACTTGGTGAAGAACTTTCTTTTTCTGATAAAACCAATGGTCCTTGGTTTTAGACACCCCAGCCAAGGGAAACATCAACTCTACTTCTACCCTGTCAAACCTTCTAAGAATCTTGCATTTCAGTGAGGTTATCTCTCATTCTTCTAAACTATAGACTGTGTAGGCCTAGTCTGTTTAATCTCTCCTCATTGGCCAAATCACCTCTGACCATCCCAGAATCCACTTTGGTGACCTTTTGTTGCACTTCCTCTCATAGGTATCCTTCCTTAGTGGGGAGACTAAACCTGAACGCAATGTCCCAGGTCGTAACTTTGACAATGGTATTTTGTTTGGAATTTTTAAACTCATCTGTGTAATCAAATTGAGATAAGAGCACAGTCCACCTTTGCCTTTGTTGCCATTGCCAACTCTGGACCAACAATTGCTTTAAAAGGCTTACAATCCATGACTTAAGCACAAAAGAGTCTGCTGAATCTCCAGTGTGGCATTGAGGGAGTGCTGCCTTTCAGCCGAGACATCAGACTTGAGGACCTGACTATTCTCAAAATGCATCTTAAAGCTATAAGATCTATAGGGGAGCTGTCCCCTGATGTCCTCTCTGATACTGATCCCTCAATAAGAAGCACAGATTGTCTATCATTAACTATCTGTTGGAGGTTGCTGCAGATGAATTGGTTGCCATGTTAGATTACTACACCTGAAAAAATAGTGACACTTGTAAAGTTTTTGGGGCATCCTGAAGCTGTGAAAGATGTTGTGCACATATAAGCCTTTTATTTTAACTTTCTGTTAAACTTTTCTAATTTCTCATAGCTGATGTCCTTCATCCTGTGTGTTTCTCTGTGTCCTTCCCTAGTTTTCTGTCTATTCTTTGAGGCTAAGCTTACAGCCAGAGTGTAGTCTATTATTTGTTCATAGTTATGGATGTCACAGCCAATGCTGGAATTTATTGACCATCCCTGATTACCACTGAACTGAGAAGGCAGTTAAGAATCAATCACTATCAATAACCTGATGAAAAGCACTACGATGCTGGAGGAACTCAGCAGGCCAGGCAGATCCCTTGAATGAATATAAAAACATTATGCTTCTCTAAGCACTCGGGATATACAGGCAGTACATAAGTTATAAATAAATATGAATTTTGAATGTTAAATCTTTAATTATTTACATAAATTTGAATTTAGTATTGTTGAAATCGTCCTTGGTTGCATGTATGTCATATGCGTTGTAAGCCACTTTAGTTCCTTGTTGGTGCATGAACCCATGAACATTACCTCGTTATTCCTCTTTTGCACTAGTTATTTATTTTTGTAACTTATAGTACTTTTTATGTCTTTATGGCTTGCACTGTACTGCTGCTGCAAAACAACAAACTTCACGACATATGTCAATGATAATAAACTTGATTTTGATATGCTATTTTATATGAAAAGATATATAACTGCAGATGTGGGGCATAGATAGGGTAAATGTGCAGAGTCTTTTTCCAAGGATTGAGGACATAGGTTTAAGTTAAGAGGGGAGAGATTTAATGAGAACCTGAGGGGCAACTTTTTTACCCAGAGGGTGGCCCATATCTGGAATGAGCTGCCAGAGAAAGTGGTTGAGGCAGGTACATTAACAAAGGGTGCATGACAGATCATTCCATGCATAAATACATTGAGGTAGTACAAAAGGAAGAACAATAACAGAATGCAGAATATACTATTACGGTTACAGAGAGTGCAATGCAGGTAGACAAATAAGGTGCAAGGGCCATGGGGTAATTGAGATCAAGAGTTCATCTATATCGTACAAGAGGTCTTTTCAAGAGTCTTTCAACAGTGGGATAGAAGCTGTCTTTGAACCTAGTGGTAAGTGTTTTCAGACTTGGACAGGTAAACGGACAGGAAAAGTTTAGAGGGCTATGGGCCAAATGTAGGCAAATTAGACTAGCTTAAATGGGAAGCTTAGTCTGCATGTACCGGTTGGGTCAAAGGGCTTGTTTCTGTGCTGTATGACTCTACAACTCTATGTTGGAAATCTGAAATAAAACAGATTTTCATTTTGACAAAGCACCACAGACCCATAATGTTGACTGTTTCTCTTTCCACAGATGCTGCCTGACCCCTTGAGTTTTTCTGGCACTTTCTGCTCTTGCATTGTGGTTTTAGTGCATATGACCAAGGATGGATTTATACCTCATCGCCTTTACAAAGACAATTGGGAAGTAATAAATCAAACTCCACATTCGAAGTGTGGACATTGTGTAGAATGATCTCTTAAATTTATAATTGGACACTTTAGCTTGTTTAACATTTGGACATATGATGCAAATGAGTTGAAGGTTTTAGGGCAAACACATGCAGGTGTCTGAGGAGGGTGAGGTGCCTCTGACCAGGTGCACAGTTAGCGCCCTGTCCCACGCTCAGCCTGTCACTGGGGCAGAGGCGGGACATTTGGCGCAATTTCCCAGCAGGCATTAGAGCGGGACACCTACACCGGGCGGGCTGGTCAGCCGCGGCGCCTTCTGGGACCTGTAGTCAGCCGCTCCCTGTCCCTCCAGCGGCGGAGGATATAGCAGGACTACATTTCCCAGGCGGCCCTGCGGGATGGGGGTCCTCGGCGGCGGCTGGGCGAAGGCGGACATTTCAAGTTGCTATAGACGCCGAGCGGCGGCCGGTGATGGTCGGGGACGGGCGGCTGGGGCCGGTATGGGACTCGTCGGCGGATTAAAGGTATCGGGACGGTAAATGGGCCCCACGAAGTGATGTTGTGAAGGATGCAGTGATAATTGTGATCGGGTTTCAGCCGGGCACAGGGTGGGTCTGGGGGCTGGGAGCAGAGGGTGGGGTCGGTGGGTGGTTGGGGGGGACAGGGGGCGGGGTGGGGGGAAGCAGAGGGTGGGGTCGGTGGGTGGTTGGGGGGGACAGAGGGGCGGGGTGGGGGGAAGCAGAGGGTGGGGTCGGTGGGTGGTTGGGGGGGACAGAGGGGCGGGGTGGGGGGAAGCAGAGGGAGGAAGGAAGAAGCAGAGGGAGGAAGAAGCAGAGGGACGGGGTCGGGGAGGAAGAAGCAGAGGGACGGGGTCGGGGAGGAAGAAGCAGAGGGACGGGGCGGGGAAGAAGCAGAGGGACGGGGGCGAGGGGGCGGGGAAGAAGCAGAGGGACGGGGCAGGGGGGAACACAAGGACGGGGAGAAGCAGAGGGACGGGACAGGACAGGGTGGGGGGGAGCAGGGATGTGGTGGGGTGGCAAGAGGGAAGGGGACGAGCGTGTGGGGGAACAGTGGGATGGGGCACTTGGATATTTGGGACCTAGGGGACGGGGCAGGGGGATCTGGGGACTGGGGGATGGGATAGGGGCAGAGGAACAGGGGATCTGGGGATGGGGATGGTGTCTGGGATAGGTATGGGGGTAGGAGTCGGGGTAGAGGATGTGGCAGAGGTTGGGGGCAGGGGCTGACTCTGACCCTGACCCTTCATCACTGGCCCCAGAGTGACTCTCTCACACAGACTAGCCAAATGTGATGGTTGTTGGTAGGTTGGGAAATGCCTCAACTAATATGTGCCCTCAATGGCAAGAGTTACTTACTGACCTGGAGATGACTTCCCTGTTCTTCAGATTGTGCCCTGGGATCTTTTGCACTCGAGAGACTTCAGTTTAATATCACATTTGAAACTGACTCTTGTGACGTGATGCCTCTCCCTCTGTATTGTATCCGAGCATCAGTGTAGACCTTTGTGCTTAAGTGTTTGCAATCTGATGATATACTGAGATGCAGCAGAGAGAGAGCTGCCTCTCCTTTCCATGAGTTCAGACACATCGCTAGATAAATAGAAACAAGTGAATCTATATTTACATGGTGCATTTCACTGTCCCGGAACATCACAAAGTGCTCTATGGCTCAAACAGTGGCTTTGAAATGTGGTCACAGTTGTAATGTAAGAAACTAGATGCCACAATGTGCACAATAAATTCTCCAAATGGCATTAGGGCTGGCACGGTAGTGTAGCGGTTAGTGTAACGCTATTGCAGTGCCAGCAACCTGGGTTCAATTCCCGCCGCTGTCTGTAAGGAGTTTGTATGTTCTCCCTGTGTCTGCGTGGGTTTCCTCCGGGTGCTCCGGTTTCCTCCCACATTCCAAAGACGTACGGGTTAGGTTAGGAAGTTGTGGGCATGTTATATTGGTGCCGGAAGTGTGGCGACACTTTCGGGCTGCCCCCAGAACACTTGATGCAAAAGATGCATTTCACTGTGTGTTTCGATGTACATGTGACTAATAAAGATATCTTAACCTTATTATCATATAACCTATTTTCAGTGATTTTGGTTGAGGGATAAGTGCTGGGGGTAACTTCTCTGCTCTTGTTTTAAAGTAGTGTCTTGAGGTAGTTTACTATTGAGTGGGTGGAGGTGTCCCTTGTTTCACATCCCATCATCTTGTGATGGTTGAGAACAGATGGCCGTGTTGGCGTGGGACATGGGCATGGGCAGTGAGGTGTTATTATAAACAATATCATCATAATTACAATCGGGACAGAGCAAGGACCAGGGACGTTTGTGCAAAGCAGTTACCCAATCTCCATTTAGTTTCTCCACGTAGAAGAGACCGCATCATGTGCACCAATGCAGTTGACTAAATTGGAGAAAGTGTGTGGCTACTTCAACTGGAAAGTGTGTTGGGTCCCTGGAAAGTGGGAAGGAAAGAGTTAAAAGGAATTCTACCTGTTCCCTTCCTCACAGACCTGTTGAGTACCAGACCTGGATGGTGCGAAGGGGGCGCGGTTGGTATTTCAGGCTGATGATCTTTCATGATGGGGGTGGGGGGGTGGTTGACTTGGGTTAGCTTGTTGTTCTTTGTATGGATGCCTCTGATGATTGTTTCCAGTTTTCTGTCTTCACTTCGTTTCTAATGTCCGCAGTTTTTTGCTTTTCAAACGCTGACTAGTTCTGAAGTAATTAAGTGTTTCTCTTTCCACAGATGTAGCCTTTTCCAGCATTCTCCTTTATTTCAGCTTTCCAACAATTGCAGTGTCCTTTATTGCACAGGATTATTTTGTAACTCTCTCCTCTGTACTCCCATGTACATCTCCTCCAGACAGATTTGCTGCCATTAACAAGTATTCACTGCTACTTCTGTCGACACCAATCTGTGTCGTCCATTTTACCTTGGTCTCCATCCTAACATTCACATTGCCCTTGTACTCCCCACCCCTCCCCTTCTCTGCAATGGACAAGGTGTCTGTTTTCTACATTTTCCTAGTTCTTGTGAAGGGTTACTGACTTGAAGCTTCATCTCTTTTTCTCTGTCTACTGATGCTGCCTGACCTGCCGATTACTTCCAGCTTCTTCTGTTTTCATTTTGAGTGTACACAAGAAAGTAGGAGCAGGAGTGTCCACCAGATCCCTCCAGCCTGCACTGTGATCATGGCTGATCTATGCTGGCCTCAACTCCTCTTCTGTGTCAGTTCCCCATAACCCTCAACTCCTTGATCTTTCAAATATTTATCTATCTGTGCCTTAAATATATCTAATGATCCAGCCTCCACCACCCTCGGGGACAGAGAATTCCTGAGATTCACCACCCTCTGAGAGAAGAAATTTCTATTCACCTCAGCTTTAAATGACTGGCCCCCTATTTTGTAGCTATGTGTCCTTGCTTGTGACTACGACCCGTGGCAACATCTTGACGTCTACCCTGACAAGCCAAACTGTCTAGCCTCTCATGATAGGACAACCCTCTTATCTCAGGAATTTTCCTGGTGAATCTCCTTTGGATGGCCTCCAATGTTACTATATCCTCTTTCAGATAAGGGGACTAAAACTGTGCACAGTATCCCAGGTTCATCCTCACTAATACCCTGTAGAACTGTAACAGAATCTCCCTATTCAACTCCAACTCCTTTACAATAAAGGCCAATGTGCCGTTTGGCACCTTAACCACTTGCTGAATCTGCCTACTAACTTTTTGCAATTCATGCACTAGAACACCCAGATCACTCTGAATTTCATTCACTTGCGTTCACTATCCTTTTAGGTAATGATTGGCCTTTTGATTTCTCTTACTGAAGTATTGGTTTATTATTGTCACTTGCATTGAAGTACAGTGAAAAACTTGTCTTGCATACCGATCATACAGGTCAATTCATTACACAGAGCAGTTACATTGAGTTAGTACAGAGTGCATTGATGTAGTACAGGTAAAAACACTAACAGTACAGAGTAAAGTGTCACAGCTACAGAGAAAGTGCAGTGCAAAAAGGGGCAAGGTCACAACAAGGTAGATCGTGAGGTCAGAGTCCATCTCATCGTATAAGGGAACCGTTCAATAGTCTTATCATAGTGGGGTAGAAGCTGTCCTTAAGTCTGGTGGTATGTGCCCTCAGGCTCCTGCATCTTCTACCTGATGGAAGAGGAGAGAAGGGAGAATGACCCAGGTGGTGGTAGAGTCACAAGCAAGGGCACATAGCTACAAAATAGGGGGCCAGTCATTTAAAGCTGAGGCAGCAAGAGGTAAAGACAAAGTCCAATAAATGGAGGTTGGTGTCTGTAATGTGCTGGGCTGTGTCCACAACGCTCTGCAGTTTCTTGTGGTCCTGGGCAGAGCAGTTGCTCTACCAAGCCGTGATGCATCCAGACAGGATGCTTTCTATGGTGCATCGATAAACGTTGGTGAGTGTCAAAGGGGACAAACTGAATTTCTTTAGCCTCCTGAGGAAGTAGAGGTGCTGGTGGGCTTTCTTGGCCGTGGCATCTACATGATTTGACCAGGACAGGCTGTTGGTGATGTGCACTCGCAGGAACTTGAAGCTCTCAACCCTCTCGACCTCAGCACCATTGATGTTGACAGGTGCATGTACACCGCCCCCTTTCCTGAGTCAATGACCAGCTCTTTTGTTTTGTTGACATTGAGGGAAAGGTTGTTGTCATGACACCATTCCACTAAGCTCTCTATCTCCTTCCTGTACTCCGACTCATCGCTATTTGAGATACGGCCTACAATGGTGGTATCATCTGCAAACTTGTAGATGGAGTTAGAGCAGAATCTGGCCACACAGTCATGAGTGTATTGGGAGTAGAGTAGAGGGCTGAGGACGCAGCCTTACGGGGTACCAGTGTTGAGAATAATCGTGATCGCACAATTCCCCACGTTAAACTCCATTTGCCATGCTTTCATCCAGTCACTCAATCTAACCATATCCCATAGCAGACTCTCAATATCCTCATTGCAATGTGCCCTACCACCTATTTTTGTATCATCAGCAAACTTGGAAACTTTTTTGTTCCCTCCTCCAGGTCATTAATGTAAATAACTGAGGGCCAAGAACCGATCATGGGGTACTCCACTGATTACGTCCCTCCAGCCTGAATAGGACCCATTTATTCCAACTATTTTTTTCCTGTATGATAGCCAGTTTTCAACCCATGTTAACGCACCTGCTCTGATACCTTCTACTCTTATTTTATGAACCAACCTATTTTGTGGCATCTTGTCAAATGTCTTTTGGCACTTTAAATACACTACATCTACAGGTTCTCCTAAAGATAAGTTTTTCACTGTACCTCGGTACGTGACAATAATAAATCAATACCAATCAACTCTTCCTGTCATGTTTTCAAAGAATTTGAGCACATTTGCCAAATATGACTTTACTTTCATAAAATCATGTTGAGCTTCGATTATATTCAACTTTCCTAGATGCTTAGTTATTTCCTCTTTGAATATTGAGCCTTAACGTCTTTCTAACAATAGATATTAAACTAACTTGCCTGTAGTTCCCTGTCTTCTGTCTTTCTCTTTTCTTGAACAAGGGTTGTTTTCAACCCTTGAACAATTGCACGGGTTGTTTTCTAATCTTCTAGTGCCCTCCCAGAATTTAGTGAGTTTTGAAAAAATTTCTAAAATAGGTCCATTATCTCTGCAGACACGTCCTTTAAAATTCTTGGGTGCAGTCATCAGGTCCTGGTGATTTGCCCACCTTTAACCTGTGATTTTCTCTATCCCTTGTGATTGAGACTTTTACAAGTTACTCCTTGTTATCTGAAATTTTTGGAATTTTTTTGGCTTTTCAAATATGTCTTCCTGGATGCTCACTGCCAATATGGTGTGGTAGTTTTTGTTTTGTAATGTCGTAATTTGTTGGCTGTTTTCTCTGCCAATAACTGAGGGGTTATGTTCAGAACAGACGTGAAGGGTACGTTTTATACTCAGAGTGGTGGATGCCTGGAATGCATTGCCTGATAGGGTGGTGGAGGCACATTCATTGGGGGCTTTTAAGAGGGGCTTGGATGGGCACATGAATGAGAGGAAAATGGAGGGATATGGGCATCCTGTAGGTAGGAGGGATTAGCTATGTCGGGACAACATTGGGGGCCGAAGGGCCTGTTCTGTGCTGTATTGTTCTATGTTAACCAGAAGCCATACGTGATTAATGAAGGGAATGCATCCAGGTCTCTCATGCAACTGTGTTCGGTATAGGCAGTCATCTGTTTTCTGGCCAGGAAATCTAGGGTATGGCCTGGAGCATTTTGTCTTTTACTAAAACATTTCTTTTAAAAAAAAGCTCTGGCAGTGAATATTCGAGGTGGCTGTCAAGATGATTACCAAGTACTCCACATGAAGTTTTATTCTGTACCAAATGATGAGAGGGAATCTGAGTGCTAAGTTTCTGTTATTTTTGGGCACTGTCTAAGGAGTTACTGCAGGCAGAATGAGCACATTGTTAGGCCAGTGAGATGAGAAACTAATCAAAGTTAAACAAGAGGATAGAACTGTAACAAACTAGATGCTGCTTGACCTGCTGAGTTCCTCCAGAGTTTTGTGTTGCTCTAAAATCATGCATGGTTGAAACTTTAAGGACCACTGTCACAAATGTTGTTCTAGTCTGCTGCTACATGGAATGATGTGATTGTAGCTACTGGTCACCTGCACTTCAGAATTATGTCAATGTGCCCTAGTCCAATTTCCTGCTCGGCAAGTTGTAGGATGCACTTGGCCTTGACAGCCTTGGATTTGGATCAGTTTATTGTCATATACACCAGGGTGCAATGAAATTCCTTGCTCGCGTGACACTCATAGAGTAAAGAGTATACATGGTAATAATAAATACAGTAATGGGTACAGTGACGAGTGCAAAAACAAAGGAATAGTATAAAGTATAGTAGTGCAGACTGAAGTAGTGCCAAGAGAAATGCTAAACTGGCAATAATGGAAGAGGTAGAATTAAGGGTTCGAGAGCATGGCAGTACCACTGGGAAGGTGATGTTAAGGAGTGATTGGTTCATGAGACTGATAGTGGGGAAGAAGCTCTGAGGTCAAATCACCAAACCTACTTAATAATAGCAGATTTTCAATTTTCCTTTTCTGCCACTTTTTCCAAACCATCTTCTTCCAAGCCTGAGGACTTCTCTTGCATTACATACAGCCAGGTGATAAAGTTCACATCTTGCTTTACTCATTTTTACATTTTGGCTTTTTTTTTAAAGAAGGCTGCACTGTACCTATGGCAGACTCGTCGAGTGACTCAGACACACAGCTTCATAATTTCTCCAGGAGGCGAGGATCACTGAATGCAACAGCGAGGGGAAGGAGCAGAATGCACAATGCTGCTCGCGTCACTGAAAAGATTGACACATTAGCAAGCACTTTACAGGTATTGAATTCTTGCATTTCTTTATAAAACAAGTACAACTAATTGAGACGGTTACTTGACAAAAGAGGTTATGGGAGGCTCTGGTGTTGGCACTCTGACAGTGAACTTCAGTGTCAAAGGCAAGTTTATTGTCATATGCACGAGTACATGTGTATGGTGTGGTGAATATGACTGTCTTCAGCAAAGCCTTTGAGGTCCCCCAAATGTATAAAAGTTACATCAAATGCATATTTGTAAATATTAGAAATGGGAGGTTGGGGGGGGGGGAAGGATTAGTATGATTTTGGAAATTGAGCTTTGATGGTGAATGGGTGTTAGATGTTATAACATGATATAACTGAAGAGTGAAGCTGTCATCTTGATGATTTAGGAGACCTGAGAACTGAGTGTAGTGAGATTAATGAAAAGTTGGTATTATTCCTGTGGTGTTACTGAGAATTTGGGAGGGTGGTCAGTTGGGAACCTGATTTCAGTTGATTCTTATCTAATTTCTTTTTCAATGCATGTTCATTGAAGAGTTGTTCTATTATGTTAAGGTCTTGTAAGGGATTTGTTAAAGAATTTAGAGGCACCAATTGTGATTGTTGGGAATTTCTTCCCTTGGAATAGATTTGAGAGCTTTTTGGTTAAGGCTCGGTTCTCCAATGTAACAGATAAGTAATGATACCTGTTGCTTTTTTATTTAAAGAAGTTTTTTGTCCACTTTCAAAAGATTAGAGCCAGCGTTGGCAGTAACATTACTTCTTTTTGAGGGGTTTCATTCTCTTGATGCTTGAATTAATTTCAGGATACCAGTCGGGACCTAAAGAGCGTTGACCGGATGCTGGGACAGTATAGAGGCTATACCAATGAACAAATGGAGGCAGTGGCACAGGTAGGTAACTGTGAAAAGATAAACCATCCAAGCGGTCTTTATCTTGGCCATCTGTAGGTCAGTGTTATGCATTCACCAGTGGAAAGGGGGAGTGAACAATCTAGTCTTTACTGGTAGGGAGAAGGCCACTACAGTTTTGATTTGCTCTATAACCCTGGCTTTCAACTGCACTCCTCTTTCAATAGTGATTTTCTTTCTTGCTATGCTTTCTGATATGCTTTTATAATAGAAAAATTGAGCTATAGGCATTGCAACTGCAATGATTTTTTTTAACCACAGTGCTAGGAATAATTGGCTGATCATGCAAGTTATTATCAGCTGCAGTGGCTTCACTGTGGGACTGATGCAGGTTAGGAGCTGATTCAAGTGGCTAAACAATTAAATATGCTCAGGTTGAAATTAATCAGTTTTTATTTCTTGTTCATTGTCTGGGAACTGAGGGTCACTGGCAAGGCCAGCATTTATTGACCCTCCCCAGTTGCTCTTGAGACCTCACAATCTACCTTGTTATGACCTTGCACCTTATAGTCTACCTGCACCGCACTTCCCTGTAGCTGTGACATTTTACTCTGTATTCTGTTGTTGTTTTTACCCTGTACTACCTCAATGCACTGTGTAATGAATTGATCCGTATGAATGGTGTACAAGACAAGTTTTTCACTGTACCTCGGTACAAGTGACAATAGTAAACCAACACCAATACCTGTTGCTGCCCTTCTGGTGAATTGTTGTTAGGTAGCGATTTCCAAGAGTTAGATCCAGCAACGATGAAGGACTGGGGACGCATTTCAAAATCAGGATTGCATCCAAGTTGGAAGTGAAATTGTAGGTGCTGGTGTTCCCATGGATCTGGAGCCTTTGTCTTCGGCAGTAGAGGCTGTCACGTTTTAGTGGTGCTGTCAGAGGAGCCTAGGCAGATAACTGCAGAGTATTACATAGACGATGTACACGATATCCACTGCGCATAAGTGTGGAAGAAAAGACTGTTTACAGTGGTGAAAGGGCCGCCAATCAAGTGGCCTGCTTTGTCCTGTGTGGTGTTGAACTTGTTGAGAGTTATTGGATCTGAATTTCATCCAGGCAAATGGCGAGTATTCCGTCGTGCTCCTGACTTCTGCCTGGTAGGTGATGGAAGAACTTGTGGCTGTCCTGTCCCTGCTCTGCTGAGGGCTTATCTAAAGAAGAAATTGTTGGCTTGTGGAGGGTGGAGTATTCTCAAGTTTAAAATGTGCATGGAAATGCATATTATTCTGAAGGAGGAGGGTAAGCAGTCAGAATTTGTGGTACCTACAACGACGTAGGTAGGAAAGAGGATGAGGTCCTGAAAAGTGAATATGGGGAACTAGGTAGGAAGCTGAAAAGCAGAACCTCAAGGGTAGTAATCTCTGGATTGCTGCCTGTGCCACATGCCAGTGAGGGTAAGAATAGGTTGATTTGGCAGTTGAATGTGTGGCTGAGAAATTGGTGCAGGGGGCAGGGTTTCAGATTTGTGGATCATTGGGATCTCTTCTGGGGTAGGTATGACCTGTACGAAAGGGACAGGTTACACCTGAACTGGAGGGGGAACCAATATCCTTGTGGGCAGGTTTGCTAGAGCTGTGCTGGATGGTTTAAACTAGTTTGGCAGGGGGATGGGAACCCAAGTGATAGGTCAGAGGATGGGGCAGTTGGTGTACAGGTTAATGCAGCATGTAGAGAGACTGAGGAAGGATAGGCAGTTGATAGGGCAAAATTGCAGTCAGTTGGATGGGCTGAAGTGTGTCTATTTTAATGCAAGAAGTATCAGGAACAAGGGTGATGAACTTAGAGCATGGGTCAGTACATAGAACTACAATGTTGTGGCCATTACAGAGACTTGGCTGTCACAAGGGCAGGAATGGCTGCTGGATGTTCTGAGGTTTAGATGTTTCAAAAGGGACAAGGAAGAAGGTAAATGAGATGGGGGAGTGGCATTGCTAATCAGGGATAGTATCACAGCTGCAGAAAGGGAGGACGTCCTGGACGGATCGAGTCAGTGTGGGTGGAAGTCAGAAACAGGAAGAAAGCAATCACTCTATTGGGAGTATTCTACAGACCCCCCCCCAATAGCAGCAGAGACACTGAGGAGCAGATCAGGAGGCAGATTTTGGAAAGGGGCAAAAATAACAGGGTTGTTGTTATGGGTGATTTCAACTTCCCTAATATTGATTGGCACCTCCTTAGTGCAGAAGGTTTGGATGTGGTGGAATTTGTTACGCGTGTCCAGGAAGGATTCCTGACACAATATGTAGACAGGCCAACTAGAGGAGAGGCCATTCTGGATCTGGTACTTGGCAATGAACCCGGTCAGGCGTCAGATCTCTTGGTGGGTGAGCTCTTCAGAGATGGTGACCACAACTCCCTGACCTTTACCCTTGCCTTGGAGAGGGATAGGAGCAGACGGTATGGGAAAGTATTTAATCGGGGGAGGGGGAATTATGATGCTATTAGGCAGGAATTTGGGATTTTAAATTGGGAGCAGATATTGGGAGAAAATGCACAATGGAAATGTGGAGGTTGTTTAGAGATCACTTGCAGGGGGTTCTGGATTGGTTTGTCCCATTGAGGCAGGAAAAGGAGGTTAGGGTGAAGGAACCATAGTTGACAAGAGATGTGGAATATCTAGTGAAGAGGAAGAAAGAAGATTTAGGAAGGAAGGATCAGACAGGGCTCTAGAATGTTACAAAGTAGCCAGGAAGGAGCTTAAGAATGGACTTAGGAGAGCTAGAAGAGGTCATGAGAAGGCCTTGGCGAGTAGGATGAAGGAAAACACCAAGGCGTTCTAACTCATACGTGAAGAACAGGAGGATGACTAGTGTGAAGGCAGGACCAATTAGGGATAGATGAGGAAATGTGCCTGGAGTCAGGAGGTAGGGGAGGTCCTTAGTGAATACTTTGCTTCAGTATTCACCTGTGAGAGAGACCTTGATGTTTGTGAGGACAGCGTAAAACAGGCTGATAAGCTAGAACATGTCAATGTTAAGAAGGAGGATGTGCTGGAACTTTTGAAAAACATCAGGATAGATAAGTCCCCAGGGCCAGATGGGATGCATCCCAGGATACTAAGGGAAGTGAGGGAAGAGATTTCTGAGCCCTTGGCGATGAACTTTGCATCCTCACTGGCCACAGGATTGGTACCAGATGATTGGATGGTGACAAATGTTATTCCTTTGTTCAAGAAAGGGAGTAGGGATAACCCTGGGGATTATAGACCAGTGAGTCTTACTTCAGTGGTGGGCAAATTATTGGAAAAGATTCTTAGGGACAGGATTTATGGGCATTTGGAGAAGCATAGGCTGATTAGGGATAGTCAGCATGGCTTTGTGAGGGGCAGGTCGTGCCTCACGAACCTGATTGAATTCTTTGAGGATGTGACAAAACACATTGATGAGGGTAGAGCAGTGGATGTGGTGTATATGGACTTTAGTAAGGTGTTTGATAAGGTTCCCCATGATAGGCTCATTCAGAAGGTCGGGAGGCATGGGATTCGGGGAAACTTGGCTGCTGAAAGGCAGAGGGTGGTTGTAGATGGAGTGTATTCTGCCTGGAGGTCGGTGACCAGTGGTGTTCCACAGGGACCTGTTCTGGGACCCCTGCTCTTTGTGATTTTTATAAATGATTTGGATGAGGAAGTGGAAGGGTGGGGTTAGTAAGTTTGCAGATGACACGGAGGTTGGTGGTGTTGTGGATAGTATAGAAGGTTGTCAAGGGTTACAACAGGACATTGATAAGATGCAGAGCTGGGCTGAGAAGTGGCAGATGGAGTTCAACCTGGAAAAGTGTGAAGTGATTCACTTTGGAAGGTTGAATTTGAAGGCAGAATACAGGGTTAATGGCAGGATTCTTAGCAGTGTGGGGGAGCAGAGGGATCTTGGGGTCCAGGTCCATAGATCCCTCAAAGTTGCCGTGCAAGTTGATAGGGTTGTTAAGAAGGCATATGGCGTGATGGCCTTCATTAGTTGGGGTATTGAGTTCAAGAGCCGCAAGATAATGTTGCAGCTCTATAAAACTCTGGTAGACCACACTTAGAATATTGTGTTCAGTTCTGGTCGCCTCACTATATGAAGGATGTGGAAGCTTTAGAAAGGATGCAGAGGAGATTTATCAGGATGCTTCCTGGATTGGAGAGCATGTCTTATGAGGATAGGTTGAGTGAGCTAGGGCTTTTCTCTTTGGAGCGATGGAGAATGAGAGATGACCTGATAGAGGTGTATAAGATGATAAGAGGCATAGATCGAGTGGACAGTCAGAGACCTTTTCCCAAGGTGGAAATGGCTAACACAAGGGGGTATAATTTTAAGATGATTGGAGGAAGGTACAGGGGTGATATCAGAAGCAAGTTTTTTTACACAGAGAATGGTGGGTGTGTGGAATGTGCTGCCAGGGGTGCTGGTAGAGGCAGATACATTAGGGACATATAAGAGACTCTTAGATAGGCACATGGCTGATAGAAAAATGGAGGGGTATGTGGGAGGGAATGGTTAGATAGATCTTGGAGTAGGTTAAAAGGTCTGCACAACATGTGGGCCGAAGGGCCTGTACTATTCTGTGTTCTATGAAATGTACTGCATAATAGAGCACAGTTCTCCCAAAACTTTAATATAAAGTATAACTGCTCCTGTGATAGTCCAGCTGGCATTAAAATCACTGTGAAGGATTTTGGGAGCAAATTCACCCTGGCAGTTTGCAGATGTGGATCGTTCAGAATCCTTCTTGTGTCCACCCACCAACATTGCAGGACTTACTATTAGCAGACATAAAACAGTTGGTTTATTTGGTGCTTAGATAGCCAAAGATTCCCAGGGTCATGACAATGATGTTGTTCCTCATTATAAAAGAATCCTGTTTGATATTTTCCTATCGGACTTTAAGTTTTAAGCACTGAGACAAATACAAAATGCCTTTGTTTACTATTAGTCTGTATTAGGGAAAATACTGTAGAAAGGAAGGTTACTTTATTCTGACATGGTTGCTTGATTAACAAATATTGTTCTATAGCAAGCAAGATTAGTTTATTTGGAAACTGTTTAAAGAGTGAAGAAGACAGAATGTGTGATAGAAACTACGGCAATTTCATCCAATAAAATACACTTCAGGAAAATCACACAGTAAGGTTCTGAGGCTGTGTGAAAAGCCAGTAGGTTGTAAGGAGGTTAACTATCAACTTTCCCTGTTTGGAGTTGGTCAGGTGCTCAGTGAGTATAACAAAGGAGGCTCAAGATGAAGTTCTGTCTGCGAATTTCTGCATCATCAGGTACCTAAAAAGCATGGACTCTTAAAACTCAATCTATCAGATTTTTTGTTTTGATATTTACTCCTAGAAGTGCAATATCAAAGAACGTACTAGGTAATGAGCAGAACAGCAGAGAAGTAAGCTATTGTTCTAACAAAGACCTCCTTTGACTTTTTAAACAAGGACTCCAAAGACAGTAAAGTGGAGTTGTTCTGTCTATACCTCTCGCTGCCTTGGTGAAGCAGCCAGCATAATCAAAGACTCCACCCACCCGGGTCATTCTCTCTTCTCTCCTCTTCCATCAGGCAAAAGATACAGGAGCCTGAGGGCACATACCACCAGGCTCAAGGACAGTTTCTATCCCACGGTGATAAGACTATTGAATGGTTCCCTTATACGATGAGATGGACTCTTGACCTCACAAGTTACCTTGTTATGACCTTGCACCTTATTGTCTACCTGCAATGCACTTCCCTGTAGCTGTGACACTTTACTCTGTTATTGTTTTTACCTCAATGCACTCTGTACTAACTCAATGTATCTGCACTGTACGAACGGTGTGCAAGACAAGTTTTTCACTGTACCTCGGTACAAGTGGCAATAATAAACTAATACCAACACCAATACCAATCCTTATTCCATCTGGAGCGGTCCTATAAATGAGTTTGGTTATCATAAGACCAAGGTGAATATCGAATCTGTATCGGTCACACACTGCATACTGGTTCTTATCCACCAAACCACCTGTGGTGTTATCAGTCAGGTCTTTCTTCTGTTTATTCACAACAGAAACACAGCACTAGCTTTCTTCTTTGCCTTTATAAACATCTAGCCTTCCTTATTACAATTCATTATGGTATTTTTGTGTTGAGAGTGTTTAGGAACGCTATGCTAGTTAATACTGAGGGTGGTACTCTTTCTTGGAATTGTATCGTGATGATTTGCAGTCGCCTTATTTCCTTTCTATTTTCCTCCCATTGATTTTTAGAAGTGGTTTGTTTTTCTTTTTTGATTTTCAAAACCTTTTAGAAAATTGGACGTAATGGGGAGTTGGATAGTTTTTTCATTGAGCCACACAGGTATGATGAGCCACATGGGCTGCTTCTCTGCTGCATCATTCCAAGATGATTATTAAAGAATCTGTTGAACCGATTAACTGCTGCTCTGTGCCAGAAAATGTTTTGACTTACAATCTTTGTCCTCTCCTTCACCCACCTCACTGTGCTGTTTCCTCTGTATCAGCTTCACACCAATATTCAATGAACGAAAGAACAGTGTCAGAAATTTTTGTTTTGCGTGTGGAAGGCCACTTAAATTATCAAAGATTTTACTGAGTTGTGGTTTTCTACATATTATGTAGCTGGTTTATAAATTTTATAACAGTCTTTCCTTGGCATTTACCCTCACGGTGCAGGCAAGGTCAGAACTCATTACATAGAGCAAATCTGCATTTACAATAGGATTGGATTTTAGCAGCTAGGAATAGGACTTTAGCAGCTGCAATCACACCTTGCGTGTTAAGAAAATATTTTCGGGCATCTTAATTTGTTGGTGTCCTCTTGCTTTTAAGTTGTGTCCCTCTACCTTCTGGGAGAAATGTCTTCTGAATACATTGCTGTGTTTTATGGCTCTCTGATAATTTTTTATTCTGTAAATCCTTTAGGTTGGCATGAGCATTGTGGGTTGAATGGTTTCCTCCTATGCCATAACCTCTGATGCAGTCTTGTGTTGTTCCACTGCACAGTATAGATGATGTGCTGGAAACTCTCAGTGGGGAATTCGTCCTAAAGTGTTCTGATTATAAGGGTCCTTATCAAGGCATTATTTTTAGTTTTAACACAACTAAAATCCTATTTTGAAACAGCAACATAATACAATCTACTATAACTTTTTGTTTTGAAGCTGCGAGATAATTTAGAACAGTCCATCGATGAGCTGCGAAGCCAGCGATTGAGTAGAAGTGCTGGAATATCTCCTCTCCGTGCAAGTGACCTGCAAGGTGACTCAGTAGCAGGTAAGGAGGTCATTATGGTCAGGCTATAAGATGCTGTGGTTTCCTTCAGATTTCAATGTACTGAAGAGAGATTTTGATGCAGCATTGAAATGTTGGATTTGCCTGCAGAGATCAAGTAATATTGACCCACATTCACTGGATTTTAGAAGCATGTGAGGTAAACTCATTGAGATATAGAAGATTCTAAGAGAGATTTTGTAGGGTAGAGACTGACAGGATGTTTCCTTTAGTTGTAGGATCTAGAGCTTGGGGTGTGGCCTCAGGATAAGGGATTGGCAAACTGCGACTGAAATAAGGAGAAATTACTTTACGCAGAGGGTTGTAAATTTGGAATTTGCTGCCACAGGCTGTGTTTGCTCAGTCATTGAGAGTATCCAAAACTGGATCAATAGATATTTGGGCAACAAGGGAACTGGGTAATGGTGATCGAATGGGGAAAATGGATGATGGATGTGGAAGAATCTACCACAATATTGAATGGCGGAGCAGGCTTGAGGAGCCATATGACCTACTTCTGCTCGTTGTTATGTTTCCTCCCAAAAGCTTAACCATATTCTGCACTAAATGTCAGCAAATTCATTGATGTTGCTTCAGTTACAAACTTTGTCCCCAGCATGACATTTTCCTTCCATTTCTGGGCTATGATTTAGTTTGTTTATTGCTTGTTTTTACCCAGGTCATGTTGTCGCTCATAGTGATGGCATTCTAGACTCTACCAACTGGCCAGTGGATATTTTGGGACATCAGAGATGAGTCTGATGTTCTCTCCTGCATTCACGTGCACAATTCATTGGTTAGCCATTGCAATTCAAACCCTGCTTCTCACCGTTGAGTTATAATTTTGTAGGTGGCACAGCTAATAGAGCCTCTGCCTTGTAGCGGCAGACACCAGATTCAATTCTAACTTCTGCCGTGGAGTTTGCATGGTCTCCCTGTGACTGTGCGGGTTTCGCCCACATTCCAGAGATGTGCAGGTTGGTAAGTTAATTGGCCACTGTAAATTGCCACTAGTGTGTTAGGCAAGTGGTAGAAACTGGGGCTGTTGATGAGGATGTGTGGAGAATAAAAACAAGATTAATGTAGGATTATTGTAAATGGTGGTTGATGGTTGGCATGGGCCGAAGGGCCTATTTCTGCGATGTATCTCTCTATGACTAATCCAGCCATAAATCTCTGGCAAGTCAACTCTAGTGTACTTTCTAAACTTTCCTATTTCTCTTCTCAAAGGCCATGTTTTATATAAGCGTTGTCTTCGTCTGTGCTTTATATTACTATTACAAATAGTTCCGTGTTGCCTGAACGTGCCTTTCCTTTCTGAAGTCTGAGCTGACTTCATTATATTGTCCATCCTCGGATGTTTTCTTGTTTCATCTCTTTGCATGGATTCTAGTGCTTTTCATGCCAAGCTAAAAGGGTTATTGAGTTCCCTGGATTGACTTGTGATTAAAATAGTCGGTACATTTGCTGAACTCCAGTTATCTGGCTCTATTTCTTTCTCTGTTGACTTGTCATGTGTGCATACCAGCGGTTCAGTTGTCTCTCTAGTTTCTTTTATCCTCACGTTTGACTAGTTGTATATTATTTCCTTTCTTTCTGAGCTATTGAAAGTTTAGTACTCGGCTTAAGCTGTTATTAGTTGCCCTCTTGGTTTAAAAGGGGCCACTTCACTTTCTTTTTACATTCTTTGATATTTTAATTTAATTCCTCTTTGGCCTCCTAATTAAAATATAATTAAAATATGACTTTCATTAATATTACACTGGAATCCTCTGAGCTACCCCACAGAGTGTTGATTTGTCCTCGTAGAGTCAGAGTTATACAGCATAGAAACAGGACCTTCAGCCGAACTCCTTCATGCTGACAAAATTGCCTACCTGAGCTAGTCCCATTTCCCTGCGTTTGGCCCATATCTCTTTTAAATCTTTCCTATCCATGTACCTATCTAAATGTCTTTTAAATATTATAATTGTACCCGCCTCTACCACTTCCCCTGGCAGTTCATTCCACATACCCACCACCTTCTGTTTGGGGAGAGGGAAAAACCTGCACCTTGGGTTCCTTTAAATCTTTCCCCTCTCACCTTAAACCTATGTCCTTGAGCTTTGGACTCCCCTATCCTGGAGAAAAACACTGTAACCATTCACCTTATCTATGCCCCTCATGATTTTATATATCTCTATAAGGTCATCCCTCAGCCTCCTTCATTCCAAGGAAAATAGCCCCAGCTTATCCAGTTTCTCCTTATAACTCAAGCCCTCCAGGCCTTGTAACTTCCTTATGAATATTTTCTGCACTCTTTCCAGCTTTCTGGTCTGAACACTCATAAGTGTCAAAAAAAATAAATTTTTGGGGCGGCACGATAGTGTAGCGGTTAGCGCGACGCTATTACAGCGCCAGCGATTGGGGTTCGATTCCTGTCGCTGTCTGCAAGGAGTTTGTACGTTCTCCCGTGTCTGCGTGGGTTTCTGCCGGGTGCTCCGGTTTCCTCCCACATGCTAAAGACACACGGGTAGGTTAATTTGGGGTTTAAAATGGGTGGCATGGACTCGTTGGGCCGGAAGGGCCTGTTACCACGCTGTAAATAAAATTAAAAAAAAAGTACAAACCCACTTTGAACAGAAATCTGCCTGGGGGTTTGGACTGCTGTGCTGGGAATCTGGTGTGAACATGTGTTCTCTCTGCTGCTGTCCCCTCCCCATTGGGAACTCGACACTCAATCCCGTTCTGTGGTGCTCCTGCAGGAATGAATTGCTCGGCTCAGTGCGGAGAGTCTGCCTGTGAGGGATGATGTTGGGCAGGCTAGTGTGAGTGGACCAGCCATTTGGTGCTGAGATGTGAGGCTTAAGTGTGCACCTTGGTTGGTTTGGTGAGAATGGGCCATTGCTGGGTACAGGCAGCACCTGCTCCGTTTGTTAACAGTCCACCTGAATCCTGTGGTGTCTCTCATCACCTCCTGTTGGATGAAATGGAAACTGCTTTCTCTCCTCTTTGGCAGCACAGTTCTCCTTGGTCTGGAAGTTTCTTCATGGTGTCAAGCTGGGCAATGGTCACTATCAGAGGGCAGGGGTTCACACTAGGTTCCTGGCACATCAGCACGCAGTAACGGGGAGGGCACGAGTTTGTGGCGGGTTCCCAGCACTGTTGGTAATGCATCCGTATTTTATTCTACAATGACCCCTTTTGGTGCTGATTCCATTAGCCTTTAGTCCCTGGGACTGCATCCTGAGTGTTAAACAAGGTACCAATGTATATTCCTTTTTGCCATGTACTTTATTAATGCTTTGTGCATATAGCTTTCCTTAAATTTAAATCTATTCTCTATTTAACCATGGCACTTTGGATAGTGCTTTTTTTTTTAGTGGAATATCTTTTGTCTGAACGCTAGTTTTTTTAAAATTAAAAGCCTGTTGTTACTTTACCTCTGTTGATCTTACCTTTCCGAACTCCCTTCTTATTCCCTCTAGTTTGACTCTTCTAATGTTATTTTGCGCTCTGCCTATCTTTAATTACCTTAAAACGTACAGCAATTGCAGTTCCTTGGGATCCTACACCTGTATTATTAGCTGCAGACTATTTTCCATCATCAACTCTGGTCACGTTTTGTTCTTTGTTGGGATTCTTACAACCGAGTTCAGTGTCCCACTGAAAATGTTGCCCACCTCTTCCCTTTCACTCGCTCTTCCTGTCATTATTAATTGATATTTAAAACCCTTTGCTGTGATTATATTTCAGAATTGTAAAACTTTGAGTTTTACAATTTTTTCTCCATATTCTTTCTGGACTACTGGTCACTGGAATACCCCAAATAATACAATCAATTCTGTTCCTCACCTTAATCTCACTTCATATGGACTCTTTCAGCCCTTTTGATTGCATACATTCTTGCCGCTGCCATAATTCTAATTTGCACTATAACCCTGCCATCGCTTCTCATTCCCTAACACTTCCATGTACTGCAGTATTTAACTGTCAGTCCTATCCTGGTTGCAGTCACGTTTCCATAATCACTGCAGTCTCGATTCTAATTACAGGCTTTAATTCCTCAATTTGTTGCTGATGCTCTGTGCATTGCTTTGGAAGCAAATTAATATGCTGTTATTTTCCATGACTTCAGTTTTATTTTTTTTTAGATATTTTCTATAATCATCTTTGTTCTCTGAGTATCAATCCTTATTTCTTATGGTGTTCTCGTTCTTTTTATTTCTGTTCTTTTCGTTGCTAATATGTCCAACAATTCCTTTGCCACTTTTAATATTTAAGTCCACTTCTTTAACAATCTTTGAACAGTTTGTGACTTTTTGTTTCTGAGTCCTTGTTTAACGTAAAGTGAATTTAACTAATTTTGTGCTTCTAATAGGTCGTCGATACCGCCCTACCTCGCCCCTCAGGGACCCTGGAAGTTACGCAAAAACAAGTCTCAGAAGGTCTCGATCTGCCTCTGTGAGATTTGTAGATGACACTGAGCCATTAAATCATGTATGTAGAATTATCGAATGGATAAATAGTGATAAATGTCATTCTGTAGAAACCTAGAGATCTGGAACCTGTTTGCCTCTCTTTATCCCTGACAGTGTTTTATAATTTCTTTGATTTTTTTTGACTAATTATCTAATTTCAAAATTGTCAATGTGTTCATATCTCCTCTCCCTGTTCCCACTGATTAACTACTTAATACGTTAATGTCTACATTAATCTCAAAGATCATTTAGAAGTGGACTTAAAACAGTAAAAGAGGCAAAGTAACTGTTGGACATATTAGCAGTCTAAGGAACAGGGATAAAAAGAATAGGATCAGCATATGAAGGAATAAGGACTGATACTTGGTGAACATAGTAAACCCCATCTGCCAGCTTCTTACTTGACCTATCCGTATCCCTTCACCTCTGTGCATCCCTGTCACAATTTGCTAGCCTACATATCCTGTAATAATCGCAAAATTGTCTGTAATGCACTTGGTCATTAATGTAGATTGTAAATAGTTGAAGAAATGTCACAACTTGATCAAGTGACCTACGAGACCTTGCTAATCAAAGAGCAAATGCCAAATACTCTGCCTCATTTGCATCATGCCTAATTAAGAAGATGGAGCCTCAATTCAACATCAGAATGTGCTTTTTAAAGAAAAATAAATAGCCATGGAAGAAGAGTGACTTGTCTTATCAAGGATGAAAATTTGAAGCAGTTAACTTATAAATTCAGTCTGGTGAAGTCTTGTGTTTTTTTTTCCCTACAGGTGCACAGTTTGCATCAGTCACTGAGAGACCTCAGCAGTGATCAGCTACGGCTTGGGGAAGAAGTTGACCAGGAAATAGCTCGGAGGAATAGGTATGAAATGGTTCTATTTGGCTCAGTTTTATTGTATAACCTAAAGTAAGAGGTATACTTGAGGAATTGGAGCTAGTGGACTCCATTAAAATCATGACCTCATCAAACCAATCTGCAATAGGTTTGCCAACCCTGACTGAGAGTATTTTGAAAGGTTTCCGCTTACAAAGTCCATTCCCCAGCTACCTGGTCTGGCTATTCACTTCCCACCTTTAGTGTGTGGTGCCTATGGAGTGTGAGCTTTGAGTAAGAGGGGGATTTCATTTTAAATATTTAATTGTTTAATTTAGTTTAACTGTTAGATTCTCTTGCAGTTTTCATTTGTACTGGTAAACTAGTATAAAGTGGTAAACTTAGACAGCACCTTCCAAACCATGATCTCTGCCAGCTAGAAGGACAAAGGCAGCAAAAGCATGGGATCACCACTACTTGGAAGTTGGCCTCCAAGCCGCACACCATCCTGACTTGGAAATATGTCGTTGTTCCTTCACTGTCGTTGGGTCAAAATTCTGGAACTCCCTCCTTAACAGCATTGTGGGTATACCCACACCTCAAGGACTGCAGCGGTTCAAGAAGGCAGCTCACCACCACCTTCTCAAGGGCAACTAGGGACAGGCAATTAAGTGCTGGCTCAGCCTGCGAAGCCCACATTGGTATTGGTTTATTATTGTCACGTACCGAGGTACAGTGGAAAAACTTGTCTTGCATACCGATCGTACAGGTCAATTCATTACACAGTGCAGTTACATTGGGTTAGTACAGAGTGCATTGAGGTAGTACAGGTAAAAACAATAACAGTACAGAGTAAAGTGTCACAGCTACAGAGAAAGTGCAGTGCAATAAGGTGCAAGGGATTCCTTGAAAGAATATAAAAAAGCAGTCTGTAGTGTGCAAGGTAATTAGATAACTGAGTATAATTGAGGAAGTGAAGTCAGCTGACTTGGTATTGGTAACTAGTGGAGCCTGGAAATATAAATCTGTGGGTTCAGTATGGTGAATAAGGGAATTCGATGAGGTAAGTCAATGGTGTGGCTTTGTATTTACAGAATTAAATGAATCAATTAAATTAAAATAAGACTGGAAGAGCAGGTGATGTGTTCCAGTTATTGTATATGGGAGCTGATAGAAAACATTATGATCCACAGTGACTGCATCCACAGTCAATGTGTGCAGCTGAAAGAACTTTGGCTCATAATTGGTGATCTGGAGTCTGAGATTCAGACAATGCGATGCATCAGGGAAGAGGACAATTACTGCGACACTTTTTTTTCCAGAAGATAGTTATAACCTTTAAATTGAATGCTGCTGAATGATCAGGTAAGGGGGACAGGAGGGTATGACTCTGAGTGAGGCAGGTATTGGGATTGGAAGGTAACAGTGGAGGAGCCTCAGCCTTTGCCATTTTCTAACAGGTACAAGGTTCTTCTAGCCCTTGTGGATGAGAGCAGTGACTACAGGATGGATGAGCAAACTGATCACAACGCTGCTATAGAGGAGTGTTCAAGTTGAGGGAGTAAATGGGGGATAAATACTGTTCCCTTCGGTAACAAGCTGCTATGGAGAAGTGACTTTAAGTTTTCCAGGATTTTTTTTTAGACAAGATAGGCCAAATAGAAAAGGAGGAGGAAGGGTAGCCCTGAAGATAAAGGATGGAAGACAGTAGGGAAAAAGAATCTTAGTTTAGAAAATCAAGAAGTTGAGTTCGTTTGGGTGGAGCTAAGAAATGGCAATTGGCAGAAATTATTGATTGAAGTTGTATATAGGCTCCCAAAAAGTGGTAGTATTGCAAGCCATGGTGTAAATTATAAAATTAAAGGTGCATGTAACACGGGACCTTAATCTACCTACAGGCTTAAATTAGTGAGCCTAGTTCAGTATGTTGAGGAACCAATGAGAGATCTAGCTTTCTGGCTTCTGCCCTCTTCCTTTCCAGTCCTGATGAAGGGTCTCGGCCTGAAACATTGACTGTTTATTTCCCTCCATGGATGCTGCCTGACCTGCTGAGTTCCTCCAGCACTTTTTGTGTATTGCACTGAGAGATCAGGTTATTTTAGATCTAGTACTGTGAAACAAGAAGGATTTAATGAAAGATCTTGTGGTCAGGACCCACACGGAAGAATGATCATCCTATAAGGTTTGGTACAAATACCGAAAGTGATTTAGTTCAATCTAAATCTGTAAAGGTATGGGATGAGAGTTGGCCATGGTAGAATGAGAAACTGCTTTAAAAGGTAACACTGTAATCAACATTGGGCTAACATTTAAAGAATTAATCCATAGTTTACAACATGTATTATATCGCTCGTTAAGGTATAAACTCCCAACAGGGAAAAATAGTCCTGTTGTGACTAATGAAAGGAGTTAAAGATAGTATTAGATCAAAGGAAAAGGCTTATAATTTATCAAAAAGAAGCAGTAAGACTGAGGATTTGGAACATTTCTGAATTCAGCAAAGGAGACCAAGAAATTCATAAGGAAAGGGAAGGTAGAAAATGAGACTAATCTGGTGGGTATGGAACAAGGAAAATATTTGCAGAAGTTAATGTGGGTTCCTTACAGACTGAAGTAGCAGAAATTATATTGGCGAATTAGTCTTCCTGGAAGAAGACAGAAAACCTCCTGGATATAGTGGAGAACAACAGGTCTAGAGTGTACAAAGAGCTCAAAGAAACAAGGATTATTTAAACACAAAAAAAAGATATTGGAGAAATTAATTGGATTGAAGGTTAATAAGTCCTTAGTATCTAATGACCAGCGTCCAAGGGGTTTGAAGGAAGTAGCTATGGAGAAAGTGATTGCTCTGGTTGTCATCTTCCAAAATTCCATGGATTCTAGAATGATTCCTACAGATTGGGAGGCAGCACATGTAACTCCACTGTTTAAGAAAGCAGTTGAGAGGAAATGGGCATTCACAGATTTGCCTGCCTGGCATCAGGAGTGGTAAAAATGCTGGAATCCGTTACTCTGTTACTTAGGAAGAGCTAATGGCATTTAGAAGTTAATAATAGGAGCATATGGGATTGAGGGTAATTTACTGGTGTGGGAAAAATGGTGGGGGGGGGGGGGGTGGTGGTGGGGAGATGTTGGTTTTGGGAGGGTGTGACCCATGGAGCGGTGCAGGGATCAGTGTTCCCAATCTATATCAATAACTTGGACAAAGAAATCCGTGTTCAGTATAGTAATATATCCATATTTGCTGATGATACAAAGGCAAGAAAAGACCAGATATCTTTATTAGTCACATGTACATCGAAACACACAGTGAAATGCATTTTTTTGCGTAGTGTGTTCTGGGGGCAGCCCGCAAGTGTCGCCAGGCTTCCGGCGCCAACATAGCATGCCCACAACTTCCTAACCCGTATGTCTTTGGAATGTGGGAGGAAACCAGATCATATTGGAGGAAACCCACGCAGACGGGGGGGAGAACGTACAAACTCCTTACAGATGGTGGCCGGAATTGAACCCGGGTCTCTGGCGCTGTAATAGCGTTACACTAACTGCTACACTACCGTGCCTGCCCTTAGGAATAGTAAGGGGGAAAAAATAACTTGTGGGAGTTGTCTATAGGCAACCAAATAAGGCAATAAACCAAGAAATAGATGTAGCAGAGGATGCAGTGAGCTGGGGAACAGTGTGGGTTGTGAGGATGCAGAGACATCTCGGGAGGATAAAGATGGGCTAACTGAATAGGTGAGGACTGGCAAATGGAATATAATGTGGAAAACTGTGAGGTCGTCCACTTTGGTGGAAATATAGAAAAATAGTATTTTATAACTGGGATGAGAATGAAAGGCATTGGTGCTCGGAGGGACCAGGGTGTCCTTGTATATGAATTACTGAAAGTTAATGTGCAGGTGTTTAAAACGATAAGGAAGGCAAACGGGCTGTTATTGCAAGAGGATTTGAATCCAAGGTGAAAGACATTTTGTGAGGATTATGTTGGGCCCTGGTGAGTCTGCATCTTGAACCTATGGGTCTGGTTTCCCTACCTAGGGAAGGAAATGCGTGTGATAGGAGGATTGCAGAGAAGGTTCAGCGCATTGATTCCTAGGATGTTAGATTTGATGTACAAGCAGACTGGGCCTATGCTTCCTGGAGTTTAGTTGAATGAGGTGATTGCATTGAAGCATACAATAGGAATGGGGCTTGACAGGATAAACATTGGGATGATAATAGGTCCAATTATAACTGTAGCAGACCACTTTGTTGAAGGACTGGCAGTGAGGAATCACAGCATACTGAGAGAGAGAGAGAGAGCGCATTGAAAACTTGATGAGCAGGGGTAGAGGTCACTTTGGGAAATGGCAAGTTGGGATCATCCATTTCTGACCCACAACTACTGATGAAAAGGACACTTCTATTTCGAAGCCAGTGGTTCCTGGCTCCCCTTCACTGCTCTGCAAATTGCGTTGTAGAAGCCCAATTTAATTATATGCTAATGAAGTGATCTTTTCCACTCTCCCCTTTTCAAAAATGGCAGTTGGAGGTCATGTTTAGAGTAGAGGAATACAGCATGGAAACAGGCCTTTCGGCCCAACTCGTCCATGCTGACCATGGTGCCCACCAAGCTAGTCCCATTTGTCAGTGTTTGGCCCATATCCCTCTAAACCCCTCCTATCCATATACTTATCCACGTGTCTTTTAAATGTTGATATTGTACCCACCTCAATCACTTCCTCTGGCAGCTGATTCTATCTCGCACCACCCTCTGTGTAAAGAAGTTGCCACTCAGGTCCTTTTTAAATCCTTCACCTCTCACCTTAAACCTATGTCCTCTAGTTTTTAGTTCCCCTTCCCTGGGAAAAAGACTGTGCGTTCACCCTATCTGTACCCCTCATGATTTTATACACCTCTATAAGGTCTCCCTTCAATCTCCTACATTCCAAGGAATAAAGTCCTAGCCTGCCCAACCTCTCCCTGTAACTCAGGCCCTCGAGTCTTGGCAACATCCTCATAAATCTTCTCTGCACTCTTTCCAGTTTAATTATGTCTTTCCTATAACAGGGCGATCAAAACTGTACACAATACTCCATGTTTACTGATAAATACTCCATGACAAATAGAAGCAGAAGTAGGTCATTTGGCTTCTCAATTGTACTCTGCATTCAACACTATCATGAATGATCATATACCTCAATAGCATTTTCCTACTATCCCCATATCCTTTGATTCCTCTAATATCTAGAATTCTCTCGCTCTCTGTTTTGAATGTAATCAATGACTGAGCCTCCATAGTCCTTCTGGGTGGAAAATCCCAAAGGTTCACCACTCCCGAGTGAAGAAATTTCTCCTTTCAGTCCTAAATGACTTGGCTTTTGGGACTGTGACACCAAGCTATAGTCTGGTCAGCCAGGTCAAACATCCACCTGACATCTACTGTTCTATTTTCTTTTCCCCAACACTCTTCCCCCATTCTGTGGGATGGGGTTAACGTCAAGGCCACTGTGTTCAAAGCCAGTATACTGCTTACCCTTGAGAGATGTACTGTATACTTATTGATGACTGAGGATGAAACCTGGACAGAGTCAAATGGCTTCAGCTTACTCTTGCTTGAGGGAGAAGCAGGGTCTTGTACTTCTGGATTGAATAACATAAACAAGCTCTTTTATATAAATTAAACAAATCCTCTTAGTGAAACGAAAGTTAGAAAGCAATGTTTATAGGCTCAATGTGAATAGTCCTTGTATTTGTTTTTTCTCTTTTACTCCCTTGATTCACTATAGATGGTCTTTTCTCATCACAATCACCAACTTTTATCGATGCACCGTAGAAAGCATCCTATCTGGATGCATCACGGCTTGGTACAGCAACTGCTCTGCCCAGGACCACAAGAAACTGCAGAGAGTTGTGGACACAGCCCAGCGCGTCATGGGCACCAGCCTCCCCTCCTTGGACTCTGTCTATACCTCTCGCTGCCTTGGTGAAGCAGCCAACATAAGCAAAGACCCCACCCACCCGGGACATTCTCTCTTCTCTCCTCTTCCAGCAGGCAGAAGATACAGGAGCCTGAGGGCACGTATCACCAGACTTAAGGACAGCTTCTATTCCACTATGATAAGACTATTGAACCGTTCCCTTATACGGTGAGATGGACTCTGACCTCACAATCTACCTTGTTGTGACCTTGCACCTTATTGCACTGCACTTTCTCTGTAGCTGTGATACTTTACACTGTACTGTTAGTGTTTTTACCTGTACTACATCAATGCACTTTGTACTAACTTAATGTAACTGCACTGTGTAATGAATTGACCTGTACGATCGGTATGCAAGACAAGTTTTTCACTGTACCTCGGTACGTGACAATAATAAACCAATACCAGGTTGTGCACAAAGTTGGACTGTTTGGCCAAGTTAAGCAGTGCACACTGTTTGCGCTGTACATGAACCAATGTTCCAGTGCACTGACAATTAATGTATCTCATAGTGCAATATGTTAAGTACATTGTGCACATCTAGTGCTTTTGATCATCACTCTTGGTGTTGCTACTCGCTGTTGGTTCTGTCTAGGTAAATGATCTGCTGGATCTCTCAACATGTAGGCACAAGAGATTCTGCAGATGCTGGAATCTCTCAACGTGCTTGCTTTGTCCTGACGAACTTAAAGCAAAGGTTTATTAACTTTGTATTGTGAAACGCTGAATCACTTTTGGATGTGTGGGGAGATATGGATATGTGGGTACATTTCTGCATTTGTTATCTTCAAATAGATGATCTCTAAATTTCTTTCCATTGACAGGACTGATAAGGAAACAAGGAACGCTATTGACTCATTGTCAGAGAGAGTGCGAGAAGTATCCAGAACAGAGACTGTGAGTGTTGATTAATAGAAGTGTATTCTACCCAACAGCAAAGTTTGTTTGGTCTGCTACTTAGGAATAGTGTTCAGTTAGTTCAAATGATCTTCATTTTGGATTTATTTAACTGAAGTTGGTCATTAAGCTATTATCGGTATCATTACTGTTTAAATATTTGGGAGTCTATTTTTAAAAATAGTTAAAGTAGTGCATGGGAATGGTGGGAAGGTGGATTCTGGTGTGTCCTTGTAGGGTGAAAATCTAGCCAGACTGGGAATCTCGGGCTGTTTGAATTCAAAGATGCAGTCAGGTTGACCATTGTTTGCGGTTCAATTCCAAAGCGTCCTTGCTGGGGGAAAATAAGCCAAGAATTTTTTTGCTCTTAATTAAATGTTATAGATACTGATGGGAATCTAAATGGAGTTCTTTACCCCATTAGCCAAATGAACATAGTTTGTTATAAGACAAAAAGACATAATACAACTTTGGCTGCTGAAGTGCTTTGTAAGCAAAAAAAATCTTTATCTCTCACCCAAATGCTGAAAGGTCTGATGCTCACCCATAGAACACAAAAGGAACTGAGAAAAAGAAAGCCATTCAAGCCTGTTCTACCATTCTGTTTTGTATCTTAAAACCATTTGCTTACTTAGGTCTTAGAACCCATAAGATAAGATATCTTTATTAGTCACATGTACATCGAAACACACAGTGAAATGCATCTTTTGCGTAGAGTGTTCTGGGGGCAGCCTGCAAGTGTCGCCACGCTTCTGGTGCCAACATAGCATGCCCACAACTTCCTAACCCGTACGTCTTTGGAATGTGGGAGGAAACTGGAGCACCCGGAGGAAACCCACGCAGACACGGGGAGAAAGTACAAACTCCTTACGGACAGAGGCCAGAATTGAACCCGGGGTCGCTGGCGCTGTAATAGCATTACGCTAACTGCTACACTACTGTGCCTGGCAACCAAAACCTTTCTGTCTTAATTTTGAATTTATCAATTGACCCCCCAATCCCAACAGGTTTTGGGAAAAGAGAAGATAAGAAATAGGAGCAGGAATTGGCCACAATGCCCCTTGAGCTGGTTCTGACATTCAATATGACCAGTTCTACTTTTCTGCCTGTTTCATCCTTGCATATCCTCGGTGATTCAGGATTTACAGTTCTCTAGAACTGTATTCCGAAGATTCATGGCCCTCTGAGAGAAGAAATTCTGCCTCATCTCCATCTTAAATGAGCAGCCCCTTTAAAACTGTCTCTAGTTCTAGGTTCCCCACCAGAGGGAACAGCCTGTCAGTGGAAACTATTGTTTCAATAAGATCACCTCTCCTTTTAAACTCCAGTGAGTAGAGGCACAACCTGCTCAGTTCTTCATCATTAAGAAAATCTCTTTCCCAAGAATGAACTAGTTCCAATGCAGGTATCCTTAGGTAAGGGATCCAAAAACTTAACACACCACTCTGAGGGTGATCTTTTATTAAATGCTTTCTGCAGACCCAAAAGCAGCAGCTCTACTGGCTGCCCTCTATCTACCATGCATATTGTATCTTCAAAGAATTTGCTGAATGTAAGTTTACTTTCAGACAACCAAGCAGAGTCAAATGGTGTTATGCTTTTCTAAATGTCCTGTTACTATTTCCTGATTGAATTCCACAGAGCATGTTCCCAATTTCCATTAACTTGATGAAGTGTGCCTGGACATCACCTCTGAACAGCTCAGTTCTAATCTTAGTTATATTCTCAACTCCCACGCCAGAGGAAATGGTTTCCTCCAATCTATTGTATCTGTGCCATCTCTTTCAAAGGATATTCAGAGGTCTCACTCCCTTGCAAATCATCTATCTGTAAATACTTATCCAATTCCCCTTTTGAAACTTGCTGTTAACTACTTCCACCACCTTTTGGGCTGCACATTCGGATCTTAACTACTTGCTGCATTTTTAAAAAAAAATCAGTCTCCTCTCTGTCTATTCAGCTATTTGCCTTAAATCTATGTCGTCTGATTATCAATCCTCTTACTAATAGAGCAATACACAAAAAGTGCTGGAGGAACTCAGCAGGTCAGGCAGCATCCATGGAGGGAAATAAACAGTCAACGTTTCAGGCTGAGACCCTTCATCAGGACTGGAAAGGAAGAGGGCAGAAGCCAGGATAAGAAGGTGGGGGGAGGGGGAGGACCACACACAGGCAGGGGACAGGTGAGTTCAGGTGATAGGTGAGTCCAGGTGAAGGGGGAAGGTAGGTAGGTGGGGAGGGGGAGAAGATGTAATAAGCTGAGAGGTGTTAGGTAGAAGAGGCAAAGGGCTGAAGAAGAAGGAATCCGGTAGGACAGGGCAGTAGACCATGGAATAAAGGATGGGGGAGGGGAGGAGAGGAGATGGGCAGGTCATCAAGGCGGGGGAAGGGAGCCACAGGAATAAAGGAAGACAAAGGAGTGGGTGGTGGGTGGTTAGAAAAAGAAGGGGAGGGGTTACTGGAAGTTAGAGAAATCGATTTTAAGGCCATCAAGTTGGAGACTCCCAAGGTGGAATACAAGGTGTTGTTCCTCTAAACTGCACCTGGCCTCAACGTGGCAGTAGAGGAGGCCATGGATAGACATGTCGGTATGGGAGTGGAATGTGGAATTGAAGTGGGTGGCCACTGGGAGATCCTGGTTGTTATGGCGGATGGAGAAAAGGTGCTCGATGAAGCGGTCACCCAATCTGCACTGGGTCTCACCGATGTACAGGAGACCACACCGGGAGCACCAGGTACAATAAATGACACCCTCGGACTCACAGGTGAAGCACTGCCTCACCTGGCAGGATTGTTTGGCGCAGTTTAGAGGAACAAAACCTCGTATTCCGCCTTGGGAGTCTCCACCCTGATGGCTTTAACATCGATTTCTCTAACTTCTGGTAACTACACCCCTTCTTTTTCTTTCCCCAACCCCTTATTCCCGTGGCTCCCTTCCCCCACCTTGACCTGCCCAGCTCCTCTCCTCCCCTCCCCCATCCTTTATTCCATGGTCCACTGCCCTCTCCTACTGGATTCCTCCTACTCCTCCAGCCCTCGGTCTCTTCGACCCATTACCTCTCAGCTTATTACATCTTCTCCCCCTCCCACTACCTTCCCCCCTCACCTGGACTCGCCTGTCATCTGAACTCACCTATCCTCTGCCTGCATGTGCTCCTCCCCCTCCCCCCACCTTCTTATTCTGGCTTCTGCCCTCTTCCTTTCCAGTCCTGATGAAGGGTCTCGGCCCGAGACGTCGACTGTTCATTTCCCTCCATGGATGCTGCCTGACCTGCTGAGTTCCTCCAGCACTTTTTGTGTATTGCTCCAGATACATCCAGCATCTGCAGAGTTTCTTGTGTCTCCTACCAATGGAGACAGTTTCTCAGACTATAAAATCCTTCATAGATTTGAACATCACTGCTAAATTTCCCTTCACCTTTGTCACTTTAAGGGGAACAATCCTGGCTTCTCCAGACTCTCGGGTAAGTGAAAACCGTGGTGTAATTCTGAAAAATTTCCTTGCACTTTTTCCAAGGCCTTGATAAACTACCTGCAATATGGTTCCCAGAGTTTAATGTGGCTAAATGCAAGGTGTTGCATTTTGGTAAGACAAACCAGGGCGGGACTTAACACAGTAAATGGTAGGACCCTGGGGAGTGTTGTAGAACAGAGATCTAGGGGTGCAGGTATATAATTCCCTGAAAATGGTGACACAAGTAGACAAGGTGGTGAAGAAGGTGTTTGGCACAAGTGCCTTCATTGGTCAGGGTACTGAGTACAGGAGTTGGGACTTCACATTACAACTGTACAGGACGTTAGTAAGGCCACATTTAGAGTACTGCATACAGTTCTGTTGTTCTGCTATAGCAAGGATGTCATAAAATTGGAGTTGTTGCAAAAAAAAGACTTATGAGGATGTTACCAGGAATGGAGGGCTTGGGTTATAAGGATAGGCTGGGACTTTCCTCCCTTGAGCGTAGGAGGCTGAAGGGTGACCCTAGAGAGGTTTACCCTTATAGGGGACATAGACAAGGTGAATAGCCAGAGTAGTTTCCCCATGGTAGGGGAGTCCAAAACTAGAGGGCATAGGTTTAAAGTGAGAGGAGAAAGATTTAAAATGGACCTGATGGGCAAATTTTTCACACAGGGTGGTGAGTATATAGGACAAGCTGCCAGAGAAAGTGGTAGAGGTGGGTACAATTACAACATTTAAAAGGCATTTGGATGGTTACATGGATAGGGTAGTGCATGCAAAGGGTGGTGTGTATTTGGAACGAGCTGCCAGAAATAGTGGTTGAGGCGGGCACATTAACAACATTTAAAAGCCATCTGGATCAGTACGTGGATAGGAGAGGTTTAGAGGGCTATGGGCCAAATGTAGGCAGATGGTACTAGCTGGCTGGGCAACACAGTCGGCATGGACGTGTTGGGTTGAGGGGCCTGTTTCCATGCCGTATGACTCGATTATAGGAAAGGTTTAGAGGGATATGGGCCAAAAGCAGGGAAATGGAACTAGCTCAGTTAGGCAACTTGGTCGGCATGGACAAGTTGGGCCGAAGGGCCTGTTGCAGTGCTGTGTAATTCTATGTCTAATAGGTAATAGGTCTTTGGCAAAGGCCTAACAAGTGATTTATAAATGTTGAGCATGTTTTTATTGCTATAATGCATATAAATCTTGTATGCTTTTCCACCAGCCATAGCTGCTTGTCCTACTATATTCAAAGACATGTTACTGCATAGATTCTTGCATGTACTAGTCATATTCTTTCATTTTTGGCATTTCTTACTGCTTAATGTTTCAGCAACAAATTTCTGCTCTGGCATTTTTTAAATTCTAATTGTCCTGACCAGTATTTGTATAGCTCTCTGTCACCCTCTAATGAGGAAAGTTAGCACTACATCATTCGATTATCACAAATTTTGCATTGCTCCTGGATGACTAGATTCACAGGCATATTTAACAGATGGATTATTTATATTCTATAAATGCACATCAGTTGTAACGTATAGTTGATCTTGTGGAGGATAAAGGCTAAATATGAACCTCTTGAGTCACTGCTTCTAGGAATGACTGATGACACATAAGAACCACTTGCATTTGCCTAGTGCGTTTTATGACGGGTAGATGTCCCAAACCCATCAGAGCTAATTCAGTACTTCCTTTGAAGTAAACTCACTGCTGAAATTCGACACTAAAATGTGCGCAACATGTTCCTCCAAACAGAAGCATGATAATGACGAAATGATTTGTTTAATAAGGTAAAAAAAACCTGATCAGGAGTAGGCCACCTGACCCTTCCAGCCTTATCTGCCATTTATCAAGATCATAGCTGACTGTCACTTTCCTGCACTATCCCCATATTTCTTTTTATTGGATTAATATTGACTAGGACCCCAGAGAGCTCAGCTTCCATGAAGCTGATCTGTGGTATCCTTGTAGGTAGGTGAGGACAAGTTGAGGAAATGGATGGTGAGGAGGATCTTTAGAAATCTTTCCCTGTGCAGGTGTATATTAATCTATTATCTAGTATAGTCCAAGTATTCACTTGTTTCCAGGTTACTGATGTGTTATAGCCAATTGCAAATCAAATCTGATACAGTACATACATTTAATACTTCTTTGTACCAGCACCAAAATACCTCTGTGCAACTGCATGCTTGACCCTTCCCTTTTGCCCATGGATTTTGTATTTATGTTTTGTATTCATTTTTCAGGATGTTGGCATTATGAGCAAGCCAGCATTTATTGTCCTTGAGGAGTTAGTGGTGAGTCACTTTATTGAACCCTTTGCATATGCTGTGTGTATTTTGTAGAGGGTACACACTGGTGCCAGTGGTGAAGAGAATTAATATTTAGACTGGTAAATAGAAGCCCACTTGATTGGTAACCTATGTCCTGGAAGTGTTATGAACCAGGTTGCTATTTGGTGAAAGTCCCTTTAAGGCACCTGGACAGAAGAGTAGTAGTGTGTGTGTGGTGTCATCAAGACAGCAAGATAATAACGTGCTGACGGTTTTGCTCAGTGAGTCGGAGGAGAGAGAGGGAACATAGAAAAACTACAGCACAGTTCAGGGCCTTCGGCCCACAAAGCTGTGCCGAACATGTCCCTACCCTAGAAATTACTAGGCTTACCCATAGTCCTCTGTTTTTCTCAGCTTCATGTAACAATCTAATAGTGTCTTAAAAGACCCTATCATATCCGCCTCCACCACCGTTGCCGGCAGCCCATTCCCCGCACTCACCACTCTCTGAGTAAAAAAAACTTACCCCTGACATCTCCTCTATACCTACTCCACAGCACCTTAAACCTATGTCCTCTTGTGGCCACCATTTCAGCCCTGGTGAAAAGCCTCTGACTATCTGCCCGATCAATACCTCTTATCTTATACACCTCTATCAGGTCCCCCCTCATCCTCCGTCGCTCCAAGGAGAAAAGGCCCAAGTTGCCTCAACCTACTTTCATAAGGCATGCTCTGCATTCCAGGCAGCATCCTAGTAAATCTCCTCTGCACCCTTTCTATGGCTTCCACATCCTTCCTGTAGTGAGGTGACCAGAACTGAGCACAGTACTCCAAGTGGGGTCTGACCAGGGACCTATATAGCTGCAACAATACCTCTTGGCTGCTAAGTTCAATTCCCCGATTGATGAAGGACAATACACCATATGCCTTCTTAACCACAGAGTCAACCTGCACAGCCGCTTTGAGCGTCCTATGGACTCGGAACCCAAGATCCCTCTGATCCTCCACACTGCCAAGAGCCCTACCATTAAGACTATATTCTGCCATCATATTTGACCTACCAAAATGAAGCACTTCACACTTACCTGGGTTGAACTGCATCTGCCACTTCTCAGCCCAACCTTGCATCCTATCTATGTCCCTCTGTAACCTCTGACAGCCCTCCAAACTATCCACAACACCCCCAACCTTTGTGTCACCCGCAAACTTACTGACCCACCCCCTCCACTTCCTCATCCAGGTTGTTTATAAAAATCATAAAGAGCAAGGGTCCCAGTACAGATCCCTGAGGTACACCACTGGTCACCAACCTCCACGCAGAATACGACCCTTCAACGACCACTCTTTGCCTTCTGTGGGCCAGCCAGTTCTGAATCCACACTGCAACTCCCCCTTGGATCTCATGCCTCCTTACTTTCTCAATAAGCCTTGCATGGGGTACCTTATCAAACGCTTTGCTGAAATCCATATACACTACATCTACTGCTCTCCCTTCATCGATGTGTTTAGTCACATCCTCAAAAAATTCAATCAGGCTCGTAAGGCAGGACCTGCCCTTGACAAAGCCATGCTGACTATTCCTAATCATATTATACCTCTCCAAATGTTCATAAATCCTGCCTCTCAGGATCTTTTCCATTAGCTTACCAACCACTGAGGTGAGACTCACTGGTCTATAATTCCCTGGGCTATCCCTACTCCCTTTCTTGAATAAGGGAACAACATCCGCAACTCTCCAATCTTCCGGAACCTCTCCCGTCTCCATCGACGATGTAAAGATCATCGTCAGAGGCTCCACAATCTCTTCCCTCGCCTCCCACAGCAGCCTGGGTACATCTCATCTGGTCCCGGTGACTTATCCAACTTGATGCTTTCCAAAAGTTTCAGCACCTCCTCTTTCCTAATATCTACATGCTCAAGCTTTTCAGCCCGCTGCAAGTCCCCACTCTAATCTCCCAGATCTTTTTCCGTAGTGAATACTGACATAAAGTATTCATTAAGTACCTCTGCCATTTCTTCCGGATCCATACACACTTTCCCACTACTGCACTTGATAGGCCCTATTCTTTCGCATCTTATCCTCTTGCTCTTCACATACCTGTAGAATGCCTTGGGGTTTTTCTTAATCCTGCCTGCCAAGGCCTTCTCATGCCCCCTTATGGCTCTCCTAATCTCCTTCTTAAGCTCCTTCTTAAACTCTTCCAGATCTCTAACGTTACTTAGCTCTCTATACCTTTTGTAAGCTTTTCTTCTCCTTTTGACTAGATTTATTGTAGCCTTCATACACCATGGTTCTTGTATCCTCTCGTGATTCCCCTGTCTCATTGGAACATGCCTATGCAGAAATCCATACACATATCCCCTGAATATTTGCCACATTTCTTCCGTACTTTTCCCTGAGAACATCTGTTCCCAATTTAATCTTCCAATTTCCTGCCTGAGAGCCTCATAATTCCCTTTACTCCAAGTAAACACCTTTCTAGTCTGTCTGTTCCTATCTCTCTGCAGTGCTAACGTAAAGGAGATAGAATTATGATCACTATCACCAAAATGTTCACCCACTGAGAGATCTGACACCTGACCAGGTTCATTTCCCAATACCAGCGCCTCCTTTTGTAGGCCTATCTACATATTGTGTCAAGAATCCTTCCTGAACACACTTAACAAACTCCTCCCCATCTAAACCTCTCCGTGTTTGGAGATGCCAATCGATGTTTGGGAAATTAAAATCCCCCATCACAACAACTCTGTTATTCTCACACCTTTCTAGGATCTGCTTCCTTATCTGCTCAATAACCCTGTCACTATTGGGTGGCCTATAAATATCACCCAGAAAGTTATTGACCCCTTCCTGTTCCTAACCTCCACTCACAGAGACTCCGTAGACAGTCCCTCCATGACGTCTACCTTTTCCGCAGCCGTGACACTCTCTCTGATCAACAGTGCCACTCCCCCACCTCTTTTGCCTCCCTCCCTGTCCTTTCTGAAATATCTAAAACCTGGCACTTGAAGCAACCATTCCAGTCCCTGAGCCATCCAAGTCTCCGTAATGGCCACCACATCATAGCTCCAAGTATTGATCCAAGCTCTAAGCTCATCTGCCTTGTTCACAATACTCCTTGCGTTAAAGTAGACACATCTCAAACCTGTCTGAGCACGTCCCTTCTTTATCACCTGCCTATCATACCTACTACTAGCTTTCTCCATTTGAGAGCCAAACAGCCAAAGACAGAGAGAGAGACACTGACTGCTGGTCTCTGTATCGATGGATGAAGAACAATAGCTGTGTCTGTCACTACAATCATGTATGGATTTTTGGAGCAAACAAGTGGAGTCCACTTTGTCATTAACCTGTAGTGGGAAATGGGTATTTCTGTGGATGGCCACGTATCAAATGCCTTTGGGGTGGCTGATACTTCGGAACAAAGCAATGGAGACTGAGGTGTCGTATGGGTTCCATCGTGGAACGTGTGGATTTCGTAATTTCTCTCTATATTCTCTAGATTTTCTCTTCAGTCAACGGTGGTTTTGCAAAAGCCTTTGTTCACGTTTCACCTTATGACTTGCTGAACTGAACTTTGAAAACTATTCCTAGACTTGGGGTTTGGGAATTTGCCACACACTCACTTTGAGTTTAGTTTTGGGGATTATGTTTGATATCTAACTTTTTTACTTACTATTACAAGTAGTTATTAATAAAATAGTTGTTAACACTTATACATGTGTTGGTGCGTTTCTATTGTTGCTGGTACGTAACAGAAGGTGTTGATTTTCCTGAATGTTGTTGGAGTTGCATTCATTCAGGCAAGTGAAGACAATTCTATCGTGGTCCTGACTTGTGTCTTGGAAATGGTAGAAATAACTTGTCATGTTGAGAGGCAAATCCTCTCCACTGCTTTTTTCCCCCCAAACTTTTCTTAGCACTTGGTTGAGGTTGTTAATTTCCACTTTCTCTTGCTACTAATTTTTAACCACATTTACCCCATGCTGTGATAACCTTTGCTTCTACAACAGTTACTCCTCATTAAAGGACAGTTCTTCTCCACTATGCTTCTTTGGTCTAAAAGCAATTTGTATTTTAGGTCTGTGTTGAGCCACTGCCATACTCCCAGTCATGTTGCAAATGACAAAGGTTTTCATTCCACTAGTTTGACGAGTGAAGGGAAACTGAGGAGCAGGCATCTGATCAAAGGTCTTTGATTTGAAATATTAATTCTGTTTCGATCTTCACAGATGCTGTCTGACCTGATGAATATTAATAGCATTTCTTTTATTTATTAGAGCGGGCATTGCTCTGTTTCCAGCATATTAACCTCTAATAACCATCCTTTTTTAGCAACAAACTTACATGGTCTTTTGTTTAATAGGTTTCAGAAAGGGTTGAAAGGCGCCTTCAAGAAATTGAAAAGGAAATGAGAACTGAACGGCAATTAGCAGAACATCGGCAGGATCAGTTAGGACAGATGGCTGTACAACTGCAGGAGGTGAGGCGTCCACTTCCAATGTGTTTAGGGTGATTTGAAGCTTGTATCAAAAGGCCTGCTATAAAAGTCCTAATTACTTATATTTCTTGATACATTTAGTACTTTCTAGACAATACGGGCCTGTGGGGGGGGGGGGTGGTGAAGGTCAAAGACTGTGGATGTAAATGATAAGGGATAACATTGAACCTTTTCACTGTGGATGGCTGTAGCTGTGTGATAACTTACCAGTGAATGTCATGTAAAGTAAGCAGCATGTGCTGATATCTTGACTATGAGCCGTAAAGACTGGTCTTATTTCCTACACTGCCTATTATGCACAGTGCTTGATTTTCATTTCCATTGACCCTCTGGGCAGGATTGGATTGCCAGACTTCCACCCATGCCCAGGTCGAATGTTTCCCTTTTGTAGATTGGTTCCAGGGATCATTCTCTAAAGATGAGGAAATGAGAGAGAGTCAGAAATACTGTTACATGACGTCAGCTGCACTTTCCTTAAAGGAATGACAACTTACTGTCCACATTATTCCTATTATTCTATGTTGTCGTAACATCCTGCTTTGTGTTGAAAATGCATGCTGACATCAAGGAGGAAAACGTGTTGGGTCTTTTAATGAACATTAAGGTGGATAGATCCTTGGGATCTGATAGGGTCTATCCCAAGTTATTAAGAGAGGCAAAAGAGGAGATTGCTGGGGCTTTGACAGAAATATTTAGAGCATACATATAGAACATAGAACAGTACAACATGGGACAGGCCATTAGGCCCGTAATGTTGTGCTGATCTTGATGCTGATTTATACTAAATGTCGTCCTCCTGTGTATCATCCATATCCCTCCATTCCTTTCATATTCATGTGTCTATCTTAAAGCTGCTTAAACTCCGCCAAACTGCCTGACTCCACTACTACCCCTGGTAACCTACTCCAGGCACCTACTAACCCACCACTCTGCGTAAAAACAAAACTTTTCCTTCAAGCCACTTTTTAACTCCACCACCACCACCACACCCCCCCCCCCCCAAACACCTTAAAAGCATGTCCTGTGGTGCTTGACATTTCTACCATGGGGAACTGTCTGACTGTCTACCCTATCTATGCTTCTCATAATTTTAAAAACCTCGATCAGGTCTCCCCTCAGCCTCCAATGCTCTAAGGAGAACAACCCAAGTTTGTCCAACCTATCCTTGTAGCTCATACCCTCTAATCCAGTCAGCATCCTGGTGAGCCTCTTCTGCACCTTTTCCCCAATCTCCTCGTCCATCTTATAACGGGGCGACCAGAACTGCACACAATACTCCAAGTGCGCTCTGACTAAAGTTGGATATAGCTGCAACATGACTTCCTTACTCTTATACTCAACACCCCTACCACTGAAGGCAAGCATTCCATACACCGCCTTTACTACCTTAGCCACTTTCAGTGAACTTTGGACCTTGACCCCAAGGTCCCTCTGTTCCTCAATGCTATTAAGGGGCCTACCATTAACTGAATACTTTCTCCTTTCATTTGACTTTCCAAAGTGCAACACCTTACACTTGACCGGATTAAACTCCATCTGCCATTTCTCTGCCCATACCTATATCTAGTTATATTCTCTTTGGCCACAGGCGCGGTCCCAGAGGACTAGAGAACAGCCAATCTTCTTCCTTTGTTTAAGAAGGACAATAGGGACAAACCAGGAAATCATAGGCCAGCGAGCCTTGCATTGGTGGTAGGGAAATTGATGGAGAAGATTCTTGGAGATACGATTTACACATATCTGGAAAAGCATAGACTTATTAGGGATAGTCGGCATGGCTTTGTGCTGGGAAGGTTGTGTCTTGCAAACTTGATTGAGCTTTTTGAGGAGGTGATGAGGGTGATTGATGAGGGTAGCGCAGTGGATGTTGTCTACGTGGACTTTAATAAAACATTTGACAAGGTCCCTCATTATAGGTAGGCTGATCCAGAAGATTAAGTCACATTGGATCCACAGAGACTTTGTAGACCGGATTGAAAATTGGCTTTGCCATAGAAGATGGGGTAGTGGTGGAGGGGTGTTATTCTGACTGGAGGTTTGTGACCAGTGGTGTTCTGCAGGATCAGTACTAGGACCTCTGTTGTTTGTGATATATGGACAAAAATGTAGGTGGACTGATTAGTAAGTTTGCAGAAATTGGTGGAGTTGTGCATGGTGAGTAAGGTTGTCAAAGGATATGGCAGGATATAGATCAGCTGGAAATGTGGGTGGTGAAATGGCAGATGGCGTTTAATCTGGATGTGGGTGAGGTGTTGCACTTTGGGAAGTCAAAACTAAGAGGAAAGTGTACAGTAAATGGCAGGATCGTTAGCAGGATTGATGTACGGAGGGATCTTGGGGTGCAAGTCCAGAGCTCCCACTTGCGTTGCACTTTCAGGATAGGGTGGTAAAGAAGGCATACAGTATATTTGCCTTTATTGCTTGGGCATTGAATATAAAAGTCATGTTACAGCTGTATGAAACTTTGGTTATTGGAATATTGTATGTAGTTCTGGTCACCGCACTACAAGAATGTGTTTTGGAGAGGGTGCAAAAGAGGTTCACCAGGATGTTGCCTGGATTAGAGAGTACTAGCTATGAGGAGGGATTGGACAAAATTGTTAGTTTTCTCTGGAGCATTGGAGGCTGAGGGGCTACCTGATAGGAGTGTATAAAATTATGAGATGCATAAATAGTCATGGTGGAGGTGTCAAATACTAGAGGGCATAGATTTAAGGTGAGGGGAGAAAGTTTAAAGGTGATTAATGAGGCAAGTTTTTGTTTACATGGAGAATGGCAGGTAACTGCACTGCTGGGGTGGTGTTGCAAGCAGGTATAATAACAGCATTTAGACACGCACATGAACATGGAGGGGCTGGAAAGATATGGACCATGTGTAGGTTGATGGAATTAGTTTAACTTGGCATTATGTTTGGCACACACATTGGGCTGAAGGGAGACCATATTGTTGTAGCAGGGACTCTGTTTCATTCAGTGTTAGTAAACTCCGTGGGCTCTTATTACTAATATATTCTTAGAAATATATATTTATATTAGTAATATATTTATATCATTGCCTTTCTTGATCACTTGTTATACATGGTTACTAAATGTACTTTTGGAGTTACTGATGTGTAGACTAATGCAGTGACTGGTTTCTGTTCTGTACAGTCCTGTGGAGAGATTTGCAATGAATTAGCAGTCAATCTGAGTTGATATGGGATGAACACAGAAACATCTTGCCCTCCTTTAAAGAAGTAATGTCATGGCCAATATTTGTTCCTCAATTGACATAAGAAATAGGAGCAGGAGTAGGACATTCAACCTCAAAGCTGCTTTCCTGCATTAATTTGATATCCCTTGGTTCCTTTAATATCTGTTTTAAATGACTGTGCTCAAATAGTTGGACCCTTACCCCTGATAGGAAAAACATGATCCCTGTCGAGCCCAATAAAAAAAATTGAAGATTTCAGTGAAATCACCTCTCATTCTTCTCAACTCGAGAGTATAGGCCCAGACTGTTTAAACTCTCTTTATATAACAACATCCACCAGTCCAGGAATCCATCAGTGAACTGTTGCACAACTTCTATCCTTCCTTGGGTATGGAGACCTGTACACAGTATTCTAGTTGTGGTCAGAGCCCTGTACAATTGAGCAAGGCATCTCTATTCTTGGCTGTTCTTGTAAGAAGGTTTGAGTACAACATACTGTTTGCCTTCCTCTTTGCTTGCTGTAGCTGTATGTTATCTTTCAGTGACTCATGCACAAGGACATCCAGCTCCCTATGAACTCCAACACCACTGAATCTCCATTTTAGAGAATGCTGTTTTTTATATTTTCTCTACCACAGTGGATGAACAGCAGTTTCAGCAATTCTGCTGTGTGCAAATTAGCTGCCAAATTTGCAATGTTACATCATTGACTGCACTTCAGAAATGCTCCACAGGCTGTAAAGCACTCTGGAATGCACTGAAGGAGACTTGAAAGGTGCTATGTTAATCTGTCTTTGACTTTTGTTTACCAATTTTACTTTTAATACAGTGGCATATATGTAGCTTTTGCCCACCAAGTGGAAGTGATTGGGTAATTGAAAACCAAAAACCTGCAGATCCTGGAAATCTGAGGTAAACATTGAGTGTTGTAGGGGTTAATGGTTGTATTACTTTTTGGAAGAATATGGTCCTGATGCAGACAGATGGGCAAGAAGGCTGACATGGATGTGGTAGGCCGAAGGTGCTGTAAAACTCTGACTCTAATGCCTTGTAATGTGAATTTTTCAGTATCATTGTTTAAAGAGGTAGCTAATCAAGTTAAAAATAGGGCTGTCTCTAATTAACGTCAATGTTTTTTAAAGCAGGTGGCAGTAAGATTTAACAAAAGAATGTGCTACAAGTATCATTTGTATACTTAATTCATCTTAGGGTCCTGGAAAGGGTAGGGGGTCAGTCTTTTGGTTACGTTTGGTAGCTTATACTTGTGTAGGTGTAAAACTTGAGGAACAATCCTGGAACAAAAACATCAGGAGGTGCACTGTACCTGTTAAGCTGAAGAGTTAAAAATATTAGTGATTTAGACACTGCATCACATATTTGGTGTGAGGAACAACTTCTGCAATTTAGTATTGTGGTAACAAATTAGATTATTAATTTGTTGAAACAGATTGGCATGCTTATTTTAGAGAAACAAAGGACTGCAGATGCTGGAATCTAGATGGAAAAACACGATGCTGCAGGATCTCAGCAGGCCAGGCAGCATCCGTGGAGAAAAGCAGGTGGTCAACATAAGTGTCCTGACCCAAAATGTTGTCCGCCTGCTTTACTCCATGGATGCTGCCTGGCATGTTTATCTTACTTGAGCTAGGTGGAAAAGTTTAAACAGTTTGTTCTCTGTTTGTTTGCAGTTTCTTACTGGAATTTACTTTTTCTAGAGGAATTGTTCTGGGAGGTTTTAATCTGGTCTAACAAGCTCTCTGGTAACTGAACCCTCACTGTTTACTGTTTTAGCCTGTGGTGCGTTTGTGGTCCGACAGGCTGGCTGTGATACAAATTTTGGCAGTAGTGCACAAGTTAGATCTGTTTTTAAGTTGACTGAAGTGTACAGAATTTTTGGGGGCAATAGCTATGGTCCCTACTGTTATCTGAACTGATTAGAATCCTACAGCATGGAAACAGGATCTTCAGCTCAAGCTTCCCATATAAACTAGTCCCATTTGGCCCAAATCCCTCTAAACCCAAGTGCCTTTTAAACATTGTTAATGTACCTGCCTCAACCACTTCCTCTAGCAGCTCATTCCATATACTGACCACCCTCTGGGTGAAAAAAAATCACCCCTCAGGTCCCTATTAAATCTCTCCCATCTCACCCTAAACATATGTCCTCTTGTTCTTGATTCCCCAACCCTAGGAAGAAGACTGTGCACGTTCACCCTCTCTGTGCCCCACGTGAACTTCTATAAGATCGGCCCTCATTCTCCTACACTCCAATGGAAAAAAAAGTCCCAACCTGCTCTACCTCTCTCCATAACTCAGTCCCTCAAGTCCCAGCAACATCCTCGTAATTCTCCTCTGCATTCTTTCCAGCTTAATGGCATCTTTCCTATAGCAAAACTGAACGCAATATTCCATATGTGGCCTCACCAATGTCTTGTACAACTGCAACATAGCATCCCAACCTCCATACTCGGGGCCCTGACGGATGACGGCCAGTGTGCCAAAAGCCTTCTTCACCATCTCTTCTACTGTGACTTCACTTTCAGGGAACCATGTACTTGTTCTACAGCAGTCCCCAGGGCCCCACCGTTCACTGTGAAAGTCCTACCCTCATTTGTCTTCCCAAAATGCAACACCTCAGACTTATTTGAATTAAACTCCATTTGCCATTCCTTGGCCCTCTTACCCAGCTGATCAAGATCCCTTTGTAAATCCTGATAATCAGTGAAGATAGTTATGAAGCTATTATCACAGAATACCAGCAAAATAAATTCTGAAGGAAGGTCTTTAACCTGAAGGGTTAACTCGCTTTCTCTTTCTGCAGTTGCAGCCTGTCCTCCCTCTCCAGCACTTTTTCTTTTTATTTCAGATTTCCAGCATGTGCAGTTTTTGTTTTAAAGAAAGAAGCTTTAATCTTTGATTATTTTATCAGTTTTATTCCAATTGATGCAACAAGTGGAGGCTTTGTGGTGAATATCTTCTGCTCTTCACTGGTCAGCTTTTATGAAGATTGGTTTCATTTGTGTTCTGTCAGTAGTGCACAAGTTAGATCTGTCTTTAAGTTGACTGAAGTGTACAGAATTTTTGGGGGCAATAGCCATGGTCCCTACTGTTATCTGAAGTGATTAGTACAGCATGGAAACAGGCTCTTCAGTCCAAGGTTCCCATGTAAACTGGTCCCATTTGCTCACATTTGGCCCAAATCCCTCTAAACCTTTCCTATCTACAGTATCCTTTTCCACAGTACCTTTCATTTGAGTTAGTTTAATGGATTTATGTTCTATTGAACTTGTTGCTTCTGCATTGAGTAACCACCAGGGGTCAGTTTTTCTTCACTGGTGATAAGGGTGCCTCCTTAGGGTTCTGGTGATTTATTCCAGCATTTTAATGGCACAAAATAAAATGCATTTTGTGCATTTCATTTAATCAGTCCTTAAGCAACTGTGGGAATACCTTATAAACTGACATCAAAAAAAAACTTTGTGAAAGCTTGTGACAGTGCAGAATGCACTTCAAATATGTATGACATTAAATACAATGTCTTCTAAAGAAAATTGCAAAATTTCTTTTAAGTACTGAACTGAATCCCCAAAGCTGCTGTGATAAATTTTTTACAATGGTGTGTAGTTTATTAAAATATGCCGTTATTCACCATAATGCAGCCTCGCATGCAATTCCAGGGCATTAGCTATTCAATGGAGACTTGTTCAATAGCTTATTTAATGTTTTTGGCTGTGCAGAATGGAATATTAATTCTGCTATAAACCTTTAGCATAACCGTAACTATAAAAATTCCAGGTGCAGTATATTTTAGGAAGTGTTTTTTTTAATCTATGGTCAGAAGAGAAGTTTATAATTTAATGTAATGAAAATAGAATAACATTATAGCAGTAATGATAGGTCTTTTATTATGAAGTCAGACATTTCCAGCACAATTTGATTTTTGTGGTAAGCTTGGGAATGCTGAGGCCATAACTAAAGGAGTAGAGGAATTTCCGGGGAAAGCAGGTCAGTAAAGGACAGAAGCAAGACTCTGGAAAGTATTTGTGGACCATGAGGCAATGTAGCTCAGTAAGCATAGGAATCTTGTTATTTGCTTTGAGTTAGGAAGTGGGCAACAGGATGAGAAGTTTACATAGATTGGGAGTTTGGCCTGAAGAGTATTGGAATATTTGAGCCTAGTATTGGCAAAGGCATGAATGAGTAAATGAACTTGCTTCCTATCACATGAAGAGGATTAAATCACCCTCTCTGAGTCCTCTGATCTGCTGCTCTTCTTGCTTCATTGCCTATGTTGCTCCTGACTGTTGCTGAATTCCTGGCTATAGTTTCTCCGAACTGACCCTTAAATCAAGAACAGTGGGTCATTTATTGTTAAGCTTTTCAATAATATCAGGGATGATATTTGACCTTACTGCATACACCTGCTTTCCACAGCTCCCCACCCCCCCCCCCCGCCCCACACCCCATAACAAATTTAGTTAGCAAAAAAACATATCCATGTAAAATTCAAAATTGACCTAGTTTCAGTTGATGCATGCAGAAGAGCAGTTCCAATTTCTCCCACTGTGTGTGTGTGGAAGTGTTTCTTAAATTCTCCTCTGAAAAGCTAGCTTATGATCTCTGGTCTGATGCTCTTCAACCAACAGGTTTAGTTAAATGTTTTATTTTAAACTGAAGATATTGGGGAGAAACAGTCAATAAAGAAAGCGTAGTTAAGGTTCACCGGATTGATTTCCAGGACTTGGCATGGTGCTGGAATTGACAGGGTGGATGGCAGGGGTGATGTTTTAAGATAAGATATCTTTTTTAGTCACATGTACACTGAAACACACAGTGAAATGCATCTTTTGTGTAGAGTGTTCTGGGGGCAGCCCACAAGTGTCGCTGCGCTTCTGGCACCAACATAGCATGCTCACAACTTCCTAACCCATATGTTTTTGGAACGTTGGAGGAAACTGGAGCACCTGGAGGAAACCCACGTAGACACGGGGAGAACGTACAAACTCCTTACAGACAGCAGCCGGAATTGAACCCCCGCTGTACTGCTTGGAACTGTCTCAAAATAAAAGATTAGCCATTCGGGACACAAGTGAGAAGAAATTTCTTCACCTAGAGGAGATTCCTCTCCCAAAGAATTCCTGCGGAGGCTCAGTCTTTGAGTATGTATAAGATAGAGATTGCTAGATTTCAGCATATTTAGGAAATCAAGGTGTAAGAGGTCAATAAAGAGGAGTGGCACTGATATATCTACGCTGCCCTTCTTCCAAGGCCCCTATATCCTTCCTATCTGTGGTGTTCAGAACTGTTCAATATGCTCCAAGTGTAATCTGTATAAATCCAGCATAAGATTCTCTTGCCTATAAATCTGATCGCATAACGCTGTTTACCTCCAACACTTTCTACCCCACCTTCCCCTGGGCCCCCAGCATGATAATTACGTTTTCTTGAATGAAATGTGATAAATATTATGAGAACTCGAGCAGAGGTTTCAGAGAGGATCACCTTTGTGCACCTGACGTGCACTATGTGTTAGTGGTGCATGGGATGCCTGCTTTCCCTGCAGTGTTTCCTTTGGAGTGTTGCAGAGGCTAAGTTATGCTGGGGATGACCATTCTTGAGCACTTCTGCACCAACTGTTTAGTGACACAGCCCACCCTTCCCCCTCTGTCACCTGCCTATCACCACCACACCCTCCCCCCCCCCCCTTCACCTGGATCCTGCCAGCTAATCCCCCCACCTTTTTATACTGGCTATCTCCCCTCTTTCCAGTCCTGATGAAGGGTCTCGACCCGAAACGTCGACTGTCCATTTTCCTCCGTAGATACTGCCTGACCCGCTGAGTTCCTCCAGCTCCTTTGTGTGTTGATCCAGATTTCCAGCATCTGCAGTCTCTTGTGTCTTTAATAACACAGCATTAGGTTGGGACCAGAATTATTTCTGGTGTGCTTTGAGCAGTCTTGATAATACAAATCATCAGAAAACAACTACCAGATTTTGCTCTGTGGTATACCTCCTTGTTTCTTTGATGTATAGTACTCTGTTGGGGTACTTTTTCAACAGGAACTCATGACCTGTGTTTGCTTTTCTCCTGTTTTAATCTACACTGGAGCAGCAATGTGACACTCCTTTCAGTGTATTATTCCTGAAACATCCATAGCTAGATATTATTTGTCCTATCACCTTGTCTCTTGAATAGTCTCTTGAATTATTTGCTTTATATCTACTTTATGCCATTCACTGTTAAGATGGGAAATAATTCACACTCTACTGCAGTCTCCACCTTATACTTTTACAGTTGTTACTTATTCTAACCAACATACTTAAGTCCATAGGTGATTAACAATTTTGGTATAGAACAGTCGTTACTAAGAGTGCTTTTTATAGCTGCTGTGTATTTCATGCATTGTCCACTTTTATTTCAGACCTGCAGCATGTGTATTACTTTTTTGCTCTTGTCTCTTGGCTTTTTGTAACCCGAGCTTTCCATGAACCTTGCTGCTGTTTGGGTTCACAAAGTTGCTTGTCATGCTGGAGAACCAGGTACCTGAGATGGAATGGAGAAAGAGCAACTATCCTTGAAAAGGCAACACTATAATCTGTGGAGACACAAGAGACTATGAATGCTGGAATCTGGAGCAAAAAACAAACTGCTGGAGGAACTCAGTGGGTCAGGTAGCACCTGTAGAGGCAGAGGGATGGTCAACATTTCCATTCTGATGCAGGGTCTCGACCTGAAATGTTGACCGTCCTGCCTCAACAAACACAATGCTGGAGGAACTCAGCGGGTGAAGAGGGAAATGGACAGTCGACGTTCCTGGACCAGATGAGCAGTCTTGACCCAAAATGTTGACTGTCCATTCCCCTCCACAGATGCTGCCTGACCTGCTGAGTTCCTTAAGCAGTTTGTTTTTGTTTGCACTATAATCTGTGGATTGACTGTAATTCCCATTATATAGAGGTTGACCTTCTAAATAATATTACCTAATCCTGGTTTATAAACTCCTTTAAATGACACCATCAAATGTTGTTCTCGGCAGCCCATGGTTTTGAATTAGTAAATTGAGGAAAGGCCAATTTTTTATATTTAAAAAAAATCTTATTTTTATTCCATAAAGCAACTGAAATGCCACCAGCATAATGAACCCATTGACTGCAAATGTCATCACTGAAGGCAGAAATTCTCCATGCTTTTAAAATGTACCTCCAGCTTTTACTAATTCACATTAAACCCAATGAATGGCTGAGGGACCCCAGTTTTGTTTTCATTTCTGAAACAAGGAATCTGTGCTCCACACTGTCATTGATTCCGATTAATGCATGCACAATGAATATAGTGGTGTTGTTAAGCTACTGCACTAGCAGCCAGAGTTCTGGATCATTGATCCAGAAACATGAGTTCGAATCCCACCATGGCAGCTGGGGAATTTAATTTTGAGTGATTTAAATAAATTTGGAATTAAAAATAAACTAGTTTTAACAACAGTAACCATGAAAGAACCAGTTGTTGTAAAAACCCATCTGCTTCACTAATGTCCTTCAGAAGCAAATTGATTATCCTTGCCTAGGCTGGTCTGTAAGTGACTCCAGACCACCACTGTGATTGATTCTTAACGATCCCCTCAGTTTAGGGCTAAATAAAGATAGACAATAAATGCTGACCTTGCCAGTAAGGTTCACATCCCATGAATGGTTTAAAAAAAATCTGAGAAATTACTTGTGCAGGCTTTGCCTACTGCTTTCCTGCCAGGAACAGCAGAATTCATTCGACCTCATGAGCCTGTTCTACTATTTGATTAAAACAGGGTTATACAGCATGGAAACAGGTCACTTAGTCCCTCACATTCATGCTGACCAGTGGGCACCCATCCATATTAATCTATGCTTTGGTGATCCAAGTGCTTGGCTAGATGCTGTCAGTGACTCTACTTCCACTATTCTGTCTGCCAGTGCATTCGAGGTGCTGGCCACTCCCTGCGTGAAAAAGGTCCCCTTTAAATCTCTTACCCCTGACCCTCTAGTTTTATTCATCCTGTAAGGGAAAAGGTTTCCTGCAGTCTATCCTATCTATACTCCTGATAATTTAGTATACCTCAATCGTTCCCTTTTAACCACCTCTGCTCCAGGGAAAACAGACCTAGACTCTCCTCATAACTGAAGTATTCCATCCCAGGCAACATCCTGGTGAATCTCCTCTGCCCCCCAACACCCCCCCCCCCCAATCTTTCCCATAGTGAGGTGACCAGAACTGCATGCAGTACTCCAGCTCGTGACTGGTTTGTATCTGTGCCACCTGATTATGCCTTTGTTTCACAATTTGTTATATCATTGCCTAACGGAAAGGTGTCATTTGTATTTTAAAGTCTTCATTGATGCCAATGTTCTCTACAGCCTTTTAGAAGAGATCTCCAGATTTTCACTAATCTGATTTGTGAATACACACTTGCTGACTTCGCACCTAAATGGCCTCTACAATTTTACAATGATGCTGGAGGAACTCAGCAGGCTGCCTGACCTGCTGAGTCCCTCCATTATCATCGTGTTTTTCATCTAGATTCTGGCATCTGCAGTCCTTTGTTTCTCTCCAATTTTAATTTAATAATGTCCAGTTGTTCTGGATTCTTCCATTAAAGGGAATAGTTTAGCCTTGGAATTCCTTTAATCATTTTAAATACTTTATTTAGATCAGCACTTAATATTGAACTACATGGGGATTACAAGCCTATCTACTTGTAACCTAATCTTTGTAGCTTCAGTAGAACTTCTCCCTCTGGCAGAGCTCAAAGGACACCTATATCTCTTGACTAGTTCTTTTCCTTAAGGACTTGCTGTTGTGTATTATTTCATCAATCAATACACTGGTACATTGCATTACACTGTACAAGGTGGTTATTTTTCTGCATGGCCCCTGTCCTTCCTACGGAACTCCTTTATGGTTTCCCCCACATGGTATGCACTGTTTTTCTGGCTCCTTAGAACGTAGAACAGGACAGCACAGAACAGGCCCTTCAGCCCACAATGTTGTACCGACAGAGCTAATCCCTCTTACCTACAGAATGCCAATATCCCTCCATTTTCCTCTCATTCATGTGCCCATCCAAGCCCTTTTTAAAAGCCCCAATGAATTTGCCTCCACCACCCTATAAGGCAACGCATTCAAGGCATCCACCACTCTGAGTAAAAAAAAACGTACCCCTCGCGTTTCTTCTGAACCTATTCCCTCTCACCTTAAATGCATGCCCTCTGGTATTGGATCGCTCAATAATGGGGAAAAAGATATTGCTTGTCCGCCTTATCTATGCCCCTCATAATGTTATACACTTCCAACAGATCACCCCTCAGCCTCCGCCGCTCCAGAGAAAAGAGCCCAAGTTTGTCCAGCCTCTCTTGATAGCACATCCTCTAATCCAGGCAGCATCCCAGTAAACCTCCTCTGCACCCTCTCTAAAGCCTTGACATCCTTCCTATAGTGAGGTGACCAGAATTGCACGCATTACTCTAAATGCGGCCTAACCAGAGTTCTATAGAGATGCATCATAACTTCTTGACTTGCAGAAAACTAACTTTAGATTACATCTGAAAACCAGAAATACTGCAAATGCTGGAAATCTGAAATAAAAACACATGCTGGAGGGCATCTAAGGAAGGGTCTTTGACCTGAAATATTGATTCTGTCTCGCTTTCCTCAGGTGTGGTCTTGGTGTGGGCACTTGCTGGCTTTAGTCCCATCAGTTTTTTTTTCCAAAAACATATTTTAATTGTAATATATACAGAAAATATAATGGGTCACCTCTTCCTCTACAGTTCAGTGCATTATTTTACAATGTGTCAAAACTACTTGTGTTTACTCAAACAATGCTACCTATGAGGCATTTGAGAGACCGTTACAGAGGGCCTACCCCCATAGTGTACAGTGGTGGCAGGATTCAATTATTTCTGAATAAATCCTTTGCAGTGGCTACACAAAGCTTCAGTGTATCCCACAACGTGTACTCCTGCCTCTTGGAATGTGCCAGTCAGCAACAGTCACTTGCGGACATCTCCTTACGTTGGGTGACCAGCAGGTCTTGGGCAGACCAAAGTGCGTCTTTCACTGGGTGGTTGATCTTAAGCAGCAGTTGGTGTTGGTCCCGGTATGCTCCCTGGGAGCAGGCCAAAGATCATGGAGTCCTCTTAGTTCACCTCGTGCCTTTCCACTAGAGATAGTGGTTTTCTTACTTTCCTCCTATTTTGGAGTGCCTTGCGTCTTTTATCGTAAAGATGAAATCAAGATGCTTGGTTAAGCACTCTTTCAAAAGGTGGATTGAAGTTAAATGTGGAAAGAGCAGACCTGGGAATGCTAAACATCGAAAATAACATCTAATGGACAGCTAAGCAATCTCGCAATCAATGGATTCAGATCAATGCTCTTTGGACCATATGTATCGAGTTGTTAATGATGGTGGACAGTTAAACAGCCAGCTAGAGGGCGAGGCTCAAATAACACTCTTATCTTCAACCATCTTGGAGGCCAGCACAAGGAAAAATAAAGCCGAAACATTTTCAACTATCTTCAGCCTTCAAGCTAGGTTTGGAAATTTTTCATTTGACCCCAACTCTTTCCAGCTTTTTGGAGGAAAAGCACTCTGGGTGACTGCTACCTTAATACATGAATGGGTGATGCATTTCGCCCTACTCCTGAGATCTCTGCCTTTACAGAAACCAGCCAATTCAATTAACTTGGTATTATATCGGGAATGCAGGAGAGGCTGTGGGAACAGGCATCGTACTAGCTGTGGTACTGATGATTTGCACTGCAGAACTCATTTTGCCTTGAGCCAAGCTGCGCATTTTATAACACTGCCGTCTACTGCCAGTGCAGAAAGTTGCCCAGGTGCATTCAGTCCCCAAAAAGCAGGAGTAATCACTGCCAAATAGTGTGCTCTCAATCATCAACAGTTGATGACGTGGCTATCAAGTGTTACCAATAATCTGCTTCCTGATGTTCAGCAAGGCAGCCTCACTCCACACTTCATTAGAACCTTAGTCCAATCATGGGCCAGAGAGATGAGTTCCATAGGTGAGGTGAGAGTGACTGCCCTTGATGCCAAAGCAGCATTCAGGTGTGACGTTAAGAAATTCTAATTAAACTGAGATCATTGAACAGCATGCCTAGCACAAAGGGAGATAGCTGTGTGGCTGGGGATCAATCCTTTCTATCCATGGGCATCACTGCAGGAGTTCCTCATGGCAGTGTCCTGTGCTGTTTCAGCAATCTTTCTTTTCATCCTAAGGTCAGAAGTGGGAATGTTCACTGATGACTGCACAATGTTCAATTCAGTTCGTGGCTGTCAGGAAATGAAGCACTCTGCAACACCTAGAAAACATTTAGGCATGGACTGGAAGGTTTCAGGCGAAATTTATGCCACAAAGCAAGCATTAGGGGGTGGTTATTTAACTTTGAGTGCACAGGAATAACTATTCTTGGAGGATGGTGAATCTCTAGAATTCTCTATCCTGGAGAGAGATGTGGAGGCTAGGTCATTAGGGATACTTATATTTTGTTTTGAAAGATCAGGGAATTGAGGGCTATGGGGAACAGGTACAGAAGAGGTGATGTGGCCTGAAGTAGATCAGCCATGATCATATTGAATGGCCGGACCAACACACAAGATGCTGGAGGAACTCAGCAGGATAGGCAGCAACTATGGAAGGAAATGGACAGTCGGTGTTTCAGGTCGAGCCCCTTCATCTGGACTGGAAGATAGAGGGGAGATAGTGTAAAAAGGTGGAGGGAAGGGGTGGAACAAGAACTGGCAGGTGATAGGTGGATGGGGGAGGAAAGGGGGATAGTGCCAGAAGCTGGGAGTTGATGTGTCTGGGTGAGAATGTGTTTGGAGAGCAGCAGAAATCACAGGAGTTGCAGTGAGAGGGTCCCACAGAACTCCCTTCGAAGAGAGGAGGAAAACTTCTTCAATGTGGGCATACCTTGAAGAGACTGCGCAGTGGAGAAGCAAAGTGGGGCCACAAGAGGCTGCAGGTGCTGGAACCTGAATGGTGGGGGCAGCCTTGAGGGGCCGAGTGGCCTGCTTCTGCTATTTTCTTATGCAGTGAACATCACCAATATAGAATTGTGTTGTAGAACTAAAAGTATTTTTTATGAACTTGCTGATGCTCAGAATCTGTGAAAACTGGAGATGGAGCATTTTACTTACGAGCCGAAACTGGAGAGGATGGGTCTGTTTTCCCTGGAGCAGAAGAGATTAAGAGGGGACATGACTGAGGTATATAAAATTGAAGGGTATAGTTGGCGTAGGCTGCAGGAAACTTTTCCCCCTTATCAGAGGTGAATAAAACTAGAGGACGTAGATTTAAGGTCAGGGGTAAGAGATTTAAGGTCAGGGGTAAGAGATTTAAGGGGGATTCGAGGGGGACCTTTTTCACCCAGAGAGCAGTGAGTATCTGGAATGCACTGCCTGAGAGAGCGGTGGAAGCAGAATCACTGACAGAATTAAGAGGTGTCTATATGAGTATTTGAATTGCCTTGGCATTGGAGTCCGGGCCAAGTGCTGGAAGATGCGATTAACATGGATAAGTAGGGAGATCCATTCTCTGCAAAAGTCCAGATCCGAGGCTTTTTAGGAAGGATGACCCCCGCACTGTACAGGAAAGCTAAGTATGATCTCTGTAAGGCTGTCAGGGAAGCCAAGAGAGAATACCAGAGCAAGCTCGAGGCTCAATTCAATCGGGTGGAAGCCAGGCAACTGTGGTAGGGTCTGAATACCATCGTGGGCTAAAAGCAGAAATAGGGGGCAAGCTCTGGCAATGACGCATCTCAGCCAGATGTGCTCAATGCCTGTTTTGAGCAGGCAAACATAGTTCCACCAAGGCACTTGCCTCGCATCTCAATGGAGAATCTGAAAGCAGATTAACATGGATGGGTGTCCACTGGTCAGCATGGACCTGGTGGGCTGAATGGCCTGCTTCCATGCTGTATGACTCTGTAAATTTGCCACCTGAGCAAGACGCTGACTGATGCTTGACATCTGTGGAACATGAATGGTATCTGCAGATGGGGAAAAAATAGGAGAGAATCTGCAAGGATAAAGTAAAAAGAAGTAAACAGTTTGGTCAGGTCGGTGACCACAGAGGAGCTATAATTCCGATCAGTTGTTGAGTGAGAACAGAACCATTTATTTGTGTAATCGTGGTATACAATCCTGTCGGAGGTTGGATCGTAGATGGATGTTTAATATTCCCCGGAGTAGTCAGTGCGCAGATTTACAAATGGACAAACTGCAGAGAAGGGAAAGAGGATTTCTCATTACTCGTACAAGCAATGCACAATAAAAATAGACCGTGCAAGCTGTCGGCTTTGTTTACCATTGACTTCGGAAAGTACTTGATACCCGAAGGTTAGCAGACACAGCCTGAATAAACCTTAGCCTCCAATTAGCAGACACTATTGTAATACTTCACTTACTGTTAGAGGAGGTGACCTTTCTGATTATGGTACTCCCAGCTGTGATCCAAGGTCTTTGGCATGTGAGATAGGGACTGCTTCCTCTCTCTGACCTCTGTAAATAGAATAATAAGAATCAGTGTTTTACATTATTTCTCGTTGTTTCAGAACAAGAGAAATCAAAGATCTGATAGACCAGAAATAAGAATTTAAGATACAATAAAAGATCAAAATCTCTGATTGTGGAGCCGAGCTGGTGTGAACATGAGAATTGATGTTGACACAACATAGAAGGGAATGCTGTCTTAAATCACTTAAGATGAAATGACTGAGAGCAGTCAGTCACCATCTTGTTGTCCAGATAAGGACTAATAACCTGAAAATCTCCCAGATAAAAAATTTGATACATGAGAAAATATTGCCATAGGAAATATAGAAAACTGGAGAAAATCTGGTTTAAAAATTGAGGGAAGATTTAAGATGTATTTTTCAGGTCATGTAGGTTATTTAATAAATACTTAAATCCATTTTTAAGCATTGGTGATGGTAACGTATAATCTCAAGCGAGTGTATTGCAAAATGATTGAAATGATGAAATCCCAGCTGCTATTTGTCCATCTTTATTTTACTTTGAATGTTTCAACTACATCTACACATACAAGCATGCGTGTGCATACGTGAATGATAGGAACATATATGGTGAATTGGTAAAGCTGTGGTGAGTATAGCTCAGGTTGAGATTATTGATCAGTATATGATAACGTAAAAGGACTCTCGAATCCAATAGTAATTGATTGTGAGGCTATGCAGTGGCAAAAAGAAAGGCAAGAAATTGATATTATTGTTCAAATATATTTAAAAAAGAATGGAAGTAGTCTTGACAATGAGAACTATTGATCTCTGAGACTTTGAGGCAACAAAGGCCAACGCCCTACCTGCCTTGCTTTGGGCTTCAATCAAAATGAAATATTGTGTGTTAGGTTTGTTTGCTAACAGATGTGTTTTACAAGGTTTGAAACTCAACTTCATTGGCATAATTTTCTTCCTTTCAGGAAGCTGTAGCTTTGGGAATTTCAGTAAAAATTAAATGGATGGAAATATAGCTTAATTGTAATAGTGTGAAAGGAATTGAACTATCATGTTCTCCAATTTCTTCTATATATTGTGCATCCTTTTTTCTATGGGTGGCCTTTATATAAAGAAAGTATATAAAAGGGTATGTATTAATTTTACATGATGCTCAGTGTTCATTCTACCCATTTAAAATGGCATTAATGTTCATCAATATCATAAGGACATTAAAAATATAGACCTAGAAATTTGGTTATCTGTTACAATATCTACTGTGTGCTACAGGATTGAGTTTTTATGCAAAATTGATTGTAAGTCACAACTTGACTGTTCATAGTGCACATAATGAAATATTTAATCGTGCTTTAAGCATACAAGGATGAAGTCGGTGTTCGTTCAATGCCTGATGGAAGCATCCCATGTAAAATTGATTTGGGTACATGCAATTAACAGTCAGTGTGAGCCACACAAAATAAATCATTTCTGAACAGCAGGAAACAAACCATGCTAGTTAAAGGGATCATTGAATACTTGCAGGTATGGGGGAAGTTGGTTGGAACAAAATTTGTTTAACCCAGCAATGCAGAACTTTAGAGTTGCAACATGTTCTTAAATTTTAGCAATTGGAGATGAAGCTTTCTATATTTTCTGTTTTAATTAAAGCAAATAATGACCTGTGTCATACAGTACAGAAATTGGGTCTTTGGCCCATCGTGCCCATGCTAATCAACCAGTACCCATCCATGCTAATCCCATTTCCAAGCACTTGCTGCGTAGTTTTTCATGCCTTGGTGATTCAAGTGCCTAGCTAGGTACTACTTGTATGTTGTGAGAGTACAGTCTGTCCCTGGGTTAAGAATGCCTGACTTATGGACACCCCTGCAGATGAACCAGCTCCCATAATGCTATTGAATTCAAAAGTCTGATGTTTGTTCCTACAAACAGCAGAACTAGTAGGTCGGTGCTGCTCCTGATGGCTTACAGATAGAGACTGAAGTGCAGGGCACAAGTGTAAAGAGTATTACAGCAGGGGTCTGAGGATCTACTTCAGGACTGCCTTGAATCTGTGGACAATCTGAATGAGTATATCTCGGTCAGCACCAGTTTCATCAAGAAATATGTTGATGACTGTGTTTTGACAAAGACAGTTAGATTCTATCCTAACCAGAAACCTTGGATGAACAGGGAGATCCATTCTCTGCAAAAGTCCAGATCAGAGGCTTTTTAGGAGGGATGACCCTGCACTGTATAAGAAAGCTAAGTATGATCTCCGTAAGGCTGTCAGGGATGCTAAGAGACAATACCAGACCAAGCTGGAGGCTCAGTTCAATCAGGCGGATGCCAGGCGACTCTACATTCAGCTTTGGATCACCTTGACAATAGGGATACATATGTCAGGATGCCATTCATTGATGACAGCTTGTACTTCAACACCATAATACCTAATAAGCCCATCAGTAAACTCTTGTACCTTCTGTCTCAAGGCCCCTATCTGCAACTGGCTTTTGGACTTTCTGAGTGGCAGACCTCAGTCAGTTAGAATTGGTCATAGTATATCATCCACCCTGACCCTCAACACTTGGTGCTTCCCAGGGCTGTATGATCAGTCCCCTACTCTATTCCTTGTATACCTATGACTGTGGCCAAATATCATGCCAAGTCGATCTTCAAGTTCACCAGTGACTCCACTGTTATATTGCTGGATCGACAACAATGTTGAGATGGCGAGCCTGGTATCATGGTGTCAGAACAACAACCAAGACCTTAACATCAGCAAGATAAGAGCTGGTTGTTGACCTCAGGAAGTTGGGAGGTAAACATAACCTTGTCCTCATGGAGCTGCTGTAGAGATGGTCGACAGCTTCAAATTCCTATGCGTCCATATCACCAGCAACCTCCTGGTCCCGCCACACTGATGCTGTGATCAAGAAAGCACATCAGCATTAATACTGAGGCGTCTGAGAAGAATTGGTTTGTCCTCGAGGATTCTCTTGAACTTCTACAGATGCTCATAGAAAGCATCCTGATGAGTTGCATCTCAGTATGGCAACTGCTCTGCTCTGGACCAATGGAACCTGCACAGAGTGGTAAACACTGCCCAGTCCATCACAGCCTCATCACTTCCTTCTATCCTGTCCATCTTCATGGTATGTTGTATCAGGAAGACTAGTAGTATTGTCAAGGCTGCCTGCCACCATGCCCATTACCTTTTCTCTCTTCTACCTTCTAGGAGAAGATACAGGAGCTTGAAAGCCTGGACTCAAGACCAACTTCTTCCCCACTGCTATCAGACTTCTGAACCATTCACCTCTTTCACATCCCCTTCCCAGTGGTGCTGTTACGTTCTTGAACCCTTAATTCTACCTCTTCCCTTATTGTCAGCTTAGCATTTGAGTTTGCACTGCTTTACTTGGCATCATACTGTTGTTTTGCATTCATCGCTGTATTGCTGTATTTGTTATTACTATGTACACTGTTTACTCTGTAGGCTTCAAGCAAGCAAGGAATTTCATTGCGTCCTGGTGTATATGATAAACTATTCGAATGCGATTTATAAGTCACATGTACATCAAAACACACAGTGAAATGCATCTTTTTGTGTTACTGAGAATGTGCTGGGGGCAGCCCGCAAGTGTCGCCACTCTTCCAGCGCCAACATAGCATGCTCACGACTCCTAACTTGTATGTCTTTTTTTGGAATGTGGGAGGAAACTGGAGCACCCAGAGGAAACCCACGCAGACACGGGGAGAATGTACAAACTCCATACAGACAGTGGCCGGAAATGAACCCAGGTCGCTGGCACTGTAGTAGCAATATGTTTGCTTTAGTTATGGTCCTGTTAGCTCTCCAGCATCACCAGGATTAGGCAAAGAAGCTGAAGGAAAGGCCACCACGTCAGAGTGATATGAAAGAGGAGGAGAAGTGAGCTACTAACCAGGAGAGAACATCTCCAAGAGTCTTCCAGGAGCAACCTATCTCCATCTGAGGAACAATGCAAACAGCATTAATCACTTCTGGAAATCAAAGTGTGATACATCCACAGATTTCCTTTGTCCATAACGAGTATTACTTCAAAGAACTCCAGTAAATTGGTCAAGCATGAGTTCCCTTTCACAAAACCATGTTGACTTTACTAATTACCTTGAATGCCCTGCTATTACATCTTTAATAATAAGTTCTAACATTTTCTCTATGACAGATGTTAAACTAACTGGCCTGTAGTTTCCTACTTTTGTCTCCATCTCTTTTGGAATAGCTGAGTTGTATTTGCTCTTTTCCCACTCAAATTCTATAGATTTAGGGAAGTTTCAATTGATGAAAATTGAAATCCATTCATCGAGTATCTCATTAGCCAGTTTCAAGACCCTAGGATGGAATCCTTCAGGACCCAGAGACTTGTCAGCCTGCAGATCCAAAGATTTACTCGGTACTAATTCCCTGGTGGTTATAATTTTCCAGGATCAAAAAATAAACTACCCATTTCCCCACCGGGTGTCCTTTTCCCACTTATCCAAGCAAATTTGGTCTTTGATCACCTTTCCATCCCTCCCCCCTTTGCAACCCAGACTCATTACCCTCCCCCACCTGGTTCCATCTGCCCATCATCGCTTCCTTACCTGGTTTCACCTATCACCTACCAGCCTCTGTCTCAACACTCTCCTCCCTCTCCCTCACCTGGCTCCATCTGCACATCATCCCCTCTTCATCTGGTTCCACCAATCACCTTCCAGCCTCTGTCTCCCTCCTCCTTCTCACTTCTGTATGCTGGCTACATTCCATTTACACTCTCAGTCCTGAAGCAGGGTCTCGACCCGAAATGTCAACCATCCCTTTGCCTTCTCAGATGCTGCTTGACCTGCTGAGTTCTTTCAGCAGTTTATGTTTTTGCTCCAGATTCCAGCAATAAACTGCTCTTGTGAATCCATTGTAATCTTCCTGATTTTTCTCTCTCTCCTTTATCAGTTCCTAATTTACAGCTGTCTCCAGGATGTTTCTTGAATCCTCTATAGTGATGCAAAAATACCTGTTCAGTTGCTGACTCCTTGTTTTCCGTAAATTCCCTAGAATCATTTTCTATGAAAATGAAATCAGTTCTGACAAAGGGGCCCAGACCTGAAACTTCAACAGTTTCTCTTTCCACAGATTCTGCCTGCTGTGCTGAGTGGTTTCAATATTATTTTCTAGTATTTCGCTTACTACGGGACCTGAATTCACTTTGTAACTCTTTGCAGATATCTATAGAAACTCATTTTCTGTTTGTTTTCATATATTTTTGGCTAGTTTTATCTTGTACTGTAAATTTTCCTCCCTTATTCATTTTTTGGTTATTTTTGCTGTTTTATATTCTGTTCAATCTTCTGATTTCTTGCCCAGTTTTGCACAATGTTATGCTTTCTCTTTAAGTTTCTTATGATCTTTAACTTTATTAGTCAAGGAGTGGGGACTTCAGCTCCCTGGGTAAAGAGCAGCGAACAATGTGGGCATATGGATTTGTTAGGCTTCACAACTGATGTACCCTGCTAGTGTTGTACTCAGTCAAGTTCATTGTCAAATGCACAAGTACATGTGTGCACAGGTGCAATGAAAAACTTACTTACAGCAGCATCACAGGCACACATCAGAAACACAATATTTACAAGAAAAACAAACCAAGATTAAAATTAAGCACAATTTTTACAAGAACACAATTAGAACAAAAGAAGTCCATTTTAGTGCAAAGTGATCAAAGTGGTAATAGTGTTGCTAAACTGTAGTGATTAGGGTTATGCAGGTTGGTTCAAGAACAGAATGGTTGAAGGGAAGTAGCTGTTCTTGAACCTGGTGGTGTGGGACTTCAGGCTTCTGTACCTCCTGCCTGATGGTAGCTGCAAGAAGGTGGCATAGCCTGGCTGGTGGGGATCTTCGATGATGGATGTTGTCTTCAGGGCAGCGCCTCCTGTTGATACTATCGATGGTGGGGAGGAATATGCCTGTGATGTTTAAGGCTGAGCCTATTACTCTCTGAAGTTTCTTGCATTCCTGTGCATTCGAATTGCTGCACCAGACCGTGATGCAACCAGTCAGGATACTTTCAACAGTACAGCTGTAGAAGTTTGTTAGAGTGTTCAGTGACATGCTGAATCTCCTCATCCTCCTAAGTAAAGACACATGCACGCTTTTCTGATGATTGCATCATGTGCTGGGCCCAGGACAGGGCATCCTTATCTGCCAATTCTGAGTCTTTGTCAAAAGAAAAACCTGTTGTTCCCTGAACACGAGGATCGTTTGTAACCATCAATAGTAGATCCTCATGAGCAATGCAATCCACTAAGACTCCTACAGCCTGCTGTATTTCAACCTGCTGTGCCTCAGGATAAAAATTAAGTCCCTCAGTTAATGGTGATTCCAGTGTGAAGTCCTGTCATGTTGGAGCACAAAATTACAGCCCCTGCCATGGAACCATGAGGAATATTTTGGATATTGCTATTAGGATCCTTGAGGTGCAATTCTGCGGACATGTAGTCCTCTCCAGCACAGGACTCCCTCTTGTCATTGTTTGCCGTATCCTCTACGATCGCAGAAGGGTTACAGTGCGTAAGGCAGACACGTGCCTGTTGAGTCTTTCCCAGCTCCATGTGAGCAGTCCAGCTCCTTCCACTTCCCTATCCTTTCCAAAAGCCCTGCAGATCCTTTCCTTTCAGTTATCTTTTCAGCTCCCTTTTGAACATTACAGGTTGAATCTGCCTCCTCTATTATCCCTAGCAGTCCAGGCCTTTGGTGTAAAGGAACATTTCTGCATGTTCTTTTGCCAATTATCATTATTCTGTGTCCCCAGATTCTTGACACATCGCCTTGATGACAATGTTTCTCTGAACCTTCTGTCGATGTATTTAATGATTTTAAATACCTTTTACAAGATTCCTTTGCAACCTCCACTTCCCAGGAGATCAACCTCAGCTTCTCCAATGTGTCCATGTAACCATGTCCCCTTTTCCTGGAATCATTTTGGCAAATCTCTTCCGCATGCTCTTCAGAACCCTTGCATCTTTTATAAAATATATTGACCAGAACCAGGCACAGTATTCCAGCTCCCATGAAATAAATATTTTCTGAAACAAGTTTGATGTCTATATTTGAAAAGCCTAGAATGCCTTATGCTTTTTTTTTTAAAAATCACTTTCTCAACTTGCCCTGCTTCTGATGAACTATCGGCACAGGCAGCCCTAGATCTGTCTTGTACCCTTTGAAAATTATCCCCTAATTGCTGCTTTGTCTCCATTCTTTCCATCAAAATTATATGTTTGCATTTCTCAGATTTAAACTTCATTTGTCACTTGTTCACTCATTCCACCAGCATATCTATGTCCATTCCGGTCTTTATCATAGAGTATGCTTACTGTGCCATCCCGCGCCCGCACTTGGGGAAGTCTGATCACCTAGCTGTACTTCTACTCCTGGCACACCGGCAGAGACTGAGGACCGCAGCATCAGTGGTGAGGACCGTGAAGGTATGGTCAAGGGAGGCAGAGGAACGTTCACAGGGCAGGACCACGCTCAGGGATTCATCTTCGGATCTGAATGAATATGCCATGGCCATCACTGACTTCATCAAGACCTGTTTGGATGAGTGTGTGCCGTCAAGATCATACCGAGTTTTTCCCCAAACCAGAAGCCCTGGATGAACCAGGATATTTGTAGTCTGCTGAGAGCTAGATCTGTGGCGTTCAAGACTGGCGATCCAGAACCCTACCAGTCCAGGTTTGGCCATCGTGAGAGCGATAAGGCAATTCTGTGTGAAGTTAGAGACGATGAGGTACACGACAGCTGTGGCAGGGTTTGCAGGCCATTACTTCCTTTAAGGCGAAACCTAACAGCATAAATGGCAGTGATGCTTCAGTCCCCAGTGAGCTCAACACCTTTTATGCACACTTTAAAAGGGAGAATAATACTACACCTGTGCAAATCCCCACAGCACCTGTCGACCCTGTGATCCCTGTCTCGGAGGCAGATGTCAGAACATCCTTCAAGAGGGTGAACCCTAGCAAGGTGTCAGGCCCCGATGTACCTAGCTGGGTGCTGAAAATCTGTGCTGACACACTGGCTGGAGTGTTCAAGGTCATCTTCAACTTCTTACTGCTGTAGTCAGAGGTTCCCACCTACTTCAAAAGGGCATCAATCATACCAGTGCCCAGGAGGAGGAGAGTGAGCTGCCTCAATGACTATCGCCCGGTAGCACTTACATCTACTGTGATGAAGTGCTTTGAGAGGTTGGTCATGGCTAGAATTAACTCCTGCTTGAGCAAGGACCTGTACCTGCTGAAATTTGCTGACTGCCACAGCAGGTCTACAGCAGACGCAATCTCACCATCATCCCCTCAGTATTAACCAACAAGCTTCAAAACCTGGGCCTCTGTACCTCCCTCTGCAACTGGATCCTCGACTACCTTATCGGGAGACCACAGTAAGTGCATATCAGTAGTAACATCTCCTCCTTGCTGATAATCAACACAGGTGCACCTCAAGGATGTGTGCTTAGCCTACTGCTGTACTCTCTCTGCATATGACTGTGCAGCCAAGCACAGCTGAACCGCCATCTATAAATTTGCTGATGACACTAATGTTGTTGGCAGAATCTCAGATGGTGATGAGGAGGCATACAGGAGTGAGATAGGTCAGCTCATTGAATGGTGTTGCAACAACAACCTCGCACTCAATGTCAGCAAGATCAAGAAATTGATTGTGGACTTCAAGAAGGGGAAGTTCGGAGAACACGCACCAGTCTTCATTGAGGGGTTAGTGGTGGAAAGGGTGAGCAGCCTCAGGCAGCAAACGAAAGGGAATCCAAAAATATTCTACAGGAAAAGAAAAGGTCTGCATGAGTAGAGGCAGGAACAATTGGAGACCAAATAAGAAATTCACTTATGGGGGCAGAGGGCTTACAGGAGGTACTACACATTTATCTTGGTATTGGTTTATTATTGTCATGTTTACTGAGATACAGTGAAAAACTTAGTTTTGCATGCCATCCAAACAGATCATTTCAGAACACAAGCACATTGAGGCTCTCTTTGTCTTCCTTTTCTTAGTTCCCCTGCTTAACTTCCTGTAATCAGCCTTATTCTCACTTGTATTAACTTGGCATTCATTGCATGGTTTTTTCCTCTTTTAATTTGCTCTTTTTTCTTTGGTGATCCAAGAAGTTCCGGTTTTAATTTCCCTTCCTTTATCTCTCATGTGAATGTATCCAGACTAGCCAAAACATCTCACTTTAAAGACCTCTCATTGTTCAATTACAGTCTTGCCAGTCAAGTTTTGATTCCAGTTTATCCAGGCCAAATCTATTCTCATCCCATTGAAATTGACCCATCTCCAATTGATTATTTTTTTACATTGCAGTGGTCTATATCTTTTTCCATAGGTATTCTATACTCTATGATAATATGATTACTGGTTCCTCGACATTCCCTAACTGTTACTTTAGTACAGTACTCCAATATGATCCATCACATTTCTCATCACCATGTCCAGTAATACAGCTTTCCTTTTTGGGCCACAACTGTACTACCAAGAAAGTTCTGCTGAACACGCTTCCGATACTCTTCAGCTTTTCCCCTTGCGTTATTAGTATCTCAGTCTAATGTTTGGATAGTTGAAATGACACTTTACTCTGTACTGTTATTGTTTTTACCTGTACTACATCAATGCACTCTGTACTAACTCAATGTAACTGCACTGTAATGAATTGATCTGTACGATTGGTTTGTAAGACAAGCTTTTCACTGTACCTCGGTACAAGTGACAATAATAAGCCAATACCAACACATCTGTCAATTCTTTGTAAGTTTGTTCTTCAACATCTACTCCACTAGTTGGTACCTGTTGAATTGTCGCAGTAGAATAATTACATCGCTGGTTTTTTTCTTTTTTTTAAAGAGATTCTTCCTTTGATTGCTCCAGAATATCTTCTCTTCAGTCCTGGAACATTCTCCTCACTCAATAACGACACAACTCTCTTTTCTTACCTTCCCCGTCTTTTCTGAATACCTTGTATCCAGGAAATTTTAGATCCAATTCCTGCCTTTTTTCCTAAATCTTGCCATCACAGGAGACCTTTACTGCTTTGCAACTAGTGTCAGCAGGGGGGCCTTTCTTGTCTTATCAGTGACCAACTACAGATTAAAGATGTTTGTTTCTCATTTTCTGCCTGTTATTCCTCTTCAGCTGTGTGCTGCACAAAAACAGACATGAATAAAACGCTTTACTTACTTGGCGTAAGAAAGAAGACTTATTTTTATAATACACATTGTACTGTGAAATCATCTTTCAGCATTTTATACAGTGAATTTCTTCAGAGTGCAGTAACAATTAATTTGGTTGGCATCCACACTGTGCTTGCACTATGCTTCGAACAGCAGGGAGATGGTTTACTGATTCACCTGTCTTTGGATGGTATACATGGGATGGCTATCTTGACACATGTAGCTGAAATTGCAGGGCTATCCGTCTCCACTACAAGTCCTTATGCAGTTGGGGATCAGCACCCTCAGTCATTTTAAGTCTTTGCTCTGTGTTCAGATGGAGAATTAATAGTGGTGTTGTGACATTGTGAAGGCACTCCCAATCAAGCAGTATTCCCGACTTAAACATCTGGCAACTTCCTTCCAGCTTTTCAACTTTGAGCTGAGGCTGTGGTTTAAATTTTATAAATTCTGAACTTTGTTATTAAAGCAATGTCAAACTGTAATAAAGCTAACCTTTGAGCCAATAAATCTTTTTGCAGTGTGTTATATATTAAGGTGCTCTGAACTGACAGGAGAGTAACAGTAAGACTGCTGGTCCGAGCTGTTAAGTATTGATCATTGGATGGAAAGTGTGTTAGCTGCAGTTGAAACCCATTATACTTTAAACATAGGAACTGTCTTTTATTGTTAAATCACATTTTACGGTTAATGGATTTAGTGCTGTGAAAACTGAGTTGGACAGGGATGTATGTGCTGGATGTCAGATATGCACAGCATCTCAAAACAAATGTGTTTGTGTGTGAATGGTCTTTTAAATCGCCCTTCACTTTTACTATTTAATCACTGCATGCTGGACACATAGAATCACTCATTGACACATTTTGCGTCCTATGCAGCCAATGACTCCATACTTCCTTGCTTCCTCGTCTCCAGTCGAGTCATTCTATGTGGTTTGCTGCCAGTGTCCTGCACAGGCCAATGCCCCTGGTTTTGGAGTTGCCACATCACACAGACAAGTGGACTAGCTAAGATAGTCATCTTGGTTGGCATGGACAAGTTGGGCTGAAGGCTCTGCTTCCGTGCTGTACAACTCTATGACTCATCTGGAGTGGTGTTGCAGATCATCTCAGTCACTTTAAGTCTTTTCTCTATGTTCAGATGGAGGACAAATAGTGGTGTTGTGACATTGTGAAGATAATGGACAGGTACATGGATGGTAAAGGTTCAGAGGGATATGGGCCAAATGCGGGTAAATGGGACTAGTTCAGGAAGACGCTTGGTCGGCATGGACTGTAAAAGGTAGCTGGAAATGTAAGGGTTAATGGTGTGCAGCTATTATTTCTTCAACCATGGCGTGATATTGCTTCAACCATGGGGTGACTATAGTTATGACTGCAAGATGTGCAGGTGCTGGTGAGAAGCAAAGAAGTGCTTAAGACGCACCTTGTTTTGCTAAAAGCTTACTGTAAGCGACTGCCCTAGTATGTGCAACTTCCCACGGAGGCTTCCCACGAATTAACTATAAAAAGAAGGGACACTAACATGTAAATCTCTGAGTGGGGATCAGTACAGAGCGCGGGTTACACTGTTTACTCTTTCTCTGTATCCCTCACTCCCGCTAGCGTTAAATAATAAAGCATTAATTATACACTCCTTGGTTCTGCTGTTGTCTGCTTTATTACAGTGTGGGTTGACTTTCATAGGATGAGTTAGGCTGAATGGCCTGTTTCCATGCTGTACACCTCTATGGCTCAATAATCCATGGTTTGCTTCTCCTGATGTACACAGCTGACAGTTATTTGATGGCCCTGTGATTTCATGAGAAAGTTGCCTCTGCTAGTCTCACCCTCAATCTGTTCAGAGTGTGCCATCTGTATCATTTGTAATTGAAACCAGATGCTGACTCGTCACTGAGGGTATTTTCTTGCCAGCTGCATTTAATAGCTTTGTTCCCTAGTGTCTCATTCTTTTGGCCAGAGGGTGGTTCTGGCTCATTCTGGTGATGCGGTCATTTAGTACAGCAGAGAAAAACACTTTCTCTGCGCCAGATGTGCTGACCAATGTGATTCCTTTCTTGTACATGCCAGTCATTGTCACCAGCTACTTCCTTCCCAGTATTAGGAGCATTATGCCGAATAGTACGTACAGGTACCAAGGTCACTGCTGCTGCCTTTGTACGGCACAAGACATCAACTGAAGCGACTGTTTCGATCAGTCTGTTTCAGCTTGGTTCACTTTCCTCATCGAGGCCATATCCAGATGTGGGGAGTCGGGGGTCGTGGTGATGGGTGGGAGGCGGGGGCATTTTATATTGTAATGAAACACTTTAGCATGAGTTCTTCTATCACTCAGTCCATTCTACTATGGCCCATAAGTTTAGTTTATTATCCCCTATATTCCCATAGTTTATGAACTTTGTGTGCAAGCAGCTTGTGGCTTTTAAATCTCTTGGGCATCCCCCTTCTCAAATCTGCAGTCATCAATTGACAGTGCATATAGCCATTATCATCTATCTTTATTGTTAGCGTCTCTGTTTGATGCCCAAGATGTCAGGAAGTTCGAGCATTGTGTTAAAATTGTGCAGTCTGTAATGAATCTCAGTGCAGTATTAAAGATCGCTTCGTCGAGCACCTTCGCTCTGTTTGCCGTAACAGGCAGGATCTCCTGATGGCCAGCCATTTTAATTCCACTTCCCATTCCCACACTGACATGTCTGTCCACAGCCTCCTCTTCTGCCAAGATGAGGCTGGACGAGATTAGGGGAACAACACCTCATATTCTGTCTTGGTAGTCTCCAACCTGATGGCATCAACCATCGATTTCTCTAACTTCCAGTAACCACTCCCCTCTGTTTCCACCCCTCCCCCCACCGTCACCCCTTCTCTTTCCCCTCCCCTGCCCTTTCGATCTGTCCGTCATCCACACCTTCCTCCCTCCTCACTTCCCTTTATTCCATGGTCCACTGTCCTCTCCTATCAGATTCCATCTTCTTCAGCCCTTTGTCACTTCACCCATCACCTCCAATATTCTTGCATCATTCCGACTCTCCCCCTCCTTCACCTGACTTATCCCCCTTTCACCTGGATCCACCTATCACCTGCCAGCTCTCGCTCCACTCCTTTTTATACTGGCTCCAGATTTTCAGCATTTGCAGTCTCTCTTGTCGCACTATTAAAAATGGTGTCAAGTTTATTTAATGACCACTTCTGCAACAGATCGGAGTGTAGTATTTTGCTGGGGCATCTACCACAATGATCTGAGCAGTTTAAAGTGAGTACACCACATGCTTCCTGTTTGTGATCATGTTCATGCCAAGCTTCAGGACCATGTTTCAAAGCAGAGACCCAGCTCCTCTCCACCTTCATCTTGTGATGCAATTGTTTGTGTCCCTATCTGTCACTGCTAAATTCTCGGCACATAACTCAAATCAATACTTTTGGCATCCCTTCTCAGCTTTAAAGGTTTTGAGATCCAAATTCCTTTATACAGGCAAATTAGTGTGAAATATTGCACACTTGTTTACAGATTTCATGGTATTGCAGAATTCAATCACAAATACATGAAGATAATACTATTACAATAGAATTTGTTTCTTTTCAGCCACTGTAAAGCCGCACTGTCCCCATTGGTGCAGATGTATTTGATTTTGCTTTATGCAAACTTGTTGACCCCCTGCTAGTCTTTGGATAATGTTCACAGGCACCCATCAAAAAGTTGCAACAGAAAATTGCTCTCTTCTTTCCCAACTTCTTTCTTCTTTTAAGAATCGTTCTGTTTGAACTTTGGAGCTTGTAATATCTGAAGTATTAAGTCTCGTTATTTCTTTTAAAAAGGAGTTGAAGAAACGGGATAAGATTGATGAAGTGGAAGGGGTGAAGAGTAAACTTTCAAAATCTCAAGAGGAAAAGTTCCTGGTAAGTTAATATTTTGACTGCTTGCATCTCTCTGCCTGAGAAATTGTTCCAGTGGTTTTTGTTTTGGAAGTATTTTGAATGGCAAATTACCTTTTCAGACAACAAGGTTGTTATTTATTTAATAAATAAATGTTATTTATTTAATTTTACAGTATTGGAGCAGACCATTTGACTAACACTACATGAAATTTAACTTGTCCCTTCAGTAGGCATGTATGTTTGGGAGTATTGGAGGTACAGTCTTTCAGATGAGGTATTGAACCAAGGCTCCAGGTGGCACTATTGGAAGATCATGGTTGTTCTCTGACATTATTCTTGCAGCCAACAGCAGCAAGCAGAACCAATTGACAGGTCATTCATCTTCTTTGTTTGTTGGACCTTACATTGTACAAATTGACTGCAGTGTTTGAGGACATAAGTAACCTCATGCCAAAAGTAGTTTAGTTAGATGTAGGAATAGATCAGTCTGGAGTCCTTTAAAAGGGACATGCCCTTGTTTCAGGAACTAGGTAATGTTTGAGTTATAGAGGATACATTGATATCAGCTGGAACAATGCATTGTCTCCTAGAGTGTTGCTTGATGTGCTAAAGGAAGTTGTGATTTTTTTTTGAAAAGGTTGCAGGGATTTCTGTCGTTGCTACTACGGCTTCTGGAAGTGACTTGGTTAGGGAGGTGTTTAATAATATATGTGGTTGCACTGTGTCTAGGTACAAATAGCCTGGCGTGTTTTCTGCCCTCTTTTACATGTCTGTGATTTATGTACAAACTTAGTTATGTCTGCTTCATAGCATCACAGAGTCATTATGGCACAGAAGGTGGCCACTTGACCCTTTGAGATCATACTGGTGCTCTGTGGAGCAATCTAGTCCCTTGCTCTATCCCTGTGGCTTCCACCGCTCTTGTAAGCAGTGAAATCTGCATTGCTTCAATCTTGTATTGTAAACTAATGCAAACAGTTTTTCTTTGACTATTTTATCTTAATCTGTCATAATCTTGCATGGCCTCTGTCAAATCTCCCCTCAACCTCTTTTGCTCCAAGGAGAATAACCATAGTTGGCAAGTTTGTTTACACAGAGAGTGGTAGGTGCCTGGAACTCACTGCCAGGGGAGGTGGTGGGAACTGATACGATAGCAAAGTCTAAGAGGCATTTAGATAAGCAAAGCCTCCACATACTTCCCATAATGGGGTGATCAGAACTGCACACAATACAACAAATGCAGCCTAATCAAAGCTTTAGCAACAAACAATCTGCTGGAGGAACTCAGCAGGCTGAGCAGCATCTGTGGGAGGAAAGGGAATTGTCAACGTTTCAGGTCGAAACTCTGCATCAGGACCTGAAACGTAGACAAGTCCTTTCAGAAACATCGACAATTCCTCTCCTCCGGCAGGTGCTGCTCAACCCGCTGAGTTCCTCCAGCAGATTGTTTGTTGCTTCAGGTTCTAGCATCTGTAGTCTCCTTTATATAGCTGCAGCGTGACTTCCTGACTCTTATACTGAATGCCCTGACTGATGAAGGCAAGCATGCCACACGCTTTCTTTCTGACCCAATCTACTTGTTTTGCCACTTTTAGGAAGAAACTCCATAAATTACTGTTAATTTGAAATAAAAATATTATCTACCTTTTGACAGATGACAATGGGTTAATTATATGCTGGTGTAATTTCTACTTAAATTCCCTCTGAGATCTGTTGCTCAGTGTGCAATGAGGTTGGTGCTCAAAATACTACAATCCATCCAGGCCATATACTATTATTACAGTGTGTGTTTCAAGCAGCATGTGTTTGTGATGAAAGTTATGAAGGGTGTTTTGTTCTTATTCAAGTTATTTGACTTTGCACAATTATTTGGAAGATACAATATTGCAGTAGCAAATGATGCTCATGGAAGATCATTTCATTTTAATATTGGTGAAATTTATATCAAAACTATGTTTATTAATGTTTATTTCTATACCAGTTAAGAAATATTTTCTACAAGTTGTATGGTAGCTGTCCAGTTGAATTGGAAGATTTAGATGTTGTGCTCTAAGTTCAGAGTTTTTATTTGTAAGCTTTTATCTTTTCAAATGTACCATCAAATATATTTTCTCTGTCTGATGATTCAGTTCTTTTTGTGTCAGATAGAATTGAATTATTAAGTAGTCTGAGTTGTACAGTGTAAAGACTCTTGAGTCTGAATTAGACACTTAAACAACCTTGATTTGAATTAAGTGGTTGAATTGGGTGAATATATTGTTTTGATTTTCTTTTTGAAGCATTCAGCTGCATTTTGTTGTCTGAAGACTCGTATACCAGCTTAGACAGCTGTGACCCCATCACCCACAAAAGGCTGGTTTCTCAACGTGATAACTAAAACAACAGGTTGAAAATAAAATCCTTCCTTATAGTTTGAATTATTCATAACTTTTATTTTGAAATAATATGAATTGTGGAATAGGTGCGATAGATTATTTAAATAGTGTTCAGTTTATTGTTACTTGTCACACCTCACTTTCAATAGCCAAAGGTCCCACGGTTGGTTTGATGGTCAGTATCAAGTCTTGGAAACACTTCATTAGTCATGCCGTGTACATGATTTGGAGCCTACTTCAAACTTGGAGCATGGTAGAGAACAAGAATTTCATAAGAGATGAAAGAGTTAGGCATTGGGCAGTGAGAGAATAAACAAAGTAGAAAAAGAAATAAAAAAAAATAAATCAATAGTTATTGCAGAAGCATGTTTGGAAATTAATTGGTTTAATAAGTTTTACCAAAAAAACAATCTGCCGGACGAACTCAGTGGGTCAGGCAGCATCTGTGGGTGCAGACGGATCATTGACCTTTGGCTTGAGACCATGAATCAGCCCTCAACTATCCCTTTGCCTCAACAGGCACTCTCAGTTCCTGCAGCAGTTTGGAGACACAAGAGACCGTAGGTGCTGGAATCGAGACCCTTCGTCTGGACTTATGCACGGTCTTGACCTGAAACATTGACTATCCATTTCACTGCACAGATGCTGCCTGACCTGAGTTTCTCCAGCATCTTGGTTCTTGCTAGCCCAGCATCTTGTTGTTTGCTTCTGCAGTGGTTGGTTTTTTGCTCCAGATTCCAGCATCTGCAGTCTCTTGTGTTTCAAATAATTTTTGCCAGTACTTTAGCAAATGAAGTCCCCCAATAAAAGTAGTGGAAGATTTGAGATACTGATGTCAGGAAAGATGCTATCTTTGAAATCTTCTGTCTTGGTTTCCATTCAGCTTAAATTGAAGGACACTGAAGTGTTTTGTGACACTTTCCCTATAATTTTGAGAACTAGGGTAAAAATGAGTGGTCTCCAATTTTGGTAGAACGTGCAGAGTTGAGCTAAAAGATGTACAATTTTGTGTAGACACAAGAGATTGCAGATTCTGGAATCTGGAGCAGCAAACAATCCGTTGGAGGAACTCAGCGGATCGAGCAACATCTGTGAGAGGAAAGGAACTGTCGATGTTTGGGGTCGAAACACTGCATCGGGACTGAGAGTGGGGAAGTGAGGTCATCTTGCCTCTCCACTCTCTTCTTTTTCAATCTTTTTATTAATTTTCAAATTAATACAGAATAATACATATAACATCGGTAATTATAATACAAAGAGATCTGGAGGATAATCATGACATATATAGTCATAAAGAATAAAAAAAAGGTATGTTCTAAGCCCCACGGTTTCTGAGTAAATGAATATATTACAAAAAAAACGAGAAAGAAAAATATTTATTATATTAAAAAAACCCAAATTGAAAAAAAAATTATAAGTAATAAAATGAAACAAATTAGAAATAAATTTCAGAAGAAAAAAAAACTGGACTGATATTTCTCAATGAACAAAGAGCATTATTATGTCATCAACTCCGCTCCTCTAAGTTCAAAGATTATTGAAAAGGGATCTATATCATATTGAATGAATGGACTCCAAACTTCCGCAAATTTAAGCGAAGAATCAACAGTGCCACTCCTAATTTTTTTCTAAGTTTAAACATGATATAGTTTGAGAAAACTATTGAAAAGTAGTGGGAGGTATTGAATCCTTCCATTTAAACAAAATGGATCGCTTGGTCATTAATGTAACAAAGGCAATCATATGACAAGCAGCAGCAGATAAGTGGCCAGATTCCATCATTGGTAGCCCAAAAATTGCAGTGATTGGGTGAGGTTGTAAATCAGTATTCAATACAGTTGAAATAATATTAAAAATGTCTTTCCAATATTTTTCCAAAAGAGGACAGGACCAAAACATATGTGTCAGGGAAGCCACCTTCGAATTACATCCACCACATATAGGATTTATATGGTGATAAAAACGGGCTAACTTGTCCTTCGACATATGGGTCCTGTGAACCACCTTAAATTGTATCAAAGAGTGTCTGGCACACATTGAAGATGTATTAAGCCTCTCCACTCTCAGTCCTGATGCAGTGATTTGACCCGAAACATTGACAATTCCTTTCCTCCCACAGATGCAGTTTTGTGTAGTCTTGTTAGATCCGTTGACTGCCCTTAGAGGTTCATTACGCTATTAAAGAATGCCTAACATCTTGTGCACAAACTCAGCAACCTCTCATTGAAAATTTATGATACTGGAACTTATCCTACAGTCAATTATACTTTAATTGATGCTTGATTTATTAATCTCGGTCTAAAAATATTAAATGGGCTTGTGCAATTTACAAAGGAAAGTACATTTTTCAGACACAGCTGAACTAGCATCTCTTCTCAGGACTGGTCACGTGCAACACAGTTCTGTGTTGCTTTCACAGTGATGTCAAGTTGGAAATATTACCCACCTGTTAATCTTCTCTCTGTTACATGTTAAGCAGTGACAGAGTTTCTAAAACTCAAATTGCTGTAAATTTAGGATCAACGTGGGAACTTTTGAGATCACCTGTAGTTTTTGTAATGGGTGCAATATAAATGTATTGTCATTTAGTTATGAGTCACTCATGATTCATCCAGTAATTCTACAATTCTAATGTAATTCTGAAATTCTAAAGAACATATTGTACAAGTTGCAATCTCTGATATAATTACTGTTCTTGGGCACATATGCATCATTTATATATAGATTATAAAGAATGGGTTCTTTTCAAATACAGGCAATTAGATCACAATTGCAGAATTACTAGGGGAAAATGTATTCTGGTATTGTGCTTAAATAAAATGTTTTTTTGTGCTAATGGATCTTTGAAGTTATTAAGCTTCCTCAATGTGTAAATGTATGTAGAATATTAAAGTGGTGATACTGTGCTGCTTCTCTTTCACAAATGAACAAACAGCAATAATGTAAAATCACTGGAGGGATTATCTTTATTATGGCAGTTGTTTCAACTGAATTTTAAAATCATAGTCAAATAGAACTCATTGGTCCATAATTTGCTGTAGGAGTGAATATAAAAGTCTACCGTTAATTAGACAATTCCCAGCACATTGAGGTTTTTAAATGGCAAGTTATTGAAAAAATAAGCTGATAACATCAACATTGAAAACTGAACATCTGGGACCCAAATGAATGGGGCAAGCCAATCAAATTATTGAAAGAATTAATAGTATAAATACTAAGAAGGCAGTGTAAATTAAAATGGGTGAATTCACATCTAGATAAGGCTCAGAATCAGAAATAGGAAACAAAATATTGGAGAAAAGAGATGAGGGAAAGTAATTGAAAAACTTTTTTAAAAAATGCAGGCAGCCCCTGCGTTATGGCCACTCGGGTTACAGAAATTCGCCCTTACAGAATTCAGAAATCACTACCCAAAATTTTGAGATAGGGACTAAAATTCATTCTCGCAGAATTTATGTGGGGAACAAAATAAATCAACACAATTTATTTTGTTTCAGCTGGCTTTTCTCGCTTTTTGCTTTTCTTGATGTTTGCACAGATAATGCAATTTTGTGTTATGGAAAATCGTGATACTGCCTATTTTCTAGGAATGGAACCCCCCTGCACCCCCCCCCCCCCCCCAGTAACACAGGGGTTGCCTGCAACTCTAAACCTGAAGGAATAAAATCCTGCACTTTTAATGGCTAATACATGGAATGCCAGTTGACTGGAAATAATGAACACATCACCTTGTTAAAAGCACACCTGGACTGGTTGGACTAGCCTTCCACTTTCTGTAGCGAATGTCTTGGTGCAGAAACAGTAACTTCATATGATTCAGAGGTAAATCTGATTGCAAGGTATTGTCTCTGTGAAGCTGACAGCAAGATGGTATGTCTCTGAGAGCAACTTTTGTATTTCCACCATTAACCTGGCATCTGTCCCTGCCTAAAGCTGCTATAGTCTTTATTGCATTGACAGCAAGTGAGAATTGACCCAGTTGCTCAGGTAAAGTTATTCTATGAGAAAATCAGAATGTGTCAACAAAAATAGCACAGGACAAAAACTTTGAAAAGGGCAAATCCTTCATGAAAATTGTGATATGTGGTGCGGTTAAGGGTTGGAATGGGATGAGTGTAGAGGAATGGAACAGAGTGACCATTGCCTACTTCCTAGCCAGGAAAGTTCCTAGAGCACCACAGCTTGGCTTCTAGCTCAAGGGAACCGCCTTACTTTACCACTGACATTTTGCATTTGGTGGTGCAAAATGTGAAGACAGTGAAGAAAGTTATCAAAATTTACAGGGGGATCTTAAGTGGGCCAAGGATTCGCAAATGATGTTCAATCTAGATAAGTGTGAGGTTTTGCATTTTGGAAAGTCAAATCAGGGTAGGACTTGTACAGTGAACGATAGTGCCCTGGGGAGTGTTGTGGAACAGAGAGACCTAGGAGTACAGGTACATGGTTTGCGGAAAGTGGTGTCAGAGGAAGACATAATGGTGAAGAAGGTGTTTGGCATGCTGGCCTTCATCAGTGAGGGCATTGAGTATAAGAGTTGTAGCGTTATGCTGCAGTTGTACAAGATATTGGTGAGGCCACACTTGGAGCACTGTGTGCAGTTTTGGTCATCCTGTTTTAGGAAGAATGTCATTAAGCTGGAAAGAGTGCAGAGAAGATTTATGAGAATGTTGCCAGGACTTGAAGGCCTGAGTTATAGGGAGAGGTTGGGCAGGCTAGGACTTTATTCCTTGCAGTGTAGGAGACTGAGGGGTGATCTTATAGAGATGTAAAGAATCGTGAGGGGCATAGGTAGGGAGAATGCGCACAGTCTTTTGCCCAAAAAGAGGGAAGCAAAAACTAGAGGGCATAGGTTTACGGTGAGAGGGGAGAGATTTAAAAGGGACCTGAGGGGCAACTTCTTCACGCAGAGGGTGGTGGGTACGTGGAATGAACTGCCAGAGAAAGTAGTTCAGGCAGGTACAATAATGACATTTATAAGACATGTGGATAGCTGTATGGATAGGAAAGGTTTAGAGGGATATGGGCCAAGCATGGGGAAATGGACTAGTTTAGATGGGAATGTTGGTCAGTAGAGATGAGTTGGGCCAAAGGGCCCGTTTCCTTGCTCTATGACTCTATTGTACATTAGTGATTTAATGGTTCATCTGGTATAGCTTTATCATTTGCACATAAGTGTGTTGAAGCTACTTAAACTCAATTCATCTCGCCCTTCCCAGCCAATAAACGAGGGAGACCCTTAGCTGAATTATTCATTCAAATCCGTATCTGCAGGGAAAGGATCATGTTGGGTTCCCCTTAAATTTATCACTGGCAGTACAGAAGCACATTACACTGATTTCCATCATGCATGAATAGGATTTTAGTTCATTAATTGGTTGACAATTAATGCCCTCTGAAGTGGCTTAGCGGAGCTTTTCGGCTGTAGATTAACTCTCTACAACCATAACAACTGGTATTTAGATTAAAACTTCAATGTTTTATAATGTCCATTGACACTGCACTGTAAGAAGATGGGGCGTCTGTGGTGAGCAGCTGTGACCTCATGGTATCACCTGTGTCTTAAGAACCGATCTTTGAAAACCCACTGGACATCTTGTCAGGGGTTGATTGTTCTCTATTCCGTCTGAGCATTCTGCTAGGCAACTGCTTTGAAAGACAAAAGAAACTGATGTCTTATCTGTAGTCCGAAATACACAATTCCTATTAAATCTGTGGTCTAACCTCAGGACAATTACCTGGAATTTTCCAATGAGGGCAGTGGTCGGGTTCACATCCTCGATCGCCTGTGAGCAACATGGAGTAGTGTTTGCAGCGTAGTAATTACATCTTGAACACTCATCTTTCTTTTTGTACTGTTTAAGATTGAGCAAGAGCTCAGCCGCACACGACGAAGGTTGGACCAATCAGAAGGAAGTCGGGAAACGCTTGTCAGTCAGGTGCGTGATGCTCAGTTCCTAATTAAGTGATGACTGAGAAGAAATTCTCTTTTATTTTAGTTTATTCTCAGGTGCTGTATGCATCGTGCAGCCTCTCTTAAACTCTGGCTATAATTTACAAATTGGAGAGATATTGTTTGGCTGTTAATCATCTCCATGCAACACTTCAGGAATTGTTCAATATTAGGCTGGTGCTTAAACCAACATATTACAGCTGACAACAATCTGCTGGAGGAACTCAATGCATTGAGCAGCATCTGTTGGGAGAGGAATTGTTGACATTTCAGGTTAAACCCCTGCATCAGGACTAAGGGTGGAGAGGGAAGGTGGCCAATAAAATAAATAGGCCAATGGCCAATTTTATGTTGCAGTCGTATAAGTCATTGGTGAGGCCGCACTTGGAGTACTGTGTGCAGTTGTGGTCACCCTGTTATAGGAAAGATGTGGTTAAACTGGAAAGAGTGCAGAAAAAATTTATGAGGATGTTGCCAGGACCAGGAGGCCTGAGTTATAGGGAGAGGTTGGCCAGGCTAGGTCTGTATTCCTTGGAATGCAGGAGAATGAGGGGCAACCTTATAGAAATGTTTATAATTATGAGAGACATAGATAAGGTGATTGGTAGCAGTCTTTTCCCAAGAGTAGGGGAGTCCAAAACTGGGGGGCATAGGTTTAGGGTGAGAGGGGAAAGATTTAAAAGGGACCTGAGGGGTAACTTTTTCACGTAGAGGGTGGTGAGTATATGGAACGAACTCTCAGAGGAAATGTTTGAGGCAGGTACAATAACATTATTTAAGAAACTCTTGGATAGATACATGAAGGAGTGGGGCTTGGAGGGATATGGGCCGAACGCAGGAAATTAGGACTAGATGGAAGGGCACCGTGGTCAGCATGGACTGGTTGGGCTGAAGGGCCTCCATCTGTGCTGTTTTGTTCTATGACTCAAATAAAAAGAGGAGAGGGAGAGGGATGGACCGGTAGGTGATAGGTGGACTGAGGAAGGGTGTGGGGTTGACTGGCAGGTGGAGCTAGGTGGGGTGGGGGAAGGGGTGGATTTGGGAGACAGAGGCAGGTGGGTAATAGGTAGAAATAGGCAAGGTGAAAAAAAGGGTAGATGGAGCCAACTGGGAGAAGGGGAGGGTGAAAGTAAAGACAAGAGGCTGGTGGGTGATATACAGGGGCACAAAGGCAACCAATGCTGGTTGATAAGTAAAGAAAGTGATAATGGGAACTATTTAGGAGTGATGCAGGGCAGGCAGAACCAGATGGGGGAGGGGATCCGGTTAGTGAAATGTGTGGGCAGTAGGTAGATGGAGCCGTGAAGGGGAGGGGGACAAAAATGGGTGGTGGGGGGCTGTAGGGAGTGTATGGGAAAGGAAACAAAAATGTGCTATAGGAGGATTGGAAAAGGGGCGGGGGCGGGGGGGGGGGAGAAGAGGGGGAAACATAGGAGGTAAGGTTTACCTGAAATTGGAAAGTTAGAGGTTGTATTTGCTCATAAGGAAAGGCTTATAACATTGCCAAAATACAAAATCAACCATCTTGGGGATAGAGAAAATTTCAAAATTCATCAAAGGTGGACCTAGCTGACGACTCATAACCATTAAAGCAGATCCTTTTCCCCATCCCCCACCCACCTCCCTGTCTATCGCTCGTTCTGAACCTCCGGATATCAAAAGGTCGTGGCCTGAGTTTCCCCACAGGACTTGCATCCACAGTATGCTGTCTATGCTGACAGCTCTGTATAATGCTACTCTGTTGGAGAGGACACCTTTCAGATGAAAAGTTAAACTGAGGCCCTGTTTACCTATAGTCCAGTTTGATCTTTTAGCATCATTTTAAAAGAAAGTTTTCAGAAAAGATGAACATTGAGCTTCAAACAACATTGTTTTGCAGTTAATAGCTGTTGCACAAATTAGCTGTGGTGTCTGATGTTGCTGACAGAAGGACTGCTCCATGGCATCAATAAAATCTGTTACTGTACTCAACGTTACTGGATTAATTGAATTTTATTTCAGTCATTGTCGCATTGAGCTCATGACCTCTATCTTGATTGTCTAGAATTTTTGCAGTTATGGTGACATTCTTCAAGGTTTACTGTGTACCCATTAAAAATCAGGTGTCTGTTCTTGTTACAATGGATTCCAGGTCCACTGTGTTGCTGGAGAAGTTCATCTTGTATCTTAAAGTACTCTCTACAGTAACAGTTTTGGCTTTTCCTGTGAGCCCTCTCCATTTTCCCTTTTACTTCTGGATTCTGTGTATGCCTGGTGTTGCAACAGATCTGTGAGCTGAAGTGCAGTGACTTTAGCCAGTGAATGATGTGCATAAATTTGCTTGACAAATATTCTGCTGCAAAGGTTTGGCCACCTGTTGACTGGGATTGGGAACGACAACTATCAAAGCTAATTTTCACATAAATCTCTATTGACATGTACTTTGGAGGGAAGAGCTGAATAGGGGATTATTGAAAAGTGATTTTCTCCCGATTAATAATATTTAAAAAATTTAATTTTCAGGATCAGGGTATCATTGGCAAAACTGGCATTCAAACCCCCCCCCCCCCACCCCCCCTCCCCTTTCTGACCTGGTGCAACCTGCCCGTCATCCTTCACCCCTCCTTGGTCCACCAATCACCTTGGGCTTCTGTCTTTCCACATCCCCTCTCCTCTTTATACTGGCCATCTCCCCTCTCCACTCTCAGTCTGGATGCAGGGTTTCGATCCGAAACCTCAAAAATTCCATCCCCCCCCTCAGATGCTGCTCAGTCTGCAGAGTTCCTCTGGTAGATTGTTGCAGCATTTATTTTCTGTCCCTACTTTCCTCTGAGAAGGTGGCGGTGAGCAACCTGGGCAGGCACAGTAGTGTAGGGCCAGGCACGGTAGTGTAGCGGTCAGCGTAACGCTATTACAGCGCCAGCGACCCAGGTTCAATTCCCGCCGCAGTCTGTAAGGAGTTTGTACGTTCTCCCCGTGTCTGCGTGGGTTTCCTCCGGGTGCTCCGGTTTCCTCCCACATTCCAAAGACGTACAGGTTAGGAAGTTGTGGGCCTGCTATGTTGGCGCCGGAAGCGTGGCGACACTCGCAGGATGCCCCAGAACACTCTATGCAAAGGTGCATTTCACTGTGTGTTTTGATGTACATGTGACTCATAAAGAAATCTTATCTTAATCCGCTGCATTCCTTCAGTGCTATTTGTTGGGGAGTTCCATGAGCTAGGCCCGGTGACGATGAAGGATTGGCAGTATAAGTCAGGGTGATGCGTGGCTTGGAGGGGAACCTGCAGGAGGTGGTGCACTTGCTGCCCTTGTCCTTCATGGTGGTAGAAGCTGTGAGGTGCTGTTAGAGTAGCTTGGATGAATAACTGCCGTGCATTTTGTAAATAGTACACACTCCAGCTTACTGTGTGCTGGTGGTGGAGGGAATGAATATTTAGGATGGTTGATGGGATGCGTCTCAGGCTGCATTTTTGGTATTGGTTTATTATTGTCAATGGTACCGAGGTACAGTGAAAAACTTGTCTTACAAACCGATCGTACAGGTCAATTCATTACACAGTGCAGTTACATTGAGTCAGTACAGAGTGCATTGAGGTAGTACAGGTCACCAGCCTTGTAAGAAGATTTAAAAGAACATTATTAGTGATAGTGACATAGAGTTTAAATTTAAGAGTGTAGAACGAGTATAGTAAAGGTAATGAGTAGATCTGTAGAGAGCAGCTTGCAATATGTCGCCACACTCCGGCGTCCTGGATGCTATTTGAGTTTCCTGTTGATGCTGCACTCGTCCAGGCAACTTGAGAGTATTTCATCAAGCTGCTGACTTGTGCCTTTTAGATTGTAGAAAGGCATCAGGAGGTGAGTTACTTGCCACAGGATTGCTAGCCTCTGAACTGCCCTTGTAGTCGTGTATTTATTTGGTGATTCAGTTGAATTCCTTGTTATTAGTGACTCTCCCAGGATGTTGATGGTGGCTGACTCAGAAATGGTATTCTCAGTGAAGGTGAAGCACAGGTGGTTAGACTCTCTCTTGTTGCCATTTATCAGCCTGAATGCTGTCCGAGTCATGGCTCATTTGCTGAGGAGTTGCAAAAAGAACTGAACTTTGCAGTCATCAGCAAACATCCCCACTTCTGACCTTATGATGGAAGGAGTCCATTATTGAAGCAGTTGGATATAGCTGGGCCTAGGATACTACTCTGAGGAACTGCTGCAGTGATTTTACCAGTTTACCAGGGTATTTTAATACGAGCAATCAAATGCTGCCTTGATGTCAGGGTCAGTCACTTTGAGAAGTGCATGCAGCTTCCTAGTTTTTAGGCTGGTTCTTTCAAGTGGCAAGTGACTTTACTGGTATAGAAAAACTCTGGTTTGTTTAGTTTTATGTAATCCCACAGAGAGGCTTAGCTCAAGGCCACTCTTTCATTGGTCGGTAAGTGTCCTTGTGCACATTCAGAGAGTCATACAGCATGGAAACAGGCCCTTCGGCCCGACTCATCCATGCCAACCAAGATGCCATCTAAACTAGTCCCATTTGCCCATGTTTGGCCCATATTCCTCTCAACCTTTCCTATCCATGTACCTGTCCAGATGTACTTCACATCATATAGCTCAGTGATAATAAATCTGATTCTGATTTTAAATGTTGTTATTGTACCTGCCTCAACTACTTCCTCTGGTAGCTCGTTCCACACACGCATCTCCCTCTGCGTCAAGAAGTTGCTCCTCAGGTTCCTTTTAAATCTTTCCCCCCCTCACCTTAAACCTATGCCCTCTAGTTTTTGATTTCCCTTTCCCCTGGGAAAAAGACTGTGCGCATTCACCCCATCTATGCCCCTCTATAAGGTCACTACTTGTTTAACAGTGGCACATAGGATGAAGCCTATGACCTTGCAGATCATTGTGGAGTATTTATTTGAAAAGCAAAAAAAAAACTCCAGATAATGGAAAACTGAAATAATAACAGAAAATGTTGGATATACTCCACAGATAAGGCAGCTCCTGTAGAGGGAGAAACAGAGCTAATGTTCTGCACCATTGGACTCTTATCAGAACTAGGGAAAGTTAGAAATGAAAATGTCATACATCATGTAGCTAGCTCTCTACTACGTTCTACCAATAATTATGATCTATCACATGGCCAGCTCTGAAGCACATGGGATTTTCCAAGCAATGTTGTTGTGCACCATTTTTTTGGACTTAAAGCTTGCATCTGGCATGGCCAGTGGTAAAGTCAGCTCCTTGTGACTTTGGTGAGCCCCAGAGTCTGTTTTGGAGACTCAAGTACACCAGTACCTGAAATAGGCAGGTAAACTTCAAGACTGGTTGTTTGCCTGGAAGTGAAGGGCAATGTGTTCTCAATGGGCTGAATGGCCTGCTTTTATCTTTTATAAATAATCTGAAGCAGAAAATACTGGCTCACAGCTGTCAGCAGTGCAGTGAAAAGTCAGCTCACCATTGCAGCAAGGCACTGTCCATAAACTAACTCAAACCTTTCACCTCACGCCTTGTACACTAGGCCCCAACCTCAAATTTCAGATTCACACCTTGGTTTTCATTTCTTTCCATGGTCTTGCCTTTTTGTGGCTCTGAAGTCACTTCCAATGCTTCAGCTTCCTGGAAGTTACACCCTTCTACTCTGACCTCTGGCGTCATCCAGGATTTTCATTCCCCCATCCCACGGCTCTCTCAAATGGTGAAGCAGCTCTCCGTGTTCCAAGGTCTGGAGTTTTCTCCCTAAACTTCCCTTGCCTTAAGATGTTTCTTAAAACCTCACTCTTTGACCAAGGTATTTATTCGCCTCTGCTCATTTCTGCTTAATTGGTTTGATGGCAAATTTTGTTTAATAACACTCCAGTGAAGTGCTTTGAGAAGCTTTGCAGCACTGTGTACTATATAAAGGAAGTAATAGTTATAAAGAATAAGGAGCTCCAATAAAATGCCCCCACCTCATTTATATTCCTGTATTTTCTGTTTACTTCAGATATTCAGTCCAGATGAAGGGTCTTGAAATGCCGACTGCCCATTTTCCTCTGCAGGTGCTGCCTGATCCGCTGACTTCCTCCAGCAGTCATTTTTTTTTCCCTCTTGTCTCCCTTGACCAACCGTTCAGCAGCATTTAATTTAAAGGTTATGACTACCTCCCAGAAAAAAAGGGTCCCAGTAATTTTCCTCTTCCCTGATGCATCGCATTGTCCAAATGTCAGACTCCAGGTCAATAAATCTGATCATTTCCCTCCATAGGTCCTGCCTGACCTATTGAGTTCCTCCAGTAGAAAAACACTAAAATACACTGGGGGATGGGGGATGGATCTGCTCTCCCCTCCTCCCCAGCACCTGCCTATCACTATCACTTACTTGCATCTACCTATCACCACCCTGTGCCCACCCCGCCTCCCCTCTTTTGTCCACCTATCGCTGCTCTGCTTTTTTCTCCTATATATTGGGCTTCCCCTTTTCCTATCTTCAGTCCGAAGAAGGGTCCTGACCCAAAATGTTGACCGCCTGCTTTTCTCCACGGATGCTGCCTGACCTGCTGAGTTCCTCCAGCATCATCGTGTTTTTCATCTAGGTTCCAGCATTTGCAGTCCTTTTGTTTCTCGAGTTCCTCCAGCAGTTTATTTTTTTGATGCAGTTTGATAATTTAATTTCTCACTATAGCCAGAAAGCTTTAATCTAAAATCACCTTTATTTTTCAGTTATGTCTCACCGACCAAATAACTGCAATGTTTCCTTCTATTTTAGGATGCATTTATTTCCAGCCGTTGAAATGAAAAACTGCAGATGCTGGAAATTAACCTGAAATATTAATTCTTTTTCTCTCTTCACAGATGCTGCTTGGCTTGCTAAATATTTCCGGCATTTTCTAGCTGTGTTTGCTGCATGAAAGTTATCTCAGTGATCGATGCCCTTGTTTGGACCATGATTTGCTGTCTGACATTATCTCTTTTTGTACTGACAAGTCTATTCAGAACCATTTCTGAAAGACTACCAGATAATTTTTTATTTTGAAGTTATTTATTATTGAAGGTATTAAACTTTTCTGGCAAGTTTCTATTTAACTGCTAGGCACGTTTACTATTTAACACAGAAAACACTTGCATGTTGAAAAGATATGAAATGCAAAAATGGTAATGCTCTACTGATCCACTGAGTTTTATCTGTGAATTTAGATAGATGATTTGCGCGCTCAACTGTTGAAGACTGAACAGGAACGAGCAACTTTGCAGCACAGGATTTTGCAATCACAGCAGAAAAGTTATCGTGAAAAAGACGAGGATGACAGACTGATCCAAGCAGGTGAGTTATGACAGAGTGTCGTCCATGGAACTTTCTTCATTAATTTAAGTGCCAGAGAGCTCACAGTATACTGCAGTTTTTCAGTAGGGGTAAGTCAAATATGGGTAAACAGCATCTTATAATTCTGAATTTAAAAGTATGAAGATACCCTCACCTTTAGCAGGGAAATGAATCACAGAAGGATGAATGGCAGATCCTGGTCCAAACTTGACAGAGTCATAGAGTCATACAGTACAGAAACAGGTTCTTTGGTTTAACTTGTCTGTGCCAACCAAGTTGCCTACCTGAGCTAGTCCCGCTTGCCTGTGTTTGGCCCATATCCCTCTCAACCTTTTCTGTCTATGTACCTGTTCAAATGTCTTTTAAAAGTTTTAATTGTACCCACCTCTACCACTTCCCCTGGCAGCTTGCTCCACATCCTCTGTGTGGTAAGCTTGCTCCTCAAGTCCCCTTTAAATTTCCTTCATGATTTTTACCATTTTTATCAAATCTGCTAGCATCCACTCTCTCTCTCTCTCTCTCTAGGGAGAATGGCATGGGTTAAATGTTTGTGGAATATCTGCAGTGAGTTGCATGTCCTGGAACTTCTGATTTTTTTTTTCCCAGCCGTTATCAAACTCTCTGCCAGAAAGAGAGTCTGGACATAAAATGCTGACAACTCCAAAGTGCAAGACCTCTTCAGTTACACTTGTTAGGGGATGGGGATGATGGTTCCTGGAAGAGGTTGGGTCGGGGGGGAGGCTTTAGTATTCTTCACATTTTCCAACTCGGAGAAAGCTATTCTGATATTTAATGCGGAAATTTGTGTTTAAAAATAAATTTTTCCTCCCTGAGCTCTGCTCTGTAGTTTATGTTTCTTTTTGTGCATTTTTATGTCAAAACCCAGATTAAAATAGAAATGCTTCCCTTATTGCATCTTCTGAAACTTACTTTGTCTGACAGTGAAATGAGTTGAAACGTGAATCTTCACAAAGGAAAAGTGTTATGGCTGGGCTCTGTATTTATTGATTGCTTATACTGACTTATGTTACGCTTGCTCTACTTGGAGTGAGAGGATATTTGGGTCGTATTCCATGCCTAATTTCATGGTTACCTCCACTGAGCAAATTTCAGGTCTTTGTCTATGTCTTGCTCTGAGAGTTATTAGCAGAGATCTTGTTTTAGTTTCTTACATTACTAATTGACTTCAGTCAAGCTACCTCACTTTGTCCTCTCCAGAGTTATTATTTCATTCCTCTTAAGTTCAGAATTCTCATGAAGTGCAAAGAACTTGCCTTTACGTCAGACTTTTCTGAGCCTCAGGACATTCCAGTGTGCTTTACAGCTAGTGAAGAACCTTGAAAGCATTGACAATGATAATTTAGAAAACTCCACAGAAAGCACATTTCCTAGCGACGTAGAAAGAGGCCATTCGGCCTATTGAGTTTATAGCAGCTCTTGGAGCGTTCTCATCAATCCTGTTCCCTACTTACCTCCAAGAAGATTTAGCTTGAGAAGCGACTGCAGTTTAGAAATGCTCAATTCTGGTCTTATGGCGTGGGTTCTTTGCCCATCAGAGACCTCAGTTTAACATCTTTAATTGAAAAGTGGCACCTCTGACAGCAGTGTGCTCCCTCAGTATTGGGAATGTGAGCTGAATTATGCATATAAAGGTCTTATAATTGTCAAGCTTACTTCAGCCAGGTTCCCAGACATGTTTGATTCCTCCTCTTCAGGGAGCATTAAGTTTCTCTTGAGTTTTGGTGGAAAATTAATGTTCCCATATCTGCAAGTGCGCATTACCTACCAGCTTCTCAATAAATACTGGAATCATCTGATCCCCAGGGAGTCGTTGTGGGAAGATGATGTGTGTGTTGTTTTTAAAGTTAATGAAAGTGTGGATTTTTACCCTTGTCACACTTGCTAGTTATTCTGATGCTTGTGCCTTAACTTACAAACTAAGATGCTGGGAATCTGAAATAAAACAGAAAATGCTAGAAACACTCAGCAGGTCAGGCAACATTGGTAGCAAGTGATACAGAGTTAATGTTCCAGGTCCTGAAATGTTGACTCTTTCTCTTTCAGCAGGTCAGGCAGTATCTGTGGAGCGGTTCCAGTATTTCCTGTTTTTATTACCTTAAATTACACTGCTCAGTTCACCCAAAATTTCTGTGCTCGTTGGCATACATTGGTTCACAGTTCAGTAAAGCCTCAGTTATAATTCTAAATCCCTTTAGGGCCTACCCTCATTATCTCTGTGATCTCCTCCAGCCTTAAAATCCTCTGAGACATCTGCAGTTCTTGCCTCATTCATCCCCAAGTATAATGAGCCCACAATTGGTCGACGTGCTTTCAGCTGCAAAGGCTGTAAGCTCTGTAATTTCCTCACTAAGCCTCTTGGACTTTCTAAAGCTCCTTTCCCTCTTTATAGTTTTGCATAAAACCCTTCATTTTATCAAGTGTTTGGTCATTTGTCCTAGTATCTTGAGTGATTCAGTGTTAAGTGTTAGTGCTTCTATGACACAAGAAATTCTGCAGATGCTGGAATCTGCAGCAGTACACAAAAAGTGCTGGAGGGACTCAGCAGGTCAGGCAGCATCCATGGAGGGGAAATAAACAGTCGACGTTTCAGGCTGAGACCCTTCATCAGGACTGGAAAGGAAGAGGGCAGAAGCCAGGATAAGAAGGTGGGGGGAGGGGGAGGAGCACACGCAGGCAGGGGATAGGCGAGTCCAGGTGAGAGGGGTAAGGGAGGTAGGTGGGGGAGGGGGAAAAGATGTCATAAACTGAGAGGTGATAAGTAGAAGAGACAAAGGGCTGAAGAAGAAGGAATCTGGTAGGAGAGGGCAGTGGACCATGGAATAAAGGATGGGGGAGGGGAGGAGAGGAGATGGGCAGGTCATCAAGGCGGGGGAAGGGAGGCCACAGGAATAAGGGAAGACAAAGGAGTGGGGGAAGAAGAAAAAGAAGGGGTGTAGTTACTGGAAATTAGAGAAATCGATGTTGAGGCCGTCAGGTTGGAGACTCTCAAGGCGGAATATGAGGTGTTCTTCCTCCATCCTGTGTCTGGCCTCAATGTGGCAGTAGAGGAGGCCGTGGATAGACATGTCAGTGTGGGAGTGGGGGGTGGGGTTACCGGAATTGAGTGCTTCTGTGAGTGTTTTGGAATGTTTTATGACTTTAAAGCCCTCTATTTTTTTTTGCCTAAGCTTAAATATCTTATTTACTTCATCTGTAGCTCACTATACATTCAGTAGAAGTTCTGTATGATATTCTCTTGTTCTCTTGCCCAGTTTTTTAAGTGGTACTGGCAGAGTTTGAGCTGGTTTTGTTGAATCTTTAGAACCCAAGTGGAAAAGGTGCTCCTACAATCAGAATCAAGTTTATTATCACTGACATATGTCGTGAAATTTGTTGTTTTGCAGCAGCAAGACATAAAGACATGAAAATTACTATGTTACAAAAATAAATAAGTAATGCAAAAGAGGAATAGCGAGGTAGTGTTCATGGGGTCATGGACCGTTCAGAAATCTGATGGCGGAGGTAAAGAAGCCATTCCTGAAACGTTAAGTATGGATCTTCAGGCTCCTGTACCTCCTCCCTGATGGTAGTAATAAGAAGAGGGAATGTCCTGGGTGGAGAGGGTCCTTAATGATGGATGCTTCCTTCCTGAGGCACTGCCTCTTGAAAATATCCTTGATGGCGGGGAGGGTTGTGCCCGTGATGGAGGTGGCTGAGTCTACAACCCTCTGCAGCCTCTTTCGATCTTGCACATTGGAGCCTCCATACCAGGCTGTGATGCAACCAGTCAGAATGCTCTGCACCGTACATCTGTAGAAATTTGCTGCTGAACAGTGAGTCCCAGTGACAGTGAAGGTGTGTCAATGTATTTGCAAGTCGGTGAAAACCAAGAAAAGTCTGAAGTTGCTGGAAATCCAAAAAAAACAAAAAATTCTCAGGAAATACTCAGCAGGTCAGGCAGCATCTGTGGGAAGAGAAACAGTCAACGTTTCAGGTTGGAGACCCTTTGTTAGAACGTTGACTCTGTTTCTCTTCCCACAGATGTGGCCTGAGCTGCTGAGTATTTCCAACATTTTCTGTGTTTATTTCCAAGTCCAGATGGAGTCTGATTTGGAAGGGGACTTGCCGGGAGTGGTGTTCACGTGCATCTAGTGCCTTTGTAGTTCTAGGTGGCTGAGCTCACAAACTGAGTTTAGATAGTCGAAGTCAAGTTTATTGTCATCTGCACAAGTGCATGTATGCACAGGTGCAGTGAAAAACTTGCTTGGAGCAGCATCACAGGCACATAGCATCAGATACACAACATCCACAAGAAAAACATAAATCAAACATAAAATTATACACAATTTTTACAAGAAAGAACATAATTAGAACAAAAATGAGAGGAGACATGATAGAAGTATACAAAATATTAAGAGGAATAGATAGCGTAGACAGCCAGCACCTCTTTCCCAGGGCACCAATGCTCAATGCAAGAGGGCATGGCTTTAAAGTAATGGGGGGGAAGTTCAAGGGAGATATCAGAGGAAGGTTTTTTACCCAGAGAGTGGTTGGGGCATGGAATGCGCTGCCTGGGGCAGTGGTGGAGGCAGGTACATTGGTCAGATTCAAGAGATTACTGGATAAGAATATGGAGGAATTTAAAATAGATATGTGAGGGGAAGGGTTTAGATAGCTTTTAGGCGAGGTTTAAAGGTTGGCACAACATTGTGGGCTGAAGGGCCTGTATTGTGCTGTACTTTCTATGATTCTATGAAAATAAACATAGTCCATCGTAGTGCAAAGTGGTCAAAATGATCAAAGTGTTGTTATACTGAGGTAGTGATTAGGGTTGTGCAGGTTGGTTCAAGAACTGAATGGTTGAAGGAAAGTAGTTGTTCTTGAACCTGGTGGTGTGGGCCGCCAGGCTTCTGTACCTCCTACCCGATGGTAGCTGCAAGAAGATGGCATGGCCCGGATGGTGGGGATCTTTGATGACAGATGTTGCCTTCTTGAAGCAGCACCTCATGTAGATACTATGGATAGGTTCAGACACTCAATGTTTAACAGCTTTATTTCTGAAATCCTGATGGAAAATCTCTTCCTTTCCTCCCTTGAACAGTACTTCAGCAATATCCAGAATATTTGGATAGTGAGTGAGGAGGCACGGTAGTGTAGCGGTTAGCGTGACGCTATTACAGCGCCAGCGACCCGGGTTCAATTCTGGCTGCTGTCTGCAAGGGGTTTGTACGTTCTCCCCGTGTCTGCGTGGATTTCCTCTGGGTGCTCCAGTTTCCTCCCACATTCTAAAGACGTACGGGTTAGGAAGTTGTGGGCATGCTATGTTGGCGCTGGAAGTGTGGCAACACTTGCGGGCTGCCCCCAGAATGCTCTACACAAAAGATGTGTTTCACTGTGTGTTTCGATGTAAATGTGACTAATAAAGATATTCTATCCTATCCTATTAACTGGTGGCCAGACAGAAACTCCTGGGCCTGAACCCATACATGTGGGCATGTATGTGGGTATATGTGCTGGGCAGCACCTACACGTGTGCCTACCAATGGGTGAGCATTAATCCCACGCGGCAGAGTCTGGTCTCCAGAGGACTTGGCTCCTCTTGCCACTAGATCAAGACATTGCTCTGAGATTGCTGGTGTGCAATGGCTTGCCCCAAATAAAAAGAAAACACGAACAGGCAACTTACATTCCACAATACGAAGTTCAAGATCTGGAGTTTTAGGATCCTCATGGACAATCTTAGCAGCACTGACCTGAATATTGCTCAGCTGTTACAGCGCAGGATTCCTGAACCTTAGGCTACCTTCCACCCCATCCTTAGAATACTGCGATCACTGCATTAGCCACCTTCGCATTTTGATGTCAGTCTCAGGATTTGCTGAATCTTGCTGGCCAGTGGTGATATTCACTAGAGACACTAAAACCAGAGTGGAAGTAAGTCATCCTTGATCTCGAGGGACTGCCTAGGAAGGTGATGATCAGCTGAATGAAACTATATTTCTAATTCTTTACAAAATTGTATTTTATTCTGCTTTTTTTTTGGGTTCTAATCGTGTTCTTTCTAGTTTTAATTTTGCATAATGTATGTTGTTAATTTATTTTTCTTGTGAATGTTGTGTATCTGATGCCATGTGCCTGTACTGCCGCGAGTAAGTTTTGCATTGCACATGTACTTGTGCATATGATAATAAACTTAACTTTGACTTTGTATACAGCTTTATTATGACTTTACTTTAAACAATTGGTTTATTTTTAACCACTCAAGTTCTGTAATCTAAATTTGAAGTTTTAGATCCTTCCTGCTGCTCCTTATAGCTGTCTAATTTTAAAGATAGTTTTAAAGATTTTTTGGTGATAGCAGCTACCTGATTCCATCAGATTGTACCTGATGTCGAGAAGAGGTGAGATTTTGAGGTTAGAGAGGCACATATGATGGAGTGGGTTAAAATCTGTTTCAGTCACAAGAGGTTCTAAAGTGTAGCTGTTTTGTGTTATTTGCCTGTGTCTGGTTTGAGATGACTTGAAATTTTCCTGATTAAACAGTGATGCATCCGATATGCTGGTTGACTGCACACTGTGAAAAGTTATTGCGGCCACAACAATGTGAGTGTTATAACAATAGAGGAGACCTGTTTGAAGGAGAGGAACAATCCTTCCTGTGATTTGCTTTTAAAGTATTTTCCTATACAACAGCCATCAAGCATCTTGAAGCACATAGAGTGATAAAGAGATGAAGCATTGCAACAGACCCTGGCCCATTGAGTCTGTGCTGGTCATCAAGCACCCAGTTACACTAATCCTATATCCGTCCCATTTTATATTCTCTTCAAGTCTGCCCAGAATCTATCACTCACTTACACAGTAGGGGCAATTTACAGTGGCCAGTTAAATCTTTGGGATGTGGCAGGAAACTGGAGGAACCCCATGTGGTCACAGGGAAACTGCAAACTCTACACAGACCCAAGGTTGGGATCGAACCTGGGCCCCCTGTGCTCTGAGGCAGTGGCTGTACCCGCTGTGCCACAGTGCCACTGCCTCACATCATTGATGCAGCTGGGTGGATGGGCTGACAGAGAAATGGAGGGAGCCTGTTTTGAGCGCTGGACTGACTTGCACCAAAAATGAGGGATATCCCATTCATTGTGAAAAGATGGGGAATGTCCAGGATGAAGGAAAGGGAAACAAAAAGAGAAATGCTGGAAAAACTCAGCCAGTCGCGCAGCCAGATAATGTTTCAGGACTGAGAAAGAGAAAAAACAAGTGAGTCTAAATAACAAAGAAGGTGGGAGAGGGCAATGGATGAAACAAAGGGAATGGCAGTAATGGTAAAATGATAGACAGTCATTGAATGGACAGCTCAAAGTCAAAGTTGAGTTTATTGTCATATGTGGAAATACATAGAACCATAGAAAACTACAGCACAGAAAACAGGCCATTCAGCCCTTATAGTCTGTGCCGAAACATTATTCTGCTAGTCCCATCTACCTGCCCCCAGCCCATACTCCTCCAGACCTCTCTCGTCCATGTATCTATCCAGTTTACACTTAAAAGTTAAGAGCGAGCCCGCATTTACCACATCAGATGGCAGCCCATTCCACACTCCCACCACTCTTTGAGTGAAGAAGTTCCCTCTAATGTTCCCCCTAAACCTTTCCCCTTTCACCCTAAAGCCATTAACTTCATAAAACTTTAGTTAGGCCGCATCTGGAGTATTGCATTCGGTTCTGGTTGCCCCCTTATAGGAAGGAGGCTTTGGAGAGGCTGCAGAAGAGGTTTACAGGATGCTGCCTGGATTAGAGGGCATGTGCTATAAAGGAGAGGTTGGATAAACTTGGGTTGTTTTCTCTGGAGTGGTGGAGGCTGAGGGGAGACCTGATGGAAGTTTCTAAGATTGTGAAGGGCATAGATAGTATAGACAGCTGGTATCTTTTACTCAGGGTCGAAATGTCTAATACTAGAGGGTATGCATTTAAAGTGAGAGGAGGTAAGTTTAAAAGAGATGTGCAGGGCAAGTTTTTTACACAGAGAGTGGTGGGTGCCTGAAACGTGCTGCCAGGTGTGGTAGTGCAGGCAGATACGATAAATGCGTTTAAGAGGCTCTTGATAGGCACTTGAACGTGCAGAGAATGGAGGGATATGGACATTGTGTGGGCAGAAGGGATTAGTTTAGTTGGGCATTTAATTACTAGTTTAATTCAGCACAACATTGTGGGCCGAAGGGCCTGTTCCTGTGCTGTACTGTTCTATGTTCTACATTAATACGCAGGTGCAATAATTGCAGCAGCATCACAGGCACATAGCATTAGAGATACAACATTCACAAAACAAACATAAACATAAATTATATAAAATTATACAAGAAAGAACTCCTTCAGATCCTTTATCTGCGTAATGTGTTGCTAATGCGGTGAAGTGTGGGTGATGTTGTGTAGTCTGGCATACTGGGACATGCTGATTTCTTTGCTATCTGGGTGGTGGTGGGGAGACTATCTAACCCTGGCAGGGGAATCCCTGGGGCCATTTTCCAGATGGCCATCAAGCCAGGGAGACCAACATCACTTCAAGGGTCTTGCTCAGTGTGGGGAGAGGTTCAATGACTTTACGCATGAGTGCGTCTCTCTCAACACTCCTTTACTCCTTCATTCAGTTTCCCACCTCTCCCTACTGTTTCCTCACAGTCCTTCATCTCGCACTGTTTTATAGTACAGAAGCTGACCACTCAACCCAGAGTTTATGATCCAAGTGAGCCTTTTCATCTAAATCTATCAATGTATCGTTTTTCCCTTGAAAACACAGCTTCCCAGAAATGTCAGAGAGCCAAGTATCTAATGGAAAGGAGGAATGAAATTGGTTAAACAAATATATGGAGAAGTTAATGGCACTGAAAGCTGATGAAAGCCCCAGGGCCTGACTATCCGCGGCCCAATGTACTGAAGGTGCTTGGTGGTCATGGAAGCAGAATTGGCTGCCATTGTCCAAAATTCTTTGGGATGGGACGATTATGGGATGGTTCATACAGATTCCAGGCTGACAAACGTAACCCCACTATTTAAAAAAAGAGGGAGGGAGGAACAGGCAACTGTAGAGCGGTTAATGAACATCAGTTGGAGAAACGTTGCTGGAGTCCTTTCTAAAGGATGTGGTATCAAGACACCTATCAGAAAATATCAGTGGGATTAGGCAACATCACTGAGGATTTATCACAAGGAATTCATGCTTTACAAACCTTCTGGAGTTTTTTGAAGATGTAACTGGTAGAATAAATAAAGGAGAACCAGTGGAGGAGATGTGTATGGAATTTTAGAAGACCTTTGACTGAGACTTACTTAAGAGGTTAGTGTGCATAATTTAAGATAAGATATCTTTATTAGTCACATGTACATTGAAACACACAGTGAAATGCATCTTTTGTGTAGAGTGTTCTGGGGGCAGCCCACAAGTGTCGCCAGGCCTGCAGCGCCAACATAGCATGCCCACAACTTCTTAACCCTTTGGTACGTCTTTGGAAAGTGGGAGGAAACTGGAGCACCTGGAGGAAACCCACGCAGATACAGGGAGAACATACAAATTTATAGACAGCGGCCAGAATTGAACCCAGGTCGCTGGTGCTGTAAAGCGTTACGCTAACTGTGCCTGCCCATGGGATTGGGGTTAATGTACTGTCATGGATTGTAAATTGGTTGACTGACAGAAAACAGAGCAGGAATAATTGGTTCTTTTCAGGTTAGCAGGTGGTGACTGGTGGGCATCAAAGGGATCAGTGCTTGGGGCCAAATTATTCACAGTATATGTTAATGATTTGGATGAGGGAACTGATTGTAATATTTTAAATGTTGATGACTCAGAAGGATGCAAAAAAGGCTTCAAGGCAACCGGTATGTTGGCTTTCACTGCAAAAATTTGAGTATATGAGCAAGGATGTCTTGTTAGGGATAGTCCAGGGAATTATAGACCAGTGAGCCTTATGTCTGTGGTGGGCAAGCTGTTGGAAAGGATTCTTAGAGATAGAATCTATGGGCATTTAGAGAATCATGGTCTGATCAGGGGCAGCCGGCATGGCTTTGTGAAGGGCAGATATGTCTCACAAGCCTGATAGGGTTCTTTGAGGAGGTAACCAGGAAGAATGATGAGGGTAGTTCAGTAGATATAGTCTACATGGATTTTAGTAAGGCGTTTGACAAAGTTCCACATGGTAGGCTTCTTCAGAAGGTCAGAGGGCATGGGATCCAGGGAGGCTTGGCCGTGTAGATTCAGAATTGGCTTGCCTATAGAAAGCAGAGGGTTGTGGTGGAGGGAGTGCATTCAGATTGGAGGGCTGTGACTAGCGGTGTCCCACAAGGATTGGTTCTGGGACCTCTACTTTTTGTGATTTTGATTAATGATGGATGAGGGGGTAGAAGGGTGGGTTGGCAAGTTTGCAGACGACACAAAGGCTGGTGGTGTTGCGGATAGTGTGGAGGACTGTCGAAGATTGCAGAGGGACATTGATAGAATGCAGAGCTGGGCTGAGAAGTGGCAGATGGAGTTCAATCCAGAGAAGTGTGAGGTGGTACACTTTGGAAGGACAAACTCCAAGGCGGAGTACAAAGTTAATGGCAGGATTCTGGGTAGTGTGGAGGAGCAGAGAGATCTGGGGGTTCATATCCACAGATCTCTGGAAGTTGCCTCACAGGTGGATAGGGTAGTTAAGAAAGCTTATGGGATGTTAGCTTTCATAAGTCGTGGGATCGAGTTTAAGAGCTGTGAGGTAATGATGCAGCTCTACAAAACTCTGGTTAGACCACACTTAGAGTACTGTGTCCAGTTCTGGTTGCCTCATTATAGGAAGGATGTAGAAGTGTTGGAAAGGTGCAGAGATTTACCAGGATGCTGCCTGGTTTAGAAAGTATACATTATGAGGAGAGACTAAGGGAGCTAGGGCTTTACTCTTTGGAGAGAAGGAGGATGAGTTCTAGGTGGCTGAGCTCACAAACTGAGCTTAGATAATCGAAGTCAAGTTTATTGTCATCTGCACAAGTGCATGTATGCACAGGTGTAGTGAAAAACTTGCTTGGAGCAGCATCACAGGCACATAGCATCAGATACACAACATTCACAAGAAAAACATAAATCAAACATAAAATTATACATAATTTTTACAAGAAAGAACATAATTAGAACAAAAATGAGAGGAGACATGATAGAGGTGTACAAAATATTAAGAGGAATAGATAGAGTGGACAGCCAGCGCCTCTTTCCCAGGGCACCAATGCTCAATACAAGAGGGCATGGCTTTAAAGTAATGGGGGGGAAGTTCAAGGGAGATATCAGAGGAAGGATTTTTACCCAGAGAGTGGTTGGGGCATGGAATGCGCTGCCTGGGGCGGTGGTGGAGGCAGGTACATTGGTCAAATTCAAGAGATTACTGGATAAGCATATGGAGGAATTTAAAATAGAGGGATATGTGGGAGGAAGGGGTTAGATAGTCTTAGGCAAGGTTTAAAGGTTGGCACAACATTGTGGGCTGAAGGGCCTGTATTGTGCTGTACTGTTCTATGATTCTATGTTATAATTATATAGGGTCTTAGTGAGACCACACCTGGAGTATTGTGTGGACCTGATCTCCTTACCTAAGTAAGAAATGTGCGTGTCTTAGAGGGAGTGCCGTGAAGGTTCACCAGACTGATTCTTGCAAATGGCAGGATGTCGTATGAGGAGAGATTGGATTGAAACCAGACTCCCCTCCATGGACTCTGCTCTTCTTGGTGCCTCAGTAAAGCAGCCAACGTAATCAAAGACCCACCCACCCACCCCAGACATCCTCTCCTCCCCACCTCCCATTGGGCAGATGATACAGAAGCCTGAAAGCAGGTACCACCAGGCTCAAGGACAGCTTCTATCCCACTGTTATAAGATAATTGAATGGTTCCCTAGCGCAATGAGGTGGACTCTTGACCTTACAATCTACGTTGTTATGACCTTGCACCTTGTTGTCTGCCTGCACTGCACTTTCTCTGGAACTGTAACACTTTATTCTGCATTCTGTTATTGTTTTCCCTTGTACTACTTCAGTGCACTCTTGTAATGAAATGATCTGTATGGATGGCATGCAAAACAAAGTTTTTCACTGTACCTCAGTACATGTGAAAATAATAAACCAATTTACAATTACACCCGTGTTTGCTGAAGTTTAGAAGAGATTTCTCCCTAATTAAGATATTGTTTCATTGGAGGACGTTCAGAGAAGATTCACTCGGATGATCCCAGGCATGTCGAGGTCATCCTATGAATCATAGAAAGTCATAGAGTTGTACAGTGCAGAAATAGGCCCTTCAGCCAACCGTGGCCACGCTGACCATTGTATTTAACTATACTACTCTGATTTATCTGTATTTATTCTGTAACCTTCTGCACCTTGGTGCTTGTCTCGAAGCTATGAGGCACACGTCAGAAGTGTGACCGAATACTTTACACCTGCCTCGATGAGTGCAGCTCTAACAATTCTCAAGATGCTCAACACCATCCAGGATAAAGCAGGACTGATGCAGGGTTTCGACCCATTGAGTTCCTCCTGCATGTTGCTCCAGATTCCAGCATCCGCGGTCTCTTATGACTCTCTAGGTTTCAAACTCGTTTGCTTTAAAGCTCAAATGCTTGAAGGACATCTATAATAGATTTGAAACTTCTAAAAAAAATTAATGATTTGCTTTAGAAAAAATTCCTGGATCACTGGCCATCAGTATCTAGTAAATTTTCGATACAGATTCTGTTTTGTTCTTTTCCACGCTTCTTCATTTTTCTTGCTAAGTGTTCAGTTTCTTGTGTTGTAGTGGCTGCGCGATCAGAACTTGAGAAGCAGGTGCTGGAAAAGCAGATTTTGGAGCTCAGGGCACAGCTGAACGAAGATGCCACCCGTTCTGAAGTGGGAGAGCTGAGACGCTCCCTTGAGAGAAAAGAGAAAGAGAAAAAGGAGCTTTCTGCACATGTTGAGGTACCTCATTGGGGTTGGGAGAGTGGGAGGGGAGTCTCTAAGTCTGTGCATTTCTGGAAATATGTTTTGAAATTCTCATTGGTTGGTGTGACATTTTCTTTTTAATGCATTTTTTTCCCTGCCTAATGCTAGAAAATGTGCTTATTCTGGTCAGGTCCTGCTATAGGCTGCCAAGAAGAGACAGTTACTTGCAGTTTGTTCTGGGAGGCTTGGTATTGTTGGATTTTTAGAAAGTTGAGCCTGTCTATTCAATCTCAGTTTTACCCTTGAGCAATCTGGGTGTGCTCCTAACCTTTACACTCTCTTTTGCTATAATGCACCTTCTTTTGTCCTTCGGACTACTAGATCAGTAGAAATCAGGTACTCCAGCCTGCAATAGGAAGGCAAGCATGACCTTTTGTGTTTCATTGCTGCTGGAACCCAGCATCAGAAGCACCTAGGCTCCCCATGCATGGTTGGAATTGACAATGCAAAAGAGCAATTAACAACACCCCTTCCCACAGAGCTATAACTCAGCAACAGAATACCTCTGTCTTTCTGTCTTGCAAATAAAGAATAAAGTGGCAACAACAAACAATTTGCTGGAGGAACTCAGTGGGTCGAGCAGTATCTGTGGGAGGAAAGGAATTGTTGACTTTTTGGGACTGGTAGAGGGATTTGACCTAAATTGTTAACAATTCCTTTCCCCCCATGGATGCCACTCGATCCACGGAGTTCCTCCAGCAGATTGTTTGTTGCTGCAGATTCCAGCATCTGCAGTCTCTTGTGTCTCCAA